>NC_050492.2:460000-1060000 GCF_012460135.2 Molothrus ater | reverse complement strand
ACTGTCAAACCTCCCTTGGCACGCCTGGGTGTCACCCTCAGCTGCAGCTGGGTGACAGCCACCGTGTGCTGCTCTCCCAGCCTTGGCCCAGCAGGTCAGTGCCTCCCTGGCACAGCTCCTGAGGGGCCCTGAGCATCCTGTCCCCAGCCCCTGGCAGGGCCAGCAGCAGCTGAGGCACATCCTCCAGCACAGGAGTGTTGCTGGTCCCCAGAGCCACCTCCCCTGAGATGTCAGCCTTGGCAGAAAGCTCTGCACAGGCTCAGGGGCTTTTGGGGTGTCCTGGCAGCTTCACCAAGGCAGTGCCTCTTTTCCCATCCTTCAGACATCTCTGCCTGAGGTCAACACCCACCGTGGTGCCTACATGGAGCTCACATCCCAGAATTTCTGGCAAAGAGGAGATGCTAGGGTCGGCAGGGAGTGAGGCACCAGGCATGGGGAGCTGTGTGTGGGGTGGGAGATTATAAATCTCATTTCCTACCTAATAAAGGTACAAAAGGAATCCCTCCCTTCCAGGTTCATCTGCCTGGCACCTGAGCTCTCTCTCAGCCCCACCTGGGCTCTGTGGCAGCTGTTTGGGGTCTCAGGGCTGCCTGGGCATGCAGGGCTGGGTGCTGCAAGGGCTGCCCTTGAGCTGGACCAGGAGCATTTTGCTTTTCCTGCTCCAATAGCTGCACATGCTGGTTTGTCTGGCTCCATCCTGCCGTGCTCTCTGCCTCTGTGGCCTGGAAGGTGTTGTACAAACATTTGCAATACAGTCATGATCCCTGTGCAGCACTTGTGTTTGGGGATGGCAGAGGGCTGGGAGCTCTCCTGTAGTTTAGGATCTTTTCAGATCAGTTCCAGTGTGGGAGCAGGGTGGCACTTGCTGCATCCCTCCCACGGGTGATGCTCACCCCAAATGAGGGAGGGGAGCTCCCACAGGGTGCTGGCAGATGCTGCATCCCTGCTGGGCCCGTCCTGATGTCAGCCTGTGTTAGTCATCGTCATAGAAACGAGGAGCTGGTGGTGAACAACACAAACCATCCCCAAAATGCAGCAGCACAGGCTGCCTGCAGATCCATGACTCAGGGGCAGGGCAGACCTACCTGGAAAACAGCCCAGCAGCTTCCTGGAAGTGCCAAGGGACAAGCAAGGAAGAACAGGGACCTCAGTGGTCACCTTGTTGTGAGCAGCTCCCCTGGGCACGGGCTGGGATCACCAGTGAGCCCCAACACCACATCACCAGTGAGCCCCAACACCACATCACCACTGCAGTGAGCCCCAACACCACATCACCACTGCAGTGAGCCCCAACACCACATCACCGCTCCCCACGGGGTCCAGCCCAGTGTGGTGACCACAGAAGGGACCCAGAGCCAGCTTTGGCCCAGCTGAGCAGCACAGAAAGCAGCAAAGGAAGCCCTGCATGGGCTGTGCTGCACTGTCACTCCAGAGCTGCATTCCCAGAGGGATGTGCCCAGGCCCCTGCAGCCACTGCTGGCCCCAGGAGCCTGCTGTGCCACCAGCCAACCTCAGAGCCTCAGCAACTGGGGCAACCCCAACCTCTTTGGGTCATCTGCAGCCCCCAGGAGGTGAAACCCCACAAAAGGTCCTTCAAGGGCAGAGGGACACATGGTCAGCGAGTGGCGGGGCAGCAATGCCTGTCCCCATCAGGGTGCCAGGGCCAGGGTTGGGTGGGGAGCATTGCCTGGACCAGGCTCATGGGGGAGGCAATGCCTGGCAAAAACTGAGTTTTGGCTTTGAGTTGTTTTGCCTTGATTTAGCAAGTGGAGATGGAGTGAGGGAAACCAACCTCTGAACAGCTCTGCCAGGGCAGAAGGGCCCATGGGGATGGTGTCAGCCTCCCCTCCATCTGGGGTTCACACCCTGTCTTGTTTTCAACATTTTAGAAACCTCCTGGTTTCCTGATGCCTTCCACAGCATTTTAGGGTGGAAAGGAAGGACATCCTCCCTGTCAGGAACCCTATTCTGTACCACAGCCAGGAGCTGTTGGTGTCTGCATCATGTCCAAGGAAAGGTTTCTTTCAGAAAGCCTTTTTCCACATCAGTTTTTTGTATTTGTTTTTTCATTAAGACCCAAATCTCCTGCTTGTCCTCCTTAACTTTTGCTGAGTTTCTTTGTTGTCATTTCAGAGGCAGTTCCAAGGTTAAAGCAAACTCCTCACGCTGCAGTGACTGCAGCTCTCCAGGGGAAGGTTAAAGGATGCAAATTGTTGACAGAGGGCTTTTCAATTTAGCGTGCAAGGATCTGATGGTTGAAAGGTGAAGTTAGACAAATCCAGGGGAACAGGACGGGTGATCGGCAATTGGAGCTGTTTGCCAGGGCTCCTGATGGATTCCCCTTCACCTGGGATTTTAAAATGACGATTGGGTGCTTTTCTAAACGACGTGGTCATGTTCAGAAAGCATTAATTTGGAGAAAAGCTTCAGAGGAGCTTGGACTGGTCCTACCCACGAAGCCAAGCACCCTGAATCCTTCCTGGGCTTTTCCATATCTCCTGTGGTGGCCAGAAGGGACCCAGACCACTTCAGCCCCACTCTGACTCCCACTGCCTTGGCCCAGGGCTGCTGTCACCACAGTGAGACAACCACAGAGCCAGCCCTGCTACTGCCTCTCACAGCTCCATCCATCCTGCCTCTTCCAGCTCCATCCTGCCTCTTCCAGCTCCATCCTGGCTCTCCCAGCCCCTCCTGCCTCTTCCAACTCCATCCTGCCTCTTCCAGCTCCATCCTGTCTCTTCCAACCCCATCCTGCCTCTTCCAACTCCATCCTGCCTCTTCCAACTCCATCCTGCCTCTTCCAACCCCATCCTGCCTCTTCCAACTCCATCCTGCCTCTTCCAACTCCATCCTGCCTCTCCCAGCTCCCTGCTGCCTCTCTGGTGCCCATTGTTGCCAAAGCCTCTGGCAAAGCCAGCCCTGCTGGGCAAGAGGAGAATTTTGGACCCCGCCGTGCTCACCAGCAGAGTCTCACCTGTGCCTGCCCCCAGCAATTTCTCCAGCTCCAAATCATGGGTGGCAGCTCTGCCCTGGTCCCTCTCCTGGTCTGATCCTGCTGCCCCTCCAGTGGCACTGCCAGCAGCCAGTCCAGCTGTCCCCTGGGGTGTTGCTGTGTGGGAGCTCAGTGCAGAGCATTTTGGCCAGCAGCCACCTCCTCCCTGCTCTCCCACTCGGAGCTTACACAGGACCAGGGGAGTTTTTAGGGTTTTTACGTGGTTTTTATTGCTCAGTGTTTGCAGTGCAGTCTCTGGAATGCCTGTCCCCTTGCCTGCTCTGAAGCTCAGATGTGCCTCCTGGGCTCATTTAAACTGTTTGCCTTGCTCTTTCATTGCTTTTCTTTTTCTGCTGCAATTCAGTGCCTGGCTGACAGACCTTGCATGCAGCACCCAGGCCTCCATCCTTCCAGCAGTGCCTGTCCTGCTGTCCCCAGGCCCCCCTCCCCAGCCCAGGGCCACCCTGCCAGGGGTAAATGTGCTCCTCCTCCTGGTTTTTCATTTCTGTTTTTGTCTTTTCTACCTGCCTGATGGTGTCTCTGAGTTCTTAGCCCTAGTGAGCACTGGTTCTCCATGCTTGAAGATCAGTGGGGCAACCAGTATCCACTTACTATTAACTGTAGTTATTAATCAGCAATAATTGCAATCTTTTGTGCCTTGGACACAACATGGGCACCGTCTCCCAGCCACTTCAGCCTCTCCTGCAGGTGTCTCCCAGCTGAGCACTGACAAATGATCCCCTGTGAAATGCAACAGCCAGGGAGTGAGGGTCTCTCTCTATTTCTTCATTCTCTTGAATTTTATTTAATGTAAAGCTGTGTCTTTCCTGATGCTCAAACCAACCACTGTGCCCACTTCTTGGGCATTCAGATCCAAGAGATCTGAGATCCTTGTTTAGTGCTGTGTGCATGGAAATAAAATATGAATGTCTCTTGTTTAATGGTCTAAAATTCTTTCTCGCTCTGCAAAAACCCAGCATCCCCAAATCCATTTTCATTTATAACATTATGAGTAATTCTACTGGCAGCAGCTTTTCCTTGCCATATATATTTATTAGAGGGAGAAATTCCCCATCCTGAAATGATGTTCTTGCTTGGATCAAATAGCTTTTGAACTCCAGCTCTGTGTTTAACCCTTTTGTTGCTTTCCATGTGTTGCTTTATCCCATACCAAGCAGGGCAGAGTCTTCCACTCAGAGGAGAGGACACCTGAGATGCATAAAACAGCCTCAGCAGTGCTCAGAAAACAAAATTGGAGCAGTTTTAGAAAAAGCTGTGCCATTTTTAAAAGATTAGGAACCCATGGGAACCAGCATCCTTCTCCCCAAAGAGCAGAGATCTGCCTGTGCCCAGCTGAAGACCATCAGGTTGTCATTTGGGCATTGTCATGAGCCCACAGATACTCTGGGCTCAGCTGGGGGTGTCCCAGCCCAGCTAAGGGGATTCTGCAGGGCAGGTGGGAGGTATTTCTGAGCTTTCATGGACCTCGGCGTGGTGGTGGTGGCAGAACTGTTCACAGCTCCTCCTCCACGTGGTGGTAATTGCACAGAGGTTCAGAGCTCCCAGCACCTGGTTTTATACAGAGGGGCCCCCTTGAAGGAGGGGATCCCCCCTGTTTCCTGCTAAAATATTCCTGTGGCATCTCTTCTGGAAATGTGGGAAGGAGAGGGGGAGAAGCGAGTGCTGCCCAAAGGAGGAGGGAGAGGCCACAAGCAGGACATGAGACCTCAGACATCCTGATGCTCTCTGGCTGCTCCTGGTGACAGGGGCACCATCTCCTGAGGAGCAGGGGATTTGTCAGTGTGTCGGTGACAAATGGCTTTCGCTTGAGTAGAACAATGGTTTATTGATTAGCTGGCAGAGGTTAGGGTTAGGGTTAGGGTTAGGGTGAGGTGCCTGAGCCGGGCTCTGCCGGGCAGGCAGGACCTGGCACCCCTGGCCTCTCCTTCCCGTGGCCCTGGGTGCTGCACAACAGAGACAGGGGCCTGGGAGCTGCTCCTGCTCCTTTCTCTGCTCCCTTCTAGGGCTAAGCAGGGTTTCACTGTCCCTTCCAGTTTCACAGCCACTTCCAGGGGCTCTCGGTGATGGTCCCCACTGTGCAGCAGGACCATCTGCCTGGGCTGTTTCCTGCGGACAGGGCTCAGCTTTCCCGTATTTCTCGTTCCTGTGTCCCCCGTCTGAGCCTAGCTCCAGCAGAGTGCTCAAAAGCCGGGTTTAAGCAGAGAGCAGTGTTCTTGAACCTGGCTGCTCTGTTCCAGCCAGGTGGTTTTGGATGCTGCAGGCTGGGAAGCCCACACAGTTCTCCAAACTGCCTTGGGAACTTTGACATTTTCAAGGCTTTCCCCCTTCTCAGAGCTTCATTGCTGAAAAAAAACAGCCCAGTTAATTTGTTTTGCATTTTTTTTTCATGTTCATCCTCTGTGTGTCTACCACACCTTGAGCAAGCTGAGCAAAATTAATCACAGTCTGCTTCCCCATGTTCGCATGGGATTCCTAATCCATAGTAAATCCTTTGGGGAAAAGATGCAATTATGAAAGAAATGCTTATTAAAAAGAATGATATGTGCCATAAAAAAGTGTCAGGACAATTGTCCTTTAGTTGTTTCTCATGTTGCCAGCTGTGATACACTCTCCTGGTGCCACATCCCAGCTGTCCCTGTCCCCTGGACGTGCTGGGTTCCCTGTGCAGCTGCACTGAGCCCTTGGATTTCAGCTGTTCCCCCTCTCTCCCATCCTGGGGGCTCCTATCCTGAGCTCACCCAGCAAAATCCTGTCACAGCCATGGACCTCCCGTAGCAAACGCTGTCAGGATCTCTCCTGACTGAAATGGATGATGAGCTGCTTGGAATTAATATCTTCTGCACGTGTCAATGTGACCAACCCATGAGGGAGAAGTGTTTGACAGTGATTTGTAGGTTTGACTGACATGGCAGAGGACAGACCACAGCAACTGAGCTGCTTCCATCATTTTTTGACTGGCAAGGAGTGAAAAAGGAGGTTACAATCTAAATCCTGTGTTGGGATCATGATCAGCACTCCTGAGGCAGAGGAGTCTGAGGAAATGAGGACTGTGGGCTTGTGCTCTTGGATTTGGCCAGTCCTTTTTTAGGTTTAACCTTTCCCCTGTAGGACTGGGAAGTGCTGCCAGACCACCTTTGTGGAGATTTTGAAGGAGCAGCCAGACAAGCACTGACAAAGAGATCTCCAGGAGAGCTCTTTGATAGCATGGTTAGGAAGCTTTTGGCTGAGGCCAAGTGATTCATGTGCCTGGGATGGTGTCAGAAGAGAGAAAAAGAAACAGAGGAGAAGGGAGATGGTTTTGCTCTGGGTTAGGAATGGCCAGGCTTGCCACAAGCTCTAGAGAACAAGGAGATGTGGGACCTGCTGGAAAACTGAGGGAGATGAGTGAATATTTCACATTGTGAGGCTGCTCACCTGTGTTTAATCATGTTTAGGATGTAAAAACCTCTGGGATCATCGAGTCCAACCATGCCCCCAGCACTGCTGAGGCCATCATCAAACTGCGTCCCCCAGTGCCACATGCACACAGCTTTTGAATCCCTCCAGGGCTGGGGACTCCACCACTGCCCTGGGCAGCTGTGTCAGCCCTTTAGGGAAAGAATTTTTTCCTAAAATCCAAAAGTCTAGAGGTGAACCAAGTCTTTTTGTGTGCAAATAGAATCATCCAAATCTGAGGAGACAGGACAGGAGCTGTAGCAGGGGCTGTGTCTGTTCAGCTCCAGCCCAGCACTGACCTTTGGGAGAGGAGGAAATTCTGCAAGAACTGAAATCCAGGTCACATTCCCAAAGCGTGAGCAGGAAGGGATGGAACCAGGCAGCTTAGGGTATGAGATGCTGTGCAATCAGCAGGGACTATGAAGGGCAATAAGGATCAGTTGCAGATAAGTAAAGCATTTTGGAAGTGGCCAAAACCAGAATTTTATCCTTGGTTAGTCAAGGAATGGGCAGAAGCCATCTGGGCTGTTACAGCGCTCCAGGAGATTGGCAGAGGCAAAGGTAAAATCTGTATTTACAGAGGGGAGAAAGGAGGAGGCTTGGAGAATTGGTATTAACATTCTAACTTGACTGTTTTAAACTCACGTCCCAGAAAAATATAATTTCTAAATTATATTTCTAAATGAAAATTTAAAAAAAGATCCTTCCCAAAAGAAAAAGCTCATTTGATTTCCCTGTGTAATGAGACTAAATATTCTGGACTGAGAAGAAACCAAGGATGTTGGATGCCTTGGCTTTGCTAGGAATTTGCTGTGTTTCCCATGACATTCCTTTTAGCAAGGTTGGTGAGCAGGTCTCTACACAACTGCTGTGGGAGAGGTGCAAAACATGGCTGGAAACCAGACAAGAGAAATCAATAACTGGCTGTCAAATAAAAGGATGGATTGAGTGACTTTCTGCAGGAATCCATCCTCAGTCTAATACGAGTCAGTGTTCTCCCTAACGATCCAAATGATGGAATATTCCCTGCTCAGGCTGCAGAGCTCCAGGATGGGAATTAGTGCTGCAGCTGCAGAAAAGGCGATTTCCAGCCACACAGGAGAAAGGACAATTAAGCACTGGATTGTTTTGCCTGGGGAGGGCTCTGGAGTTTCTATCATTAGAAGTGTTTAAGAAGAGTTTGGAGAAACATCTCCTGGGATTAATGGAAGCTGACGCTACCCTGGGGCAGGGCCAACACTTGAGGTCCTTCCCAGCCCTATTTTCTGTGATTCTGCATCATTCCAAAAGCAGCATCACATCTCTAATGACTCTTAGGGGGAAGTATGAAAAACACCACAAAAATCTGGAAATATGTGATGACTTTGAAAAAAAAGCACTGTATTTTGTTTAACAAAATCTCAGTATATTAACCTAGATTTCCAAACAAGTGGCATAAATGGAGTAGCCTGGCTTCCAGGAGCTACTGGAGCTCCTGCTGGCTTCCTCCACCCTGCCTTTGGAAAGCCTGTCTTGGGAAGGTCTCACTGTGGTGGAAAAGTGTTGGATTTCTAAAATAGAAATATGAACAAGGGTATTTCTATGAAATGGGAATGAATTTATTTTTTTCCCTTTGGAAAAAATTCATTCATCCCTCTGGCACAGACAGCTGGGCATTTGGAGTGATGGTGTTTGAAATGCAAAATGCACCTCATTGGAGAGTTGTTCCATGCAATTCATCTGCACTGTGAGCTCTTGGTGCCTGTTTGCCATGAGCAGCCCCAGCACCGGCGGGCTCGGGCTGAGCACCAGGATGGCAGTGGCACACATTCCAATCCCCACTGCAGCCCACACTGCTCAGAGCAGGATGACTTGCAAACATCCAACAGGAATGAGGAAGATGAATCGTATGCAAGGTCAGGCGCAATGCCAGGAAAGCGAGAGAGGCAGGAGCAGTTAATTGCTTTAGATTCCAACAGCCCCAAAACGTGCCCTGTGTGCAGACATCCCTTCCCCAGCACAGCACTGGACCTCACTGTCCAAGCCAGCAAATAAAACAGGCTATGGAGGTGCTTGTCATGATTTTTAATGTCAAAATTAGATTCACGGATGCCTTATGGTCTCTGTAATTACTAGACATCACTCATCATTTTTCCCAGCTCAAGGGATACTCTGTTATTGACCTCACTGGGAAGATATAAATACATTACTGAATGGAAATATCACCATTTACTGTTGTGGAAAGGTCTACACCATAGCTCAAAGGACTCTGAAATCTTTATCTCAGTGTACCTACAGCAGAAGAGAATGCCTGATACTGTTGATCCAATGCCAAACCGCTTCTACTGAGGTCTTATCTTAAGGAGAAAAACCTATTAGAGGTTATTAAAGGAGAGCAGCAACAGCAAACCACAAACTCAAAGGAATTTACTACAGTCAACAACTGAAAACCCCGTGCCAGGCCAGCACAGAGCTGCCAGGGATGGAGGGGCCAGAAGCCACGGTGACCTCGCTGGTCCCAGGCTGGTGGGGCCACAGGATCTCCTGGAAGCATGTCAGGATCACAGAGAGCCACAGAAGATGGAAGAATGTTCCACCCCCTGGACGTGATGAGCAATGAGAGCAGGGTGAGGCCAGGCAGGTGTGGCCTGTGTGGGTCACTGTGGTGCTGAGGGGCTCTCGTGGAGCTGTGCCTGGAGCACCGTGGCTCCACTGGGCTCTGTGGGTCACCCAGGAGGAAGGAGTTGCTCCCCAGCTCGTGTTTGTCACTCCAGAGCCTGTGGTGGGACACTGCTGGTGCCTCCCTGCTGGTGGCAGCCCCATGGGTCTGTTAGGAGGCACAGGAGGAACTGTGGCCTCTGAGGACCTGGCAGAATGGGAGGAGAGAGGAGGGATGTGCTGGCAGGCACTCGTTTCACTCAGACTGGGGGGTTTTAGTGTGTTTTAGGATGGAACCAATCATGGCTGTGCCCTCTGCAAGGGCTGTGCTCTGAGTGAGCACCTCTGGTGTGGGGAACTGTAAATTGATTTGCCTGGGCTTAGGGCAGGGCACCAAGGGAGGAGCCCCCGGGTGTGGCAGGGCTCAGCCACATGCCAAGGGACCAGCCTGTGAGGGAGAGGAGCAGGACAGCTCAGGGGAGGGCTCTGGGGCCAGGCTCCCTCTGCCATCCCTGCTGGACCTCGATGGATGACCCCAGCCAGAGCCCAGCCAAGCCTGCATCCCGTGGGGAGAGGGAGCTGCAAATTACAGCTTCTCTGCCTGCAAGGGCTCATTATTGCTTATTGAGCTAGGGAGGTTTCTCTGCTTTCTATTTTGGGCCATGCTCCCCTTGTATTTATTTACAATCAGTAGAGCAGCTGGTAGCCACTGGCATTGAAAATTGCTGTGAAAAGCAGGAAATTGGCTTCTCACCTTATGAGGGGGGCTGAATCGGCCTTGAGGGAGCCAGCCCTGCAGGCTGCCCTGCACCCCCAGCCCCATGGCTTGTCCTGGTCCCTGTCATCAGTTTCAGGTCTCACAGGTGTCCCTGAAGCAACTTCCAGTGCTGGCTCAAGGCAACCTGGCAGCAAATCTGCTTCAGGTGGTCAGTGCTGCAGCTCATCCCAGAACACGTGTCAGCAGCCACGGTGTTTGCTCACACATGTCTTTGAAAGGTACCTAAAGGCTTTTAGCAGTGCAGTTATCATCAGGGATTCACTTTGAGAGGCTGGAGGAGTGGGGAAAGCCTCCCCAGAGGCCTTGAGCTGCACAGTCCCATGTTCTGTGTGGTTCTGGGCTCTCCTGTGCTACCAGGCACCCACACCCAGCCAGGCATTGCTGTTCCTGAAGTCATCACAGTTTCCAGGCTGGGAGATGGGAAAGCTGCTGTGGCACCTCCCCAAAAGACCTGCAGGTCCTCAGTTTTGGGAATGGATGACTTGTCTGGCCTCTCTGTGCCAGGGGTGCTGAGACCTCCAGCAAAGCCTGGCTCTGACAGCTCAGCGTGGCTCTGGCTGTCCCCAGTCAAACCAGTCCCTCAGAAGAGGAAAAACTGGTGAGTGCCTGTGCATCCTCTCTGCCTGGGCCTGTGTAACCACCATGGCAGTGTCTGTAAGTGGTCTAACTTATTAAAGTTCAGGCAGCAAGGGAAAGGATGACCTTTTGCATTTTGCCCAGAGCCTGCAAGGGGAATGTAATTATAATTTCATGTCATTAATCTCCTGACACTGTGTAACAGCTGAACTTCACTTGGTCAAGGCAGGGATGAGGGAAGGTCAGGAGGAGGGGAGCTGCAGAGCCACCCAGTCCTGCACGAGGGTCCCCAGCCTGGCCTGGGGGCAGATGGAGCTTCTCCTCCTCACAGGAGGCTGCCAGAGCTATTAGCTCAAAGGTGCTGTGATCACAGGCCAGCAGGTAAACAACTTCCCAGCCCATGGGAACATCTGCTGTGCCTGGGGCCATGTGCTCTGCCAGCCTCAGTCTCCCTTCCCTTCCCCTTCCCCTTCCCCTTCCCCTTCCCCTTCCCTTTTGGGATCACACCATACCCAAAACCTCTCTCTGGCAGTGGGGACAGGTGAGGGGCTGTGCCCCTCCAAATCCCAGAGCTGAGGATGGAGCAAACCATCCAAACCCAACCCTTTATTTAAGGGTTTTACCCTTAAATAAAGCTTGTCTCTTGTCCAAACCTGCTGTACCTGAAACCCACCCAGTGCCAGCCTCCTGTTAATTAGTTCCTTGTTAATTTGCTCTGCTGGCCCTGGGCTGGAGCACTTCCCTGAGGTCCATAGGGGATGGACGATGGACCAGCAGACTCACAGCCCCTCAGGGTAGGCACCAAAGCCCTCTGTGCCCACCGTGCATGGTCAGGACTGGCAGGGGGTGTCTGCAGGGTGCTTTATTAGCAGAGCAGGCACCGTGTTTGCAGAAACAACATTACACCTATTTAAAAGCTGGTGCCACCTGAAATCTATTTCTCATCCCTGACTGATTAAATTCTGCTAGCTGGGGATTTTATCCCAGAGAAATCCTCCAGGAAGCTCTAATAGCAGAGTCAATCTTTATAACATCGGGCACAATAAAACAAGAGTCCTCGTTTTGCCGGAGGTTTTATCTGCTGGTGCGTGGCTCCCTGGGCCTGCCAGCCCCATTACCAACCCTGCACCCAACAGCACTCATTAAATATTTATTTAAGAGGTTTTCATTCCTGAGTGGTGAAATAGAAACCAGCAATCATTAAATGGGTTTGTTAAGATAAACAGTTTGGAGGAGAGAGCACAGTGCTGCCTAGCCCAGGGCACTGGGCAGTGGGATGCAAGGGCTGGGGATAGTTGCTCTTTGCTTCTCTGCTGCTCCAGGGGAGATCCCAAGGCAGCATTGGATAAATTAACCATGGGGTCTAATTAGTGAATGAATGTGGGTAATGCAGAGCCCAAAGGAGCTGTGACATGGGCACCTGGCACCCAGCACTTGCAGTCTGACAGCCATGGTGTGCCAGGGCTGTTTGCCATGGGAGAAAACAGCAGGGATACTGGTTAGGGAGTTTTTGTCATCAAATCTGTGGCACTCTGGACTCTCAAAGCCCAGAAAAATCCTCCAGCTACTACAACAGAAATCCCTCCATCAGCATCAGGCTGCTTGGGCAGCGCTGCTCTCCGCAAAGGCTCCAGCAGTGAAAATAATCTCATCAGTATCAGCCTCCGGCTCGTCTCCCACCTCACCCCGTGTGCCTCCTGCAGGTCTGTCACAACAGTCATCCTAAAGCTCTCAGTAAATGTCTTTTTCATATTAAAATTGACCCTGACTTCAGCTTGATGAGAGATTTGTCAGCATTTCCCACCCTGTGCATGCTCTGGGTTTGCCTTCCTGATGGCAGGGCAGAGTACCCCCTTTATGAGCTCTCCAGTCCCTGCATTAAAAGGTGTTTCATGGTTTCACTACCACTTTAGAAAGACCCTTCTGGGCTGCTCTCCTCCAGCTGTCCTGTCCCAGCAGCTCTGGTGGACAGCAGGCTGGGTGGGTGAAATGGGCTGTGCTACAGCACTGGGGTTTGGCAGCTTTGGTGCTGTTGAGGGAATTTGGTTTGCAGCAGGAGGTTGGGAAGTGGGCACCCCATCCTTTCTGCTGAGTTACACCCTGGTCTTACTGACCCGTGGAAAAGCTGGCTGCTCTTGGGGCAGGGACACCAGGAGCCAGCCCCAGGCTGCTCCTACATCCTGAGCCATTTGAAATGCAGAGCCAGAAATTCATGTTTCTCATCTTGCTGCTGAGCTGATTTGCCTTTCCAAATCTATCCCAACACTTATGGTTTTTATCAGGAATTTCTCTTCATTTGAGCATGTTAAAGGTGAGAGCACAGCAATTGAAACAATGCCCCCCTCCCACCCATGGATGGATATTATACTCACCTTTTATTTTGTGGCATTAAAAAAGAAAGCATCTGAGGTATTTTTGATGCACAGAGTTTCCTGCATGGTGGAAGGGAAGGAGTTCTTTCAGTGGATGCAATTTAATTGTGCCACAAAGCACCGAGGAGCTGAGCTGCCATCCCCGGGCTCGCTGCAGAGCACGGGGCACACCGGTCCCTTTAGCACCCGACAAACTGCTCTGCCCTGCTTGGAGCTCTCCAATCCCATCCTTGCTGCATTTTAGAAAACAGTTTGCCAATTCCCCCTGATCTGCATCAAGCTGAGAGGCTCTGTGTCCCACAGAGATGATCTGGGTCCCTGTGGGTGTTTGATCCCAGCTGTGGCCACCACAGCCACAGCAATCTGGGGGGCTGGGTTCCGTGCAGGTGGGACTTTGCAGCCCCTTCTGAGCTGACCCAAATGTCTCTGTGCTGTAGGAGCCAGGCCCCCTTGTCCCAGCAAATCCCATTCCTTGCCCATGAAGACCCCAAAGCCCATTTAGCCTCCAGCAGGACTGGCAGTGCTGGCACGAGGGATGAGCCTGCTGGAATCAAAGGGCACTTTGAATGCCACAGAGCATTTCCATTCAAAAGTCTCCGAAAGGTTTGGGATTTATCTCCATGCTGGGAGGGAGCCTTATTAGTGGCTTTTGGGTACACTGCTCCTGAATAATGAGGACAATCCTGTCTCAGGAAGATAAATCCCAAAATAATGATGCCATTGTCTTTCCTTATTATAACTCCCCGTCAGCCCCTCATTTAACTGCAGGTTTACCCAAAGATGGTGACTGGCTGGTTTAGCACAGGAAGATAAAACAATGCTTTTTAATTGCCACCCAGTCTAAAATTAGCTCTTTCTTTGGCTAATGAGCCACAGCACAGCCCTTTGGGGAGCACAGTATGAGCAAGGCCAGCTCCAGCTCCTCATCCTCGTGGCTGTGCTGGATCTGCTTCTCCACATCCTGCAGGACATCACCTGACCCTCCAGTGGAGTGCATGCTCTGCTCCAATCCCTCCTTTCCTCCACCTCCCTGCTTTGCTCAGGAACAGGAATATTGGGGAAAGGTTTCTTC
Source organism: Molothrus ater (assembly GCF_012460135.2). Lineage (NCBI taxonomy): Eukaryota > Metazoa > Chordata > Aves > Passeriformes > Icteridae > Molothrus > Molothrus ater. The sequence continues at coordinate 1,046,117 of NC_050492.2, read as the reverse complement.
AGCTTTGCAGTCTCCTGCAATTACCACATGAAAGAGAGTGGCTGAGAGAAACAACCTGAGGACAGAAATACTGCCTGGAAATAAATTTGGGAGAATATATTTGTGCTGTGACAGGTATGGAGAGTGCCAGAGCTGGACTAAACAGGCAGGAGGCTCATGGGTCATTATGAGTTCGACTCAGTCACCAGGGGATGCAGAGGTAGACGGAGATGGATGTATTGTAAGAAGGTTTTCTGGAGATGATTTGAGCAATTTCAACTCACTGCCATGCTTGGGATCGACTTGAAAGTTTCCTAATGAATTTCTTTGTCAGGAGGAAATTGGGCTGTTGAGTAGAGGAATGTGCAGAATAGAAAAGCAGGGCTCTTTCTGTTGAAAATCCACTGATGAAAAATCCAGCTACAGCTAAAATTCCTGTACCTCTTGGTGTGGAGGCTCTGGGGGTGTCCCTGTGTCCCTGTGTCCGAGGGCAGCGTTTTGCAGGAGCTGCCCTGCTGCAGGCACAGGCAGGATGAGGTCATGGTGAGGACCTGGCAGCTCCTTAGATGGAGAAGTTTGTCCTTAGGATGCAGGAGCAGCCTGCAGGCTCCTCCTGCCTCTTTTCCCCCCATAATGTGACACTCTATGAATATTGTAATGAATACAGTTACGCCCTGAAAAAAAAGAAAGCTCATTTATTTATCAGGTTATTTGATTTCCTCTGAAATGCCTCATCTAGCAGCCCCCTCCATTAGAAACCCTCTGAAGCTGTGCAGGAAAAATACAAGGCTTATTATTTAAATTAATAAAGCAGCTGCAAATTTTTGCTGCATTTTAAAACATTACTATCGAAAATATTCTTCCATGGATCATTTTCCTGTGGTTTTCTTCCTGAATATTCCTAATTATGGCTATAATTAATTTTAACGAGTCATCCACCATCAATTCCATTGTAACTTGCAAGTGTCCTGCAGCTGACTTTAAAAAAAAATTCAAAGCTTTGCCCTCCTCCGGCTGCCTCTGTAATGAAACCTGGGATTACTTAAGGAATTGGCACTTGGCCCCAGCGATGCAAAATTGCCTGGTCCTCAGTCAGAGCTGCTGCTGTCCAGCCCGTGATGGATGGCATCATTCAGAGCTTTTATAGGCCCAGCAAAAGAGGCCAATCTGTCCGAACTGATAAATCTCAATCTTCTGCAATATTTCATGGTTCTACCAGACATATGTATGGAGCCAACGTGACGCTTCATTTTCCTGGGAAAACAACTCCTCCAAGGCCAATGGCCAACACCAAAGTCCTTGGACAAACTCTGACCTCTGGGGAGGACAGCAGGAAGGTCTGGGTGGAGGATGGAAAAGAGGCTGGGAAGGTCTGGATGGAGGAGGTGGATGGAGAAAGGTGGATCAGTGAGTGCTTTGGAGTCTCATCTGCATCTCCCACAACACCAGACCTCCCTACAAGAAGAGTCCAGCTGCTTGTGGACACCCAAGAGCGTGGGAGCCCTCAGAGGGCACCCCAGACTGAACTTCACCACGCTGTTCTTGTGAGAGCAAGGAAAAAATTGAGCTACCAAAATAAAGAGAATTTCAGAGCAGGGCTGGCAGGTGGGAGAAAGAGCCAGGCCTTTCTTTAATTCCTGTATGAGTGTATTCCTGCATTCCTCTCCCTTGATTTCCTTTGTCTTTGCAAATCCATCCAGAGCTGGGCCACAGGGCTGAGGTTGTGGCAGCAGAATGTGGGGTGTGTTCATGCCTACTCCCACAAATCCAGACTTGGGCTATTGCCACTGGGTGGGAAAATGAATTTTTCCTGCTGGGCTGTTGCTGTGATTCTCTGTGACCTTTGATAGATCCCCCACCAGCTAAGCTGGGGCTGCCTTGAAAATTGTGAAAATACTGAATTATTTTATCTGCTGGCGCTGCACTGCCAATTCACTGCTGTGTTTGCAGAACACCATGCACAGCCAAAACGTTCCTGCGTGCTTCCAAGTGATGTGCTGAGGTTTCTCTGTACCCCATGCCGTCATCCTGGGGCAATGCTGCTCTCTCCTCTTGGGCTGTGCCTCTGATACCAGTGCCTCAGGGTGCCAACAGTCCCTGAAGGACAAATACCTGGATAACATCAGGAAATCAGCAGTAAAAGGGGGCCCAGAGCCATAACTTCGCTTTAAATGCTTGATTCCCAAGCCTTTGGTCCCTGCTCATGATGCCCATCCTGGTGGCAGCGTGCCTGGCTCCCGATCCCAGGCAAGAGCGTGCCTTAGCATCCAGAGCAAGGAAAGCAGGGAGGGAGAGCTTTAGAAGCATTCAATTGACTGCAAAGCCCATGAGGACATGAAATACGCTCTCTACATACACAGGGTTTAGTGATGATAGCACAAATCTGAGAAAAAAAGCATTTCCTCTGTACTGCAGCTTGAAAGGGTGAAATGGAGCTGACCAGCAGCCACTGCTTTATCCTCCAATTTATTGCTCTCACTCCCAGCCTGGCCCTGAGAGCCCAGCTCCCTTTGTACCATTTTTCTATTAGTAGGTTTATTTGTGTCCAGAGCTTTGTACCTGCAGAGCCAAACCTGCCTTGGCTCCTATCTGGGCACTGCTCCAAGCCCCACTGAGCCCGGAGAGCTGCAGGACCTGGTGGGGTGCTGCTGGATGGTGGGACCAGGAATTCTGCCAGGGTACAGTGCCAGGAGCAGGGTGGAGCCATGGGGGCTTTATATTGCACAGTCAGACCAGGAATAGCTTAAGGAAAGCAAATGGATCCAGCCATGCCTCAGTTTCCCTCCTCATCCTGATTAACCCCCCCAGGAGGCATCACAGGTTGAGGAGGGGTGCAAGAGGTTCAGAGACCTCTTGCTCTGGCCTGGCCACCCATAAGGGACCCTGCCAGTCCAGGGGACCCTGGGTACCTGGGACAATCCTGATTTTCACACAGCCTGTTCTTCCCAGCAGACTCTGGTGAGATTTGCTGGAGGTGCCAGATCTATCTCGAAGCATTGTTTTCCAGTTTCTGCCTGGCCTGGGGTCTTCTGCATCTTCCTCTGGCCTCATTCCCAGCCCTCCCAGACCCCAGAGAATAAACCCAGTTAAAGTTGCCCTGTGCTTGGCTGAAGACATTTAATCACTGTCTGGACGTGATGGAAATATGAGCTACTCCTGTGCCAGTCAGGACACGCTCCTCTTGCACAGACGAAGATGAGCAAGGAGCCATCCGAGCATGAAATAGTTGTCAGGCTTCCAGAGGGTCACAAGATATATGGATTATGAAGTACAGACTCCCACAGATCTCAGATTATCAAACACAAAGACTGCAGAAGATTCCTGCAATGGCAGGAGTGCTGTCCTGAATTCAGAGCTGGGCTGGAGCACCAGCCCAGGGGCTGCTGGAGTCCACGGGGCTCTGCTCACAAGCTCTGAGTTCAGCCCAAATTCAGCTGTCCCTGCACAAAACTTCTCAGTTTCAGAATTATCTTGTGCCTGTTTCTGTCTCCAGCTCAAGGGAATGGGCAGGTTTTGGGTATGGTTCTGCCCTGGAGAGCAGAGGCCACCCAAAGGTCAGAGCACTTGAAGGACTGGAGATTGGGATGGAACTGGACACTTTGGGAACAGGAATGAGCAGGAGTGGCAGTGTTAGGTTCAGTGGGAGCCATCCTGTGGCTGTGGATCAAGTGCTTGTAAAAGAAGCAGTCACCATGGCAAACCTGTTGGAGTGGGGGAATCCCTGGGTGCCTGAGATCCATGGAATGCTTCTGCTCATGGCAGGATCCTGCTGTGCCCCTGAGCCCCTTCCCACAGCCTCCAAGCTAAGGAGGAGCGAGGCCACCACAGGTGTTGGTGCTCAGAGGTGACAAGGCTCCTTGGGATTTATCAGTGCCCTTGGCTCTGAGCTGCACTGTGCAATGACCTCATCCCCCTTTCCCACAGCCTTTTCCAGGTCGTAGGAGCTGCAGCTGAGGGTCACTCCCTGTTCTCTGTCCCAGGGGTGGTGCCTGGGAGCACAGCCCTGGCCAGGAGAGCCATGGCTCGCTGGTCTCCTTCCCCCAGGAGGAGCCACTGACACAGGCAATGCCCCTGAGAGCAGAGCATGGGCTCAGTGACCCAGGAGGTCCTTCCAGCCCCAGGTCAAACCCTGAGGTCACCCTCAGGCTCTCCTACTCCAGATTGCAGGGGAACAGCGCAAAGGCTGCCTGTGAGCCAAGGAGCCAACAGAGAGCTGCAAGCACCTCTCCCTCTCCGTGTTTCTGTTCTGCCCGTGCCCCTCTCTCTATCCTTCCAGCCCCCCTGACACTGAGGAGCTCCCCTGGTATATCCTTACAGAGCCCCAGCACCACTGCTCACTAAAGCCAGGCCTAGCAGGGAGCACAGCCCTGCACCGCCCTCAGCTCCCCTGCTCAGTAAAGCCAGGCCTAGCAGGGAGCACAGCCCTGCACCACCCTCAGCTCGACTGCTCAATAAAGCCAGGCCTAGCAGGGAGCCCAGCCCTGCATCACCCTCAGCATGACTGCTCACTAAAGCCAGGCCTAGGAGGGAGCCTAGTCCTGCACCACCCTCAGCTCCCCTGCTCAGTAAAGCCAGGCCTAGCAGGGAGCACAGCCCTGCACCACCCTCAGCATGAGTGCTCACTAAAGCCAGGCCCAGCAGGGAGCACAGCCTTGCACCACCTCAGCTCCATTGCTCAGTAAAGCCAGGCCTAGCAGGGAGCCTAGTCCTGCACCACCCTCAGCTCCCCTGCTCAGTAAAGCCAGGCCTAGCAGGGAGCACAGCCCTGCACCACCCTCAGCATGACTGCTCACTAAAGCCAGGCCTAGCAGGGAGCACAGCCCTGCATCACCTTCAGCTCCATTGCTCACTAAAGCCAGGCCTAGCAGGGAGCCCAGCCCTGCACCACCCTCAGCATGACTGCTCACTAAAGCCAGGCCTAGCAGGAGCACAACCCTGCACCACCCTCAGCTTGGTGCACCACTGCTCATTCTGCCTTTCACCACCACCCACCAGTTGTTCCTCCCCAAAGCCCCGGCTCAGCCCAATTTGAATTAATTGCAGGAGTCAGACGTCAGCTGCTTTTATGTAACGCTCCCGTGTAATTCCAGCTCCTCGTTTCCGCTCCCCCACTAATTTATTCACTCCAGGTTTCTTTAAATCAGCCCAGCCTTTTTTTCCTTCTTTTTTCTTTTTCCTTTCCACAAGGTCTCTTTGTAAATCGTGTTCCCAATCCAAGGACTTGGCACTCCCTAGGTAGCCAGGGTGAGTGGGAGCAAGCCCCAGAGGACTGGAGCAGCAGGGCAAGCACCTTCTCATGGGTTTTGCTGTGCTGAGGCTGCCCATGATTCCCTCCTTCCCTAATCACTTCTATTTCAGTGTTTTCTTCTACTGCTTCAGCAAAGAGACAGGCTAGACTTTTAAAACTTGCAGCATTAACATATGTATTTTTTTTTTATTCTTTCCACTGACAAATTGTGAAGATTTGAAGTACGGTTATTATTCTCCAATACAATCAGATGAAGAATTACCCTGTGCACTTATTGATCTTCAGTAGCTCCAATACTTAGAAAAACATCTCCCTGAGGAGAGGGGCTTGCCCTCTGTTTCCTGTCCCCAGCTGTGCTGAGAGGGGCTGGGATGTGCTGGGCTGCAGCCCACGGATGCAGCAGAGCTCACTGGCCCCACCAATGAGCCACCTGAGGACCCATGGCTCTCTGAGCACTCCTTCTCACAGAAATGACTCTCCATTTAGCTCTTGTGTTGACAGGGCTCAAATTAAGAGGCAATTGAGGCGGCTCTCAGAGTGAGAGATGTTTACAAGTCCTTCTGAGCAGGTAAAGGGGCTTGTGGAGGACCCAGGACCCCAATTCCTGCAGAGCTCAGGGGATAATTACCTCAGGCTTCATCTCCACATCAGGGTTAACCCCTCACTACTTAATCCACTCCCATGTGCCAGCAAACATCCTGAGCACAGTTAGGCAGGGACTATCCATCACCATGCTGGAAGAGTCTCAGAGTGGGCTTGGTAATACCTGGGCCCTGCAAGAAGAGCTATGGAGGTATTAGGACCAAAAAATCATCTTATTTGCTTATTGATTTCCAATAAAATCCAATAATTAGAAAAATAGCCCTGCTGGCTTGTGCGTGCCATGCATACAAAGGAAGAAGGTGAAATCCCTCAGGGGGTGACGGTGCTTCCACAGCAGCCCTGCCATCCCTCTGGGCTAACAGACAATTGTCCCTGCAGCTGGCATTAGTTTGTGTCCCAAGGGAGAGAGCAAAGAGCATCAGTGCCAGGAGCCTGGGATATCCCTGGGGCCAGGGAAGGGCTCTGTGAGGAGGGGACTGTCACAGGCAGGAGCCAGCACCGTGCTGTGGGTATGGGCACCTGAATGCCAGCGGTGACACTGCCAACCCCTGTGTGACCTCGTCCCTGCCACCACCACCCACAGCCCCACTTTGCACCGGTGGGGAGATGCTGCCATGGGAAAGCTGGTGCTGTGGCTCTGAGTGTGCAGGGCCAGGCTGGGCCTGCAGTGACAGGAGTATCACCTCAGCCAGCGCCAGCACAGGGCCATGGTGACGCTGCTGAGGATCAGCTGTGCCTCCTGTGCCGATAAACAAAGTATTTTTCTCTCTGCAGGTTCCTAATATAGTGCCTTCTACCCTCTGTAAATAGCACACTGGAAGAGTGGTTTGTCAAAAGCAGGTCTGGGGAATTATCTGAACTCAGCCTGTGTGATGAAAGGCTCTGAGCTGAGGGCCCCATCCTGCACGGGGGTGGGGGGACAGCAGCAGCACTGAAGTCAGAACACATTTGCTGCCCTTTCCTGCTGTTCTGCTGCCCAGACTCTGAGCAAAACACCCCCAAGGCGCTGATGTTCCAGTGCCAGGCACAGTGAGGGCTGTTACCCACAGCTTTGCAGGGGACTGTCAAAGTGATAGGGAGGTTTTTGCAAGTCAGCCTTTGATGTTTTGATGTTTTACCTTTGCTTCATGGAACTTTGGAACATTCTCATGCCAAACACCTGATTGTTTGCTTTTTTCTGCTTCCCAACCTCCCTGATGCCTCCTCACAGCTGCTCTGTTGCACTTCCTCTGTTACTGCATTTGCTCCTCTTCATCTAAGCAAGAAAAGAAGCATTATTCACTGGAGTGCATTGCCCTTGCCAGGGATTTTGGGCAATTGCCAGAGCTGGTACCCCAGCACAAGGCTCGGTGCGGCACATGCTAGTCCAGCCACAGTAAGGCAAGGCACCACCACCTCCTGCAATGGTGGGCACCACCCTTGGCTCCAGAAACCCCCTGCCCTGTCTGATGAGACAGAGAGATAAATCACCACGGTGAGATAACACACAGAGGGGTTCCCATTCTGTGGCTGTTGGCCATTCCCATGGTGGTTTCACATGGCAGCAGAAGCCACTTCTCACTCAGCACGTGTCACACTCAGTCGCAGCCACCTGTCCCAGCACCTCAAGGCTCTCCCTTGTCCTTGGTATTTATCAGAGGGACAAAAACCAGGGAAGGAACTGGGAAGAGGCTCTACCCAGTGGGCAGGCATGCTCTGGGGCAGGAGCAGAGCTGCTGTAGAGAGACAGCTCTGCACACCAGGAGAGGGAGGTGCACTCTCATGTGGGGCTGGAACCATAACTCCATCCTGCCAGGGCTGCCCCATTAGCATTCTGCACCAGCCTGGCTTTCATAAGCTGGTCTGACTCTGTAAGATAAAAAGTAATAACAGTGCCCTCCACTATTTATGAGCTGCCTTTGTGTCTCCCGGCCAAAGTCCTTCCTCCTCCCCATGCTGAGCTGCTCCAAGATGTGATGCTGGTGTTCCACAGGCCCAGCACCCAGGGCTTCACCAGGCTCCAGGAAATCCATCTCCTGGCTCAGGAGCTGTATTCCAGAGATGACAGGCACTCATTCAGCTCCTGCCCTGCCTTCCTGGATGCCCAGGGTGGCCTCATGCTCCGGGGACAATTCCCTGCACCTGGCAGGAGAAAACATGGCAATCAGGGGCTAACTGGGTGAGATCACCACAAGGCCACTTGCCTTTTTCCCCCATTTCAGTGCTATTAAATTGCTAAATTTTTAACTATTTTGCCTCCAAACTCTAAAATTACCACTTCAGACAAAGCACATGTTCATTGTTCAAGTTGGGCTGCAGGGGTGTCTCTGTTCTTTGGGGTCCTGTGGATGTTTTTTTGGTAGATAGGAGACCCTGGTGTCATGGCCAAGCTTTTCTGGGGTATTTTCTCCACCTTAGAGCTGTGCAGTGTGTCCCTCTCTGTGCTCTGCCCAGATGAGGGACTCGAGCACCACTGGCCCTGCTCACCCGTGATTGTGTTGACTGTATTGACTGATTAATTACAGCTGAGCTTCAATATTGAAATTACTCAGACCTCTGGACAGCCAAGCTGAATCAATTAGTTTATTAGTGAGAGCCACAGCCAGCTGAGCAACAGAGGGATGCTGCACCCTGGGAAAGGAGACAGAGCAGCTGCCCTTCCTGAGAGATCACCCCATGCTGCACGTTTAAAGGAACCCTTGTGGGTTTGCCCTACAACAGATGATTGTTGTGGCCCTGGTTCCCCAGACCTGGTGAGTACATGATTTAGTCTGCTGTTTTCCAGGGCTGAGCTGGCTCCTTGGGCAGCTCTTCAGGAGCACACAGCATCCCCACATTCTGCAGGGGGTGGGAAACGTGCTGAGGGGACAGGAAACTCAGAGTCTTGCTGGCTGTGACTCACATGGATTATATTTGTAAGCCCCAAATAAAGATATGGATAACAGCAACAAAAAATTATCACCAGCTAATACAAAGATGTAGCATTGGGGTTAAAGTATGGATATGTGCTGTTGGCATGCTTCATCGAACACCCCGGGGTTTCCAGCAGGGAATGACTCTCCAACCTGTAGGTGTTCATCTGGCTCACTGCAGCATGCCCTGGCTGTGACACTGGGAATTGACTCTTTCCATCTCTCTCCAGCTCCAGGTGTGTCTCTGCCAGGAGGCTCCAGGTAGGATTTTGGCTCTGGCTGGTGCACAGCCCATTCCAGCTTTAAATTCCTTGACCTTTCACCATCACTGCTCTGGCTGCAGAAATAGCAGTGCTGTTGCACATCCAGGAGTCCAGCTGGAGATTTCCTGGGTTTTTCTGGAGAAGCACCTGGAGAGATGGCTCTGCTGGGGCATAGCTGGCTCCTCACAGGTGGCAGGGGGTGGCATTGCCATAGCAATTGTCACTTGAGAAACACAGAGGTACAGACATGCCATAACAGCAGCATTGTCTCTTTTTTCCTGAGTAGGTTGGTTCAGTTTGGCTTCCAGCCCTGGTGAGGAAACCCAGAGCAGAGCCCAAAAGTAGCCCCTGTTCCACGCCCCATCCTTGGCACAAGCCACCCCACAGCAGAGGGGTGGCCCATCAGGTGTCTCCTGTAGGTGCAGAAGAGGCTCAGGACCAAATGGAATGGGCTAGGACCAAGGGGATAAATCCCAAAATATAGAAGGTCCCACTGAGAACAGGGCTTCAGCTCCTTTCCAAGCTCAGCCTCCTCTTTGGCCTAAAAAGCTTCTTTCCTCCTCCTGAAACTTCCAGGAGCAGAAACTTCCAACCTCCTAAGCTGTCAATGTGTCTTGCTTAAATAAAATCTTCACAGGGATGCTCTTTGGATCCTTGCAGTTTTATTTATTTAGTTGGTTTAGTTTAAGATTAATCATAAATGGGGAAAGTGCCAGAGACATACAAAAGAGGTTCTAAATAATTCTGAGTGATTGAGAGCACCGTGATTAATGGGATCTGCTGATGCCATTTGGGTGGAAGCAGCCTTCCGAAAAATAGATTTATGTTAAATGGAAAAATACAATAATGTCATTCACAACAGGAGAAAACACACGATGGCAGAACCTGCCCTGCACGGCCATCACACAATTCAGCTTCACAATGAACCAAACTTAACTCCTCTAAGCTCGCTGTGTCCTGATTCTAAATCCATTCATTAGATTTGATTATCTTCAGCCCTCCCCAAGTGTAATATATTCTTTCTTACAGAATTCACCATGCTTCATATCAGGCATGGTTTAATATTTCATACAGTTCATTAAGTAACATGTTCAGTTCAGCTCACAATGCCTCACTCCTAATCCCATATTCATTCCTGTGAAAGCCCCAAGAAACAGAAAAAATGGGGGGGGGAGGGGGGCAGGAGGTGTGGAGAGACACACGGGTGAAATGAAATGGTTCTGTGAATGGACCCTGGTAATTAAAGGAATTTTGCCAAAGCAGAGGGAGTGAGGACAATCCTGGGTCCCTGCCTGTGGTGTGACAGGCAGTGTGAGCCGGGGGCAGCACAGCTTGGAAAAGCATGCCTGGATTTTCCTTCATCCTCCTCACACTGAGCAGGGCTGTGATTGCTCCCTCCTGCCATGCTCCAGACATGAACCAGAGAGAGCTGCTGCTCATCCTGTGCTCACCCCACAGATCTGATTAAAGCCATAAATCCTGTGAGTGAGCTGGGAGTGGTGACCTGATAGCCCAGCCTGCTCTGGGGCTGAGGGCAGTGGGGGCTTTTCACAGGCTCGGGGTGGTTTAGTCACCTGATTTTAGTTTGGGGTTTCCAGCTGAACCCCCAGAGGAAGCTGTAGCCCCACAGGCCCTGCCTGCCTCCATGCACACTGCAGCCCTGCAGCCCAGCTCCACCAGCCCAGCTTCTCCTCGGTGCCACCCGGGGTGTCCTGCAGGGCACTGCTGCCACAGAGGGGACACGGGGAGCACAGCAAATGTCCCTGCATGCTCACAGCACTGTGCACAGTGAGGAGCACCTTCTCCCACAGGACCTTCCTCCACTTCAGAGCAAGACTCTGGCAGGAGGAGGTGAGGGGAGGTCATTCACTCCACACACGAGAAACTTGTTTTGGTAGGAAGTTAGACAGAGCCAGCAATGGGTGGGAATTTCTGCCCTGCTCCAGAATATGGTCAAATACTGGAAATTTCTCCAAGGAGGGTGAATCAAGTCCCTGCATCTGTAAGGGCACTCTGTCTGATGGGGCAAGGCTTCTGTGCAGAGGAGTCTATTATTCCCTCACATGATGAAAATTAATAATTTATAGATGGACAAAGTGATTTCGCTGTAATTTCTTGTTAGCTGTGATTCCTCCTCAGCAGCCAGGGGGTTCCAGAAGGGATCTGAGGAAGGAACAATGGGAATGGATGAAGATGCCCCTGGGAAGGGCAGAGCGAGCAGCCCTTGTCCCACAGCCCCGTGCCTGCGTGGGCTCCGTGCTGGGACCAGCCAGTGCCCCAGCAATAAATATCCCTGGCTGCCCCATGCACACCAAGTGGAGATGTGTGTTCTACCCAGCCCTCCAGAGCTGGGAATGGCACCAGTGCTCCACAGGACTCCTCTGTCCCTGGCAGAGGGACCCCGGTACTGCCTGAGCTTGGAAAGGAGGACCTTGGGGATGCTTTATCCAAAGGCAGGGAACAGCAGAGTGCCCAGCTGGGACTGTCCATCAGAGGGGTGTTCAGAGGGGTGTTCTGGGGCATGGCTCTCACTCCTGCATCTCTCTTTTTCTCTCCAATCCCTGCTTTCTCAAGCTGTGCACAAGTCAAGGCAAGGAGTGTCTCATTCCTTGTGTCATGCTCAGCAGAAGGGGGGGACTCTTTGGAGGCCTCCAGTTCCTGCTCCCTGGCAATCCCAGCCCTTCCTTAGGGCAGCTCCAACCTGCCAGCAGCAGATAAGCCCAATCCTGCAAAAATTCTGCTTTCAGCTGTCCCCTCATACACATGTTCATGCTCAGTACCTGTTCCTCCCCTGGCAAAAGGAACCTGTGTTCACTGATAATTCAGTGTGCTGGCACCAGCAGTGGCAATCCAGGTGGTGCTCCAGGGCTGTCACACCTGGCAGGGGACAAGGCCCCAGGTGTGGCTTCAGGGGGGGTTTTGTCCTCCTTAGTGCTTCTTTGCACAAATGTTCCCTCGCTCTCATCCTTCTCTCTTTCTCCCCCTCTCCTCTCAGCCCCCTGCTGCCCCATCCCAAATGCCAGGAGCTGTTTGCTGTTGGGTCTCATCCTCCCCCTCTAGAAAGATGAATATTCCCCCAGTGTCTGGTAGACCCAAGAGTCAGGGCTAGAAGAGGGTTTTGGACTTGGGCATTTCAAATGGGGGTGATGGCTTAAGCCCCAAAATCTTTTGGGTGGTTTTTTTTTCCTTCCAGTGCAACATTCCTGCCTCCATCACTGGGCTGGATTTCTGCCTTTTTTCCCTTTTCCTCCTCCCACCAGATTTGCTTGCACAGAAGAATCACAAGAACAGAAGGTGAAGCTAGATCTTTCTCCCCTTTTTTTTAAATTTTATTTTGGCATCCATTGCCTGCTTTTTGCCAAACTGCTCCAGTTCCTCTTCCCCTGTGCCCACGCTGCCTGCCCAGCATGGGGGACACGCAGCGCCAGCAGTGCCAGGCGTGGTGGCCATCGATTCCCTGCAAGGGGAGGGGGTGGCAGAAACACCAACCCCAAAGCCAGGGGAACACCTGTGTGGGTTTGGATCACCCTCTGCCAAGGAGCTGCTGCCCCAGGAGCTGAGCTGAGGTCGCTGCTGTCTCCCAGTGGGTGGGAAAGGCTCATCACACGGGCGGAAGCCTTGGAGCTCCCCACCTGCATCCTCACTGCCTCTCCTCAATGCAGTCAGCGTTTTTAATCATCCTTCCCACCTTTCTTTGACGCCTTCCCAGCTTTACTACATCCCTTTCCACCTGTGCAGTGCTCGGTGTGTGGGAGCACGGGGAATTCATCCAGTGGCAGCGTGATTGGGGCTGTTTTGCTCTGTTCTCCTCTGAGTAATCCCTAACACTCAAGATGCGTTTTTTCTTTTATCTCTGCTGAGCAATAGCTGATGTTTTCGGAGAACTATCTATTATAACCCTAAGATCTGGTTCCTGAGAGTTAATAGTCAGCTCACAGCCCATCATTTTATTTCTGAAGTTGGGGATGGCTTCTCCCACGTGCGCCACTATTTATCCACACTGCATTTCTCCTGTCACTTTCTTGGCCAGTCACTCACTTCAAGGTCCTTCTGCAATTCCTCATGGTCACTCCTTGTCCTTAATATCCTAAATAATTTGGAAGCATTAACAAAAAGCTCTCATTTCACTCTCCCCTCCCTTCCTCTCCCAGGGAGCCTCCATATAGGGTCTAGGAGAAATTTTGGGGAAACTCGTGGACCCACAGAAAAACTGTGACCCGTGGAAAGGGACAGGAGAGAAGAACCCATGTGGCTGCCCATGGTCCTGATGGGCATCAGCATCTGGGAGCAGTGGGGACAGGCTCCAGGCAACCCAAGTGACAGATATCTGCAGGGACAACTTGTTTTGATGCATTACCCCCAAGATTCATCAGTAAATGGGATTGAAGAGCCTTTAATGACCATAAAGAGTGAAAAATTCCAGTGGAGGGATGGCCATGGCTTTCCTGCTTGAGCAGATGCTCGTCAGAATTGGTACTCTCCAGGGAATTGCTCCAGAAGGTGGATGGAATAAAGTGATTCACAGTATTAAAAAAATAAAATAAAAAGAGAGACATCAGAGCTCCTGGAAGCTGTTCAGTTGGCACCGGCAAGGCTGCGAATAACAGACGCCCAAGGGAACCAATGTTTGAAGCCAAAGCAATTTGGGTAACAGGACAGGCTTGAGGGGAAGAAACCACACAGATTTTGGATTCTGCTGCACATTGATGCTAAAAAAGAAGCCACACATGTTGTGAATGTGCAGCCCAGGAACACATTTTGTAGGCACATTCCTAATGTGGCACGTGGTGTGCTCGTTCCTATTATTGATAATAGCTAACTGCAGCTCCTCCTCCTGCTTTTCCCTGCTCAGCCATGGAAAACATGGGATCCAGATGCTGTTAAACAGCTTTAGAGATTTCCAGGTGAACATAAACTGGCTGTTTTGAGGGTCTGCCTTGGACTCGCATGGTTTACAGTGCAGAGCAGCTGTGTCCAGGGAGGGATGGATGCATTTGTTTCCTATATTGGCACCTAAAAGGGAGGGCTGAAGAGGCACATTCCATCCAAGTAGCTCTGGATCAGCTTTATTTGACCAGTGAGGCTGTGTAGCAAGAATGGCAGGATTCAATCTGACCAGAAGTACTTCTCTTAAAATGTCAGATGATGCCTCGAGCCCCCGCAGAGCTGGGAGGATGTTTTCCTTCTGTAAACCAGAATCAAACCTCTCCATTCCCCTATAAGGCCAGGAGAATCCCTGGGAAGCTGGTGATAAATCAACTTTTCTTTGGGAGGAGAGGAAGAAGTGTTCTTCATCTTCCTCTCCCCAAGCCACAGTCTAGGCTCTGTGCTCTCCATGTTTCTGTCTGTGTGAAGGGACAAGGGACATGGCACTGCTCCATGTCACAGCCACCTCAGCCAGGCCTGCAGAGCAACCTGGGCCAAATATGGGGAAGTTCTGCATCTCTGAGCCACCCTTAGTGCTGCATCTGCTGGGACCACAGCAGGACAATGACTGACACCTGCCAGCCTCCCATCACCCTGTATCACAAAATGGGTTGGCATGGAAGGGACCTTAAGGACCACCCACCCCTGCCATGGCAGGGACACCTCCCACTGTCCCAGGTGCTCCAAGCCCCAACGTCCAACCTGGCCTTGGGCACTGCCAGGGATCCAGGGGCAGCCACAGCTTCCTGGGCACCCTGTGCCAGGGCCTGCCCACCCTGCCAGAGAACAATTCCTTCCCAATATCCCATCCATGCCAGTGGGAAGCCATTCCCTGTGTCCTGTCCCTCCGTCCCTTGTCCCCAGTCCCTCTCCAACTCTCCTGGAGCCTCTTTAGACCCTGGAAGGGGCTCTGAGCTCTCCCTGGAGCCTTCTCCTGTCCAGGCACCCCCAGCTCTCCCAGCCTGGCTCCAGAGCAGAGGGGCTCCAGCCCTGGAGCAGCTCCATGGCCTCCTCTGGACTCTCTGCAGCAGCTCCAGGTCCTTCTGGTGTTGGGCACCCCAGAGCTGGAGGCAGCTCTGCAGGGGGGTCTCACCTGAGTGGAGCAGAGGGGATCTCCTGTGATTTGTGACAGTGTTGGCTCATTTGAGTGTAACATTTTCTTTGTGGCTGGTAATATCCACAGTGACCTTTCCAGATCTGACATCAATTCTACCTGAAACTTCCAAAAACTTATTTTATTAAAGATGTTGGGGAAGTTTACCCAGCTGGTAAAACAACTCCATCCACACCTACAATTGATGTCCCAGCCCTGGGGGACCTGGGATGTCTCTGCCTGGAATGCAGATGGTCTGTCAGTGTCAGGAAAGCCCCCAAGAGCTGCTGTAGCACCATTCCCCAGAGAGATCTGGCTGCTGCAGCTGCTGGTCCTTGCTGGTGAGCTGTCCATCCACACCCAGGTCTCCTGCAAACTGATCCCTGGGGCTTCCCAGTGTCCTTGCTGGGGTCATGTCCTGGCATTGTGGATCCACATGGTTGTCATAGCATGTGGATGTTTCTCCTGGAGTTTTCACATACAAACATTTCCCTTTTCCCCAAATCCACAGCAGTTTCCACCCGGATCATCTGCAGCACCACAGACCCTGGGCTCTGCCAGTCAGCCGTGAAGGGCAACAAAAAATCCCTTTTACTCAGAGCCCAGGGACATGTGGGTGATTTGCAGACTAAACCCAATGAGTTTGGTGGTTCTGGTCCCCCAGAAGTGATGGACAAGCTGTTGGCCAGTGGGGTGGTGAGGCCACCCCAAGGAGGCCCTTGACTGGCCATGGCAAGGTTTGGTAGGTAGGATGATGATTTCCTGTGAGGACTGGAGGAAGATGGAGTACAGCAACAGGGACAGAGCAGCTGCAAGCTGAGTCTTCATGATGGATGGTGAAACCACCATCAGATTTCAGATTCTGCCCTAAATCTCCAGCTCCACCATTTTTCAGCACCCTGGGAAGGAGCCGCCCCAGCAGATGCCACCTGGGCCACCCATCTCCACCAGCCATGGCCACACGGGGCAAACACCACTGTCCCAAAATGCTGTGGGGGGGCACCTGGGCACTCGGCTCATCCCAGGAGGGGGATGAGGACGGGGCTGGCGTGGGTGCCAGTGTGGCTCACCCCAGCCCCTGACAGCTCACCGGGTGCCAGGGGGGATGGATGGGAGCATGGCTCAGCCCCAGCCCTGACTCACAGCGTCCCCACGGGCTCGGTGTGACAGCGCGGCTGCCTGCGGTCGTCTATGGCAACTGAACCACCTTGGAAGGCTGCACTGCCTGTGTGGGCTTGAAATTGTGGTTGGTTTTGTTCCCTCTTGGAAAAAAAAAAATAAAAAAGACAATCTGATTTGTATGGAACTCCGAATAAATTCCTTGTTAACCTTTACAGCCATCTGGAGGGAGTCACTCCTCGCTGCAGGGCCGTGGGAGAGAGCGAAGCCTCTGCTGGCAGATTTTGCAGGGGTTGGCACGGGGGGAGCTGGAAGCCCCTGCTGGGTGGGAGCCAAGAGCCCTGGGACACCCACGGGACCCAGGGGCGGAGGATGCTGGGCTTTGGGGTGGCCTGGTTTGCTGGGATCCATGGGCTGTGTCAGGCTGCCCCTGCCCTCTCAGTGTGGGGCACAGGGAGTGGGAACAGCCCCTCACTGGTTGTCGTGGGTGTGAGCAGAGAGGGGAACCCAGGCTGACACCATGCTGGGGGCCCCACTGATGTGAGGGTCACGCTGCCCCAGTGCCACAGCCCTGCTGGAGACCTGGGCTTTCCAGCCGGGGCTTGAGGGTTCAGGTTTGCTCCAGGTGCTGAGTCTCCCATGGCATGAGGGAAGAGCTGGATCAGACCTGAAGGTCCATCCAGTCCATCCACAGCCAGGGAGCTCGATTCAGCCCCAGGCTGCTCCCTCCCAGAACCCTGCAGCAGTCCCTGGTAAATCTGCTCTGCACCTGCAGGGAATTCCTTCTTCTCCAAATGCTTCCTGTGGAGTCTCCTCCTGACAGGCACTGAGTCTCACAGGCCTTACCTGGGCCTGACAGTCCTCACCTGTGTCTGGCAGTCCTTACCTGGG
The DNA here is from genome assembly GCF_012460135.2 of Molothrus ater. Classification (NCBI taxonomy): domain Eukaryota; kingdom Metazoa; phylum Chordata; class Aves; order Passeriformes; family Icteridae; genus Molothrus; species Molothrus ater. The sequence goes on along the minus strand of NC_050492.2, from coordinate 1,029,104 downwards.
CCTGACAGTCCTTACCTGCACCTCATAAAGCCCTGCCTGTCCCCTGGAAGTGCTGGTTGGCAGGAGGGATGAGCAGAGGGGACAGGGGACACTGCCACCCCCCTGGCAGCCCCATGGCAGCCCAGACAATGGGATCAATTGCAGTTTCTGCAGATGAGAGAGAGAAGGGGCAGCACCAGCCAGATAAACACAATGCAACTTTATTTTCTTTCTTTCTCTGCTCCTTTTAAAATTTATAAATATTTTGAAAGCTCTCCAAAGGGAGGGAAAAAACACCAAGTTGTACATGACTGACTCAATGCAGTGTCACTGTGTTCATTAAGAAAGAAGAAAATCAACTCATTACCAGGCTGAATAAAGAAGAATCTTTTGGTTGACTAAGAGAGGGGAATGCACTTGCAACGGGTGGGATAAAACAGGAGCATGGCTGCTTTCCAGCCCTGCTGAGCTCTGTCTGAAGGTCTTAATTATAAGCAGCTCAAAAAAAAAAAAAAAAAAAAGCTGTCGAGAAAAGGAATTTACAACACAAAAGAAATAACTGGATCTCAGATGCCTCTATACATATTTAATAATTGGGATGCTGATGAAGAGGAATCTTTAAATGAGCTGCCTCCATCCAGCTTTGCTCACCGAGGGCTCTGGGGGAGGCACCGTGCCCGGCCGCTGGCAGATTTGGCTGGGGCAAGGGATGCCACCAAGGTGCATGGCTGCAAACTGGCAGCCAGGGAGGAGAAAAACCCAACCTTTGGGTCTGGGAGCTTGGCTGGAACTACAGCAGGATCAGAGACTTCCTTGGACAGTTCTCCGAGCTCGATGGCTTGGCCTTCAGAGACACCGAAGGTCAGCGAGGCTCTGGCTGGTTTCATGGAAAATCCTGGCTCAGCCTCTGCCACCGTGGAGCACGAGAGATGATCACAGCCCTCAATCATTTTTAAGCCAATTCTCTCTTATTTTTAAGCCAGTCTTTAAGCCCTCTCTAAAGTAATTTAATTCATTTCACCATCTTAGCTCTGATAACTTCAAAGATTATTCGCCTTTACTCCACAGCAAATTCTGACTCTCCTGAACCTTCTCCCTCTTTACTGATTTCCCACAACCTCTGGGGCAAACATTTCCACTGCATCTTTGCAGGGCTGGGTTTGGATTTTATCTCTCTCCCCGGGTTTGTGTTTGCATGGAGTGTCCTCATTAATTAGGATGTCTTGTTGGACACTGTGTAGTCTTCAGGGAGTTCCCCCAGTGATTTGTTTACAGATGTCAGGTTAGCAATAAATTGGGAGAAATAATTGACCTTTCCTGTAAGACTTTACTAATCCTGTTTCTTCTTAACCGTTTCCAATTTTTAGTGTGCAGTGGTGTTTTTCTTAATCAATTGTTCAGACTGTGAGAACATTACAGGAGATGCGATCAGGAACACGCCGTGGTGATGCAATTTTAATGATTCATTCTCTCTCATTAATTCACTGCATTTCACATTTCTTCAAGTGCTGACTTTGGAAGTTTTCAAGACTTTAAGTAGTTTTTCTGTTTGATTTTTTTTTCTTTTAACAGTTAGAGTGGCCTTCTTGGTATGAGTTGTGTGGCTGCAACAGGCTGTGGGCAGGATCCACTTGCTGGAATGATGCAGGCGTGGAGTAGGGAGCTCATCCCAGCCTCAGGACCTGGCATGCCAAAGCAGATTCCAGCTCGAATACAAGGAGAAAAGTCAGCAGAACATTTCTATTAAAAACTGTTACTTTTAAACAAGTTAATTTCCCCCATGAATCAAGCTGCTGTAAGGAGAAATCCCGTGTGGCAATCTAAGTATAATTGTGATATTCTCATTAGAAGTGCTCAGACTGAATCGCTTTTATTTTTAATTTTTTTTTAAAGGAATTCAAACTTTTGGAAGTTAAATGACTTGGAAGAGATCCAGCTTTTGATTTAAGGGAAATTGTGCTGTTGTTATTCTGCATTCCAGAAATTATAGAAACGCTTCAGGTTTTGAAAACAAAACCTGGGGAATTGGAACATTTTATTTCATGCAAAATAAAACCATGGGGCTTTTCCACGTCAATTATTTCAGGGGAGTGATAACATCCCTGATAAAACAGCTGCACTAGCACCTAATGCTGCTATTAATATGCAAGTGTGGGTCCTTATTCTGATGCCTGACAGTGAGCAAAACAGCAATGAAGTGTTCTGCAAGGAAATCCTTTCTGCAGCTAATCACCTCATTAGAAATTCAGAGATTGTCTTAAACGGATCAGTTACAGCAAATTCAGAGCAGGAGCAGCGGCGGTGAGGGAGCCGGGCGGGCTGGGACAGCTGCGGCGGGGATCAGGAGCCCTCACCCGCCTCTCTCGGGCTCCTCTGCCGCCCTTAGAGCCCCGCCAGCCCCGGCAGTTTATAAATTACACCTTCATTAGTACAAGCTGTTATCTTGTTTCACATGTAGTGGTCAACTGAAGGCAACGTTGCAAATGAGGCTTTATCTCCTGGCTGTGATTGCCGAGGGATGCTCTGCCCCAGCCCCAGCCCCTCCCGGCTGGGAGAAGGCACCGGGACCGGGAGCTGTGGGGATGCAGAGGGGATGGGGAGCTGTGGGGATGGATGCAGAGGGGATGGGGAGCTGTGGGGATGGATGCAGAGGGGATGGGGAGCTGTGGGGATGCAGAGGGGATGGGGAGCTGTGGGGATGGATGCAGAGGGGATGGGGAGCTGTGGGGATGGATGCAGAGGGGATGGGGAGCTGTGGGGGTGACGAGGGGATGGGGAGCTGTGGGGATGGATGCAGAGGGATGGGAAGCTGTGGGGATGGATGCAGAGGGGATGGGAAGCTGTGGGGATGGATGCAGAGGGGATGGGAAGCTGTGGGGATGCAGAGGGGATGGGGAGCTGGGGATGCAGAGGGGATGGGGAGCTGTGGGGATGGATGCAGAGGGGATGGGGAGCTGTGGGGATGGATGCAGAGGGGATGGGGAGCTGTGGGGATGGATGCAGAGGGGATGTGGAGCTGTGGGGATGGATGCAGAGGGGATGGGGAGCTGGGGATGCAGAGGGGATGGGGAGCTGTGGGGATGGATGCAGAGGGGATGGGGAGCTGTGGGGGTGACGAGGTCGGATGGATTTTCCTGTCTCACCACTACAGTCAGTGCCAGGGATTTGGGGCACCCTGGGTGCTGCTCATCCAGAAGCAGAAGGACACTTGAGCATCTCAGTAGTTCAGTTGTTTTAAGCCAAGTGCATTCTCTGGGAGAAATATTTGACTTAAAAGTCAAGGCAGTGGAGCAAGGTTCATGAGGTAGGAGACTCTGGATGTTTTGCTTAGAATTAAAAAACCATGTTGAAAATCTAGAGAAAAGCCTCCTCACGTTTCAGGCAGTCTCTTGCCAAAGGCACTCTTGTCCCCTTGGGTTTCCAAGCTAGTCTTGGGAAGGGGAATCAGTGGCTGAGCCTTTGTAGCCAGGAGGGAAATCTGATTTTCTTGCTCTCCTTCAGGAATTTTTGGCTCTTAGGGTACAATTTTTGAGTGTTGCTCCCTAGAGCACAGGAGTATCAGCCAGCAGGGCCAGGCTGGCGTGTCCTGCGTGCTCCAGGCTCACTTCCCAAAGCCCATCCCTGCCTGCAGTGCCCTGGGCAGCAGCACAGCTCTGCAGGTGTGGCTGCAAACCCCAGCCTGTACAAACCCAGGCTGAGGGGGCTGAGCAGGGGCTCTCACGGGGCCAAATCCCACAGGGAACAATCCCTCAGCCGTGCCTTTGGTAGGGACTGGGGGAGACAGATGCTGACCAGCTCAGCTGGCCTTGCTGGGCCTTTAATTTAATAGAATTTAACTGAATATTGATTTATTTTACTTTGCCTTTTATTTTTCCCCCTCTCCATTTTTCCTTTTCTCTTTTCCCTTTTCTTTTCCCATTTTTCCATCTTCCTTTTCCCATCTCCCTTTCCCTTTTCCCTTTTCTTTTTCCTTTTTCCCTTCTCCCTGTTCCCGTTTTGCCCTTTCCCTGCCGTTCTGCTGCCTGCCCATCCCCACTGGCAGCACCTTCCAGGCTCTGCAGCCCCTCTGGCTGTGCCCCGTTCCCAGAGGCCAGCACAGCTCTCCCAGTGGGCCTTGTGCACCAGTGATGGTTGTCTCACTGTCCTGGTGAAATCTGGGATCTGGGAATATTCCTTTGCTCGTTCAGGGCTGTCCCCACTCGGGTTGGTGACAGGGCTGTGCCCCAGTGACCACGGGGAGGGACAGCAGAGACACCACCAGGGCTGTGCTGGGTGGGACAGATGGCACCATGGCCACAGAGATTTGTGCTCCTCAGGACAAAAAGCTGAACATGTTTGAAATGAGGCCATTCCAGCTGTCGGGATAGCAGAGTGTGCCCGGAGGGCAGCAAATCCCTCTCCAGTTCCTCGCGGCTTTGTCATCCTGCTCCCTTCAGCAGGAATGAGACTCCCCCTTGCTGGAAAACAGCCTGGAGAGGATCTCCTGCTCCCTCCCCTGCTATAAACGGGCTCTCCCTCCCCGCCAGGAGGGTGAGTTTAATTATAAACTAAAAACAGACCCATCTGCTTGGGTGGGTGTGGGTGTTCTTTCCCCAAACTGATGGGGTTTGGCCACTTTTCCTCCTAATTTTAGATACAAAGAAATGAAAATTATTAAACTCCAGCATGGGTGAAGGCTACTGCAAACTGTCCCCCACCAAGCTGCTTTCCTGGCAGTGATATCTCTGCTGCTTTGGGGACACAGAGTGGAAAAAGGGAACGAAACAGCAGTGCCACATCCCTATCCCTTTCCCTGTGTTAATTCTCACCCTTCCCCTCGCTGGCATCACAGCAAGGTTCCCAAAGGAGCTTCCTGGAGAAGCACAGTGGGAGCAATCCCTCTTCAATTTTGGGTTCATTCAGGGTAATTTTAATAAGTTCCTAGTCAATGCCTGCTGTTGGATGACACTCTTGCCTCTCCTGCTGGGCTGTATGTTTGTTGTGCTGTGATTATTTAGGTTTGTTTGAACTTCTCTCTGTACTACAGGATTTCTTAATGGAGGGGAAAGTCATGCAATTGCACAAAGCTAAGCAGAAGTGGAGCTAAGAGGAGTTGGGAGTAATAGAAATAAGATAACCCCAAACCAGCAGGATAAACAGCAGTCACCTGGGTGCCATCACAACTCAGACAAGCTGTGTGAGGCATCTGACCCTGGAGAAAGCTGCAGGCACAGCAAAAGTTCCTTAAATAACTTTTGGCAAAATTATTAAAGCTAAATCAAGTATCATTTAAGCTAGAATATATTGTAGACAAGACCTGAAGGCTCCCAAGCCTGATTTCTGAGGGCCCCTGAAGGCTGTGGGTGTCAGGAGCACAGCATGATGTGTGCCAGCTCTGAGTGGGCCTTGGCAGAGACACAGGAGGTCAGACCACAGTAACACAAACTGCAGTGCCACCAGCTTGAAATGAGGATATTTAATGGCAAAATTATGATTCCCAGGGCTGAATCTTCCCTGTGGTTGCACCTGAGGTCTCAGTGTACCCAGCTGTTCTCACTGCTTGGAAACTCCTTATCCTGGAGGATTATTCCTGTAAGGCCTCAGTGCCAGCCTGCAGCCCCAGAGGGTTTCCAGGAGTGATGATGAGGAGGATTTTGACCGAGGAAGGCCATTCAGCACTGCAGGGCTCCCTCCACTCCAGGCCCCCCATCAGGGCTTGGTTGTGCTGCTCCAGGGTGTCAGACCCTGAGCTCAGCATGGATTTAACCTTCTGACAAACGGGGGGCCTGAATTAAGGCACCTGAGTTTACAGCCTGTTTTATGAGCCTGACCATGTAATAAATCCAAGAGAGCTGAGCTCAGCAGCCTTCCCCAAGTGGTGCCCCCAGAGCAGACACAAGTCCAGCACCATGCGACGTCTGTGAGGCTGCAGAGCAGAACCTGCAGCTGTAAAATCCATGGGGAGGGAGCTGGGTCTGTGCCAGGGACTGCTCACACCCTGGAACAGCACCTGGAGCTTTGCAGCACGGTGGCCAAACAGGGCCAGGGGGATGGGCCATCCTGGGAAATGTTCAGGGGAACAGTCAGAGCCCCCAGCTCCTCCTGGCCATCTCCACTGGGAATGAAGCGAGCGCTGGTGACTTCCTGGGGATGGGAAGATCCCCTGGTTTTTCTCTTTTAGGCTCATGGCCTATTGGGGCTTTAATGCTGAGAGTGGCAGCATGTTTATTTCCTGCAGTCATGAAAGGACCAGTCCAGAGATGTTTGGATCCAGCTGGCAGGGAGCACAATGATTCCAGAAGGTTCTTAGTTCCATCCACCTCGAAGCCAAGGCTCCTTCCAGCTCCTCCTTGAAAGCTTTGCTACCTCTGCAGGAATTCCTGGCTGGGAGGTGACCCCTGTGCAGGCTCCATGGCACAAGTTGAACTCCAAGCTACCATGACAGGAAGAAGTAAGATTTTTCCTTTAATCAGTCATGTATAACCTTTGAGAGCTGACCTGCCTTTGGGACTGCCTCTGCCCCTCCATCCCCTGGGGTAACAGTGCATGAAAATTAGGAGCTGAAGACATCAGCAAAGCTGAAGCACAGGAGCAAAGCTGAGCCCTGAATTGTGCAGAGCCATCAGGGACAGCTTTTCTCCCTCTGCATGGTGCTGCCACTCCTCTTGCTTGTCCTCTCAGCAAAAATGGAAACCAGGGCACATTTCATTACCCTGCCTCATTCCCTGCACTGCACAGAACTTTGGTAGAAGTGGCAAATACCTCTTGTTCTTCTCAGGGGGGCTGGATCTATCTGGGATTGCCCAGAGCATCACTGTACTGGGCTTGCTCTCCTCACCCATCCTCCCAGCTCTTCTCCTAACTCACCCCAGCACTGGGGAGCTTGTTCTGTTCTCCCAGAAGAGGCCCAGGGAAGTGGGATGGAATTCACAGTTCCAAAGAGTGTTATCTGTATCAGTAAAGAGAAATTGGAGAGGATCCACCCACCTCTGTCCTTGCCCCTTTCCTTCTCCTACAGAGCTCCCCTCAGAGCTGCTGAACATGTGCCCACCAGTCTCTGGTGCACCACTAGACCTCAAAACCAGTCTGGGAAACTGAAAACCATCCATGCAGGCACTGAATGAACCAGGGAAGTTTGGATTAAAATCTCGTTTTATTACACTTGGAGAGAGTCATGGACATGCTGTGTGAGTTGTTCATGGCTTTTCCTTCCGAAACATGGAAAGCACCTGAGGAAGGGATGTGACACAGACACAGTGGAGTGTGGTCCACAGTGGTCCAGGAAACAAAAACCAGGTACAGAAAATTTGGGGTATTGTGCCATTTGGCCATGGCTCCCTGGGAAAGGGAAGACACCTTTTCCCAGTAAAACCTTCAGGATGAAGATGAGCACTGGTGTTTCCAGGAGGAGTCAGGAGGAGCAATGGCACAGAAAGCCAGGGGACAGCTCTGCACTGGCCAAAATCAGCTGGCAGGAGGCAGCCAGGATGTGGGCACATGGACTGGCAGAGCTCTGGCAAGGACAGCACAACTCTGGGACACAGAACAGATTCCAGATGAAGTGCCAATGCTCAGCAAAGCCTCTGTGCCACTTTTCCCTGCCAGTGGGATTCTGGTGTGACTTGTCAGCAGATCTTCACTTGCCACTCACCAAACAACGTGGTCAAATGGGCAGAGAACACAGGCAGGGAGAGGGTGCAACAGCACCTCAGAGCTTCAGTGCACGTTTTGCTTGCTTGTGAAATCTCAGTATTTGTTTACCCCTTTTTGCTGGAATCCAATAACTCTACATTGGCACAAAGGGACTCGAAACCAATTGGTTTTTATTGCACAAATCAAGACTGACACAGAGCACGCAGCAGGACACAAAGCATGGGGCAGTCCCTGAGATGCTGGGTGCAGTATTTGGGAAGGAGCCTGGGGAAGCTGTGGTGCCATGTACTGCTGGCACGTATCCCCCTGGGCAGGCTTTAAAACCCTGCTTTTAGAGCTCAGCTTGAGCAAAGTGCTGCTGTTTGTGCTTTTAGTGATAGCAATAAAGATGGTTTTTATTGTTGTTTCATCTCGGAATTTCACAGCGTGTTCCTGTTGTTATTTTGGGGTCAGCCCTCAGATGCAGCAGCTGCAGCACTGGCAGCAGCCAAGGCAGGTCCTGCACAGCATCAGGGGCAGCTGCAGCCGTCTGCAGCAAACTCAGCTGCCCTTCCCTGGTTGTGGAAGCCTTGGGAGTGCCTGTGGCTGCTTCCAGAGCAGGCTGAGCTCTTGGGAAGGAGCTACAAGAGTCGAGGCAGTGATTTCTGTAGCAGAGGGCCGGGACTGGGGAGATGGTGGCAATAGGGGCGCTGCCAGCGCTCACCCTGTCCCACACCCAGCGGCTCGGCTCCTTCTCCAGAGGGGTCAGGACCCTGCAGGAGCTGCTGGTTTAACATTCCTGACATCAATCCTACCCTAACACCCCGCCAGGGAACGCGCCCGCTGCTCCTGCAGCGCTGCCCTGCTGCCCATCTGCCGGGGTGGCACCGAGCCCGGGAGGCTGTGCCGCCAGCGCAGCGCTGGCAGCCAGCGGGGGGACAGCCTGTGCCACGCCAGGAGCCAGCACATCCTCCTGTGTGCCCACAGTGCCAGCCTCGGGCAGCGGGCTCTGCTGCGGGGCAGGCAGCTGAGGAGCCTCCGAGCACTGTCCCATGGCGCTGTCTCTTGGCACTGTCCCCATGGCACTGTCCCCCTGGCACTGCCCCATGGCTCTGCACTTTGGCACTGCCCCCTGGCACTGTCTCATGGCACTCCCCCATGGCTCTGCCCCATGCCACTGTCCCCATGGCACTGTCCCCATGGTTCTGTCCCCATGGCACCCCCCCCATGGTTCTGTCCCCATGGCACTGTCCCCATGGCATTGCCCCCATGGCACTGTCCCCATGGCTCTGTCCCATGGTTCTGTCCCCCGGCTCTGCTGCCATGGCACTGTCCCCATGGTTCTGTCCCCTGGCACTGTCCCCTGGCACTATCCCCATGGCACTGTCCCCTGGCACTGTCCCCTGGCACTGTCCCCATGGCACTGTCCCCTGGCACTACCCCATGGCACTGCCCCCATGGCTCTGTCCCCATGGCACTGTCCCCCGGCTCTGCCCCCATGGCACTGTCCCCATGGCACCATCCCCATGGCACTGTCCCCATGGCACTGTCCCCATGGCACTGTCCCCATGGCACCATCCCCATGGCACTGTCCCCTGGCACTATCCCCATGGCACTGCCCCCATGGCTCTGTCCCATGGCTCTGTCCCCCGGCTCTGCCCCCATGGCACTGTCCCCATGGCACTGTCCCCATGGCTCTGTCCCATGGTTCTGTCCCCCGGCTCTGCCCCCATGGCACTGTCCCCATGGCACTGTCCCCCGGCTCTGCCCCCATGGCACTGTCCCCATGGCACTGTCCCATGGCACTGTCCCCTGGCACTGTCCCCTGGCACTATCCCCATGGCACTGTCCCTATGGCTCTGTCCCATGGCTCTGTCCCCCAGCTCTGCCCCCATGGCACTGTCCCCATGGCACTGTCCCCCGGCTCTGCCCCCATGGCACTATCCCCATGGCACTGTCCCCTGGCACTGTCCCCATGGCACTATCCCCATGGCACTGTCCCCTGGCACTGTCCCCTGGCACTATCCCCATGGCACTGTCCCCTGGCACTGTCCCCATGGCACTATCCCCATGGCACTGTCCCCTGGCACTGTCCCCTGGCACTATCCCCATGGCACTGTCCCCTGGCACTATCCCCATGGCACTATCCCCATGGCACTGTCCCCATGGCTCTGTCCCCCGGCTCTGTCCCCCGGCACGGCTGCTGCGATGTCCGGCTGCTCCCGTAGGCGCGGGGCAATCGCGGTGCTCAGAGCCGGGAACTCGCGGTGCTCAGAGCAGGGACAAGCGCTGACACACCCGAGCAGAGTGAGGGACAGGCTTTGACGGGAGCTGGCTCCTCAGATGTTCCTGGTGCTTTCCCCACCTGGTTTCCCGATGCTGAGCTGCCCTTGCTTTCGTATTCACTTTTACCAGGAGTTTTTCACGCCTGGGAAAGGGAAAAAGGAGACTTCAAACCCTCGTTCAGGCTTTGGAATTAAACGTGGTGTGCACAGGATGCAGGTGGGGAACCCTCGACCTTTGAAATGGCGGGGAAGCTGCCGGGCTCGTTGTGCCAAGAGCCGCCTCCGGGGCAGTCTGGAGCTCAGAAGGGGTGGCAGAGAAGCTGATGCTCCTTTGGGGATGACTTTAGTTCCCCAGCGCACAGATATCCCCTGCCAGATCATCTCCAGCTAATTGGAAGGGATCATCCTGCTGACAGGGCTCCTTCCTGGCCTCGTGCTCTTCCTTGCAGCTGGAGATGCTGGAGTTGGAGCAAGGATTCATTTAAGTATCTGTCCCAAATCATTAGGTTCTGCATTCTGGCTGTGACTCTCAGAGAGAGGTAACACTTCTCAGACATAACGAGGCTCAGATCGTTGTTAGGGAAATTCTTGCCATCATGAAATCTATTTTACATGGGCACCAGTTAGCCTGGACTTATTGCTGAAAGGCACCAAGGATGAGTGGGAAAGCAACTGTGACTAATGGGAGCTTTCCTCAAATGCATGAAGTCACAGGAATTAATGAAAGGAGGGAGAAGAGCGGTGAAGTGTAACACCAGGCAGAAAAAGAGCTGTCATTTTTACATTCCTTTCCAGCAATTAATTTGTATTTTCAAGTCTCTCTGAGCTCCCAACCCAGCCTAGGAAATGGTGGTTTCTGGATATTTCCTGGAAAGAGCCATCACTGCTACAAGAAGTCCTTGCTCTTGCCACATCCTTGCTCTTCCTTGCAGGAGCAGCCAGTGCAGGGACCAGCCAAACCCTGTCCTGTGGGATGCTCATCCCAAACCAACCACTGGGTTCCCCAAAGCTTGGCTCTCACATCTCTCCCTGGACACCTGGCTGCCCTTTCTGCACAAACAGCTCAGCCCGCTTTATTCAAGCCACTTTTATTTATGGCATTCTACAGTTTAAGTCCGAGCAGCCCAACTGCAAGGCACTGGGAAAGTTTGCAGGGAAGACTCTTCTGTGGAAGCAACAAGAAAAATGTCTGGTTTATGTGAAATTGGAGCCGTCATTCCTGTGTCTTTTTATGAGATACCTCCATGTTGTACAGTGGATTTCATGCTCTTGCAAAGTAGAGCTCCCTTCCTTCTCTCCTTTGGAACAAAGTTTGAAGAATTGCTGTTTCTACACCCATGGATAGCTCAGGCTCTGCCCTCAGTGAGTGCTTGGCACATGGACTGAGCACAGAGCTCGCACCCTGGGAGCAGCTCCACTGCTTCCCTGGCCCTCAGGACCCAGCCCATGTTGCCCATGTCACATTGATCCCTTGGTCAGCATCTCTTTCAGACATTTCAATGGGAAATGCCTCACACCTTTGATTAACACAAAATCTCTCCTCCAAATCTGAATTCAAACAACCCAACTGGAGCTTTGCAGCAACCTCCTGTGGCAACACCAGCCTTGGGAGCTCCTGCTTTCCCAGGATGGAGGTGAACCATGGTTTCCTGTGGTCTGGAGAAAACTCTGCACCCCCAGCCCAAACGCCCAGGCTGCTGCCAGCCTGGGCACCACAGCACAGGCAGAGCTCCTGGCACATCCCAACCCTCCAGTCTGTGGCAGGGCCAGGATGAATTTGGCTCTTTCTTTCCAGTTATATAAAGCTCTCTCCCAGTTTGTCTGGCCTGTACCCCGCTGGCTCTGGTTTGCATCTACCCTGACAGATGAGAGAGAAGCCTCCTGCTTCCATCCGGCTGCAAAGAGCTGGGTACCACAGGGGCTTAAAATATCTGCAGGAGGAGACATCAGAGAGGGAAACAGGGGGCTGCTGGGGGAGGGCAGCTGGGGATGGACTGGAGGAGAGCGAGGACAGGATCTGGAGGAGCAGGGGATGTTTGTAAAGGAACAGGCTGGGATGTTGGGCTGGGGAGGACGCTGAGCTCTGTGGGAAGGAGCCATCTCCCTGCTCCAGCTCAAGCTGAGCCCCTGGGCTCTCCCTGTCCCTTTTATCTCCCCTTGATCCCTGTTTCAGGTCTGTAAGGCAGTGTGTTTGGAACTTGCCTGCCTGGGGTGCTGGTGTGGGAGTAGGGAGACCTACAAGGGCTTTCTACCCACTTTAATTAAGCTGTTTTTAACAGGAAATCTCCTTGGGTAAAATCTAGCCTTGATAATAGTTAATAGCAAAACTTATTGGCTATAGAGGAGCTAGGATTGTCCCTAATTAGTCTTTTATAAGGCTGTTATTTTTTTTCCTGGTTCTCTGGACGCAAGGGCCCTGACTGAAGAGCAGGGCTCACTCAGATCCTTCCTACAACAGCTCTGCCATTGCTGGGGCTGCAGGGGCAGAGCCCCAGGTCCTGTCCCCACACTGCAGCAGCTCATGGTGCAGGTCTCTGGGTCTGTGCTGCCCTCCCAAATCCCTGCATGAGCCTGGAGAATCCCCATGGATGTGCCCTTCCCTGCAGCCAGGGCACAGCCAAGGCACAGGAGATCTCTGGAAGCAGGAACTGCTTGAACCCATGCCTGGTGTTTCCACCTCCTGTGCCAATCTGGTTCATACTCTTCCTCTTGCCTGGAGTTGTGGCATTCTGACTGGGATTGCTGGTGCTGGGGGGAGCTGGGAAAGTGCTGGGGAACTGGTTTGGGGATGGGCAGGGCTCCAGCAGAGCTCTGGGTCGACAGCATCTCCCTTCCTTCAGCACTGCTGGAAGAGCCAGGCTGAGCAAGGCTGGGGCTTTACTGCTGAGGGGTTTTTGATCTTCCCTTTCCCTTTTTATCAGTAAAAAGGCTTTGAGGCAGAGTCAGCCAGGTGCCCAGCTGGTGCCTTTGGGCATCTCAGTGACTGTAGGAGCTGTCAGAGCCTTGCACAGTCCTGTATTTGTGTCACTGAGCCCCCATCCCGCTGGATTCACCAGGCACTGTTACACTCCAGCTGTTTATGTCATGTCCTGGTTCCTCCTTCTTTTCCAGCTTGTAAACCTGTTGGAGATACAAACAGCAGCATCCTCAGTGGGTTTGCTGTGGATTTATTGCCCAGAGAAGCTGTGGCTACCCCATCCCTGGAAGTCTCCAAGGTTGGACAGGGCTTGGAGCAACACAGGCTCATGGCAGGTGTCCCTGCCCATGGCAGGGGGTAGAATGAGATGATCTTTGTCCCTGCCAACCCAAACCACTCTGTGATTCAGTGATTTCATGGTTCTGGTATTTCCCACATGCATCTCCTGTTAATTATACCCTGGAGAGCAGCAATGAACCTTTGTTGGCACTGGAGGAAATAACTGTGCAGAATGTTGTTAGTCCATGAGTTGAGGTGGGAAGTCCTGGCCAAGTGACCCTGCTGGAGTTCAGGGCTGCTGAATGAGACCTGGCATTTCTTCAGGCTTCAACCTGCTGATACTTGGGAGCCCATTTCTGGGGGGAGCTGGCTGCTCAGCACTGAACACCTGGGCTCAGCCACTGCCACCAAAAGCCCCAGGACAGCTGGCAGGGCTGGGCTGGCCGGGGGCGCTGTTCTTGTGATCTCCTGTGTGCAAAGGGAGAGTAACCCTGAGCTGTGCTGCTGTGAGTGACTGCAGGGTTACAAAGCACTCACTGGCCCCTGGCCCCACTGCGTGTGCCCATCCTGGTGCTGCTGGAGGGCTGCAGAATTGGGTGGGACCCTGTGGTTTGGGGCACTGGGGCACAGGGAGTGAGTTTGGAGAGCTGCTTGTGGGGTGGAGCTGCTGGCTGTTCCCAGCCATGCTGAGGAGCTGCCCAGCAGCACCAGAGCAGCTTTAGGATGGCCAGAAATAGAACCCAGGACATGCCAGCCCTGTCCCCTTGGGTGACATTCCCAGCCCTGTCCCCTCGGGGGACATTCCCAGGCTGTTTGCTCAGGCAGCAGCTGAGGCCAAACAAACCCCTGGCTCCAGGCCAGAGCTGGCACAAACCCACCCACCCTGCTGGGAACCTCTGCAGCGTCCCCATGTCCTGTAACTGTGTCCCCATGTCCCTCAGCAGTGTCCCCATGTCCCACAGCAGTGTCCCTGTGTCCCTCAGCAGTGTCCCCATGTCCTGTAACAGTGTCCCCATGTCCCTCAGCAGTGTCCCCATGTCCCACAGCAGTGTCCCTGTGTCCCACAGCAGTGTCCCCGTGTCCCTCAGCAGTGTCCCTGTGTCCCTCCGCAGTGTCCCCATATCCCACAGCAGTGTCCCTGTGTCCCACAGCAGTGTCCCCATGTCCCACAGCAGTGTCCCTGTGTCCCACAGCAGTGTCCCCGTGTCCCTCAGCAGTGTCCCTGTGTCCCTCCGCAGTGTCCCCATATCCCACAGCAGTGTCCCTGTGTCCCACAGCAGTGTCCCCATGTCCCACAGCAGTGTCCCCATGTCCTGTAACAGTGTCCCCATGTCCCTCAGCAGTGTCCCCATATCCCACAGCAGTGTCCCCATGTCCCTCAGCAGTGTCCCTGTGTCCCACAGCAGTGTCCCCGTGTCCCACAGCAGTGTCCCCATGTCCCTCAGCAGTGTCCCCGTGTCCCTCAGCAGTGTCCCCGTGTCCCACAGCAGTGTCCTGCAGTGGGGTGGGCAGCACACCGGGGCTCTGGCCACACGTGAGGGACACCTGAAGCAAGGCCCTGCTCCCTGCAGAGCCAAAGCCAGCCCCCAGCTCCAGGTGAGATTTGTCCATCCCCAGCGATGCCCAGCAGGGTTTGCTGCCCTGAGCCCTGGCAGGTTTTTCACGTGCCCTCATGTTGAATTTTTAGGGTTTGAATAAGGGCTCTCCCTGAAACAGGCAGGGACATCAGAGGCATCTTCAAAAGGGGGAAAATAGATGTCACCTGCTGTTATGTTATGAGAAAAAATGATGGATCCCAGAGACTCCTCCTGCTCCCTCTCGCCATGTTAAAGCCTCTGAGTGGCACTGCACTACCCACACAGCAGGACAGGCATCACCTCTGCCTCCCACCTCCCCCAGCTGAGTCATCCAGAGCCAGAGGAGCACCACGGGGTGATCCCAGGAGGGCACTCCTGGTGCTGCTCCGTGCACAGGGGCTGTGGGCACAGCTGGCCAGGCGTGGGTTGCCCTTGTGCCACCATGAAGGACTCGAACGCTCTGCAGGCACAAAAATTATTTCTGACTTTTTTTCCCCCAAATTCAAAAGCACTTCAGAGATTTTCAACTGCAAATCACAATCACATTAAGGACTGTTTTTCATCAGCACCTGCACAGGCTGGTTTGGAGCCTCACAGTGCCTGCACCAACGGGCTGCCTGGGAGAATGAACCCTGCAATTTTGGCATCTGGTGTGCAGGAGTACAGTAAATATTTAAAGCCACTAGACTGAGGTTTCCAAAGGACTCTAAAGAGATTGATTTCTCCAAACCCCTGTGACTGCAAATGGAAATTTCGTGCCAGCCTCCTTTCAGCCAGCATTTCCCAGAGAGTCTAAATGTGGATGCGGGCTGTGCTGGAGGAAGTGGGGGCTCGCAGTTCCCCGTTAGGTGCCGTGCCCAGATCCCTGTGCTCCCCAGGGCTGGCTGCAGCACATGGGGTGTGACAGGGACGTGCTGTTCTGCTCAGACACGCCATGCTGGAGCTCCTCCTGTGGCACCGGGAGTCTCAGCGTGTTTTCCCTCTTGGCTCCCTCCATGCATCCTGCATCTCCTTTTTTTTCTGACTGAGGGTAAAATCTGGTGTCTCCAGCCAAGCTCACAAGTGCTGGATCTGGGGACGAGGCTCCATCCCTGCCCTGTGCTCGCAGGGGGCTCAGCCTGGCAGGGGGTGCTTGGCAGGAGGGATTAGGGGCACCCTCATCTCCCAGGGTCATCCAGGCTGGGAGGAGCAGCTGGAGCAGCCCTGGGAGAAGGACCTGGGGGTGCTGGGGGTGGGAGCTGGACCTGCCCTGACCCAGAACCCCCAGCCCTGGGCTGAGCCCCAGCGTGGGCAGCAGGGCAGGGGCGATTCTGCCCCTGTGCCCCTGTGCTTAGGTGAGACCCCACCTGCAGAGCTGCCTGGGCCAGCACAGGGAGGAGCTGGAGCTGCTGGAGAGAGTCCAGGAACTGGCACCCAGAGAAGCTGTGGCTGCCCCATCCCTGGAAGTATCCAAGGCCAGGTTGGACAGATTTGGAGCAACCTGGGCTAGTGGAAGGTGTCCTTCCCCATGGCAGGGGGTGGCACTGCATGGGCTTTAAGATCTCTTCCACCCCAGGCCATGCTGTGATTCTCTGATTCTATGACTGGTAACTCTGAAGTTCACTACCATGGACAGGAACAGTTTCTGCCATCACAAGGACAGATCCAAATTCCCGTGTGATGCCTCTTTAAAGAGAAGCTGGCTGGAGTGTCCCCCACAGGCAGGGTGGTTTTCCTTCTGCTCCTCACCTGCTGCACATGCTTGGGCAGCCTGAGGAGCTTCCTGGCTCCTTCCTTGCCAACACGAACATCCAGCCCTGGGAAAACACCCCAGTTAAACACAGCACAAATTGGCTGGGCAGGGACACGCAGGGATGTGACAAACCAGACTGGGAGAGAGATACCAGCAGTAAATAATGCTTTTATAAACAGTGTCTCTCCATCTTTCTTGTTGGCTCTTTCAGGCACTGGAAGGCTGCAATTAAATCACCCCAAAGCTTCTCCTGTGCAGGTGAACAATGGCAGCTGTGCCAGCCTTTCCTCCCAGCAGAGCTGCTCCATCCCTCTGCTCATCCTGGAGCCTCCTCTGGCCTGGCTCCAGCAGCTCCAGCTCCTGCCTGTGCTGGGCCAGGGCTGGGGCAGCTTTGCAGGAGGGATCCTGCTCCTTCTCCTCCTTGGGTGCTGAAGCAGAATTCCTGTGGCCAGGAAAACGGGGCAGAAAGGAGGTGCTGAATCTGTCGGGGCAAGGCCAGGGGCAGATCCCTGTTCCAGCCAGCCCCAGCTTCCACAGCTGCTCCTGTCACGGGCTCAGGAACGTTTCCCCATCTCAGCCCTGAACACTGAACCAGGCTCTGCTGAGCCTGCCCGAGGCCAGGCTGTGCTCTGAGGCAAACCCTGGAATGAGGGCAGGGAGTGCTGTCCCCAAACCCTGCCAGGGAGCATCGGGACAGCGCTGCCTCCGCAGGAAGAGTGGGCAGCGTGAAGAGGAGAATCATAATGATGTCAACACAAATTTGGGCTGAAATGATGTGAGTGAAATCCCCAAAGATGCAATGCCAAGAATAATAAAACCAAGCAGAATGCCAGAAAACCAGATTACAACAAATAACATGGGGGGAGGGCAGGGGGAGAGAAGAACTGATGGAACAGGCAGAAGAAATGCAGGCAAGGGGCAGAGGCAAATGGCAAATGGCATCAAACCAGGCAGTGCAAATCCCAAACCCAGCCAGTGTCCATGGAAAAATCTGCCAGAGGAGATGGTGGGTGATGTGGGGCAGGACTAGGCTGAGATGGGGCTGTGGGCATGGACAACCTCACACCAAACAGGACTCAAGGGGGGGAGAAACTCACCTGAGGAGCAGCAGGTGAAGTGCAGAGCCATGTCCTGCTGGGCACAGCCAGGGCTCCTCCAAACGCAGCTCCCTGAGATGGATGGACGTGTGCCAAGGATGGGATGAGTGCTGGGACAGGGACTCAGCTCCCTGCAAACCCTGGGCACTGGTAGTCCCAGGACAGGGCTTGGGATGTGCTTTACCAAGGGGTGCCAAATACAGCCCCCACCTCCCTGCAGCCACCCAAGGGAGGTCAGCCTGCCCCTCTGCAGGTGGGGAAACTGAGGCACGGAGAGGGCAGGCAGCAGGGCCTTTGGGTGTTTTCCCTGCTGTCCGTGGACATTTCCCTCCCTGTCCCTGCTGGGAGCGGGGCTTGGATACGTCCCACCAATGCCAGCTGGTTGGGATGGAGGTCGGGCAGGAGCAGGAGGGGTGTGGGATCTGCCTTTCTCCTGGCTCCCAGCTCCCAAGTGGAAAGCGATGGCTCAGCCTGGCAGGGATGGGCCGCACCCAAGGGATGGGCCCCACCCAAGGGATGGGCCCCACCCAAACCCTGCCCAAGCTCCTGCCGTGTGGAAAGCAGGACCTTGATGCTGTTGGTCACCTGGGAGAGGTGGCAGCAGCGTGGCTGGTCCCAGTCCAAGCCCAACTGTGCTCGTCCCCAGCACAGAGCCCAGCAGAGCTCTGGGGAGGCAGGAAAGCAGCTCACCGAGCTGATTTACACCTGGTTCACACCGTGCTGTTGCCCGGATCCCCTGGCCCAGAGGAGTGGAGTCAGCAGGCGTGTGGCACTGCCCACCTGCAGGCACAGCCCCGCTCACTGCTCGGCTGGGCTGCCTCTAATCACCCTCCGTGCTGAAGGATTAACAGCAGCAATCTTGTTCCCAGCCACCCTCCAGATGATACACCATAATAAGACATATAACAGCCCCTTGGAAAAGAGAAAGTTATAGTTCCCACAGCAACTGTAACTCAGCCATATTACACATCTATATATATATTAAGGCATAAATTTAACAACATATATTTTAATGCAAAATACCAGCGATGCACAAGGGGACAAATAACAGTGGTTGAGGGATCCATAACATTTGGCTTTCCCTGCTTCCCACTGCTGGAATCTCACCAGCAGCAGCACGGTGACGAAGATGGATCCATCCCACTTGTGGCCCTCTTCCACCTGCTCCTGGTTTTTTGGCAGGGACAGGCAGAGGGACAGGCACATACATCCCATCCATGCACCTCTGGGCCACCCACATGCACAGACATGGCACAGTGCATGGAGAGGGTGCACAGTGCATGTTGAGGGTGCACAGTGCATGTTGAGGGTGCACAGAGCATGGAGAGGGTGCACAGTGCATGAGGAGGGTGCACAGTGCATGGAGAGGGTGCACAGTGCATGTTGAGGGTGCACAGTGCATGGGGAGGGTGCACAGTGCATGTTGAGGGTGTACAGTGCATGGGGAGAGTGCACAAAGCATGGGGAGGGTGCACAGAGCATGGAGAGGGTGCACAGAGCATGGGGAGGGTGCACAGTGAATGGGGAGGGTGCACAGTGCATGGGGAGGGTGCACAGTGAATGGGGAGGGTGCACAGAGCATGGAGAGGGTGCACAGTGAATGGGGAGGGTGCACAGTGCATGGCAAAGGGGCACAGTGCATGAGAAGGGTGCACAGAGCATGGGGAGGGTGCACAGTGAATGGGGAGGGTGCACAGTGAATGGGGAGGGTGCACAGAGCATGGAGAGGGTGCACAGTGCATGGAGAGGGTGCACAGTGCATGAGGAGGGTGCACAGAGCATGGGGAGGGTGCACAGTGCATGGGGAGGGTGCACAGAGCATGAGGAGGGTGCACAGTGAATGTGGAGGGTGCACAGAGCATGGGGAGGGTGCACAGAGCATGGGGAGGGTGCACAGTGCATGGCAAAGGGGCACAGTGAATGGGGAAGGTGCACAGTGAATGGGGAGGGTGCACAGTGAATGGGGAGGGTGCACAGAGCATGAGGAGGGTGCACAGTGAATGCGGAGGGTGCACAGAGCATGAGGAGGGTGCACAGTGAATGGGGAGGGTGCACAGAGCATGGGGAGGGTGCACAGAGCATGGGGAGGGTGCACAGAGCATGGAGAGGGTGCACAGTGAATGGGGAGGGTGCACAGTGCATGGAGAGGGTGCACAGTGAATGCGGAGGGTGCACAGAGCATGGGGAGGGTGCACAGAGCATGGGGAGGGTGCACAGTGAATGGGGAGGGTGCACAGAGCATGGGGAGGGTGCACAGAGCATGGAGAGGGTGCACAGTGCATGGGGAGGCTGCACAGTGTGTGGCACATCCCACGGGATGCCACGGAACACGCATGGCTGCAGCAGGGATTTCTCCTGCCGCTCATCAGGCTGAATGCAGAATGAGACCCTTCCAACAGAGTTCTGGGTTTTTATTTTTCCAACTATCAGCTGGAATTGCACAACAGGGATATAGTTCCCGGTTACATTTTATGAAATGGCTCAAACCCGTGTCGTTTCAGCTGATTTGGCCAGGCAGCTCCTGGCCACAGGCAGCGAGACATGCACAGTGCTGACCCTGCCCTGCTCCCCACAGCTGGGAAACCTTGGGTGGCTCCTGCCAACCTTGGGTGCTTCCTGCCTGTCCTTGCAAACATGGGTGCCCTGCTCTGTTCCTCACAAATGGGGTGTATCCTGCCATGGCATAGCTGCTTTCCCTCTCGGACACCCAAAATCCATCCTGGAGTGAATACATTCCCCATCCTGGGGCAGGATGGGGGTTTAATGCATGTCCTGAGGTGGCACAGCCGTGCCCAGGGCTGCTGCTGCTGCTGGGGCAGAGAGTGCTGAGAAGGTGGGAGCAGCCTCATTGGGGACCTCCCTCTCATCCTGGGAGGATAAAGACTTTCAGGGATTTAAGCTGGGCTCCTGGCTTTGTGCCTTACCAGCCCTGCTTTGTGGCCAGGGTGCCCAGGTTTGGCCTTTACTCTGCTGGCTCTGCTTGCCTGCCCTGCACCCCAGGGCTGACTCTGCTGCTCCCAGGGGTCTCTCCTTATTCTAGGAGCAGAATGAAGGACATAAAATGCTCTGCTTGCAGCATTTCATGCTCGTGTCTTAACTTGACATGGCATTATATCATCTTGATATTGCAATGAGAGAGCTGAGCTGCAGCTGCGGTTATGGCCGATGCTGCCTGGCAGTCTGTGCTATAAGCACCTACATTTGCACTTCAATTAGTTTGCTTAATTGCACCGTCCCCTCTCTGGCTGCCTTGTGGGGAAGGCTGGTCTGGGCTGTGCTGCTTTGCTGGCTACTGTGGCTTCTCTCATGTCTCCTCCCAGGCAGGCAGAGCTGGGATCCTGGCAAGTCTGAATTGCAGTGCCAGGTAGAGAAATACATATATCTGTATGTATGTATGTGTGGTGCTTACAAAGCAATCCCAGCTAATCTCTCTATCCAGGCAGGGCTTTAGGATGTCCTTTCAGCAGGGATTTGTGGAGTTTGGTAGTTATTTTCTAAGAATGCATTACCCGGGGTTTCCGATGAATAATGTAGGTCCTTGTTCTGCAACTTACTTACAAATGTCGAACCTTAAACCACTGAAGTCGATGGATCTCCTTGTGCACTTAAAGTTAGGCACAGGTTTAAGTGTGGCAGTAAATCAGGGCTGTGCTGCCTGCCCTGGTCCTGCTGGTGGGGGGTGCTGATGGAAATGGTGAATGGTGTCAGAATTATGGAATGGTTTGTGTCAAAAATCACCTTGAAAATCATCTCATTCCACCTCCTGCCATGGGCAGGGACACCTTCCACTAGCCCAGGTTGCTCCAAGCCCCGTCCAGCCTGGCCTTGGACATTTTTAGGAATGGAGCAGCCACAGCTTCGCTGGGCAACCTGTGCCAGGGCCTCAGCACCCTCACAGGGAGGAATTTCTTCCAAACATCTTATCTAAATTTCCCTTCTTTAAGTTTTAACATTCCCCCCTTGTTCTGTCACTCCAGTTCCTGATGCAAAGTCCCTCTCTGGCTTTCCTGCAGCCCATTCAGACTCTGGAAGATTCTGTGAGGTCTCCACACAACCTTCTCTTCCTGAGGCTGAACAGCCCCAGCTTTCTCAGCCTGTCTTTGAAAGGGGAGGTGTTCTAATCCCCTGGTCATCCCTGTGCCTCCTCTGGCCTGGCTCCAGCAGCCCAGCTGGGCCCAGGGCTGGAGCAGCTCTGCAGGTGGGGTCTCACATACAGAGTTTGCCCTCAGTCAGAAAAACAAAGGAGATGGTGATGCATGGAGGGAACCAGGTGGGAAAACCTGATCAGACACCCAGTGTTAAAGGAGATGCTCCCTGTATGTGTTTGGGATTGCTCTGACCCAGCTGTAGGACCTCGTCCTTTGCTTTGTTGCTTTGAAATTTGTGTGGTCCCACCTCTCGCATCCCTTCCCTCCATCCTGTGGCTGCACCTGACAGCTCCAACTCCACACCCAGCTCCCCACCACCACAGAAATTGCCTTGGGGAATCTGTTCTGGGCACTGAGACCAGCCCTGGTGGGGACAGCAGCAAATCCAATGTGTGTGTGACTCCCCCTGTGCCCTCAGCGGATCCCAGGGAGGGAGGGAGGGAGGGAGGCAGTCCCCCAGTGCCAGAAGGGGATGGATGTGGGCGCTGAGCGCCCTTCCAGAGCAGGGGATGACCTGAGGGTTTGCTGCTGCGGGAACAGGACAGGGAAGTTGAGTACAAAGATGGAGCTGGCACTGCCAGCTGCCCGGGCCAGGAGCTGTTCCCAGGACACGGGCACTGCTGCTCCTCTGCCACGGCGGAGATGGGAAAGGTGTTGGTGCCTGAGCTGGGCAGATGTGCTGCAGAGCCCTTTGGAAAAGTGTGCAGAAATGAAATCCCACCTCTGCTCCCTACAAAGCCCCAAGGTGAGGGTGCCCTGCAGGGCTCCCTCCAGAGCAGTGCTGGCCCTGCTTTGGCAGGTGCTGGAGGAGGGGATCGCTGGGCTCTCCCCGCCGTGCCCGGAGCCATCCCAACCCCCAGCAGCTGCTCCCTAAGCAGGATCAATGGGAGGTGAAATAGATCTCCTTTGGATATTCCTGGCTCCGTGCCTCGGTGCCGGGACTGCGGCTCTCCCAAGTCAGCGGCAGCAGGACGTGAAACCCTTCAGTCTTGCCAAGTGCCTTTTTTACCAATTATTATTCTTTTTGGCTCCTGCGTGTGCAGCGTGTGCGCTGCCGATGGGGCAGTGCCGGCAGAGGAACCCTCCGGAGCGGGGAGGACCCATCCCGGAACACAGCCCACGGGCACACGGCAAAGGCGGGCTTTCAACGCAGATCTAATTAGCAGTTCTAATTAGCCTCGATTTCCTCGTCACCTGCAGGTCCCAGCTCCTGCTCAGGCTGCATTGCAGAGCTAAAGCATCAACGGGGATGTATGGGCAGGGGACCCCTCCCAGTGACAGCACCCCAGGCTGGCACAGCCCTCCTCAGCCTCCGCTCCTGGGACAGGGACATGGGTGAGCACGGGGAGGGACAGTGAGGGACAGCAGCGCTAATTAAACTGCTCCCGAACCGCTCTGGCTGGCAGGGAACTTCTCCGAGGGGAATCGGGAGTCATGGTAGAGTAGAAAAAATGAGGGCATGGGGTAGAACGGCAATAGGGCGTAAAATCACAGCTGAGCAAAAGGAGAGAAAGCGCTTGCATGCTGTGAGCTCTGCTCTGCTTTTCCTTCCCTGAGCAGGGCTGGGAAGGGATGCTCCCAGCCCATCCCTCCTGGCACAGCTCTCCCACACAAGAACCAAAGGCATGTCTGTCTCAGACCTGCTGGGAAGTTGGGACAGGCAGGATGGTGTTTGGGATGCCCTGTGGACAAGGCAGAGTGGGAGGAAGCAAAGGCGAGTTTGAAGCACAGAACCCCACGGCTGTTCTGGGAATAGGGAGTGACAGACACGTCCGTGCCCCCTTGGAGAGGTGGGGAGGGCCTGGCACAGCACTGGGAGCTGCTGGCAAAACTCTTCCTCCCCCATGGTGCTCTCTGGAGAGACTTGTGCTTCCCATGATTGCTTGGACAAATTCTTGTGCGTGAGCCAGCAGTTCTCCTCTTGTCTCTTGTAATTACCGTCCCAGCGTTCTCCTTGAGAGACACCATCTGCTACTCCTCCATCACCAGTCATCTCCCCATCTCCCGGGCACAGCCCTTTCCCCGGAGAGCTCGGCTGATCGTGCTGATGGTGCAGCTCCCGAGTTCCCGCGCTGCTCGTTAAGCTCCATCACATCAAAGGCAGCTGCTCCATCACCTGATGCCCCAGCCATCAGGGCTTGGGGGGCTCTGCTGGCCAAGAAATGAACAGCCAGGCTGGGGCTGCTGTGAGCAGTGGGAGCTGTGACCCCCTAAACCCATGTCTCCTCTCTCGTGCCTTGCATGAGCTGCTGAGGCAGCCCTAGGAGCTGCTGGAAGTCAGGCAGAGGGTGGGATATTCCCAGGAAGGCAGCCTGTGGTGGGCACACGGGGAACAGCGCAGGGCAGCTGGGGTGACACTGAGGTGACACTGAGGTGGCAGTGGGCGTGTTTGGGGCTATTACAGCTGAAACAAGCACTTTCTGGGTCAGAAACAAGATGCATTTCAGAGAGCTCTGGGGCTCCCAGGAGCAGCAGGGCCGGGCTCCGAGGCAAGGCAGCAGCACGGCGGAAGCGCAGCGCTCGGCTGCACCATGTGCCCGGTGCCATCAGTCTCCTGCTTTTAATCAACATTAAATGAGCCTCTGGGGGCCTATTCTCTCACGGCAGCACACCAGAAACTTTCACTGAAGTCAAGAGAAGTTACTCACACCCTTAGGCACAAGTCTGCAGTCCTGGGAAGTTGCAAGGGAGCCGTGATTTATGCCGAGTGTCGCAGGCTCGACCACAGCCAGTGCCCGCCTCTTGGTATAATTCACAAGTAAATGTACATTTATATAAAAAAATACAGTAAAACCATCACATTTTATTAGGGGAGGCCGCACGATAAATTTTTACGTCGAAGCTTCCAGCAGCCAGAGACAAAAAGCATCTTCAGGAAAATCACTGCCATGGAGACAGGTTTGCATCCCGCCGTATCAGGCGGCTCGTTTGTATTTTTAAGGCATCTCATTAGAGCGTTAAATGATCTGTAAAAGGTAAAACCAGCATTTTTCTCAGTGGCTCTGGTGCTGGCCAGGCTTCGAGCCCCCACGGAGCAGGGGGTGGGGGGCATGTGGTCCATTGAGCCCACTGAGGTTGTGCCCCCAGCCCCATGCCCAGCCTGTCCCCAGAGATGGGTGAGAGCACTCATTTATTCATGCTGGCAGATGTCACCCTAAAAGCCCCAATAAAACTGACTCTCTCTCTGTTAACCAAAATTATTGTCTACAAAAATATGTGTGCACCTCCTCCAGAATTTACTCAAAACTGGAGCAGCATGTTGACATCCCTGCGCCTCGGATGAGCTGGGGCCGGGCTCCTCCAGCCAGTTCGCCCCTGGCTTTGTGCTGACATGGAAGAGCTGCCAGTGCTGGCCCCTGCGGGCACTGTCCAGCCCTCAGGGCTGGGAAATCCTGCTCCTGGCTGCAGCTCCTGTGCTCCCCGGCCCTGCTGGCCCCGCTTCCCTTGCTGCCAGCCTGTGGCTCCCCCCTGGCAGCGTCTGCTCGTCCATCTGCGAGGCTCCGGCACGGGCTCCGAGCCGCCCTTCTGCTCCAGTTCCTGCTCTTCCCTCCCAGATCCCACACCATGGCGCTGTGAGGAAATGCAATGCTGCAAATGAATGATTTTTAGAGATGACCAAGCATCCACGATCAGAAATTCTTACATTGTTCCAAGGCCAGAAATAAAAGCTGCACCTGAAGTTGTGGAAGTGTTCCAGCGCAGCAGCTCAGATTTCAAACTACTGCAGAGCTGGCGAGGAGGGTCCCAGCTTTTACAAGCATGAGGGAAGAAATAAAATGGTTGGGACAGCGAGAGATGAGTGATTTTGCAGACATTTGTCCCTTCCCTTGGCAGTGTTTCAAGGACATCTGGCACCACCTGGATGGGAGCGGCTCAGCAAGCGCAGCCGCTCCGGGGAGGAGCTGGGGGTCCTCCTGTAGGAGGATGGGGCTGTGCCTGCAACAGGGATCAGCCCTGGAGCAAGGAAACCCTTTGCAATGAGCTCCAAAAGCTCCTGGGCATCCCAGTCCAGAGCTGCTCCATTCCCAGCAACCCAGGGCCACTGGCAGGAACCAGCAGGGCTGTGCCAGGGCAGGGGTGGGGAGGGACCGGCCTGCAGAGCTCAGTGATGGCTCTGTTATCCTCCCCAGCTCCCAGCAGCACGAGGGAAATTCCCTGGAAGCTTCCAATCCCTTCTTTCCTCAGAAAATTGGGTTTCACCAGTGAGCAGCTCTGGGTGAACCTAATGGGAGCCTCCTGAACCCAGCCTAGGCTGGCTGTAAAATAAAGGTGTGCTTTGTTTCACACACATTATCTTCTTTAAAACATGAGTAATTCACAAAAAATCATTCCCACCCCTGCACAAGGACTTGCAGAATTTCTGAAGTGCTCAATATTTTTTATGAAGTGTTTCTAACCTTTTTTTTTGGTGAAGAAAAGCTTGGCAGCAGAACAACTTACCTGCTCATAAATTAGTAGGCAAATTAAAGAGGTTGTACAGCTTTTTTTTTTTTTTTTTTTTTTTTTTTTAATTTCACTACATTTAACCCAGCCCACGCTTCTAAAATATTTGGGGGTGGTTGTGTTGCAGGGGTGCTCCAGAAAGGGAAATTTGGGCTGAGCAGCACCTGGCTGTGCCCAACTGGGCTCCAGCACTTGGGTCCTTGCTTTTCCAACAAGGAAAGGAGCAGTGCTGCTGCTGAAGTGCTGAGTTAGGAAGTCCAGGAGCTTGTAAAAGGGCAGGATCACTAGTTCTGTGGCCTGGATCCTATATTTTTCCAGTGGCTTTTGCTCCAGGCTCCATGGCTCTCGGCCAGGCCAGGAGCAGCCTTTGCCCTCTGAAGCATGATTGGTGCTGCCCGTTGCAAACACCATTAACCAGAATTTTAGCCTCTCATTAAAAAGGAGGAGGAGGCTGGGAAAGGGAACCTCAATTAAGCGAGGTGAAAGTTAAAACATCAAGAAAAGCTTTTAATTGAAGCGCAGTCCTGCAGGGAAATGCAAAGTCGCTTGTTTGGCAGCCTTACAGATGGTGGGAATGTCACACTTTGGAGAAAGGAGAGGGAAATCAGGAGCTGGGGTGGTCAGGAGCTTTGAAGAAGTAGAACGTGTACAGATGGAGGAGAGGGAAGGGAGAAGTGCTGCTGCTGACACAGCCTGGCTCCCAGGGCTGGCCCCTCCCTGGCACCTCCATTCCTGTGGGCCCAGCAGCGTTCCTCAGAGCCCCCTGCCCCAGCCAGCACCCAGGGAAGCCCCCCATGCCCCTCTGAGTGTGAGCAGCTCCCCAGGCTATGGGAAGGTTTCCCCTTTAACTCAAAGTGTTAGGGGAAAATGCAGTTTCCTGTTAATCACATCCCATGTGGCAGCCCCAGCCAGTTTGTTGTGCCTGCCTAGATGCTGCCTTAGCAGCAGGGACCTGAGGGAGCAGGACCCTACAGCTCTTCTATTCCCTATTTTCTTCTTCCCTACTTTCTTCTTCTCCTTCCTCTCCTTTTCCCCAATTCTAGCTGCATTTTGTTGCTGCCCTGTCCTGCCCCTGAGAGATATCCTGAGTGAGAGGTGACATATCCAGCAGTGGTGTTTTCCACAGAAATATCTTCCCTGTCTTTAGTTTATGACCAGGAGGAACAATCTAAGATTTAAGTCCCCCCTCCACGTCCTTAGAGAAACCACCCCAAAAGCTCCTTCCCTTTTCAGATGGGGTGGGAATAACTTTGCTGAATTTTGGCGAGTTCAGATTTTTTCTTGCCAGGTTTCACCTCAGATCATTCCTGGTGGACTCTCAGCTTTCACTCCCTGAATTCCCACATCCCTGACTGCTGCTCCCAGGAGATGTCACCCTCTGCAGGAGGAGAGCCCCTCAAGGAGTGTGAGGTATGACTCAAGCCCAGCTTAATCAGTCTCGAGCACATAAATACTTGCAGAGGGAAGAGTTATGGCCGTGAAGGTCCTGCAGCTCTGCAGCTTCCCCGAGGTTTTATCTCAGCTCTGCATTAGTAGGAAGCATCAGCTGCCACTCCAGCAAGAATGATGCTTCTCTGAAGGGCACCTCACAACAAGGAGGTGGAAACCTTGGAGCTGCTGGAATGGAGGGGGATGTTCCCTTTGGCTGTGCTGATGGCCAGGGTTGAGTTCTCAATCATATCCTGGAGAGCTGGTCTGCATGCAGGAGTGTAAGGAAACCAGGATGCTACACCAGTCTGAGAACCATAAGATCAGAGGAGAATTGGGAAGAGTAACACTGACATCACAGAAATCTCAGGGCAAGCTGGGAGCCAATCCAATGCCTCATTAGTGGCAAGTCAAATTTTAAGTCATCTTTTCCCCTAAAGTCTTTTCTGGGTTTCATGCTCATCAAATCAAAGGAGCAAACTCCAGATCTGACCAGAACTAACCAGTCTGGCCCAGATCTCCAGCTCTGGCTGGCACACACAGTGAGACACTGAGGAACAGCCTCCTCCTCCCTTTCGGGAGTTAACAGCAACAATGATTCAGTGAGTAGATTGAAACAAGGAATAAACTCGAGAAACTTCAGCGCTTGTTGGCTGATCATAGGGAAAATGAAGAGAAAGAACTCAGTGCCTGAATTTTTTGCGATGAGTTAATTATGTTGGAAAAGGATGATGGAAGACAGAACAGCAGTCAAAATTCTCTGCCTTTTTCCACCTACACAGTTTTCTCAGATCCACTTAAAATTAATGTGGAGTTCAATATCAGACCCTCTCAAGTGCTGGGTGAGTCTGAGCCTGAGCATTTTTTGATTTACTACTCTGTCCAGAAGTATTGTGTCTTGGTTTTTTGGATGTCTCCAAGATGTAAATCAGGTGGGAAGTGAAAGGCTCTGATAACCCAACCCCTGCTTCTGCAGGGGAGGTGACAGCCCTCCCCGGATGACCCTGAACACTGCAAGATAGGACAGAGCTTTCACCTTGTTAGATCAGCCTAGAAATAATGTCATAGAAAATCAGAAAGCAAAGTGTAAAGCCCAGGAGGTTGTGGGAGGGGAAGATGAGGCACAAAGGCCACAAGCTGAAAGCTCCTGGGGACACTTAGGGCTGGGAGATGTGAGGCCAAGAGGAGCATCTCCCACCAGGACTGAGCTTGGTGACCCTCCCCCAGCCCCGGGCAGGTCTGTCCATGCTCAGCCCCTCAGGACTGGCACTGGGGGAAGGCTCTTCCCAGATACCTGCAGATTTACACTGCTCTAATTTTCCACCCTGCTAAAAATTGTACATCTCCCGGGAAAGCTGCTTTCCCAAGAGACTTCCCACGGAATCCTGCACATCCCAGGGGGCTGCAGAGCACCCAGCAAGCTCCCGGGTGTGTAGGCTCAGATAAATCCAGAAGCACACGGGGTATTCCCCATGGGAAGTGCATTACCTGCTCCTGTGCACACAGCAGCTACAGCAGCGATGAAAACCCTGCTGGGATCAGCAAACCTTTAATTAATGTCAATTTTGCAGAAAATAGTGAATGTCCAAAATGACCCTGTGACGAATTGAGGCACGCTCTTGCACTCTGTTTTCTTTAATCACTTGCATCGAGATTTATGGAGACATCCAGGCTGTTTTCTGAGCTTTAGGGGGCTCGTTTTATTACAAATCCATGGATTTTTACGCATTTGGTAATGGATTTCTGATGGAATTGTGAAACTGGAGAGAAGCCACTAGTGGGGACTCTTTGGGGCATCGCTCTTGGCTCCTGAAGAAGGGGAAAAAGAATGGAGAGGGAAAAACTTAATGAAAATATATATTTGTATAAACAATCAATGAAGATCGTGTTTGTGTGTTAAACAACCACCTTGAAATTGGTCTGTCTCAAAGGACTGAGCAATTGCAGACTACCTTAGCATGAATGATTTATGACATTCATGAACTTGGCAACTACATCAGTTTTCCTAAACCTGGCAGCAAACACCACCTGCATATTAAGTGAAGATTTATGATTTATAAAACTCACCTCATTATGCAGAGGAACACGAATTGTCTTATGTGTGCAGTCTATAACTCCTGGGACAGATGAAAAGGCAGCTATGACACACAATTTATGTGTTCTTGCTGCTGAGGTGGTGAGGGAAAAGCAGGGAGAATAACTCGGGCTTTGAGGTGGGTGCCTTCAAAGCTGTCCACATCCCTCTCCTCCCCCCCAGGATGATGCAGTGGCTAAAATTGCCTGTTCTCTTGGAGGAATAATAAAAAAAAATCCCTTGCAAAGATTAATGGTGGAGGTCATTTGAATCAATACTCGAAACTATGCCCTCCCTCCAAAAAACACCAGTATTGGAAGCATCTGAGGGGCCTCTGTGGAAATCACACACTTGGTGCTGAGCTCACCGCTCGTATTTTTCCCCAACTTGTCCTTTCCTGATCCTCCTTACCCAAGGACACAGGTTCCTGGCTTCAAGGAGTGGAGAGTTTTGGTCTGGAAGAGGCCAAACTGTGGCTCAGGTTAGGGATGGAGCTCATGGCCCCCAGCAAGGAGTGAAGCATCCACGTGAGCCCTGGGTACAGCTGGATTCCCTTGCTGCGGGTCAGGGGAGCATCTGAAAGGCTGCAAAACACACAGGGCTGATGGACTGAAAAATGACTGACATGATCCAAGGAGAAAACACCTCAGGGCAGAATTCACCCCAATCTACTGCATCAGTTTGAGTGAATCGTGGTTTTTGTGTCCTTGTTTCCTCATTTGCTCTAACAATACACCCGGACAGCAGATGCTGGTGCAGCTGGATGGGCAGTGCTGTGGGGAGCTCTCAGGGGGCCCTGGAGCTCTCTGGAGAGTGCTGAGAGCAGGAAAAACCCAGCCCAGGGCTACCCCTGCATGCTCAAGGCACCAGAGGACACGGACACCTCCTCTTTGGCTGGCTTGAGTAGGGCTCCCACAGGCTGCACAGGGGTGTCTGTGCTGTCCCCAGGCTCGTGGAGGGGCTGGGTTCCCACAAAGACATCACTGCTTGGGGCCAACCTTGGGCTGCTCCTGGACCTGTCTGGGTGTCACAGGCACAACAAAGGGTGCAACAGAGCCAACAGGCTGTCACCCAGCAGGGCCATTGGGCTGTCACCCAGCAGGGCCATCAGGATGTCACCCAGCAAGGCCATTGGGCTGTCACCCAGCAGGGCCATCAGGATGTCACCCAGCAAGGCCATCAGGGTGTCACCCAGCAAGGCCATTGGGCTGTCACCCAGCAGGGCCATTGGACTGTCACCCAGCAGGGCCATCAGGATGTCACCCAGCAAGGCCATCAGGGTGTCACCCAGCAAGGCCATTGGGCTGTCACCCAGCAGGGCCATTGGGCTGTCACCCAGCAAGGCCATTGGGCTGTCACCCAGCAAGGCCATCAGGGTGTCACCCAGCAAGGCCATTGGGCTGTCACCCAGCAGGGCCATCAGGGTGTCACCCAGCAGGGCCATTGGGCTGTCACCCAGCAGGGCAGCCTCATGTGGGCTGTGACCCTGGTAGGCAGCTCCATCCCCACAGCCTCACCAGAGCCAGCTCCTGCTGAGGGAAGGGAGAGACCTGGGAGCAGCAGCTCAGACACAGCCCCTGAGCTGTCCCTCAGCCCTGCAGCCACTTGCTAATGACACCCAGAGGCTTTGGCTTCTCCTGCAGGAATAAAACACATGTGAGGCCTTTGGATCTGTGTTACAGATGGGTAAGTGATGATTGGCTCTCGCAATTAAGGGATGAATACTCTGTGTATGTAACAAGAAGGTTTGTTGCTGTATGGTTGTTGTGTTATTGCAGTTTGTTGTCCGGACACGCTCTGTTGGTGGCAGCCCACAGCCTCACACGGTGTGAGGGCCGTGCGGAGGGCCGGGTACCTGCGTGCCCTGCCCGGGCCACTCGGGAATGGGCTCCTTGCTGGGGGGCGTGGCACAGCAAGACCTCACCTCCAATCAAGTGCAAGAAAGGGATCTCCACCAATGGGCAGTGAAGAAGAGTTGACTGACAGGCTCTGGGAGGGGCCAGGGTTGGCTGCGTCACCAGGGGTTTAAAAGGTGGAGCAGCCATTTTGTGGATGAGTTTGTGGTAGTTGGTCACCCTGCCAGTGCTGCTCGTTTTCTTCATTCAGTCCTTTGTTGTGTTTGTTAAGGTTTAATAAACCTTTGAAACTTTTAAAGTGAGCAGTGGTTTCTCACAGTCTATAATTGACTGCAGCACTATGTGAATGCGTTAAAAGCTGCCTCTGTGCCTGCTCTGGCTGTTTTGCCCACCCTGGCCTGCCTTTGGCATTGCAGGGAGCTGCCTTGGGGAAGGGACATTCCAGCAGTGCCAGTCCAGGGAGCTGCAGGAGCTCCTGGAATTCAAGATGTGGAGGTCTTGGGTGTGTCCTCCTTCCGCAATGAAGGGGCTGGCAGGTGCCAGCTGTGTTTGTGCTGTGGTTTGGTCAAGCCAGAAGGCTCAGCAGGAAATGAGCAGCTGAGGCTGGAGGCAGTCAGGATGTTTCTCTTGTGCTGTTCGGGGGGACACAATTCACTCTTTATTTTCTGCAGTAAAAACCTGCACTGAGGCTCTTCAAAATATATGCTGGTGCTATTGAAGAGGAGGGAGTTGGGAATGTGAATGATTTTGTTTTCCTCCCTCATTGTGTTATTGCCAAGGTAGCAGAGAAGGAGAATTTCTACTGTCTGAGCACAAATCAGGAGTTCTCCTCCTCCAAATGTCACCCCTTTGTTCACACCTGTCTCATGAGGCTGATTCCAAAATGAAATTATTGTATCTGTACATATTAAATAAATCACAGGCTCTACCTGGCTCACGT
This sequence comes from Molothrus ater, assembly GCF_012460135.2. Classification (NCBI taxonomy): domain Eukaryota; kingdom Metazoa; phylum Chordata; class Aves; order Passeriformes; family Icteridae; genus Molothrus; species Molothrus ater. The sequence continues at coordinate 996,738 of NC_050492.2, read as the reverse complement.
GTGTTGGCAACAGCTGATCCACCAGGAGCTGCTGGCCTCTCTCTCTCCTGGCTCTGTGTTCAGACAGCCAGCACAAAGCAAAGTGTATTTGCACAGAGCAGCTGACGAGGCTCCTGGCTCCAAGGTTTCCAAAGGGAAGGACAGGTACTGAAGAATAACAAAAGGAAGAGCAGGTATGGATCAGTGGAGTGGTTCTTATTGTTTCCAGAACAGAAAAATATGCTCTTCCTCCAAAACCAAAGACATTGGCTGGGGAGTTTTGCATCCTCCGAGCTGCACTGGGAATGGAAAGTGCTGGTTCTTGGTGGTTGCAGAACCTCAGAGAGCAGCTGAAACCAGCACAGGTGAGAAGACAGTGGGAATGGGCACTATGAGGAGCTGGGTCAGAGGGGAGGGTGTGGGGACACAGTGACAAACCCCTGTGATGGCCTGGAGGAAGGAGCACGGAGCTCAGAGTTCCACAGCTGTGAATTTGGTGATTCTGCAAATTCCAGAATGGGGAGGACAGGAGAGTCAGCAGGGAGGGAGAGATTTGTGCAGCACGGGATCCTTCCAAAGCCATCTGACAAGGGAAACGTTTGGGAAGCAGGAACAGGGAGATGTCTGGGGCTCGTGCTGGGGTGCTTCAGGGTATGTGGGAGAGGGGATGAGCCTACTCTGAGGCTCCGGGCCAGAGCAGAGTGCTGGGCTGTGCTTGAAAATCCCTCCATGGGCCAGGGAAAGTAGGTCCAGCCCAGGCCAGCAAGGAGCAGAGGGAGACTTGTGCCAATGCACAACCCCTCAACAGAGGGGTCCCCAGGGCCTTCTCCTGCCTGCGAGGCTGGACCCTGTCAGCCTTCCCACTGTGGCACAGCTTGGTGACCTTCAAGCCAGCCTGCCCCTCAGGAGGGCTGGACCAGCCTTCAGAGCCTTCTCAAAATGCCTGGCTTTGTACCTCAGCTGCTTCAGATCAAGGTAAAAAAATCTGCAGAGTGCAACACTTGGAAATTTTCGTTGTACTGTGCTAATTGCCCTCATTATTATGGTTCCTGGAGGCAGCTCAGATCCTTGTTAAGGCAGCTGCAGTCGTGGAGGGGTGAGATGTGGTTTGTGCTCCCTCTGCTCTCCTGCATCCTCACTGAGTGACAGGGCTCTGCCTCTTGCCCTGTAGGAAGGTCTGGTGAGCTGCTAGCACACACAGGCGGCCTCCCAGCTTCTTGCTGCCTTGCTGCCTCAGGTTACTTTGCAGTTTATGTTGTGATGCTATCCAGGCTGATACTTGTTGCCAGCCCAACTGGGACTATGGGGGTGAAACCAGGGAAGCTTGGAAGGATGCTGGGGGGTGACCAGCTCTGTGCTGCATGCCCACTCCAAGTCCTTGTGCTCCTGCTGTGGTTCTCCTGAGATGATTACTTAGCCAAGCATCTGCCTGATCCTTCACTGCACCATTGGAGCAATTAAATACCTGAGTCAAACACCTCCATTCGTCCCACCCCTGCAGTGGGTATATTTCTGCCCTCTGCCCCTTCCCACTGCTCCTGTCCTTTGCAGCTCCTCCCCCCCAGCCAGCCCTCAGTGAACCTGGAGGATAACCCTGGATCCCAAGGCTGTTCTCCCCTCTGCGCACACAGCGTGCGGGGCAGTGCAGTGTGATTCAGCCTGACTCAGGGTGCTGCCTCATGTCATGCTGTATTTGATCCATCACTGCTCTTCCCATTTCCTTCCACCCAGCGAGCAGGAAAGCAGCTGAAGTGTGGCTGTTTTGGCAGCTGCCTCAACAAGCCTTTTCACACCCAGTCACCTGAAGCCAGGCCAGCATCACTCAGGATAACTTCAGTGCGTGTGGGGCCAGGAAACAGGAGCTGCTCTCAAATCTCTGCCCATAATGAACAAGGAAGGTGGAGGAGTTAATGTGGAGCACCCCACCTCCCCCGAGGCCTTGAAACACTGGCTGCAGCCCTGGCCTGCCTTGGCACTGCCAAATGCCTCTGATGTTCTGCTTACATGAAAAACTGGGGATAACTCCTTCCATTTTAGTAATTTTGAGTGACATCCTTCTGAGAGAGATGTGTGCAGGACTGACAAATGCACCCCAGTGGTTGGAGCCTTTGTAGGGATGGAGTTACAGCCCCGCTGTGCTCCTACAAATGCTCTGCTGCTGATCCCCGTGGGAGCAGGGACCGGACATCCCTGTGGAGTTCTGCCTTTGCACCTGCCCAGGGCTGTCCTGCTGCAAGAGCAGCCTCTCCAGTGCTTCAAAGCAGCCTCGTGTCTGGCAGCACTTCATGGGGAGGAAATTCCTTTGGTTGCCACAGGGCCATGCCCATGTCACTGTGCCTGTGTCACCCTGCCCATGTCACCGTCCCTGTGTCCCATGCCTGTCACCGTGCTGTGTCACCATGCCCGTGTCGCCATGCCCGTGCCATGCTGCAGGCAGGGGCTGCCTGGTCCTCACTGTGGATTGTCCAAGAGGGATCACACAGCCTCGGCCTGCAGTCCTGTCCCTGCCAGATTTCCCCTTTCCCCAGGAAGGCCCAAGGGCAGGGAAGTGCAGGCTCAGGAGCTGATCCTGCCCACTGCAGAGCTCTGGCTCACCTGAAGGCAGTGGCAGCTTTGGGGCTCTTGCAGGGCTGCTGGAGCTGTGAGCCCACTGCCACCAAGGGCTATGGCTGGTTACTTTGCCAACACTGTGGGCTGTGGAGCTCAGTTTGGGAGCAGAGGGGACACAAGGCAGGCCCCTCCTGAGGGATCAGTGTGTGTGGGAAGAGGGGGCAGAGTGCAGGGGCACAGGACACTTCAAGTGGGGCAGCTGAAAACAACACCTGAGGGCAGCCTGAAGCTCAAAGAGAGCAGGAAAACTTTTTGCACTTGAGGAGTGCTGAAGGTGTGTTCTGGCTTTTGCTGGGGGCTCAGAGGGACCTGGAACATGGACATGCTTCATGCACTGACACCCCAAGACACCAGACCTCAACATGCTGTGCCCATGGCTGCTGCAGGTCACATCTCACTTAGAAGCAGTCACAGGGGGATTTGGGGACCTTCAGAGCAGAATTTCCTTTTACTCCTCTTTTTAGCTCCTCTCTAGACTGCTGAAACACTTGCCTGTTGCTCCGTGGGCCGCTGCACGAGCTGCTCCCGTCACAGCCAGGGGCTCTGAGGGCACAGCAGCCCTGCTCCCTCGGAGGGGAAGGACAGCAGAGCTCCAGGAGGTGCTTCCCAAGGTGTGTGCGCTTCCATCACTGCCTTGCCAAGAGCTGGGAGTTGCCAGTGCCGGCAGTGAAGCTGTCACTCTGCCGGCTGTGACTCGAGCAGGCTGCAAGCAGCGCTAGCACGGCCGGCTGCTGCCCCTGCCTGGCGAGCCGAGAGGCTGGCACGGGCACCCTCTTGCCAGACTGGAGATGGCCCATACAGGACTTGGCTTCACACCAGCAGAGATGGGCGAGGGATGAGGTCAGGCTGTTGTGAGCTGTGGGGAACACTCTGGTGATCTTGCCGGAGCATTAATCCTGCCCAGACACAGCAGCTGGGACTGACTGGCCCCACATAGATCCTGACCGTGCGGGATGAACCTGGAGCAAGGATTAGAGTGCTGGTGTCCCCAACATCAGGACATGGAAGTGTTGCAGCAAGTCCAGAGGTGGCCACCAGGTTGCTAATAGGAGCAGCTCTCCTGTGCAGACAGGTTGAGGGAGTCAGATCTGCTCAGCCTGGAGAAGAGAAGGCTGTGGAGAGACTCCCAGTGCGTTCCAGTGTTTGGAAGTGACGCAGCATCTGCTCTCCAGGAGAAGCCTCTGTCAGGCTCGCTTGCTTTCTCCCCCCAAACCACACCACCAGCACAGGTCACCCACGGTGCAGCCAGGGTGCAGATCCCCATAGCAGATGGATGGTTAGTGGTGTCAAGGGTTTGGACAAAGCAGTGAGAGGGGCCCTTTGTGTGACCCTCCAAGAGGGTTTCCTCTCTGAATAAAGGGAGTCTGGACAAAGAAGCACCTTTGGAACTTGTGCAACAACTTATAAAGGGAGAAGGTCTTAGAGGAGGCTACAATACATCAACCAATCAGGGGGAAGTTGGGGAGGAGTACAGGGCAGGGATACACAATCTTACAACCAATGAGGGGTATGAGGGGAGGAGAGCACCCTCCTACAACTAATGGGAACTTAGGGGTCACATAAATGACACAGAGGGTTCTGGAAGGAGAGGCCGGGTTTGCATTAACTGACTGGGGAGAGGGGCAGGGTTACAATGACAGACATGGAAGGATCGGCAGTAAGGGGTAGGTACTTCAACTGACAGACAGGAAAAGGGGAGGCAACAAGAATGGACTAAACTGACTGTCAGGGGGTAGGTAGGATCGAACCCAATAAAACAAATTGAATAAAACATAACGACAACTGAAGTAAGTGTTACAACTAAAATGGACCATCACGTCTCCCCCCTTTTTTGTTTAGGTTTTTGAGAGGGGGGAGAGTGGGGAAGTGATAGATTTCAGACTTGTGTCTCTTCCCACCATGGTTGTGGTTGGGAGGACCTCTGGTGAACTGTTTTCTTTAATAGAACTCTTTTAGTGATGCTTATAACGGTAGAAACAGGAACTAAAACAACCCATAAAATGTCTTTGGTAATTGAAGATATCCACTCAGTCAAGCCCCAGTTCTTGAACGTGTTCTGGAATCAGTCCTCACTTTCTTCTTTGATTGAATGGACCATATCCTTTATCTTGCTGACGGAGGTGTGGATACTTTGGCTCCTGTCTGATAGATTGAAACAGCAGAATCCTTCAAATTTCTCACAGCTGTGCCCGTGCACCAAAAGGAGGAAGTCTATGCCTGCCTGATTTTGCAGAGTGGCCTGCCTGGTCACTTCCTCATCTTTAAGGAGCTTGCTAAGAGCAGCTGATATAAAATTCACCTGTTTCGCCACCCAGCACTCCAGGTGGCCCAATTCACTTGGGACTTTTGCTGCCGCCACCCACAGTAAAAAAGCAGAGACAGCAGCTCTTTTTGGAAGACACCAATGTACAATTTTGGAGTCACAGTGTTTGTCAAAGTCTTTGATACTACATTTTTGGCTGGCTGAATTGTTAGATTTGGACTGCCAATTCAAAATTTGGGTTTGGTTTGGCAAAAACAGAGACAGCTGTCCAATGGTACACAGGCCTCCTAAAAGACAAGCCCAAGCCCTCTCTCCACAAATCAAAAAGGTACCCTTTGGCAGCTTGAGCGGTTGTTGGTTCTCACTCGATGGGATGTTTAAGTGGGTGATGGTTTTGCACCATTTGGCTGCCTGAAATTCTTTTTTGGGGACTTTGACAGAAATATAAGATTCAGGGTAGTAGAGAGGCTAAAAAATAAAAAATAAAAATAAATTTGAACGTAAAAGGGTGCAATGGACAAACCAAGGAGTTCAAACTCAGTGGGGTCTTTTTCTAACTCAGGCAACTCAGAGGTCCATTTACGCCATAAAAGTAAGGGGTTTGTAATGGGAACATAACGTTTGAAAATAAGGGGAGGGTTTTTATTAACTTCTGAAGTGATGGACTTGAGATGGGCTGGGTATTGATCTAAAGAAGAGGGAATCCCCACTAGGCAAGTTGACATCAGGTCATCTGCAGCAGCCACAGACAAGCATAGATGGGCTTGTTGAAGTGCATGGGCAGGGCGACCCACACATTTTGCTTTGGCTGAGGGATGATCCATGCCTCGGGGGACTGGCTTATCAGCACTAGGAGCCACTGGTATCTCCACGTCCTAGTGACTGGAATGGATGTCTTTTAAAGAAAGAGAAACAACATATGAGAAAACTTAGCATGTATCTTCAAACAATAATTCTGACATAAGGAAAACACAAAGTTCATGGTTCCTCCTTTTTCTTGTGTGTTTTCCTGTTGGATGCAGGGGGGGATCATTTTGCAGGGGTGGGGTGGCTGTGTTTTTGTCTCTGTCCCTTGGTGGAATATGGGGCTTGACCCACTTACATGGGATCCATGCAAGCGTATGCACACCCCCAGGTCACCAGCTCGAAAGGCCCCTGGGTTTCTCATGTCTCTGGGTCCCTCACCAGGACTGGCAGCTGCCCTTTAAACTCTTAGCATCTTGTTCTGATGGAAGTGCCTCAATACTGGCAGGTTCAAGTTCTCAAAAGAGCAGTTCAGAAAGTTGATGGTGAACAGTGCTTTTGAGAGCCTGACATGTGGGGGGGTGGTCTTAATGTCATCCCTTTGGTATTCCAATGTCTTCTTCTAGGTCTGACACGTTCTTTCTATTATTGCTTGGCCAGTGGGGGAATATGGAATCCCCATCCGATGTTCAACCCCCCATTCCTGCAGGAAATTACTGAATGCCTTGGAGGTATAGGCTGGCCCATTGTTGGTCTTTATCACCTTAGGGATCCCCAGGGTGGAGAAGGCTTGCACCAGGTGTTTTTGTGTATCACTGGCCTTCTCCCCTGTGTGGGAAGAGGCGTAGACTCCACCGGAGAAAGTATGCACCAACACATGCACATATTTGAGCCTTCCAAACTGGGGAATGTGAGTGATATCTGTCTGCCACACCTCACAGCTTTGGAGTCCTCTGGAGTTCACCCCTGCCCCCATGGGTGGTAGTGAGGACTCCTGGCAGTTTGGGCATGTGGCCATGATTGCTCTGGCCTGGTCACTGCTAAGATGGAACTGGCAGACCAGACCAGGCATGCTCTGGTGGAATTGTTGATGGCTAAGTTTGGCCTGATGGAAGATGTTTCCTTGGCCAGCCAGCTGCAGCAGAGTGGCCAGGGCATCAGGTCTCTGATTCCCTCCTGCAATGAGTCCAGGCAGGTCTGTGTGAGATCTTATGTGCATTATGTAGAATGGTTGCTCTTGGCGAGAAACCAGCTGTACGAGTTTTAAGAGCAACCTGTATATCACTGGGTTAGAGACCTCTTTCAGTACTGCATGTTCTGCCCTAGATACTACCCCTGCCACATAAGCTGAATTAGTGACAATGCTGATTGGTTCTGAAGATCTTTCAAAGACCCTGATGACTGCATCCAACTCAGCTACTTGAGGGGAGCCCTCAACAATCTTAACATTGGCTTCCCACTGCTGAGTTTGGGGGTCCTTCCAAGTAATTACTGACTTGTGAGAACCTCCAGATGCGTTGGTGAAAACTGTCAGGGCCTTGAGAGGCTTAGGACTTTGTCTTTTGGGACCAGATTAAATTAGATGTTAAATAATTTGTGGCCTGGATGGTGGATTGGCAATTTTCTGGGGTAACTATCTAGAGAGAATTGTAGATTTTAATTTTCTCTTAATAGTTGTTCCAGGATCTCATTGGTTAACTTCCCAGTGGACAGCTTGATGGGTAAATGAATGCACACAAAATTGCACCCTGCCAACAATCGCATGCACGCCCTGGCTCTGCTGATTAGCTGGGCCATCAGCTCCGATGGCCATGTGATACTCTTGGACAGTTGGTGGCCAAGGAACACCCACTCTATGATTAAGAGGGGGTCCCTCTGACCTTTGTCCCACTGAAATATCAGCCCATACAGGTGTGGCAGTTTCCCCAAGATGATGAAGTTAAATGGAAGCTCTGGCTGGCAGCGGTGGGCCTGATGGTTTGACTGTGCCAGCTCAACCTTGTCCAATGCAGCCTTTGCCTCCCGGGTCAAAGCCCTTGGGGTATCTATCTCCTCCCTCCCTTTTAATAAGTTGAAAAGAGGAGATAAATACCCCGTGGTGAGCCCCAGCCAGGGCCTGACCCAGTTCAAGGACCCTCACAATTGGTGGAGATCACTTAAGGTTTTTGGCTTATCATTGATCACCAATCTCTGAGGTGTTATTGTCCAGTTGGTGATCTCAAGGCCTAGAAACCTCCAAGGCATCAGCCTCTGCACCTTTTCTTGCTGCAACTCAAATCCTGCTGCTGACAAAGTAATAATAGCATCATCAAGAACCCTGGTAAGTACATTGTCGTTGGGGGCACACACCAGTACATCATCCATATAGCGACAGATGATGCACTCCCCCACTCTGGCATGCACTGGGGACAGGATTTTGGCGATGTACCACTGGCAGCTGGTGGAGGAGTTCTTCATTCCTTTTGGAAGAACATGCCAGTGGTAGCACTTCATGGGAGCTTCTTGGTTGATGGAGGGAACCGAGAAGGCAAAACATGGGGCATTGGCCAGGTGTAGGGGAATTTGAAAAAAGCAATCCTTAATATCAATTACAGCCAATTGCCAGTTTTGGGGGAGCATTGAAGGGGATGGCATTCCTGGTTGGAGAGACCCCATGTCCTTGATGACTTCATTTATTTTTCTCAGATCGTGGAGGAGACGCCACTTGTCCTTCCCCGGCTTCTTGATGACAAACACTGGGGAATTCCAAGGGCTGTTTGTCTCAACGATGTTACCTTTGGCCAATTATTCCTCCACTAGCTGAGTGAGTGCACTTAATTTTTGTTTACTTAGCAGCCACTGATCTGCCCAGACAGATGTTTCTGTGAGCCAATTTAATTTCTGGGTGGAGTGCTCTTCTTCAGTAACTGCACCTAAAAAAGCTGGGGAGTCTTTGGGATTTTGAGCCTGACTTCCCACTGGGAAATGGCATTTCTCCCCCACAGGGTGAATTTCAAATTCAAAACAAATGAGCGTACAGCAGCCAATTGCCCATCGGGTCCCTCAGTTTGTACAGTGCTCTTTGATTGTTTTGCCAGTCGGATGCCCCCTACACCTTGTACTTTACTCACTACATCTTGCATCTCCCAGCGTGACGGCCACTTGTGTGGAGGAATCACCATAACGCCCCCCCCTATGTCCATCATCCCTTGGAGCTGGATTGAGTGCCCCCCTTTCTTAAGGCTGCACCAAATGAGGGGCTTGTCCTCTCCTACCACCTCAGTGTAATAAACTGAAAGATCCAGGTCATTGAACAGCTGCTGTGGCAATGGAATGGCCTGAGCAATGACCTGACCTTTCAGCAGGAAGAGGGGGGACTACTGGTTACTTTGCTTTGCAGTGACTCACTTCCCTTCTTGTATTGACTTGTATGTTTCTTTTTGAGAGGCTGATTGCTAAGTGAGTGGAGGGATGCTCTATTCTTCGGGATCTCGGGTTTTTAGATCTGTAATGAGAAATACCAGAAATTTTACAATGTTTTCTAATAAATATTTAAATAACAATTTATAAATAACATCTCAACTCACAAATAACTTTTAACTTTGACATTTCACAAAGGGTTAAAAATTCTGCCTCTTTTTACTCTACTTCTCCTGGAGCTTCTTTTTCAGGGTTAGTTTTGTGTCTGTTGCATTGATCACTCACTGCCCATTTGGTAGGGGCTAGTATTGGACCTTTAACTCTGGTGATGTGAGTCCATCCTCTCTCTTGTGTCCTTACTGCAGTTTCTGTGGTTAGGAGGACTTGGAAGGGATCCTCCCACTTTAGGGTTAATGGTTGTTCTTTCCACACCTTTATTAAAACCCAATCCCCCGGCTGGAACAAATGGATTTTAAAGTCAATTGGTGTGCTTTGGGGAAGGTATCTGTTCTTCCTTAATTCTTCTGGGTGTTTGTAATAATCTGTATATATTTCTTCATACTCTGTTCTCCTTCCTCATAAGTCCCTACACAATCTGAGGTGATTAGGAATGGTAATCTAAACATTGTTTCGTAAGGGGAAATGCCTATGTCAGCTCTCGGTTTTGTGCTTATCCTCATTAATGCTAATGGGAGACACTTCAACCAGTTCATCTTAGTTTCTTCTAGTAATTTTGTATTTCTTTTAGAGTTTGGTTCATTCTTTTTACTCTCCCAGAGCTTTGGGGTCTCCACGGGGTGTGGAGTTTCCATATGATTTCCAATGCTTTAGCCGCCTGGTGTAGAACTTTGGCTGTGAAGTGTGGCCCCCTATCTGAATCAACAATATTCACAATTCCATACCTCAGTATTATTTGCTCATGTAGAGTCTTACTAACTACTTCTGCTGTAGCCCTTATAGTTGGAAACGCTTCAACCCAATGGGTTAAATGATCTGTTACCACTAGTAAATACTTAAATTTATGGACTGGGGGAAGTTCAGTAAAATCTACCTCAATGTTTTGGAAGGGCCTCCAAGCTAGCTGCCTTCCACCCAGCAGTGTTTTTCTCATTACTTTTTTGTTTATCCTTTGACAAATCATACATTCTCTCGTTACCATTTTAGCAATTTGAAATATTCCAATACATACATATGTTCACATGCAATGGTCGCAAAGTGCCATGGCAGCAGGGTGGTGGTAAGGGTGCCGTGACCTTCCTGAAGAAATGTCCTAAGAAGGACGGCTCAGGGGCACAGGCACGTCCTTCTCCCAGCCGGGCGAGTGCTGTTCAGCTCGGCTCCAGCTCTCAGGCAACACGGAGAGAAGAGACTCGAGCTCTGTATGATGTTCCACAGAGTAACGGCCTTTATTAAGAGCAGGACCCTCTGCGAAGGGAGCCAGGAAGAGAAGCTCCCTGAACAGGGGAAAAACAGGGGTTTATATAGGGAAGGCAAGGGCCAGGGTTAAACTGGCAACAAATGGGATACAGGCTCAAGGGTGGAGCATGGGGAAAGGGACCAGTGGGTAACAAAGAATCAACATAGAGCAGCAAAGGCCTCTGGAGGTGAAATTTGCTCACCCTAAAAAGTTTGTGGCTCAGGGGTTAGCCCTGCAGGGGAGTGCAGCAAGACCTCCCTTGGCTGCCTCTTCAGCCCCCACAGCAAAGGGCCTGTGTTCCCCAATGTGTCAAAGCATGTAAGTTTTCTAAAATTTTTCTGGTTAAAGCTTTATTTAACACTTGTCTCCCATTTGTCATTGTCCACTTCTCTTTTCCATCTTTGGTTCCTCCATGTTTTTGTAACTATTTCTGTTCCTGTTCACTGTTATCTTTGTCCCCCAAATCCACTAACTGTAGGATCTGCTCATCCTTTTCTGAGGCAGCTTCTTTAGCTATCTGATCTGCTAAGTTGTTTCCCTGTGCTTCCATAGAAGTCCCTCTCTGATGTCCTTTTATGTGCGCTATTGCACTCTCTAAAGGGTCTTTCAAAGCCTCTACTATTTCTTTTATTAATTTCTCATGGATCAATGCTTTGCCTTTTGAATTTTTGAATCCTCTTTCTTTCCAGATTTTACCAAATGTATGTACTAACCCATAGGCATATTTCGAGTTGGTGTAAATAGTTCCTTTCTTTTATTCTAGCCACTGCAGTCCTTTTAATAAAGCATAAATCTCAATAAAGCATTGTGCAGACCATTTTGTTGGGAATTTTCCTTTATCTATAATCTCCACATTCTTGCCCTCTACTACTGTATACCCCAACATTCTCTTTCCCCCAATCACCATGGAAGAACCATCAACAAACAACAATTCCCCTTCTGGTAATGGCTGTTGTAAATCCTCTCTCACTTTGGTCTGTAAATTGATCATCTCTATGCAACAATGTTCCAGATTCTCATCATGTTCTCCATATAAGAATTGTGCCAGATTCTGAATTTTTGTTGTGGCTAGTTCTAAATTTTCAATATTAGTTAATATCAATTCATATTTCAATAACCTGGTCTCTGTAATCCACTGACTGGCCATTTTGCTCAGTATGGTTTTCAAATCATGAGCAGTATACACCTTAAATTTGCTTCCAAATGCTAATTTGTAACTCTCTTCCACTAAGGCCAGGTTGCAGCTACACATTGTAAACACATTGGCCAACCCCTAACTACTGAGTCTAATAACTTTGATACATATGCAACTGGTTTTCTATACCCACACCACTTTTGCACCAGTACTCCATACACAATTCCTTCCTCCACATTTATAAACAGCTTGAAAGGTCTATCTAAGTCAGGTAAACTTAAACCCGGGGCCGTTACTAATTTTTCCTTTAACTCTTTCAATTTCTGTCCATCTTCTTCATTCCAGTTTAAAGGTTCTTGTTCTATTAATTTGTCATAGAGGAATTTAACTAATTTGGTATGTCCATCTATCCATAATTTACAATAATTAACAATACCCAACCAGCCCTAGCAATCTCCGTACATCTCTTTCTGGTTTTGGTGCCAGTAGTGAGAGGATCCCTCGGATTTGTTCTGCTTCTAGTTTCTTGTACCCTTTCCCAATCAGATGGCCTAAATATTTTACTTCTGGTTCTACAAATTGGAGTTTCTTCTTTGACACCTTTAAACCCTTCTCGGCCAGGAAGTTTAATAATTTTATTGTTGTTTTCTGAACTTGTCCCTTCTGTTCTCCTGACACTAATAAATCATCAACATACTGTAGGATCTGGGTATCCTACTGGTTGAAACTGTCTTAATAGTTCTTCTTGAGCTTGCCCAAATAAATTTGGGGATTCTGTGAACCCTTGGGGTAACTGGGTCCATTGAAGCTGTTGTTTTCTCCCTGTTTCTTCATCCTGTCACTCAAAAGCAAACAAACTCTTACTCTCCTTAGCTAGGGGGCGACCCCAGAAAGCATCTTCTAGATCTATTACACTGAACCGTGCATGTTTTGATAGTATCTTACTTGTATGGATTAGATACTACTGGGTATCATGAGATGGTCTGTTTATTAACTTCTCTCAGGTCCTGAACCAGTTGGTCAGTACCATATGATTTCTTTACTGGTAGTATTGGGGTGTTATGGAAAGACATGCACGATTCCAGTATCCCATCTTTCATCAACACTCTTATCACTGGAGCCAATCCCTGCTTCCCCTCTGCCAAAATGGGATACTGTTTTACCTGGATAGGTGAAATTCCTGGTTTCATTTTCATCTCTATGGGGGGTATGTTTAGTAGGCTATGGCCTCCCTCTTCTGCCCAGACTTTGCAATCAATCTCACTTTCATTTTCCCACTTGAACATCATCATCTTCACTACCATCTGTCCTTCTTTAGGGATTACTCCTACCCCCAGTTGCGCCTGTAGGTCCCGGCCTAATAAATTACATTCTAATTTGGGCATGTATAACAAATCTGCATATCCCTCTCTCGAATTTCCCTTAACAGCACCTTGCTCTATAGCCAGCACTTCAAATGGTTCACTATTGGCATCCCTTACTTTGCACATCCACTTACTTAACTGGCATCCATTTGGGAATCTTGAAATGCATGATCTATCAGCCCCAGTATCAACTAAAATATCAAATTATTTCCCCTGGGGACCTATTTCCAAATTTATCAAGGGCTCTATCTTATGATCATTCATTTTCCCCAGGGGACAGAGCCCCTGACACCCCTAATCATCATTTGCCCCAATACCTGTTTCTCTATACAGCCTCCTGTCCCTTTTCCATTTCTCACAATCTTTTTTGAAATTACTCTTTTCCCTACAGTAGAAACACTTCCCCTCCCAGGGGTCCTTGTACAGTTCTCAAGTCTCTTCCCTTTTCTGTTTATCTGTTTCGCTTTGTTCCTCTCTTTCTCACCACTGCAACCACGATCCTCGCCTTTGACTTCATCTTCTCCTCTTCCCTTCTCAAATACACCTTTTGCGCCTCTCACAGCAATTTATTCAAACCTTTCTCCTACCAATCCTCCATCTTTTCTAGCTTTCTTCTGATGTCATTCCATGCTCTTGTCACAAATTGCACCCTCACTAGCACTTTTCCCCTCTGGACTCTCAGGATCCATGCTCGAATACAATTGAAAATTCTGCTTCCACTAACCAAGCACTGGGGGTTTCATCTTTTTCTTGTTGGCTGTCAAAAGCCAACCTCACATTACTACTCCTAGGGACTGCCTCCCAAATACCTTTGATGATTAACGATCTATAATCTCTCATGTTTCTGCATCTGACCAGGTTGTTTGGGTCCCAATCAGGCTGATTGATGGGCATCTTTTCATCCCCTAGAGGGCCAGCCCTGTTCTCCCTTTCCCACATCCTCATACCAGCTGCTCATATTAGCTGGATTTCTTCAATGGGAAAAAAGAATGCCTGATTGTCACAGTGTTCATCAAGTGACCACTTGGTGCCTCCCTGCTAGCCCCGACGCTGCGACTACAGGGGACAGAGGGGCAGCTAAGGGTCGTTAGCCCTTTCCTCAGAGAGACACGGCCAACGATGATGAAGGAAGGGTACAATCCAGAGAGTATTTAGTCCAAGGTTTTATTAGAAGCTACAAAGAGCTCCCAGCCTCAGGGGATACAACTCAAGAAAGCCCCTGAGAGTGGGAGCAGCACCTTTTATTGAGGGGTGGAAACAAGGGAGGAGTTCAGCCATCTACCAATGAGGGGATAAAGGGGAATGTCTCTTTATAAAGGGTGACGTTATGATGCTTGTATCCCCATTTGTGTGTTCTGTTTATGCTGGATATCATGTTCTGTGCCTTCAAGACTGGCTCTGAAGAGCGAATGTTTTGTTTTGCTATCAGCCGCTCCCCTATGGCTGGCGGGACACTGAGACAGGGCAGTACATGGTGCTGCTTTTGCTTTTTGTTTGGCTTTTTCTTTGCTCTTGCTCTTGTTTCTGTTTTGTTCTTGCTTTTTGCTCCTGCTCATTAGTTAGTTTAGCTAAGCAGTCCCAAATTTTTCCTGGACTGTTTCTCCTTTCCTTTTTTTGGAACCACTCAAGCCTGCTCTGGTCTGGGACCTGGGAAACACCGAGAGTTTGCACCTTGTGGCTGCAGCAGCTGCCCCAGCACAGGAGGGACTGACAACAGAGCGACCACCCCCGAGAGAGACTTTCTGAAGTTGTCATCTTTTTCAGAGAGGTGACAGAGTGGTGTCACCTGGTATTGTTCATTCTGTGTGCTGGGGGTGCTGTGCCTGTTAAATAAACAGGTTCTTCCCACTTCTCTCCAAGGAATCCTTCCTGACCCGATTGGGGGGAGGGGCTGTGTGGGTTTGCTTTCTGGAGGGCCCCCTTTGGAGGTTTTCTCCCAGATTTGCCCTAAACCAGGATAGGGAGTGAACCAAGAAATAATTGACAAACAGAACAACATATTGGGGAACTTAGTAGGATGGACCCCTGGCCCTTGACCAATCACTCAATGCCCTTTGTGGAAGCTTCTAGAGAGGGGGATGGGAAGCTGAGTGACAGACAAGATGCCAGGGAGAGGATATGAGGATTGGCAGGGAAGTTTCTAGAACTGGAGGGCGTGGGGATAGAATTGACATTTGGTGAAGGGGAGGCAACTTAGGGTGAAACCATAAATGGGGGAGAACAGGAACAAACCAAATAGCACAACCCAACACAAAACCTAATATTGAATTAAGTTCCTCCCAGGTATATATACTTGGGCCCAAAAACTGATCAACCGGCTGGCTATAACCATGGGATCTTCTTATAAGGTTTTAATCTCTTTCTTAAAATTTCCTACTTCAGAGGCAGTCAAGGGCACATTCACAAATCCAATCCCCCTCCCCCCCCCAGGCACGGCCCATGGGGACTTCCCTTAAGGGTAGTAACTTTTCCACTATCTCTCCCTTCAGTAAACATTTCCCCACCTGGGATTGGGTATTGTAAGCGTGACCCCCTGAAACTGCAGCTTCTTCCTTTGGTCTCAACCACAATCGTACAATCACAAGAATGAATTACACCTTCACTCAGGGGATTCTGTTGATTTATAATCTCCTGCTCATTCTCTTTACTAGTCAGTGACACTCCTGAGGAAACTTGGGGTGTTAGGGAAATACTGGGCAGGGCAGGCTGAAAGTATAGAAAGAGCAGGAGGAGGTACAGGGGAAACTTGGGGTATCTGAGGAGGATTAAGGGGGGCAGTGGGAGTGGTGAGTGGCATAGGGAGAATAATAGGAGAGGGGACTATTGGGGGTACTGGAGGGGCAGGGAGGGGTATGGGTTGGATAGGAAGAGGTAATGGAGGAGTAGGAGGACGGGCTGCTGGGAGCACAGGAGAAGGAAGGGATGGGAGACAGTCCAGTGGGTTCCATTTCTTTTCAAATTCCTCTTTTTCCTTTTTAGTCTCTTTGGATACTTCATGTACTCTAATCTTCTTATCCCAAATTTCATTTTCTACCCAACAGGTTGTGTATTGTATCTCTTCTTTGTTTGGAACCTCTCTTAAATTGATATGCCTATTTAGGCTAGGCATAACCACTTCTCTTGACACGGCCAAGGAAAGCTGGGAACCAGAAATGAGAGCCCAGCTGGAGCCACAGACGCATTGCCAGGGCAGGTGGCAGAGCCACCGGTGTCCTGCAGCCCCCAGTGTCCACCCCAGGGCTCCCAGGATGCTGTGCCTCAGCCAGCTGGGACAGCCCGTGCTCAGTGGCACTGGTGGTGACCAGGAGACCGCAGAGGTTCCAGAGGTTCTGTGCTCTCCAGGAGGCTCATCCGAAACCCCTGGGCCTGGGGCTGGTGATGGGAATCATAGGAGAGCCCTTCTGGGATAGGTTAAATAAAGTAGGATTGCCCCAAAGAGCTGTTGGAGTGTTCCTGCTGTTCTGGATTTGACTGGGAGAGGGCTCCTTTCTTCCCAGGAACTGGCTCGATGCTGGGTTTGGGTTCAGGCTGGGAATGCTGTGGAATTGTGAACTACTTGACTTGATTTAAAGTCCTGTTTCTCCTCTGGGGATGAGGAAGTATCAGTCTCATCCCTCACACGTATTTTTCCAGGTGCAGCCGGTGGCACAGCCGTTTCTGGTGCTCACGGGGCGGTAGGGCCACGGCTCGCAGGCTTAGGAGCTGTGCTCTGCAGGGTACAGGAGCAGTGTTCTGCAAGGTTTAGGGGCTGTGCTCGGCAGGGTTTGGGAGCTGCGCTCGGCAGGGTTTGGGAGCTGTGATCTGCAGGGTTTAGGGGTTGCGCTCGGCAGGTTCCGTTCCTGCTCTCGGGATCGCGGCCTCGCTGCGCTCAGGGCCCGGGGGTGAATCACGCATGCGCGGGAACGGGCGGTACGGCCCCGGGCCCCCGGCGCATGCGGCGACCTGCGCCACCTGCGCATGCGCAGCACGGGGCCTGACGCAAGGACGCTGCAATCGCCGTGCGCTTTATCCTGTCCGACCTTGAGTGCGCGGCCGCTACAGGACCCGGGCTGTCGACGCCGCGCCGGTGTGCACCTCTCCGCCTCTTTGCCTGTGTCCTGCCCCGGGCCGCGCCAGCCTGTACACCGAGCTGTGTATCCGTGTCGGGAAGCCATCGTGCAGCCGCGCCTCCGGTGCTGGAGTCCGAACGGCGCGCCGAAAGCGAGCGGCGGGATCAGGCATTATTGGAGTCAGCCCCCGGCGGGGGTCCTGCGGCGCGTCTCGGCCCCCCCGCGACCCACGTGGGTGGAGGTTTCCAGAAGAGCCGCGGCCCCGCGCGCCCCGTCCTCCGCCGCCGCCGCCATGCTTAGCGCGAGCCGCCTGCCCCTGCTGCTGCCGCGCGCCGCGCCCGCGCCGCCCGCGCGCCCCGCGCAGGTCAGTGCCGTGAGGGGCCGGGGGGACAGCGCGGGCCCGGGGGGACAGCGCGGGCCCGGGGGGCCGGGGGGACAGCGCGGGCCCTGGGGGGCCGGGGGGACAGCGCGGGCCCTGAGGGCCCGAGCGCTCCGGGACACCGCTGGGCTGGGAGAGCAGCGAAGGGCGCTGCCTGCGGGCGAGTCCGGGCCCGGGCCGCGGCTCCTCAGTGCTCAGATTTTATTAAGAGCGAGCTCGTGTTTTTGCGGGGCGATGCGGACCTGGGGGGCGTAGAGGAACCTGTTTTACGTGTAGGAGTCTTTTTTGCGTTAAGGAGGTTTGAATAAGGTCTCTCGGTTCCTCACCGTGCGTGTGCCGGTGACAGCGGGGATCGGGCTGCGGAGGGCACGCGGAGGCGATTTAGGGACAAGCGGGGACCGCAAATCCACCCGCGCTGTGCTGGCGCGGCCCTGTCGCAGCCTGAGCCACCCATGCAGTGCCCGGGCCTTACGTCTTTAAATTTCAGCAAAGTAGTCATGGCTCGGTTCCGTTTGCATTAAAATATCTTCTTAGACGTTCATTCTTAATCAGATAGAGGGCTAATGCTTCCCCAGCTCTCCAGGATGCTGCTTTACACGTGCACAGGGGGGCCAAGCTGGGGCGTAGCAAAATCTCAGCTGCAGGTTCCTCAAGGGATGCAGTGGGGCTTT
Source organism: Molothrus ater (assembly GCF_012460135.2). NCBI lineage: Eukaryota > Metazoa > Chordata > Aves > Passeriformes > Icteridae > Molothrus > Molothrus ater. The sequence continues at coordinate 978,728 of NC_050492.2, read as the reverse complement.
TGTTGCTGACTAGGCACAAAAAGCTCTGAGAAACGGGGTTAATGTTTATCTGCTGCTGCTCGTGGATTGCTGAAGGTTCAGTGTTGACTTACTGAGATGTATTTTGCCTGGTAACATGCTCACAGATTATTCTGTATGAGGAAATACTTCGGTTCTGGTCATAGAAATTAGGGTTGTGGCAGATGAATTAGTGCAGTAATTGGGGGGGGCTGTTTATGTCAGCCTGAGTCTTGCTCAAGTTATTCATTCCTTTGCAGTTAAGTGTTTGAAGAGGGTCCACTGTAGTAGGACGGTGTTGCTTCAGAGCTTGTCTGCCTCTGAAAGCCTTGGGTTGAAGATCTCTTGATGTTTTAAACTACATTCTCATTTGAATGTCTTTGTTTTACAGACATTTTGGAATGGCCTCAGCCAAAACGTTCTCAGAGCAGCATCCAGCAGGAAATATGCGTAAGTGCTCCTTGGGGTGGTTGTGTTTGGCTGTTGGTGTTTATATTTATCTCTTTCTGATACCAGAACTGGTTATTGGAGTCAGGCATTGGGTAACAGAGCCAAACCAGCAGAATAAAACTGGAGCCTCCTCCCTTAACTTCTCTTAGGTTGTTTTTTAATATCTTGTTTCTCTCTAGGGGAGCTTTGAGAATTGCTGTTCCCTGCTGCTCCCCTCACCAGCAGTGCCCACAAAGCATGGATTGCTGAGATTTGTTTGATTAAAACCAACCAAAAAGTAATCCAGACACTGTTGGGACTAATTGTTTTACACTGACATAATATGGGTGATGTCTGGATCCAGTTTCCCTGCAGATAAAAGTTCATTTCAAACATGCATTTGAATCACTCATTTTCGTTGTTGCAGGATAATGGGAGAAGGGAGCAGTTGGTTGTGTGACTTACTCAGATGTTTGTGGCTGATGCTGATTCAGGCCATGGGCTGGGAAATCTGTTTGTGTTGGGAAAGCTGGGTCTGTCTGGTACAGCTGAATGTTCCAAGCTCACTGCTTTGTTATTGGAACTGGAGTTAGAGCCCCTGGCAGCTTGGGCACTGGGAAAGTGACATTCCTGGAAATAAACAGTCCTGCTCTGCTGCAGAATGCCTTCTCCATCCCGGATTGTGCCTTTGTCTGTAAGCAAAACTACAGTTCAGGGATTCTCTGAGCCTCAGGAGGGGTGATGCACTCTTCCCACAGAGGAGGAAGGGGTTCACAGTTGTCTTGTGTGAGAACCACTGCCATTTTTCAGGACTAAATTCACTTGTTGCTCCTGAGGATCAGGAAGGTGTTTTGCTTTGGCTCTGGCCCAGAGCACCCTGCATGGACCAAGTGATTTGTCACTGTGGATTCTTCTCCCCATACTAAGCAGTGGTAACACAAATAAATTGTATTTGTTTATTTTTTCACTCCAGGTGAATGTTTTCAAATATGTTTGAGCACCAGGGTTGCCCAGAGCAGCTGTGGCTGCCCCTGGATCTCTGGAAGTGTCCAAGGCCAGGCTGGACAGGGCTTGGAGCAGCCTGGGATAGTGGAAGGTGTCCCTGCCATGGCAGAGGGTGGCACTGGATGGGCTTTAAGGTCCCTTCCACCCAAACCAGTCTGGGATTCTGTGATCAAAAGTAACCCAAAACAGTTTCTGTCTGTAGGGACAAAGTTAGTTATGGCTTTTTTTTATACCAAACTCTTAAGGATTGTTGAGAAGATATAAATATGTGTATGAAGTAAAGATATTCTAGGGAAGAATAATATATTATATGCTTATTTTAACAAGCAAGGGTTTACCTGTAAGTCATCTGGCTCAGAACAGAGGCACAAGCTTAAATTTCGGTGTAAGAATCAGAGAACACCTTAGGTTAGGATACAGCCTGGTTTTGCTTCAACATTGCGTGGAAAATCACTTTGTCCTGTCTTTGGGACTGGACATTTTTTTGCAATTCATTATTTTCCTTTAATGGTAATTTTTCTCTCTCCTGATGTGCCGTCCAGCTCAGAAGCAATCAAAGGTGCCGTTATTGGGATTGACCTGGGTACCACCAACTCCTGCGTGGCTGTTATGGAAGGGAAGCAAGCGAAAGTGAGTAAAACAGGAGAGTTACACGTGGGGTGTCCCCAGCGTGTCCCCGAGGTGAGCGTGTGGATGTCACACCTGCCTTTGTGCCCAGGTGCTGGAGAACTCGGAGGGTGCCCGGACCACGCCGTCGGTGGTGGCGTTCACGGCCGAGGGCGAGCGCCTGGTGGGGATGCCGGCCAAGCGCCAGGCGGTCACCAACCCCCACAACACCTTCTACGCCACCAAGCGCCTCATCGGCCGCCGCTTCGACGACGCCGAAGTGAAGAAGGACATGTGAGTGAGGGGACAGTGCCACTGCCAGCACCAGAGCAGCAAACACCACGGGGGCAGCACGACCTGCTCTGCTTCCAGACACCACCCTGCTCTGGGGGAAGTTGTTGTGCCCTCTGCTCTTGAGATTGCAGTGCTTCTGTGTGAGGGCCAGGCTGTGTTTAGCTGCATTCATTGCTGATCACATTAAGGCTTCCAGAAAGAAGAAAAAAGGCTTGCTGGTGCTTGCAGTGCAGACTTTTCTAATTCTTGGGGGTGCTTGCAATCAAAGCTGTGTGATCATACCTCAGGCCTGTGGTTAAATGAGGTGTCTGATTAAAGCAGCAGAGAACAATGCAGTGTGTAAGCTCTCTGCACAGCTGCTGCATGGGCATGAGTACTGTTTATGCATTTGATGACTTAATTCTCTTTCTTTGAGACCTTAAATAGGGTGTAGTACATATTTTTCTGACCTGTCTCAAACACTTATAAAGTTGGTATATGTGTGTTATTTGTATTGTGTAAGTGTTGGCAGCCTCAATCTGTAATTGGTACTTTGGGGACTCTGGATCTGGGACTCTGCTGGCAAGTTCAGTGTTCTTTGTTTAGAGCTACACGTGTTCATCTGCTGATACTGGTGGTACAGGGTTTGTGCTGCTGCAGAAACTGAGTGTGAGTTTTGTTGTTTTCAGTAAGAACGTCCCATTTAAGATTGTCCGTGCCTCCAATGGGGATGCCTGGGTGGAGGCTCATGGGAAGCTCTATTCTCCCAGCCAGATTGGTGCCTTTGTCCTCATGAAGATGAAGGAGACTGCAGGTTGGTACAGCTTGCTCTTTGCTGTCTCTGTGCTTTGTACGTGGAAGTGCTGCAGCCAAAACAGCACTTTCTTGGTACCAAACCCTCGTAGAGCAGGGCTGCAGATGGGGGAAGGGAATAGGGTAGGCTCCTAGGAAGCCTCAAGGAAGATCATTGCCTGTCTCAATCTTGGATCTTTGGCAAAATATCGGTGTTTTACTTAAAAGATACTCTTACCAGAATTGGTTGCTGATTGAGTTGACTTTGATGGAATTTGCACTTTCTCAGAAGGGGGAGCTCCATTTCCTTGGAAGCTGCAGTCCTTGTGCCTCCCTGGCTGCTGCTGAGTACAGGCTGGGGCAGCCAGGCTTGAAGTGGTTTTGTTCCTACTCAGCTGCTGGATATGTGGCAGGTAGGGAGAGAGGGAGTGTTCAAGAGACCACATTGTTGGGCCCTAATAGATAATTAGCCAGTGGTGACTTTAAGTCTTCACTAGGAGAAAATACCTATTGGCCTGGAAACATATTCCTCTCTTTCTTAATTTCTTAAGTGGTTTCTGGGGAAACTAAGTGTAGTACAGAGAGGGAACAATCATTAGTGCCTTCTGCTCCCTCACTTGTTAAACACTGCGTCCAGTGAGTGTGAGGAGGACAGGACTGAAGCTTCATCAATTACTGTATTTTCTCTATTAGGTTCTGGGCACTTGCTAGAGCTCCACCAGTAGTAAGATACAAGTATGTGGTGTGTGAGGATCTGGAGGTGATAGATCTGACTGACTTTGATCTGCCTTCAGCAGGGATCTGCTTTCTGGAGAGGTGTTTTTTGGCCTGGGTGCTGCCTGGTTTCAGCAGTGGCTTTGCAGGCAGCAGAGAGCAGTGCAATGTGTAAGCTCTGTGCAGGACTGCTGCACAGCCATGAGTCTTGTCTGTGCATCCACACTGCATCGTGCACATTTGTATTTTTTAGCAGGTCTCATGGTGCATTTGGGGACTTCCCTTTTTTGAGACTTTAAAATAGGGTGTGATAGATATTTTTCTGACTTGCTGTCTCAAACACTTATAAAGTTGGCAAATGTACATTGCTTGTGCTGTCTAAGTGTTGGCAACAGCAGATTCTATAAATGGGATGAAAATGAGTAACTTTTAAGTGCATCACATGCAGGAAAATGGAGTGCAGCTTCAGTCTCATGCAATAAAAAGACAAGCTCTCAGGTAATTCATTACAGTGACATCCACTCACTGATGGAATTGCAGAGGTGCATTGCTATGCTGCCAGAAGTCTACAAGCTGTACAAGTCTACAAGTCTATTCTTTTTTGTGGAAGGACTGAAATTCTGCACAGCTCCCTCTGCATTTTCCCAGAAAACAGCAAGCCTGTCTTCTGCTGGTTGGGAGAAATAATATCAAACTAGGTGCTAGTGGAGATAGACTATTTACAAAAGCATGCAGTGATGGGACAGGGGCAGTAGATTTAAATTAAGAGAGTGAGTTTAAGTTAGACAGTAAGAGGAAGTTTCTCCTGGCAGGGTGGGCAGGCCCTGGCACAGGGTGCCCAGAGCAGCTGTGGCTGCCCCTGGATCCCTGGCAGTGCCAGGCTGGACAGGGCTGGACAGGAGCAGCCTGGGATAGTGGAAGGTGTCCCTGCCCCTGGCAGGGTGTAGAATGGGATGGAGTTTAAGGTCCCTTTCCCACCCATTCTGTGAGTGATAACTTGGTGTTCTTACAAGGATAACTTCTGTTTCGTCTCCTTTTTCTTCCAGAAAATTATCTGGGACATGCGGCAAAGAACGCCGTGATCACAGTCCCTGCTTACTTCAACGATTCTCAGAGACAGGTACTCATCAAGCTGGGAGCTGTTGGGGCTCATAAATTGCATTGAGTTTCTCTCAGCAGTCAGCACTGTCCCCTTTCCTCCTCAGGCTACCAAAGACGCTGGGCAGATCGCTGGCTTGAACGTCCTGAGGGTGATTAATGAGCCCACAGCAGCTGCACTTGCCTATGGGCTGGACAAGTCTGAAGACAAAGTGTAAGTGCATAACACCAACCCTCTGAAATAAACCTGCTGGGATTTGCCTCCTCTGCTTGCTGGGTTTTAGAGCACTGCTTGGGGTTCTGCCAAGGTGGACTCAGCTTTTAGTGAGAGCTCTGTAATGTCATCTCTGTTCTGTGCCAACCAGCCTTGTTAAGAGAGTTCATAACTTGCAGCTACAACTTAATTATCCAACCTGAGTGTCAATTGAGTTTCCTTACCTGCCAGTGGCAGTGGTGGGTGTGGCTGAGGACAGCTGGGTGACAAGCTGTCACTAGAGGTGCTGATGGGCAGCACAGGAGCTGTGCTGAGCTGTGCCAGCTGTCCATGGCGTGCAGCTCCCCTGCCTGCATTCAGTCCTCTGTTGCTGTCAGGGGTGGTTACAGAAGTGCAGGCTTTTGTTAGACATTCTGTGTTTCTGTGGTAGTGATAATGCTGTGAAAACCTCATTACGTTTGAAACATTTTGGGGGGAAAAGAAATTCCTAATAGTTCTGGTGTCCCTGCTCTTGTCACTGAATGTGACAATGTCTGATATTGGAGAGGCAGTAGCTGCCCTCTCTGAAAAAATGGGCAAGGTCAGGCTTTGTGCAGCACATTTCCAGGGACCCCCACATGGACCCTGAGTGCTCAGGGGGTATGGACATTTTGGGATGGTTCACTGCTGTCTTTAGAGAAGCTTTGAACTTGTGTGGGCACCAGTGTGCGTTCTGCACATCATCTCTTGAGGAGAGGGAGTTCTGAGCCACTTACCTTTGTTGAGAAAGTAACATTGTCCTGCCTCTCTCCCTGCAGCATTGCAGTCTATGACCTGGGTGGTGGCACTTTTGATATCTCTGTGTTGGAAATCCAGAAGGGAGTCTTTGAGGTGAAGTCTACCAATGGTGACACTTTCTTGGGTGGAGAAGATTTTGACCAGGCTTTGCTACAGTATATTGTGAAAGAGTTCAAGAGAGAGGTAAGGTGTCTCTTGAGAGCACAATCCTGAATTACACTGCTTTTCAACCTCACTTCTTTAGAAGAATGAGCATTCTCTTAAATTCTTAGGACTTGTCACCTCTGGCACTGCTGGAATTTAAGAGGTTTAGACACTCTTTAGCCTGGCTTCCACTTCTTCCACTTCTTTTCTTGAAGTGGAGTATTCCTTGGAAGGCACAGAATTGCAGAACTTCTGCCTTCTTTCTCTCTGGTGTTACAGGACTGTCCTATACACAGTCTGCTTACTTTTAAAAGTAAACATCTGTGTTGCAATTGAATGTGACAGACAGATGCAAATGGGTTGCTGGGAGGAAACTGCCATGTAATTCCAACTCCTTTGCTAATTCAGTCCTGTCTTACTATTCTGTGCTGCAGCAGCCTTTCCAAGGTTCAGTCTGTAATTCACTATATGATCACTTGCAGAGCAGAGAGGGCTGGCAGATTGGAAATGCTGACTACCCCTGCCAGCAGGGAGAGAGCAGCACAGTGCACATGGCAGTCTGCTCTAGAAATAGCTTTCAGTCGAGAGCTCTGAATGGTGAACTGCAGGGATGTGACTCCTGAGCAGGTGCTGAGAGTCTGTTAACCCTGTTTTTGTCGCTCAGACGGGAGTTGACCTGACTAAAGACAACATGGCCCTTCAGAGGGTGAGAGAAGCATCAGAGAAAGCCAAGTGTGAGCTTTCATCATCTGTGCAGGTACGTGCCTGGATCCAGAGCATCCACTACAACACTAGGAGACGTGGAGTTCTGCACTGGCTTTGTTCACTAACCTCTCTGACACTGGTTTTTCTTCTGTGTAACGCAGTGGCATCAGTGGCACGGGAGGTCAGTCAGCAGGGTGGGCTTTCAGACCACAGAGAGCTGCTGGAAACTGAGTTGTTGGGTGCTGGGTTTTGCCCTTTTTCTGGCACCACACCTGATCTTGCAGGGAATGTGACCTTCCCAACCTGTTCTGTACTTCAGAACTGTAATGGGCATCAGGGAATTTAGCCAGTGCTGCTTGGGTACTGGAACCACTTACAGCTCTGTGCAAGCGCTTCCAAAAACCTTGGTGCTACTCATTCCACTGAAACAGCTAATTTGTGTAGTAATTCTTATACAGAATCTTGATTTACTTGCCTATGGACAAGTTGGCTGCACAATGGGCAGCAGCCACCCTCCCTCCTTTTTTCCATCAGCTTTGTATTTTAATGCGGTCAAGTGTGTCTTTTATGAATTAATTACTGAATAAGGAACTGGAAAAGCAGAAAGTTGGGAGTGTAGTAGTCCTGGCTAAGTGAAATTAAGGTCAATTATATAGTAATTGAAATGGGGAATGTGCCAAGTTCTAGCTCCTGAATAAGCATCTTTAATTTTATCTGATGGTGGTCTTTTTTGCTGGCCAGTGGGGAGCTCAGAGCAAGGAGTTGAGGGCAGTCACAATGGCTGCATAGTTCTGCCAGAGACATAGCAAGCTCTGTTTTGCGAGCTCAAGAGCTGGCAAATGCAGTTTGTTCATACCAGGAAAGACTGAATTCTTTAACTCTTTAGCAGTGAAGTGAAAACAACTTGCTTTTGGTCCCGTTTTCCCCTAATACTTTTGACCACGCTCTGTATAAAGTGAGTGCACTCCTCTAGTCAGCAGCATGGTTTTAATTCTTGTGTAAACTTAATCTCTAGAGCTTAAAGCACTAATGTTTTAATTGCTTTGGATTGTAGTGTCTTTCGAGGTCAGCATGACTCAGCACTTGAATCAGATGATTTCAGTATAAGATTTGCTTTAAAAATCCAGCATGTGACAAACAGCCGTTAAAATGGGGAATACGGTTCCTTGCTCTAATTAACTTTGTGTTAAATGGCAGCAGAGTGGCTGTTGAGCATGAGCTGTAGGCTTTTAGAGAATAGCCAGGAGGGAAGGAAATACCTTCAAGGAGTTTACCTGGTGTCAGTCAGTTGGCAGAATCTTTGCAGGAACTCTGCAGATGGGCTTTCTTCTGTGTTGTGCTGAAGGAACAGCATTAAGGTTGTCACTTCCAGTGTTTCTGCTCTTACCTTCTGGCTGTGACAAATTGTTTTGCTCAACAATGAAAGACCTTGAAGTAACACAGTATTAAAATTGGGGTTTAACTATTGTAACCATGAGGTGTGGAACAAAATAATTGTCTTATTTCTGAAATGTCAAACATAAAAGTGTGCCTGCTGCCACTTAAACTGGGCTGGAGGGTGAACAGCCACACAGATACCTCAGTACAGGCCAAACAGAACCTGTAAGCTGATGTAAAGCCCATTCCTGGTTTTTCCTGAGCCTGTTTCCATGCCACAGACCGACATCAACCTGCCCTACCTGACCATGGACGCCTCCGGACCAAAGCACTTGAACATGAAGCTGAGTCGGGCGCAGTTTGAGGGCATCGTGGCTGACCTGATCAAGAGGACCGTGGCCCCCTGCCAGAAAGCCATGCAGGATGCTGAAGTCAGCAAGAGTGACATTGGGGAAGTCATCCTCGTCGGTGGCATGACCAGAATGCCAAAGGTATGAGCTCAGGGCCTGTTCAGGCAGGGCTGGCACAGCTGCCCTGTGCCTCTGTTTGGAGGGTCAGGACAGAGGAGCTGGGAGTGCTCAGGGCACACTCAGTGCCAAGGGTCCCTTGGGAGCACTGCCCAGGACCTCTCGTTCTGTTTGCTCAGCCCAGCTGGGCCCTGGGGCTGGAGCTGAGTTGCACTGTACAGAGCCAAGGGGACGTGCTGGGAGGTGAGAGTCCAGCTGCAGCCTGACATCCTGGGGTGCACTGGACATGAGCAGCATTGCTGAGAAGTACAGGGCATTTCCTCTTGTTGTGGACTCGGTGTGGTAAAGGTACATTTCAGTGACAGCCACTTGTAAGCAATCTGTGCCTTCCAAGGGATTTCCAGCACTTCCAGCTATGAAGAACCTGCACAAGCAGAACCCTTCTGGTACCTGCTGGTTGTGTGTAATCAGAGCTACCTGTTGGAGGCTGCTGTTGGCAGGCCCATTTACCTGGCTCTTGCACACACTCCTTATCTAAAGCCTGGCCCTTAGTTCTGTGGAGATAAGCTCAGCAGGTAGCTTTAAAGCCTGCTGTGCTGACATGCACAGTTGTGCAGATAAGTGCTGTCTGCAGGTGATTTACTGCTCCTGTTCCAGCCATGCCCTGCTGCCGCTCCTCCATCCCAGAGCTGAACAGGGATGTTCACTGCTCCCTCCAAGGGTACAGCCTGGCCTTTCCTGCAGAGAGCACCAAAATCTCACTCCAGAGGGATCACTCAGGCCTGGACTATTTGTTGCTTTGTGATTTGCAGGTCCTCTCTAGGACAGTAGGTGTGTACATGGTCCTGCTTGGGGTTGATTTGGGGTTTGGTGGGAGGGTTTTTCCTCCCTGCATTGATGAGCCTGGTGGCTGGAGGTGATACTGGTATAAGCAGAAAGTCACCCAGGCAGGGGAGCCAGAGCAGCAAGATAAACAGAAGCTCCTGTTCTGGCCAAAGCTCACGTGGAGTAACTCTGCTGTATGTTCCCAAAGTCCTTGTTGTTCCAGCTGGATAAAGGAAAAATGGTGTGATTACCTATGTATAAAGTGATGACAAAGAAACATTATGTATCCTTCAGGGGTGGAAGACAGAACTTAAATACTGATTTTTTTTTTTCCCTTCTTCCCCTGTTAACCCTTAGCCATTTGTAGCTTTGGGCTGACAGAATGCTTTCCTGAGTGCCTGTAGTTACTGCTCTGCCTCTGAAATTGGTGCCAGTGTGTTGTACACAGCCAAGCCTTCTGTTGAGCACCTTGTTGTTCTCTCTTTCCCCTGCTAGGAGGGAATGTGGCTTCTCTGGAGCTGTCCCATGGCCAGGACTCTGGGAGGTGGACTGTGGGTGGTTACAAGTATTGTTTTGTACTGTAAAATACACCTCCAGAGGGAAAGATTTGCATTTAATTACATGTTCACATATAGAGTCTCCTCTGTAATGGGTGCTTGGGGCAGGTGTCTCCTGGCTGCAGCGTAGAGTTGGGTGTTTGCTTCCAGCAATTTTCCAGGCACATCCCACTCATGTGGGCTGGTGTGCCCAACACCTGTACTGGGAGAGGAGGCCCAGCCCCACAGCCTTCCCTTGTAGGGCAGAGGAGGGCAATTCTGAGCTGTGCTGTGGGGCAGATCCTCAGTGCATTTCTGTCTGGATGCTTCAGCAGGAAATCTGTTGGGATGATGAGCACAGTCCTGGGGAGTGGGCTGAGCAGGGCAGAGCTGACAGCAGAGCTCAGAGTGTTGACAAAACACATCTCTGCTGAAACAGCCCACGAAATAAAGAGTTGGAAAATACTGTTCTTTATACAAGTCCCTTTTTTTTTTTCCCCCCTTCACTGCACACAAACAACATGAACTGTGCTGCTGGATTTTTTACCTTTCCTGTGCTCCTCCACAGCTGTACTGTCCTTGGCAGTTGTGTCCTGCTCAGTGTTGGCTTGCACAGTTCCCAGGGAGCAGTCCTTGACTCCCAGATAAGCCTGGAAGGATCCCCTCGGAATGTGGCTGGGCTGTGTGAAGGCACTGAAAGGGCTGCCTTGCAGCTGGCACACAGAGCCTCTGGAGAAGGGGCTGTCTGGGCTGGAATGAGGGCATTCAGTGCTGTGCAGGAGGGTGGGCAGTGAGGGAGCAGGCACAGAGCTGAGGCTTGGTGTTTCTGTCTCAGGCTTCCATGGCAGCAGCAGCATAAGGACATAGAGCTGAGCCAAGGCTGCTGTGGCCATGGTGGTTTCCCTGTGGATGAGCTGTGCTGTGTCTCCACTCAGGTGCAGCAGACTGTGCAGGAATTGTTTGGCCGTGCTCCGAGCAAAGCAGTCAATCCTGACGAGGCTGTGGCCATTGGAGCAGCTATCCAGGGCGGGGTGTTGGCTGGTGATGTGACAGATGTGCTGCTGCTGGATGTAACTCCCCTGTCCCTGGGCATCGAGACCCTGGGAGGTGTCTTCACAAAGCTCATCAACAGGAATACCACCATCCCCACCAAGAAGAGCCAGGTAAGAGTTGACTCAGGATGGGTGGGACTTTGCTGGTGCTGTCAGACGGCTCGGGAAAGGCCACCCAGAGCATGCCAGTAGATGATTTTGCCTCCTCATCTGACAAGAGAAGCAGTGGAGAAATCAGGTTTAATGTCAGCCACTGAGTATCTCTGATTATTGCTGTGGCCCAGAGGGGAGGGCAGTTGAGTTAATGATGACAAGATATGCCAGGGTGTTTGTGGCCTGGTGAGGATTGTTGCAGTGTGTGTGCCATGATGTCAATTGTCAACACATCATTCTGAAGAAGGATTGTGTGGAGCCCTTCTGGGACTGAGCACCACGCCCATGGGAGAGCCCTTGCTTGGCTGAGTGCCTGGGAAGGGGTTATCTTTTCTCTGCATTGTAATGTCCTGGTGCTTTGGGTGTGATCCCTTCCTTCCCTTACCTCTGTCTGGGCCTGCTGCTGTGTGCTCTCTCTGATAACACCTGAGCTGCCTGGGGTGTGGGCTGAAGCCTGCTGCTTCAGGGGAGATTTTCTGGAGTGTGGTGGCTGCCCTGGAACCTGCTCCTGCCATGGATGGCCAGTTTTTGTGTCCCCAGGTGCATACAGGACAAGAAAACATTGGCTTGGCTCTTGCTAGCCTTGATGCCATGGAGTTTTGTCAGAGGAACATGGGAACAAGCATTTCATTATTTTCCCTTCCTAGCAGCTTCCTTTTATTCCTTGCTCAGTCAGCTTGTAACTGCAGATGTTTGTGTTCTAATTAGCTATATAGTAACTTCCAGTTCCTTTTCCATAGGTGTTTTCTACAGCTGCTGATGGGCAAACACAAGTGGAGATCAAAGTGTGCCAGGGGGAGAGAGAGATGGCCAGTGACAACAAACTGCTTGGCCAGTTCACATTGGTACGTTGGCTTCTCTATTCCTGACCTTAGACTTGACCTTCTGGGAGATGTTCAGAGCCTTCTCCATTTCAGCTGCCCCCTGAAAGCAGTGTTGAGGGGGAATCATCTTACAGAAGACATTTGACCCCTTTCTAGTACAAAGGCAGCCTCTAGAGGCACAGCCTGGCCCTGGGACAGCCCTTCTGTGGCTGAGGACCAGCTGGCATTGAAGACGGAGCTCAGAGCTTCTGAGCACTCCCATGTAGCACTGGGGCTACTGCAGCTTTAGGGCCTGGTCACCAGGAAGGGCTCTCTGGGTGTAAAAAAGCCTGTGCAGTACCAATACCAGGAGATAATCTGAATACTCCTCTGGTGTAGCAAAGATGGGATCTGGAGCAGCTCCAGGATACCTGCAGTCCCCAGGGAAGCCCATTTCAGGCTAGTGAGACCCTGGGAGCAGAGTCAGTGTGAGCTGAGGTACTCCAGGGTGTGTGTTTGTGGGATTGCAGTGTGTGTGCGCCATGATGTTAAACTGTCAACACATCATTCTGAAGAATTGTGTGGAGACTTTGTGAACTGAGCCCACACCCTGCTCCCTGGGGAATAGATGTGTTGTAGGATTGCTGGGAGCCGAGGGGGGCTGCCCAACCACCTCCCTCAGCAAAATGGGTTTGGTCAGTGCTGGCAAAGTTTGGCACTGTTAAACTGTCCAAGTTTGTGAACTTCCTAGGAAGAACCCAGCAGAAAGGAAGGACTTTGCCCTTCTGTGCTTTTGAAGGAAGCTGTGCTGCCTCTCGCTGTCTTAAAATGGTTCCCCAGAGGTGGCCAGTGAAATCTATGTCCAGAACTGGGGAAATAGAGCATCCTGCCACATCTAGGGAAGACGGGCTTGTGTAGCAATAAATCAGAGCCTGTACCACCTTGGAACCAACCCTGGGGGCTCTCTCTTGCAGTTTCTGTGCACTTTTCCAGGGCAGAAACCAGACCCCACTGCACAGCATGGTGCCAACAGGTACTTAGAGGACTCAGCTCTGAGGGTTGTTTTAGAGGCTCATTCACTATCAGATCCCCACGGTGATTTACCCAGCCCTTGTCCCCTGAGCTCTGTCCCTGTGGGAGCTGATGGCCACCCCTTGTCCTTGCTCAGGTCGGGATCCCTCCGGCGCCACGGGGAGTGCCCCAGATCGAGGTCACCTTCGACATCGACGCCAACGGCATCGTGCACGTGTCAGCCAAGGACAAGGGCACCGGGCGGGAGCAGCAGAGTGAGTGTCTGGGCATGACAGGGATTGAGCAGGGGGTGCTGAGGGCGACACTGATTCCAGGGGGAATGGAGTGTGCTCCAGTGCTGCCTGGGTAGGGTCCCACAGTCCAGGGTGGGGATGGAGCGTGTGGCTCCATGCTTGGGTCACCCCCACTCTTCAGTCTGTTGCCAGTGCAGCACAGATGCAGCTGAAGTCATCTGAGCCTGTCTCTCCCCTGGAAAGGAGGGTGGGCAAAGGGATAAGTCAGAGCTGAGCTGTGGGTTTGTTGTAGGGCAGCGAAGCTTCTGTGAGCACACAGCCTCTGCCCTCTCCAGTAACCTGCTGCCAGTGGATGGTCTCCTTGCATGTTAGGCCGAGATGAAGCACCTGCCTATGCCAATGTTTAGGCAGCCATCACTGGCAGGGTTTCACCACATTCCAAGTGGTTTTGCCCTGTGTGGCAGTCCTGCCTTGGTGTTGCCATCTGGAATAATTGCAGCAACATGTGAGCAGAGTGCAGCTGTTTCCTGGGTTTCCTGCATGGATCAGCTGTGTCCCATTGCCCAGGTGTTGGACACACAGGGTGGCTCCCTGAGGGCTTCCTGGTGTTAGTGGGCCATGCTCTGTCACCAAGGTGTTTGGGGCAGTCATGTGTGCCCTGTGTTACCCTGAGGGGACAGAAGTTGGAGTTTAGGAATGCAGCACTGTGTATGAGTTGTCCTTGGGCTGTGTGGGAATGTTGTTTCTTTGGGAGCACACAGGGATTGCTGTCTGTGAGCCTGGCTGCATGAAGGTGCCAGCTTTTAAGGCAGAATCAAATTGGAAGGATCTCTGACTCCCGGGTGTGTTGTGTACAGCTGAGCAGACCAGCCCTGTGCCAAGACCCTGTTTGTTATATTCCATCATAAAGGTCTGGAAATGGGGTTTTTTTAAGGCAGCAGCTTTTACCTGTAACCACCTTGTCCATTTCTTGTGTTTAAGCTGGAAGTGACTCCAGCTGGCAAGAGGCTCAGGGAATTCAAGTTGCCAGTGTATTCTGCTCTGTGGTACAGTGCAATGTTGGGCCCCATGTACTGGGGTAATTAATGACACAGTTGTCAGTTTCTAAAGCTCTGTGGTGGGTTCAGGAGATTAATTTTAAGCATTTAGAGATTCCCCTGATACAAAACAAAAATCTCTTCTCCCTTATAATTGGAAGCCTCTGTACTGCCCTTCAGCTGTTTCTTGGAGAGAACCCTTGAGCAGTGAAATGCTCCAGTTAGCAGAAGCATTAACTATGCACAGCTGGAGGGTGTGTGCTGCTTTTAATCACACTGCTTGGCTTTTTGGCAGCAGGTTGACACCAAAACCACTCTACACTTGTTACTTGGATTTCCTTGGAGATCTTGCACATGTGACAGCCTTCTACTGCTGAGTAAAAGGCTCCTGGTGACAGGCATCCAGAATGACTTTTAGCTGCCTACCTGTAGGTAGATGTGGTCCTAATTACAAAGCTGAATTGCTCATCCCACATCTGTATCCAAAGGACACCTCTGTGTGTGTGTCTTTGTTCAGGGTTCTGTCCATTGACAAAGAATTCCTTAGAAAAGTTCCTTTAAGTGGTGATTGTAGCATGCACTTTTATGGACATTGAGATGTTCTGGATATTGGTCCTCTTTCAATGAAATTTGACTAATCCCTGCAGTAAAACCTGAATCTGGACTGTGCTTTTTGACACTAATAGAGGGAAAAGGCCAAGGAAGGGATGTGTAAGAGCCTGCCCATAGAATTGTGCTCCATTCCTTATTAAGGGCAATGTTAGGAGCTGGGTGGGAAATGTTGTATTACCCTGCCACTAGGCCTGGGCTGTTTTCAAACAGGGAATGGAGTCTTTAGTGAAACCATGAAACCATTCCTTCTCTTTGGATTTTTTTTTGGGGGGGGGGGGGGTGGGGTGTTTTTTTTCTTTTTTTTGATTGGGTTTTTGCTGGAGGGTTTATTTGTTTGAGGGGTTTTAGTTTGGATTTTTTTTTAGTCCTGTGGTTCTAATCTGGGATGCTCCTTTGGTTTGAGGGC
Source organism: Molothrus ater (assembly GCF_012460135.2). NCBI lineage: Eukaryota > Metazoa > Chordata > Aves > Passeriformes > Icteridae > Molothrus > Molothrus ater. Next base: position 963,441 of record NC_050492.2, on the reverse strand, counting down.
TTTGCACCCTCACTTTCCAGGTGGATTAAGTGAGGACTGGCCAGAGTGGCTTGCAGACCAGCAGGCAGGGTGTGTGTGGCAGAGCTGGAGAGTTGCAGATCCGGGAGATGAGGCTTTCACCTTGCCAGCAGCATCAGTGGCTCTTTAAAGAGTCACAGTCTTTGTCCTGCCCATGGGGCCTCCCTGGGCACAGAGTCTCTGAGCGAGGCTGCTGCTGTTAGGCTGGGGAATAATCCTCTCCTCAAAGGTGAGAGCAGATCCTTTATTGCTGTTCTTCTCTGCTGCAGTTGTTATCCAGTCCTCTGGCGGCCTCAGCAAGGATGAAATTGAGAACATGGTGAAGAACGCCGAGAAATACGCGGAGGAGGACAGGCGGAGAAAGGTAATGGGGAGCAGAGGACCTGCTGCTTTCAGCACTCTGCTCTGAGCTGTGCCCACCCCTGGGGGCCCAGGGCTCTGCTCTGTGAGCTCTTACCAAGCCTCTGCTCCTTTCCCTACGCTCAGTTGACACTCCAGGGTTGCATGAAGGTGTTTGCAGAGGCATTTGGGTCTTGAGGTTGGATACCTTGCTCTGTGTGACTGCGCTTTACTGCTCCCTGAGGAATTCCTGGGATGTGGAGGCAGCAGTGAGCAAAGCCACCTGCCTGCTGCTCATGGCAAACAGCTTTGCAGCTCTGGTGAGGGTTTCTGTCATCACTGCTCTCCAGTGTCCCCCTTGGCTGTGCATTTGGCACCTGGAATGCTGTGTCCATGTGAGCAGTGCTGGCCTCAGTGCAGGTGAGACCAGAAGGAGGTGATGGAAATCCTCACTGGCCTTGTTGAGTAAAGACTGGCACTTGCCATGGAGGAATGACTGAACCTGTAATACACACAAGATTAATGGTTGGAACTAATTGGTTTAATGAGGGTAGTAATAATGAATTATGCAACTAAATATAGACCATTGATTTTTAAGTAGACACAGCACAGGCTGACTCTGGGATGTGGCACCAGCATGTGTTTAGTGATTGCTGAAACTGGCACATGGAATTGATCCACTTTGTGTCCTTCAGCCTGCAGGAGCCTGTCTCAGGTGTCCAGGCAGTGCTGTAAATCTTGCCCCCAGTAGGGAAGGGATCAGAAGAGGGCTGAAGGGGAGAAAGCATGGAATAAATCCCCAGGAGGCATCACTGCCTGGCCTCCTCAGAACCTCTAAAGCCACAGAGCAGTGGCTGATAGGCGTTTGTAAGTTAGCTGGGGAACATTCAAAGACCTTGCTCTGGAAGTCCCACTGTTTGAACAACCTCATCATTGCTGTGGAGCATAGGGGGATGTCTGGCATCTAAAGAGGCTGCACTGAAAATTGTTCTGCTGCCTTACTTTGTCTCTTAAATTGCTGGATAAGTTTCTCTCTGTTGTAATCCTGAAGTGGGACTCACCCCTGTCCAGTGAGCTCACATAGCAAGGTGATCACTTGTATAACTGTAGTTTTCAAAAATTGCCTTGTTACACTTTTCTGCTCCTGGTTTTACTGCCATAAAAGCATCAGGAATGCATAAATGGGAATTTTTGTAATAAGGGACCATGAGTAAAAGCACCCAACATTTGAGTTGTCTCTAGTGCCCCTGTTGCTGAAGAAGCTTCAGGATGTTCTCCAAAAGTTCTGCTGCTTTCCCATGGAACAGAGTGTGCTGTGCCGTCCCTGAGGTGTCTTGTCCTTTCCCATGTGCCAGCAATGGTGGTGCATTGGTCACTTGTAGTTCAGGGGAGTGACTGTGAGTGAAAGCCTGAGGGCTGGCTGGCACAGACTCCTCTTGGGGCCCTGTGAGGCCACAGTGCACCTAGGAATGGTTTGCTTGCATTTCTCCTTGCACTGGTGCCATTAAGAAGGACCCTGGGTGGGAACTATTGTGGGGCTTGGCAGTTTGGGCATGAAATGTCACCACTTGTGTCACCGGGGTGTGGGCAGCAGCCCTGACGAGCTCTCTCCCCCAGGAACGCGTGGAGGCCGTGAACATGGCCGAGGGCATCATCCACGACACTGAGTCCAAGATGGAAGAGTTCAAGGATCAGCTGCCAGCAGATGAGGTAGGTGGTTCCTGATCCTGGAGTGCTACAGCACGTGAAATTCCTCACAAAATCATTGCTCACATTCCCACTCAACTCCCAGCTGGCTCTGGCCAGTGGCTCCAGCTCTGGCCGTGTTTCTGTGCTGGGTGAAGGTGGCACAGCCCTGCACCTCTGGCTGTGGCCCTCCTTGGGAGGGGTGAGTGTTCCTGAGGGGAGGATGGATGGACAGACATCCTTAGGGAACAGGGTTTGGGTGTGTGCAAATAACCTATTGCAGAGTGCTGGGTTGGTGTCACCGAGGCTCTGAAGGTTCATCAGCCTGGGAAGCTGCTGCTGAGAGGTTTCTGTCAGAGCTGTGGCCCTGGTGTGGCCTTGCACGTGGTGATAAGGACTGTGCTGTGGCTGGCTCCTCACAGGGGCTTTGCTCCAAGGCTGGAGATTGAGGACAGTGCCTGCCCTTGTTAGCACAGGGACAGAGGCACAGCTGCTGTGCTCTCCTGGCGGTGCATGCACAGCACCCAGGAACCTGGGGGCAGTAAAAAGCAGCCCCCGCTTAACTCCAGTTTTTCTATCTCAGGAAATGAGATAGAGTATTTAATATCCAAGAGTGCTTTTCACACCACTCTAAGGCAGTGCATTGTGAATTTCAAAAGTCAAATTTAGAAGAGTGCACCCAATTACCAATTTAACAACTCTGGGAACCAGAATTAAAGGGCTCCTGAGGGCTCTGAGGTGTCTGAGGGAGCACAGTTACAGTTTGTTGGTAGCAGCCTCTGGTCAGTGAAAGGCTGTTTCTCTGCCAGCAGATGGAAACAGGACAAGGGGCAGTGGTTTTAAACTGCCAGAGGGCAGGGATGGATGGGATATTGGGAAGGAACCCTTCCCTGTGAGGGTGCTGAGGCCCTGGCACAGGGTGCCCAGAGCAGCTGTGGCTGCCCCTGGATCCCTGGCAGTGTCCAAGGCCAGGTTGGACAGGGCTTGGAATAACTTGGTTGAGTGACCATGGCAGGGAGTGGAATGAGATGTTCTTTAAGGTCCCTTCCCACCCAAACTATTCTGTGATTCCATGATAATAGCTGGCTCTTTGTTTGGAATTATGTGAGAGAGTTTCCTCTCAGGAGCACGGAGCCTAAATCCCAGTTCCCTGCAGGGACTGTTCCCTGTGACTTCCCTGGGGAGGTGGGGGCAGCCTGTACTGTCTGGTGCTGATGGTGACTGTCACTCTGTGTCCCTGTCTCATGGTGTGCTGCAGAGCTGTGCCCGTGTCTGTGAGCCCTGCTGGCACAGCCGTGCCCAGGAGCCCTCTCCAGCAGCCTGCCAGGGAAGGAGGCAGTGCCAGCCTGTGCAGGGACTGACAGATGGCTCTGGGCCAGGCTGAGCCCACTCTGCTGCTTTGCTCTGAGCTCCTGCTCCACAGGCAGCACAGGGACTGAGCAGGGCAGGAGCAGCCCTGCTCACCAGCTCCCCAGCAGGGCTTCAGTATCCATGGAAGCCAGCTTGCTGTCCACTGCCCTGGCATGGCTGTGCCAGGTGAGCTGTGCCAGGCACAGAGCATGGCCTTGGCCAGTGGTCAGGCCCTGCTGAGCTCTGTTTTTGGCACCTCTGCCCAGACAGCAAACAGGGCCCCTTTAATGCCAACTGGGACACTGTTGGTGAAGTGGACAGGTGCCCACTGGGAACTGGGCACAGTCCTAGGCCCTGCACACTCACTTTGAGTGGCTTCTGGCATGGAAAGGGGGCCAGCAGGTGGTGAAATGACAGGATGGAGATTAACGATGAACCAAGTGCAGCATTTCACCTTTGTGTCTTTTTTGCAGTGCAACAAATTAAAGGAAGAAATTGCTAAAATGAGAGAACTTCTGGCTCGTAAAGATAGTGAAACAGGAGAGAATATCAGGCAGGCAGCAACCAGCCTGCAGCAGGCTTCCCTGAAACTCTTTGAAATGGCATACAAGAAGGTAGGTGCATGGCCAGGTCACAGTCAGAGCCTTCAGATGGGAAGGGGGGAGTCAGGACACCAAACTCTTGGGTGGGAGGTGGTGCTGAGCCTCTGTGCAGCTCCCTCTGACTGACACTGGCTGAAGGGGGAGCTCTGGAATGTCAGGGAGAGTTGAAGGCTTGAAATCCTGACCATGCTTCCAGGCTGGGTGTTCCATAACTGCACTGCATTCCATGGAAAGGGCAAAGCTCCTAGTAAGGGGCATCCAGAAGAATAATGAGAGGGCTTTTCCCCTCAGTGCATGGAGTGCCTGAAGGAGTAAAGTAATTCCTGAACTTTCTTCAGGGTGATTGTAAAACATGATTCCTGTTCAGTCTGCCTAAAGCCACAGTAAAGGCCATTGGGATTTTCTTCTCCACCCCCTTCCCAGTGGAAGGCCCTCCCAGCCCCTGGCACCTGGCCAGGGTGTGCTTGCCTGTGCAGGGAGGAGTCCCAGCATGGCAGGGGCACAGTGCCCAGGTGACCTTGGTGCTGAGCTGTCCCCAGTAAGGACAGCTGCTTTCCTGATATCAAACCAAACCTTTAGTGCTGCAGTGTCAGCCTGTTACATCCCCTGGGAAAAGGAATAATGGGAAGATTGTTTTCTTCCTCTCAGAGCTCAGGCAGAGATGAAGATTTCCTTTCTCAGTGCACATTGCTCATTGCACTGAAGGGAGGGTTCTCCAGGCTGGAGCTGACCTGAGCAGCCAGCCAGGGAAAAATGGCCAGGAGAAGCAGTTTGTTGTTTCCAGAAGTAAAAACCTGTTTGTTCACAGATGGCCTCGGAGCGAGAGGGTTCTGGAAGTGCAGGAGATCAGAAGGAGGAGAAGCAATAAGGAGGAGTCTCTGTCTTGCCTTGATGAGAGAATGATGAAGAGGTCGATTTTCTTGATGCTTGGGAGAAAAGGGACCTTCCTGAGCAGCAAGGGGCAGAATTCAGACTTACTGTGTTTTTGCAGTATTCTATATATAAAATTCTTCAATGTATAAATTTAGTGATGTGTCTGCTAGATAAATTGTCACTTGATGAAAGTTAATTCATGCCAGACAAAGTTATGAGTTTGGCCCTGGCGTGTTCCCTGAGCACCTGGGGACTGGCTGATCATTTAATACTTGACACAATGGTGTAGTAAATCTGAGATCCAAGCTTGGAAACCATGTCATGAAATTGGAGGGTGGAGATGGAAGCTGTCCGGGCATGGGGAGGAGAATACAGCCTGCATGTCTCCTCCTTGTGGGTCTGAGGAGCTGGGAGCAGGTGGAGGGCTGGGAGCAGCAGGGGCAAGGCTGGGGACATCGCTGGAGACCATTTAGCCCTGAGCTAGGCTGGTGCCCTTGTTCTGAAGGAAAGGGGCTACTTCAAACTCAGCTGTAACATTATTTCTTACAAAAGAGGCAGCGTGGAAGTTCAATACTTTGCTTGTCTAAGCCTTCTGCTCCATCCTGTGTCTGTTCTCTGCTTATGGTAAAACAATTTCCTTGATAATAAAACTGTTACTGGATCCATTCTGGATTTTTTTAAAATAAAAGCAGAAAAGTGTCCAACATGGAGTTCCTGGTCTCCTGGCCTTTGATGGAGAACACAAGCACTTTACTGCCTGTGACAGCTGCAGAGGGAACAGCCAGGCAGCTGTAACTTTCTGAACTTGTGCTTCATTCACAGGCAGAAAGGAGGTTTCTGGTGTCAGGTTGAGGCTGGGCTCTTCTGAGCATGTCAGTGCTGCTCTCACGAGGTGCCCCACGTCCTGTGACTGCAGTAGCAATGGGACTTTCCCGTCAGGCACCTTGTGCTTGGGCTTACCTTTACAAAACACGCTGCAGGCTGGAGCAGCACTTGCCCACTGTGCTTCCAGCAGCCCAGCCTTGCAGGGAGGTGCATAAATGTAGCTGTGTCTCCTTTTCCCCCATCTCTTACTCTGTGTCGCTTGAACTGGAAAAGAACCCACATTTGCGGCTGCTCTGTCCTGCCAGCTCAAGTATTAGTGGAAGGAAAGGATGGTTTTGTTCTGGCACTCAAGACAGTTTCCACCAGAGGGGACAGAAGTGGCCCAGCATGTGTGGAATCGTCAGGAATTGTCCGTGTGGGGTCATTAAAGGGAAGTTGTGTCTGACCCGTATGCTTGCCTCCCACAGTGGAGCAGCCCCTGCATGGGTGAGCGCACAGCAGAGGCCGTTCCCTCTCCGGGCTTCAGCGAGGCTCTGCCGTTTCCCCTGCTGGAATCCTTTTGGGCAGAGCCGGGCACTGTGCGCTGGATGAGGGGACAGTGAGACGGGCTGGGCACTGCGTGGAGGCCAGAGCCCGGCGGCCTCTCCCTTGCGGGCATTGATGAACTTGGCCGTCCGTGACTTTGAGGGGGGGGGTCAGTGCGAGCTCTCCGGTGACACAAAGCCCCCAGGGGTGGGCGATTCCCCCGGGGGCGGCGTGCGCGGCCGTGAGGAGATGGTGCAGGAAGGCTGTGGAGTGTCCGTCCCTGGGGCTATTCCCGCGCCGTGTCCCGCCCGTCCCCTCAGTCCCCGCTCGGTGCGGGCCCCGCCCCGGCCCCGCCGCCCCTCACGGGCCCTTTAAGCGCGCGCGGGCCTTTCTGCGCAGTTCTCGCGAGACACGCGCGCGCGCGCTCCCGCCCCGCCAGGCGGCCTCCGGACTACACGCCCCACAATGCCTCGCGCGCGCTCGGGGAGGGGCGTCGGCCAATGGCGCGGCGCCCCGCTGCCGGCTCCCCCCGGAAGTGACGTCAAGGGCCCCCATGTGAGGCGATTGCAACACATGGTGCGCGGCGCGGGGGAGCGCGAGCACCGCGTGCGACGTCAGCGCCGCGCGCCGGGGGGAGCGGGCACCGAGCGGCGGGGCCCGACCGGCACCGGCACCGCCCGGGACACACCCGGCCCCAGCGCCCCGCTCCGCACCGCCCGCCCGCCCCGCGCCGCCGCGCCCGCCGCAGCGCCTGCCGCCGCGGGAGGAGGAGGAGGAGGAGGAGGAGGAGGAGGGAGAAGATGGCGGACGATCCCAGCGCTGCCGACCGCAACGTGGAGATCTGGAAGATCAAGAAGCTCATCAAGAGCCTGGAGGCGGCCCGCGGGTGAGCGCCGGGCCCGCGGGGCCGCCGCCCCGGAGCTCCGGGTGTCCCGGCTGGAGCGGGACCGCGGCCGGGGCGCTGCCCGGGCCCGCCCGGCGCGGGGGGACGGGAGGCGCAGCCCCGGCCCGGCCGCCCCTGCCCGGCCCCGGGGCCCTTTTGTGCGGCCGCGTGGGACCCGGCGGCCGCTCGGGCCCGGGGGGGCGGCGGGGAGGGCGGGCCGGGGTCGGGAGGGCAGGGCCGAGTGGAAGCGTGGCCGCGCTTCCCGCACGGGAAAAGGGAAAAGGGCCGCGGCTGCCCGGGGCTCCGCCGGCCCCGGCGCGGCCCCGCAGCTGCTCCCGCAGCCGGCCCCGGGCGGGGCGGTTCCCCCCGGCCCCGGCGGGGGTGGCACAGGTGCGTGTCCCCGGTGCCCGGCCCGTCCGGCTGCCCCGTGCCAGCTGGCACCGGCGAAAGGCGGATTCCAGCCGGAGGAGACGCTCCGCTGTCCCCCGTGCAGCCTTGGGCCGCTCCCAAGGGACCGGCTGGGCCGGGGAGGGCGGCGGGGTAAGGGCAGGAAGGCAGGGGCTGAGGCAGCACTTACTCAGTGCTTTCCTTACCGACAGTTGTTTGATCTTTCTCACCCCTTCCACTCCCAGCAGAGGTGCTCAGCTCCATTTCCCTGAAAGTAAGCTCTTCCAAAGTTTGGACAGTGGGAAATTTAAAGTCTCTAATCCCCCTTTAATCCTTGCACTTTAATCTTTTTTGTCCCCCCAGAATATCTGTTCCTGCAGCCTGCCCCATGCCAGAAGTGCCTGTTTGAGGGGGCAGCTTGGCAGTGGCTGGTTCCATCGTTTGGGAACCCTCTTGGGCCTGAGGAATTGCAAGACTTCAAGGTTCTGGGGCTGTAAAATAGCAAAGAAAGTGTGTCTCGGCAGACAGCCTGGTAAAATAAAAATGAGGGGTCACTCCTTAGCCACCCTTGTGGCTCCAGTTTCCACAGGCTCACCTTAACAGGTGTTGCTGTAGCTGGGGCAGCGCTGGCATTGTTCTGGGACCCCCCTAAAAGCCTGGGGCCAGCTGGCAGAGGCTGAGCTGCTGTCTTGCCATGTCCTTAGTGCTGGTGCTTGCTCTGTGCAGTTGTTCAGCTGAAAACCAACCCAGGCAGGAGGGGATCCCGAGTCACAGGTCGCCCTGAATGTGTTTTACTCTGACTCATGATGCAGCTGTGCAGGGATGGTGGGGGGGAGAAGGGAGTGGGGAGCCTGGGCTGCCCTTCCCTGTGGCACACTGGAGTTTGGCTGCCCCAGCTCATCACTGGGCTGGGCCTGTGCGTGGTGTGGGCAGCACGGGCTGTGCTCACAGGGGTCCCGGAAAGCTGAAAGGGCTCAGGAAGCTCCAGGCATCCGCTGGAGCTTTGTGCAAGAGCACTTAGGGAGCCTGGGTGGGTTTTGGAAATGTGGAGTTGGAGTTTTGTCTCTCCCTGGTTCGAGCTGTGCCCATTTCAGTGTCAGCTCTTGTGTTGTTTGGGATAGGTGAGTGCTGCAGAGAAGGTCCCAGCAGCTGTTGGAATGCTCCTGGGGGGCTGAAGGGCAGGTGTCTCTTGTGGTGTCAGCTTCCTGGGGCCACAGCCCAGGTGTCTGCCCTGCCTTCCCTCTTCCAGTGATCCCTGGAACACCTCTGCTGTGCAGTAGAGGTGCCACAGGCACAGTCAGATCTGTGTAGGAGGTTTAGCTGTGCCCCCTGGATCCAGCACATCTCCTGGAGGTGGTGATGCTGCTGTCCCTTAATTTAATCTGTGCCAGCTGCTAAAGCAGCTCCTGAGGAAGGCGGTGCTGGTGCCAGCAAGTCTAATCTGAGCAAGGTGATGCTGATTTGGTGTCTTCCAGGGAGGCCTAGCCCAAATTATCCTGGTTTGGGTGCAGTGAGGAGAAGAGGTGCTGCAGCCTCAGTCCCCAGCAGGCTCAGGCTCCCTGGCACAGGAGGTGTGGGGCAGTGGAACAGGCTTTTCCGGCCTTTGGAAGAGTCACTTCCTCTTCCTGTGCAGTAGGAAGACCTGTTCTGGGGTGGGTTAGAGGGCAAAGCCTTCCAGCAGGGTGATGTGGAGGGCCAGGGCCTCGCTGGGAAGGCGTCCCCACCTTCCCTTACTCATGTGCTCCATTAGTGACCCAGCAGCAGTGTCCCAGTTTCGTGTGCTGGCTGTTCCTGCAGGGGATCAAAGGACGGGAAATGGAGGAAGCTGGAGTTAGACATTCCCTTGGCATGTGGTGGTTGGGGCACCTCTGCTCTGATCCAGCTCATGTGGTAAAATCTCAGTGGAGTCTGCAGGGTGTTAACAAAAGTCAAGTGAGCAGGAGGGCAAGGAAGTGCCTTTATGGGATTGATGAGGAAAGGGGCAGTGCTTGGTCACAGCACCCAGGGGAAAGATTAAAACCTCAGCTTTCCCAGAAGCTGATCAGCTGGAGGCCAGCAGGGATAGGTCTGCCTCTCAAACCTGGAGGTAACATCCTAGTGGGAATGCCCTGTGTTGTTTTCCCAGCCCTGCTAAGGAAATCTAGCTTTCTCACTGATCTCTGTGGAAAGAATCTGTCAGTTCAAAACAATGAAAAATAATTTTGAACTCCCCAACCCCACCTCAAAGCCCTGTCTCTGCTGACAGGGACTAGAAGGAGCTGTTATCAGTGTCTTGCTTCCTAAACCAGAAGTTATCTCCTTCCAGCTCTCCAAAGCTGAGTTACAAACTGTGTGATCCTGTACAGAGTGGCTGAGTTGGTGTTTCTGATTTGGTGAGGTGGAGGGGGGTAGCTGGGCTCTCACAGGGTGTGAGGAGGAGCAGAGGGACCAGTTGAGCACTGCAGGCAATTAACCTTTGTGGCCAGAAGAAGATGGGAGTAAAAGGCTCCTGATAGGGCAGTTGTGGCCTTGTCAGAAGTTTAACCTTGTCATGCATCTCTGAGAGCTTGAAGTGCTCAGACTTAGATCCAACATCTCTGCTTCTCCCCTACTGAGGGATTCATTTTGCTTTCAGTACACAGTTCAGTTTTGTAGAATAGATTTGGAGAAACACTGGGCCCCCCAGAAGCTGCAGCTGTGTCTTTCTCTGTGGGGCTGCTGCAGCCCAAGTAGAAGCAGCATTAGCCACTGTGTTTTCCTTTCTTCTCCTCTCTCGGGGCTTTTCTGCTGTTGCTTCATGTAGTTTTTCAGTGTCAGTGCTAAATTGACAATCCCTCTTTGTTCCTTTGGTCTGTGCAGTTCTGAATAGTTAGCTGGGCTATGGGCAGGGTTTTCTGCTAATCTAAGCTGTAAATGCTTGGCAAAATCAAGTATCAGCAACAACAAGCAGTCTCTTTGCTGGGAGAGGACCTGAGATGTCACATTGGAATCATGTTGGGAAACTTCTCCATATCTTAGAAATGCTTTCCTCTGCAAACATCTCTGCTTGCAATGGTACTGACACCTCCCAGGCTTCCAGACCCCAGGTGAGAGTGCAGGGTGTGAAGCTCCCTTACAATGGGAAAACTTTCAGGAACATGCTCTCTGGAGACATCTCCCCTGTCCTGAGCTTGCTCTGTTGGGGCCAGAAGCCCTTGTTGGTTATTTTACTGGAACAGGAAAAGAGGAGGTGAAGATTGAGGTGTCACTGAAGGCACTGAGTGCAAACACAACTGAGGCTGGTGTGGGGAAGAACATTTTCCAAATGATGTGCTCTGGAAGGTGGGTCAAACAGGGCAAATGCAGAAACAAAGTCTGAACAAGTAACTTATTCTGGTTGTAACTGGAAGAAATGTTTCAAAGCTGGAGGAGGGAGAAATGGTAAGAGAAGGGGACATCTTGGTGTCTCCAGAGTCTTGGGAGGAAAGCAAAGTGTTGCAGTTCCTGCCTGGGTTTGGATTCTGCCATGTTGAGATTTCCATCTGCTATATGGGAGAAGCAGAAAAGGAGAGAAACAAAGTCACCATGAAGGACAGGGGCCTTTCTCTCCTGCAAAGAAAGACAAAGTTCTGCTTGAGATCCTGGAAAATGGAATATAGTTCTGCTAGAGGGTGAACAAGCTCACCTGTTGCTTAGACAGAAAAGATTTGCCCACATCATTTGCAGATGGGTTCTCTTGCAGTCTGTCTGGAGTCTTGCTGGTCCTGATGGGAAAGTCCAATCTTGGAATTAGGTTCAAGCTGCTGCTGTTTCCCAGCCTTGTGGAACAGGACCAGGAGGCTGGACTTCTCAACACCTTCTTCTGGGATATGCTGGGATGGTGCTGCTCTGGGAGCGGGCAGCTTGGCAGGGCTAAGATGTGCTTGGACAGCCTGATGCTTCTGGGGGATAAGGTGGTCTTAACCTGTTCCACTGTGAGGATGGTGGGCCTTTCCAGAAGTGGCCTGAGAGCCCACCTGGCTGTGAGTTAACAGCACTGTGGGCAGAGCTGCAGCAGCTCCACTGCTGGAGGCAGTCAGGGGATCACAGGGGTCAGTGACAGCTCTCTCCTGTACAGCTTTACCTTGTTCCCAGTTTCTTTTGAACAAAGTCCTGGGAAGCCATGGTGCTGGCATTCTCTTGTGCTGCCTGAGTGAGCTGTATTTCTCACCTGGACTAGGCAGAGCTCCTGCAACACTCTCCTGTGAGTGGATTATTCTGCTGGTGGTGCTGAAGGTGGCATTGTGCTGGGATAACTATGGGACAGTATTGTAGCTGGGTTAACTCCAGCGTGGATTCTCCTGCTCCATACAAGACACAGCACAGCAGATTTAGGGTGACACCACCACCATGCCCAGGCAGGTACCAGAGCAGCTCTCTTGGCTCAGGGGGTGTCACAAACCAGGAGGAGCATTTGGTGAGATCTGTCAGCTCTGACTGGTGTCTGCCTGACTGCCAGAGATGTGTCAGTCCAGGGGCTCCCTCCCCTGCTCCCAGCCTGGCAGCAGATCTCTCTCCCTGCCTTCTTTATCGGGATCTGTTTGTTGTTGTGGCTGTGCCTCGGGCCTGAGCTCTGGGTCAGTTTAACTGTTGATACAGGAGCTGTTTCTGCAGCTTTCACCTTAGGATGGGGGGTATGATGGAGGCCTTGCCCCAGGCCTGGGTGAGCCAGTGCATCTGGGAAGGGCAGAGCCACACCAAGGTGGTCCTTGGCTTTCCAACTCGTGCTGTGGTATTTAGGTTGCAGCTCTGTTATGTTGTGCCAGTGCCAGTCATGGGAGAGGCTTGAGGATCTCTCCTGTGAGCTGGTGTCTCCAGTGGCCCTCTCTTGCAGAAAGGTCCTGCTCCAGCTGGAATTGAGCTGGGCTGTCACACTGGGAAATGTGAGGCACGGGTGGGACAAGGGCTGGAGGAGCAGGTGGGTGTGCAGGAATTGAGCCTTACTGACAGTTTTCTGCTTTGACTTGGTGATCTGACCTTAGTGCGGAGTGTTCAGGGAAGAGGTTGTGGTTTAAGTTCCTACCCAAGGCAGATTGCTTCCTCCAAGCTGTGCTTTCTCATCCTGCCTATGGCAGGGGGAGTTCCTAAAGGAGGTCATGTTTCTGTGAGAGGCAGAGGCTATGATGCTAATAGTGCCTTTGCTTCTGCTGTGTGAGGAGAGGGAGGAGGTGTTTGCAGACAGGCTGGAATAGAAACAGTCCAGGGCAGAAGGGAGAGCTGAGGGCACTGTGGCAGGAAACCACGTGGGATGAACAGCAGCTGCTTCCACACCATTTCCCTGCTCTGTTGGACCTCTTCAGGCTGCCAGTGTCCACAGTGCTGGGGTAGAAGCTGAATGTGGATTTCTTATAGGCAGGGCTGATCCGACCTCTCAGGACTAAGCAGTGTCTCGTGTTTCAGTGGTGCTCAGGGTGGGAGGTTTGAGAAAGCTGTGCCAGGTGGGAGGAGGAGCCAGGGAAGCTGAAGCCAGGGACAATGTCCAAAGGGTTGTTGACATCCTGCTGGTTGCCTCAGTCTAATGGTTGTAAAACATTTTCTGGGCTCTCACCTGCCTGCTGTACCTGTTCCTTTTGTAGTGCAGTGACAATTAGGAAGTGCTGTTTGGAGAGAGCTCACTAGCAGGTGGCTGAGGAGGACCTGAGCTGGAAAAGTGGCTCCAGATCAGAACTCCAGCGAGTGTCTGACAGCCTGTGGCTGTTCAGCAGCCTGGTACCTCTTTTACAACTGTGTGAATCATTAGTGAGCAGTGTGATTCATGCACAGATCATCATTCACATCGAGCTAATGAATGAGCCCCTGAGGAATGACGTGGTAGGAGATGGGAACAAGCACCTCAAAAGAGGACAGACTTTTTTGGCTTTGTGGCAACTGGATTTCTTTTCCCTCCTCTTAGCCACCTATTCCCATGTAGCTCTGGGGCATTAGCATCTTAATAAGCAAATCTGGATTTGTTTCAGTCCCTCAGTGGACATCTTGTACCCAAATGGCCCATTAGCATAATGCAACAAGTCTTTTAAACTTGGAGCATTAATAATTGGAGAAGGAGGAGGGAGAGCAGGGGAGCTGTGGCAAAACTGAGCCTCCCAGTGAGTCACAAATGTCTGAAGTGCAGAAATGTCTGTTCCACTTCCCAGTAATTGGGCATCCGGGCTTTCTGCATGAGGTCAGATGCAGCCAATAAGGCCTATTCAAAACATGCCTGTGCAATTATGTTTTGTGGTGTGTTGCCTTTGATCCAAGGGTTTTGGAGAGGCATTGATTCACCTTCTCCAAGGGGTGTGCAGGATACACTTGTGCTGATTCAGTGCTTGGGATGAAATTGGGATCTGCTCCTGGAGCTGCAGGGACGGGGGTGCTGGTGGTGGCCTGAGCAGCAGTATCAGAGCCAGCCCCAGTCTGGCTCTGGGGACAGAGCTGCTGACATGTCCCTCTGGCAGCTGGTGTGTGGTGGCCCAGGGGCCAAGGGCTCGCTGTCACCTGCTACCTGTGCAGCCTCAGCCACAGGAGAGCTGCCAGGCTGTGCTGTGTGCAGGAGCAGGAGTCCGTGACCTGATTCTTGTCTCACCTCCTCTGTGTCCTGGCAGTGAGGGAGGCTGGGCTCAGGAGGCAGCTCCTGGCAGGCGGCGGCTCAGGGGGCAGCACTGCCTCACCTGACCCTTGCTCAGGCTGTGGCCAGGCTTGCTCTGCTCCTTTCCTGTGCAGCCATTTGCTGCCTCCCTGTGGGAAGCTTTCCCTGGCTGCTGGAGCCAGAGGTGCACTGAGGAAATGAGGCTCACTTGTGTTTTCCAGGGTGGATTCTGGCTGGGTGCTTTTCTCCTTGACTGGCACTCAGAGCCTGGTTGGCATCTGGAGGCCTTTCCTCTCTGAAAAGGTGGTGGGTGAGGGTAGGAGGGCAGGATACCTTTCCAGGCCAGTGTGAGTGTCTGCTTCAAGCTGGTTCTGGTTACATGAAGTGCTTTTTCTATCCAGTCTGCCAGCATTAGAGGAGAATGATGTATAGGATTCCTGTTGTGGGCTTTGGAGCAGGACTACAGCAGGAGAGCCTGGCATTGTGTGAGCCGTGGTGGAATAGCTGCATGGTCTCATGCTGTGCAGTTAAGTGGTTTTCCTTTGTCCAGGGGAGAGGTGGCATTCAGAGGCTGATGGAAGAATTCAGTGTCTGGGGTGTTTCTTCAGTTCAGTGGAGGGGGGGAGGCTCAGTCTCTCCAATAAATGCTTATGCTGAAAAGGATTCCTGAAGAATTAATTACTTGGTCTCCCGACTCTGCAAATCCTCTCCTCATACCCACCCTGCCCCCATCTTGTCCTTTTTCTCTGCTTCTGAGGTGTCAGTGGATCCAGAGAGGTGAACTCTGCCTTACTTTTGCTTAGGAACTGGTCCCTTCCATACCTTCAAACCCTTCTTTGGATGACATGGAAGCCTTTGAGGAATGACTTGTATTCATGTTGCCTTTTAGGAGATGATCCAGAGCTCTGCTGCACGCTGGGGTGAAATGCAGGATGCCTCTGGGGGATTGTGAGGTTCCTGCTGAAATTGTGCTGTACAAAGTTCTGCCTGGCTTTTGGCTCAGCTCCACATTAAACCTCAGAGGGGCTGTGGTGGGTCCCACTGAGCTCCCCAGTGCTGTGTGCTCTGGCTGGGTGTCTGTGCAGTGCTTGTGTCCTGCTCCATGTGCTCGGAGCCCATGGGCTGAGCAGGGAGGGGGAGTTCATCTGCTTCTGGTGGAGGCATCACAAAACCCTGGTGCCTCCAAGCAGCAGTTAGGCTGAGGGTGTTTGCTGGGTTTATTGCAGAGCATTCAGCTGATATCTTACAGACTGTGCAGTCTTTGGCTTCTAGGTGATGTGGCCTCTGAGGGATCCTGGACTCTGGAGATTCCCTGCTCTTTCCTAGCAGGTTTTCCAGGAAAAGTTGTGCAGCTCTTTCATCTGCTGTTGTCTCTCCAGATTTAGCATCTCAAGTGGACTTGATCCACTCTGTTTGATGAAGGCTTTGTCTTATTAAAAGACATTAAGTCTTTAATGGGTGCAGCTGTGACCTGTTTGTTTCACAGCCATAATTCATAAGTTGCAGGAGTGTGTGTAGCACTTCCCTCTGGCAAGCTCAGTGCTCTTGCACTCAGGGCAGGATGAGTGGGGAGTGTCTGATGGCCTGGGTGTTGTAAGGGAACCCAAACCAGCGATTTTGTACTTGCCTGTACCAAAGGACACTTCCTTTTTATAGCACTCCATTCAACATCTCTGCTCAGGTATAGCATGAAAAACCCTCAAATATTCTTTCTTCACATCACTGATTTTGTGTGCCCTGAGTGTAGTCCTTCACTGAAGTGCCATGTGCCCGCAGCACTGTGGGTGTTGGTTCAGGAGCAGCTCTTTGGCACCTCTGGAATGTGCCTGATGGAGTTCTACCTTGGATTGCAGTGATATTGCTGGCATCTGCCTTGCAGCTGGCTGCACGTGGAACTGCTTTAGCCACCACATAACTTGGGTAGCCTTGGCTGTCCAGGCATCTTGGGCTCCTTGGGATATGTTGATGCACAGTCCTGGATGGAGAGCAGCAGAGGTTACCTGGGGAAGGTACCATGGCTTGGAGCAGTGTGTGGCAACAGTTGTTTCATAGAAAGCTTCCTGGCTGTGGAATGTGGTTGGGATCAGATTATCTGGGAGCTGCTGGCTCTGTGCTCCTGCCAGTCTCTGGCAGTCACACACAGGCCTGGTGCTGCCCTTGGTTCCTGGGGAGAGCAGGATGCTCATGAAGCTGTGCCCTGTAAAAATAAGCCCATTTTGAGTCCTAGGGAATGACTGCCCTCCCTTGCCTCTGTATCCCACATTCCACAGTGTGCTGTTAGTGTGAAATGTTTCACTGTGAAACAGCTACAGCTCAGCTGCTGTTTGTCAGGTCTTCTCTGATAGCACAGGGCAGGCCAGTCACTGCTATTTATATAGCAGGCTGTGAAATTAATGCTCTCCCGTGCCAGCTCATAGCCCAAATTGCAGGAGCCAGGTTGATTGACTGCTCCTCCTCAGAGTGCTGTGGTTGTCTGCCTGCTGGAGGGGAGCTGTGCTGGCTGCTGCTGGTTTGGGGTGTGGCACTGCAGGACCCATTTCAGTGGCACAGCACTGTGTAAGGTGGTAGGAGCCTTTTGGAAAACCACTACATTGCTGTCTAGTGCCAGCTGAAAGCTGAAGGTCTAAGGATCTGCTCAGCTGTTCCTTCTGGTGGCAGGATGGTAGGAACATGGTGACAAAGCCCTGCAGGTGGAGATGGCCACCCAGAGCAGGAGGCCCCTCTGGCAGCTGTCATGGAAAGCAGCCCCGGGTGCATGTGGCAGCCCATCCCAGGAGGGTGCAGTGCCTGCTTTGTGCTCTTGGCTCCTGCTCTGGTGCCTCCCTCGTGCTGGAGCACAGAGCACATCCACAGAGGGCCCCGCTGCTTGTACTGAGCGTGGCATGGGCAGGGAGCAGGGACCCAGCTGGTGCCAGCATCCTCTGGGCCATTCCTGCTCCTGGCAGGGACCCAGCCGTGCTCCTGGCCTGCACACACAGCAGGGAGGGCTCCTGGGCCATCCCTCCTCTCCTGGCAGGAGCTGCTCGGGTGCCACAGCAGCTGCTTGCAGGAGTGGCACAGCTCCCCTGCAGCTCTGGGGACTGGGTTGCTGGTGATTCAGCGCTGCCCACGCTGCCACTCGCTGTGATCACTTGTCAGCAGTTGCTCTGAGGTCTCTCTGTGTGTCTGGGAAAGCTGTTTGGTGGCACAGTTGTCTGAAATTCCAACTGTAGCAACATCGGAGTTTTAATAACAGAAAGGCTGTCCTATCCACAAACCTCGATTTTCTGAGGAACTTGCTGTCTCCCAAGAGAGAAATGTGCTTGTTTTTCCTTCTCCTCTTTCCTCAAACAGGCCTCCAGCACACTGTGGGAGAAAGCTAGAGCTCACCTGCTATGGTGTGGGAAAGTTGGAGCTTTGATCCTTGTCCTCTGTCCTGGAGATACCTAATGCTGCTCATGGCAGGTGCTGCTAAATCTGAGCTAACTGCCCATTCCTGGCAGGGCTGGCACCATGAGCAGTGCAGACAGTGCAGGCCTTCTGCCTCTCCAGAGCTGGCAGAACTGCCTCCTTGGTTCTTTGGAGTGTGTGGGCTGGTGCCCCTCATGCTCCTGATTGTTTCCTCTGCCCCTGTCCCCTGAGCAGTGGCACTTGTGGTGCTGGCCTGTGGGCTGGGGTGCTGCTTCCCTCCATCACAAACATCTCGAGCATCCCGCCCTTGGATGGCACTGGCAGCTCTTTGGCCTGAACAGGGACAGCAACTGCCTGGAGCTCTGCAAGGCCCTGGCTTGGCTTGGTCCAAAAGCATCAGCTCCCAGCTTTTCTGGTGGAACTTGGGTGTGCTGAGCAGGGGAAACCTCAGCAGTGCTGTGAAATCAGGATATAGCCTGGCATGGGGTCCATGCTTCCTTCAGGAATGCTGTGGGGGATGCAGGGCAGACCCAGCTCCTGGCACCTCTGACCCTGAGCTGCCAGTGTGAGCAGTGCCCCTGATCTCACTAGGTCACTTGGTTGTGTCCCATAGCAGGTGTGTGGTGCAGCTGTGCCCCCTTTTGGGAGGCCTTAGGATGGTTATGGGGAAATTCCTTACCTCATTCCCAGGTAAGTGTTCTCTGGAGCCCTCAGCTCCGGAGGGGACAGGGTGGGATTTGCAGAAAACCTTTTATTTTTTTGAGGCTGCAAAGACCCAGAGCAGACTTGGAAATTACCTTATTCTGCAGAATAACCTATTTTTTTCTGAGTGTTTTTGAACAGCAGCTTTCTTAGAAACTCTTTGCTGCATTTTGTCTCCTTGGGGTGAGTTTAGCAGATGCACCACAGGGTTTTTTAGACCCTGCCATACTGCATTAGGGTCACAGACAGGTAGAAGCTTGCTTTGAAAGAGGAAAGCTGCTCTTGCATGGTCGGGTAACGAGGTGTTGGCAGCGTGTGAGGGAGTTCTGCAGCCACCGTGAGTGCTGGTGCCCATCTGCTTCAGTGGTGTCTTGCTGGTCTCAGTCTTTGGTTGTTTGCTTGTTTAGTGATCCCTTGGAGTGCTGGGTGCATGGGGACATGGTGACAAGCTGGCTGGTTCCTTGTGCTCCAGGCTTCCAGCAGCCTGGGAGGTTGCTCCTGTGGCAAGCTGCATGCCAGCTGTTTTGCTGGATTCTTCAGGAATTGGTTAGAGCCTGAAATAGCTCTGACTGTGTAAATAGTGGTGGTAAATAGAAGCATGCCAAACCTGAGAAGTGCACTTGATGTTGGTAGTGGAAGGTGCTTTTGGATACAAATCCAGACTGGAATTTGCTGAAGGATTGGCCCAGGCACAGTACTGTGCTGTGTTGAACTAGTTGGAGATTTAAATGAGGGGAATGCATCCTCTGAGACCCTTTAAATTTGTTTGTTTGCAGTAATGAATCACCAAGGCTTGTGAAGGCCACTCTGTTACCTCGGGTGGGATGTCCCTGAGGAGCAGTGCTGTGACCCTGCCTGGTGGATGAGGAGCTGTGTGTAGGATCCAGTGGGTGCTCTGTGCTGGCACCAGTGTTTCTGAGGCACTGGCACACAGCACAAGGCCCAGGGCTGGCGTCTGAGGGGGGTGGCTTGCATTTGAAAACTGAAGGGAGCCTTTCAAATGACTTTTTACTGGGGAATTGCTCTTGGGAGTGCACACCCAGCCTTCCTCCTTATTGTTCACAAAGCTGGGGAAGCATCTGGAGAGTCAGTCCTGTGAGGAACAGCTGAGGGATCTGGAGGGGACTCAGCTTGGAGAAAAGGAGGCTCAAGGGGGGCCTTATTGCTCTCTGCAAATTCCTGCAAGGGGTTTGTAGGTGGGGACATTAGGCTCTTCTTCCAGGCAGCTTGTGACAGGACTTGCTCCCTGCTCTTTCCCCTCTCTCCTCAATTCAGGAAAAATTGTATGTAATCTCTTCCTAGCAGGAGAGCCATGGAGTGCCCAAGGGGTGTAACAGTCCCACTCCCACCTGCCCCACTGGGATGCCCCTAGGGGATGCAGGAAGTTAGGTGTGATGGGCAGAGCTTTCTAATCTCTGGGAAGTTGTAAGACTTTCTTCTTTGAGAGGAGAAGATAACTCAGGAGTGCTACTTGCACAGAAGTGGAGAAGAGTTGCTTTAGTTCTGATCAGCGTCTTGCTCAAAGGAGCCTGCTGGGAATGATAGCCATTATCTGTCCCCAAGGCTGGTGCCATTCACTGGGTGGGGAGCTGCTTTAATTGACTGGGCTGTGGAGTATTCTTGGCTGGGGTGACCTGGAAGCCTGAGAGCTGCCAGCATGGCTCAGAGCTCCTCCTGGGAATAACACAGGCCAGAGTGGCTTTGTGACTTCCACTGGTGTGTATGGGGAGCTCAGATATTAAAACCAATTAGTTGTCTTTAAGGTCAAGGACTTATTTGACCTACCAGCCTCCATTTCAACTTGGCCTGGATTGAGGATCTTTGGGAGAGGGCTGTACAACTTGTGTAAAGAAGCTAATGAAGTGATGCTTTTTAAAGCACTTCCCTGCTGCCTCTGTAGCCCAAACACTTCAGCAGGACACTGGTATGTGACAGCCTGAAACAGCAGCGAGCAGGGGCTGGGGTAGGCTCCTTCCATAAGAAATGTAAAAGAGCAAAACCCTGGAGTTTGATGTCTGAAAAGCACTTTGTTGGCGCTCTGACTCAGAATCCTGAGAAAAGGCTTTTTCACAGAGCTTAGCTGGTTTGCCCTTGAGAGAACTGGAGGATACGATGAGGGATTTGATTTTGATGCCATTACTCTAATGGGAAGCATGAGGTCTGGGTTAAATCTGAGACAATGCAGAGGCAGCACTTCAGACATCTGGGATACTTCAATGGCAAATGGGAGGTACCTGCTGGAAGGCAGATGGGAGCTTCCCCAATTTTCCTTTTGGCTTTGGGTGGATTTAAACCACAAGGCAGCTTTGGGGATTAAGATTTCTGCAAGACCCACCCCAAAGCCCTAGGAAAAATGAATATCAAACTTATTTTCCTTTAATTTAAGCCTGTCCTGTGATTTGTGGGGTGTTATCTTCTGACTCTGTGCCTGGGGTTGGTGCTGGTGAAGCAGCAGTGTGTGCTTAGCACAGTTCAGTTAAAGCAGCTGCCAGGGCTGATGAGCTGCTCTGGGGAGAAAAGTGATAGTGGGAAAGCAGAAAATACTCACTGTGACAAAGGGATCCTTCCAGTTCAGTTTTCTGTATTAATCTGAGGAAAACAACGTGTTAAGAAAGCACTTGGGCTGCTTAGTGCTCCAGCTGTCTGAGAACAAATTAAATGGGCTCTAAGATGTCCTTGAAGTATGTGGCTGCATTGTTTTAAATAATCTCTGTTGGGAGCTGCTTCCATTCCTTCTGCTCACAGCCCCTGGTCTGTGCAGCCCTTGGTCTGCACATGTGTTCTTTCTTCCCATGTAGTGCCCTAGAGTAAAAAAGCAGCTTTTGGAGGACTTGCTTGGTAGAGGCTGAGCACTGAAGAAGAGCCTGTTTTGGTTTTGTTTTCTTTCCTCTCCCATTGTTGTCCAGCAGAAGGGGAATTACACCAGCGACGGTGAAGAAGCGTCCTTGGGGGAGGGAGGAGAGAACTGTGTTCATGGGCTATGGTGTGAGGGTGCTTGTTGCTTTGCTGCCTGCTCACATCCCTTTTTTCCCTCCCCAGCAATGGTACCAGCATGATCTCGTTGATCATTCCCCCCAAAGACCAGATCTCGCGAGTGGCAAAAATGTTAGCGGACGAGTTTGGCACTGCCTCCAACATAAAGTCCAGAGTGAATCGCCTTTCAGTACTGGGAGCCATTACATCTGTACAGCAAAGACTGAAACTCTATAACAAAGGTAACTTCTAGCTTGTATGGATGCTGGCACACTTCCCTTTCTTGGAAGCAGCCTTAAGTTCCTGCACTATGCAGTTTTCTGCTAATCAAATCTGTTGGCCTGTGCTGCTGTTTTGCACTGATATTCCAGGTATGTTGCCCTTGGATGGCTACTTCAGGGGTGGACTTTGGGACTAGAGTAGTAAGGTGGTCCTTGTCTTAAAGGAGTGGGGTCATGATTCTGTTCTTAGTGATGACTGTGCTAAACTTGGCCAGGCTTAAGAGCTGGATATTCTGCAATAGTTCATTTGTGTTAAAGTAGTAATTTTCTGTCAAGCAGAAACTTCTGTGTGCCTTAAGCATGGCATTGAGCAGCTGCCATCATTCTGGGGGGAACAGACCCAGGCCATCTCAGATGAGCCTGGGAGAGTTCATTGTTACTGCTTTTGCACTGGCCTGTGGCCTTCCCTAGGATGGGCACTCTGCAAATCCCTGTATGGGGACCAGCAGAGCTTCAGGGGCTGCTCAGCCTTTCTCTGGGGGGTGTGAGCTTGCAAACTCATGGCTTTAAGAGGCTGCATGTCTGCTACAGGTGCACTAAATGAGTTTGTTTCCCATTGTAGAGACCTGGGTGGGAATGAGGTGGGGAAAAGGGAAAATGAAAAGTTTGGGATCTTGAATTTCATTCTGCTATGAGTCTCAAGGGGCGCTGGCAGTCAGTTTTTGATGAGTTCAGCTTGTCACATTCCTTAGTGATCTAAACCTGCATTGTGTTGTTTGTAGTACCTCCAAATGGTCTGGTTGTTTACTGTGGAACAATTGTGACAGAAGAAGGAAAAGAGAAGAAAGTCAACATTGACTTTGAACCTTTCAAACCAATCAATACGTCGTTGTATTTGTGTGACAACAAATTCCACACGGAGGTAAGGACTCCCCCATGGCAGGAGCCAAGGTCTGGGCACAGCCTTGCTGTGCTTGAGCCACAAGAACAGCAGGAACATGCCCTGGGGAGGGCTCTGGATGGCTTGGGACTGCCAGAGATGAGGAATGCCTGCTGGAAGGAGCTGAGGGACTGCCCAGCTCCTCCCACCCCTGAGTCTGTGTAACCCACAGACAGGAGCTCCTCTCTGTAACTGGAGGAAGGCTGGGTTTTTTCTTAACCACAGAGGCCCATAGATACTATTCCAAGTCAGGCTTTAAAATACTGCCAAGATAATATCAGTGTTGCCAGTCTTGCTATCAGATGTGTTAACTGAGAGCCTTCATGGAGAACTGGCATGTGCCTAATCTGTCTGGGGGGAAGTGGGATTATTTTTATCCAACATCTAATTAAGTTAAATGAATGGTTTGAGGCATTTTGAAAGAAATGTGGATTACAGCAGTCAGTGTATTGCCTCTGAGACTATTTTGGCTCTGGCAGGTGCAGAGGTCTCAATGTTTGCAGTGCCCCTCACATCCTTGATGTTTCCCATGATAAATGTATGGCCTGAGACTTAATTGCCTGTTGTCAGACCCATCTGACAGGGCTTGGCAGGCCCTCCAGTGATGTAGTTCTGCTTGTCTTTGTGGGTCTGTGGAGATTTGATCCATAAGTAGCTTCCAGAGGGCAGGAGTACAGCAGGGAAAGCTGTGCTTATTGTACAGGTGAGGTCCATCCCTACTGTTCTGTCTCCCCACAAAGGATGAAATCCCGACATGCCTTTGATCTCCCAGGAATAAAAACCTGTGCACAGGCACAGGTCTGGAGTTCTGCTGGGTCCCTGTGTCCATAGATGAGTGAAAGCAAGAAGGAAATTAGAGAATTCAGTAGAGAGCCAGGATGCCATGCCCAGGGAAGTGTTTGTCCCTGCTGCTGTGGGCAGTGGGAGGGTGCTGGGTTTCCTCCTGCCCTGGCAGGTGATGGATTCCTTTGGTCTCCTGTGCAGCTGCTGCCTCAGGGCACTGATTCCATATAGAAGTGCCCAGCAGGCTGTTCCCAGGAGCAGCTGCAAATCCACTGGTGCTGGTGTGTGGCACTGCTCACCACGGGTGGCAGTGACCTGAGGGGAATTTGTGGGAATTGCTGCTCCTGATGATGGGATCACTGCCAGCCCCTCCCTGCACGGGCTCTGTGCTCTCCCTGGCTGGGGTTGTGGGGTTATTGCCCTGGGGATTGCCTGCACTGCTGGGGCTGGAGCAGCCTGCTGGGGGCTGTGAGCTCTGAGCTCTGCCTTTGCCCCCTCTCTGGCTGTAGAGCCTTGAACCCCTGAGCTGAGAGCAGGGGCCAGCTGCTCGGGCACCCACAGCTTCCCTGGAAAGGTGGGGAGGAAGGGCTGCTCTTCACCTTTGGGCTACAGCTGCAGAGAGGAAGCTCAGTCCAGGCTGAAGGAGCAGAACAAAGGCAATGGTCCCTTGGTGCTTGACAGGTCAAACAGTGCAATTGCTGCCAGAGCTGACCAGGGAATCACTGATCATTGGTACTGTATGAAAATAAGAGGAAATCAAGAAATCAGAGCTTTAGTCATGTGCTGCCTGGCAAGAGCATCTGATAAGATATCTTCTAGATCTTTTATTGCCTGTGTGAAACTGAAGTAACTCCCCCAGGGGGCTGTGAGCCCTGATGTGTGTCTGAGGGGTAGGATTTACAATGACTTACTCTGATACCTTGGCTGGAGCATTCATTCCAGTCACACATTTTGCTTGGCTCGGTCCCAGTTCAAGAGATTGCAGTGTAAAATGCCACTTCCTCCTCTCATTCATCCCACTGCTGAGGAATTTATACAGAATATTAACTTTGGCCAGGAGATTTCATTAAACCTTAGCCCCTATTTCTTCTAAGCTAGAGAGCTGCATCCTGGGTTGTGTGGATTTTGGAAGAGGATGACTGATGGGTTTTATCCTTTCAGTTCAGCCCAGTAATCAGGCTGACAGCCCTGCAGGCAGCTTGAGGTCCCGTGCAGTAACCCAGCACCATCACTTTCAGTGTTAAACTGGTGACTTCAAGCAATCTGGAGTTTTGACAAGTTCCCTATCCTACTGATGTGGTTTTGCCAGCCAGAAAGAGGATTCTGGCTATTGCTTTTTTGGGCATGTGTAAGTGAGCAGGAGTGTGTGTGTGTGCTGGATGTTTCTGCCCACTCAGACAGCCCCTGAGGGAGCAGCAGCTGAGAGACTGCCTTGAGAAAGGAGCGCAGAGTTTGGATGCTTGGGCAAAGTGAACTCAAAAACCTTGATACTGCTCTGTGCTTTGGTTGGGCAACTTAAATGACCTTATGAGAAATAGTCAGCTGCTTTTTTTAAAGTGAGGAAAATTGAAGGATAACTTCATTTTGCAGCAAATGTTCTGGCTGTCTTCTCCACAGCCAGTTATGCACAGGACTATTATTGCTGCTGTTCCTTGTGCTCTGTAAGGCTGAATTTGCTACAGCCACTGTAGATTTATCTCATCATTCTGCCTGTGGAACTTGAAGTCAGCAGGTGCAGCAGACCAGTAGTGGTGGTAGGGAGGCTGTGTCAATGCTTTGGACTACAAAACTGAACCAACAATGAACTGAGCAAGTTCTGCTTTCCTGGTTGGAATGCCAGGAGAATTACTGCTCCAGTTGTGCTAGCCAGAGAGGTGAGGCAGCCTCAGACAGGTGGGATCCATTTCACTTCACACTCTCCACAGCCCATCTCCAGAGTTTTGCTGTCACACCTGCCCATGACCTCAGGTGGGGAGCTGGGAAATTGTGATCAAATTTAAACGTGAGTTTCCTCTGTGCTCTTGACAGTGTTGTATGGGATGGGATTATGTATGGAAGGAATTCCTCTCTGTGAGTGTGGGCAGGGCCTGCACAGGGTGCCCAGAGCAGCTGTGGCTGCCCCTGGATCCTTGGCAGTGCCCAAGGCCAGGCTGGACAGTGGGGCTTGGAGCAGCCTGGGATGGCAGGGGAAAGTCTTTAAGGTCTCTTCCAGCCCAAACAATCCTGGGATTCTGCAGTGATCTGGAATAGTTACAGCTCCTGAATGTGCCGGTTTTCCTCCACTTTATTAATGACAATACAGCCATGAGCAGCTGTGAGCTGGGACTGCTGGGGCTGTGCTGTCCTGGCCCTCCCTCACGGCTGTGTCTGTTCCAGGCCCTCACGGCGCTGCTCTCCGACGACAGCAAGTTTGGCTTCATTGTAATAGACGGGAGCGGGGCCCTGTTCGGGACGCTGCAGGGAAACACACGGGAAGTGCTGCACAAATTCACTGTGGATCTTCCAAAGAAGCACGGTAACACACTGGGCTGGCTCTGTCCTGGGCTGGGATGTGAGGGTGGAAAGGGGAACTTGGCCTGTGGGGGTTTAGCTCTGCTCAAATCTGTGCTCCCTTGGAATCTGACAGCAAAGCCTCCAGTCTGAGCCTTCTGTCAGAATTAATGAATCACAGTAATATTCAGTTGATCTCAGAAGCGGCACTTTTTATTTCTTGCTGCGTTTGACCCTTTCTTTGGCTTTGGGACAGTTGTAACTAAGTATTTGTAGCACAAGCAGCAATCCCACTCAGTGGGGTCGTTAAGGTTTGATGTGCTGGTGCTGTGTGCACCCCACAGGAGGAGCAGCGAGCTGCTCTCTGCGGGAAGCACGGGGCCTCACAGAGCAAGGAAAATTCGAGTTCCACTCTGTGCTGCTGTGTTGTAGCCAGCCACTGATGAGTTCAGCAAATTGTCTGCTGGTTACTCCCAGCCCACTGTCCTTTGTAGAGTGGGATGGGACAAAATGAAACAAAAACACTGCCTCTGGTGAGGCTGTGCAGCAGAGACTGCTGGGCTGTGCTGCGTCAGCAGCGTTTGAGGCAGTGTACAAAGGAGATGGCTTCTCTTGAAGGTACAGGGGGAGAAGATGTGCTCAGATGTTCAATTTCTACAGAGTTGCGAGTCTTTATAGAAAGAAAATAAATATTTTCCTCTGTGGAGAAAAATCTCCTGGTGGGAATGAACCCTCTGTTCTCTGAGTGTTCCATGGCAGCCCTTGCCTCGGCTCATGGCAAACTGAATTCAGGAGGCTGCAGCTGCCCTCGGCTGTGGTTATTCCGGGCCAGCTGTGTCCTGAGGATGCTGCTGGTGTGCAGTGGGTCCCCCATGCTGCCCTGTCCCTCCCTGCAGGCAGAGGAGGTCAGTCTGCCCTGCGCTTCGCCCGCCTGCGCATGGAGAAGAGGCACAACTACGTGCGCAAGGTGGCCGAGACGGCCGTGCAGCTCTTCATCTCCGGGGACAAGGTCAACGTGGCCGGGCTCGTCCTCGCCGGCTCGGCCGACTTCAAAACTGAGCTCAGTCAGTCTGACATGTTTGATCAGGTGAGTGGCCCGTTCTGAGCAAACATCATGTCTGAGTGTCAGTGGTGAGGCAGTCATTGTAGCAGAGGAATGTAACTCTGGCCTCTGAAGAGATTTGATCAAAACTAAAAATGTGATGTATCCAAAGAAGTCTCCCATTCCTGATACCTCCTGCAAGGAGCTGAGAGCTCCTGTTCTTGAAAAAGGGCTGATAAGAAATCTGTCCTCCCTGGTTTGGAACTGGCATTCACATTCTTTGTGTTCCCAAATCTAAAGCAGAAGCTTTATTGGAATTGAACTCCAGTAAACCTGATCCTGGTCCCTGTTGCCTGAAAACTGTGGTTCAGTACTGTGCATTCAGAGGTGCCTCAGGTGAAGTGCAGTAATGAGAGCAGTGACTCCCATGGCAGGGTGAGGAGTGTGACAGCCCTGCTCTGGGCTGGATTCACCATTTCCTGTCTCCTCCTTCTCTTGTTCAGCGGTTGCAATCCAAAGTGCTCAAACTAGTTGATATTTCATATGGAGGAGAAAATGGCTTCAATCAAGCAATTGAATTGTCAACTGAGGTCCTCTCCAATGTGAAATTCATCCAAGAGAAAAAGCTAATAGGTAAGTGATGCACTGCAGCCTCCTCCTGAGCCAGGTGTGTGGCACAGGTGCTGCTCTTGCTCTCACCCTCCTGGCAGTGCCCTTGTGCTGCCCCAGCCCTGCCATGCTGGCTGAGAGTGGCACTTGCAGTGGTTGTTTTTACCACCTGCACACCTCAAGTGCTGGTATGGGGGGATGGGGTTTGGTTGGTTTCTTTTTCCACACCAGAATTCTTGGACCTTCTCTCTCCTTCCATCAGAGATCCCCCTTAGTTCCAGGCTTCTGGTGGCAGCTGCTTCTCAGTTTCTTGCACTCAGATGCAGCTTGTTTGAAGTGTGTGTGCTGTGCTGAGTGCTCATGGCAGGCTCTGTGTGCCCTGCAGGACGATACTTCGATGAGATCAGCCAGGACACGGGCAAGTACTGCTTTGGTGTGGAAGATACACTAAAAGCTTTGGAAATGGGAGCAGTAGAGATCCTGATAGTCTATGAAAACCTGGATATCATGAGATACGTCCTGCACTGCCAAGGCACGGAGGGTACGTGGTGCTCTGGGACATGGGAGCTCTCAGGGTTTGACACCTGAGGTGCCTCGCTGGGATGGGTTGGCTGGAGGAGCTCCCTGAGGATGTCTGACCACAGGGATGTTGTGCAGGGCTCTGTTACTTTGCAGGTTTCCCAGCCTCTGGGGGAAAAGCTGGAACAAGCAGGGTTCCAGTGCACAGAGGGAATTGCAGTGCCAGGGGGGCACTTGGTCCCAGAGCCAGCCTGGAACCTCCTTCCAGCTTAGGGAGTGTGGTACCAGAGGGGAGACTGAGGTGACCTTGTGTCCAGAAACACAATTGCTGGGCCTGCAGCAGGACCTGTCCCCCTCTGTGTTGGCTCTGCAGCTGCTCTGTGCTGCTGTGCCCTTCGGGGTTGCTCACAGAGCTTTGGAGAGGAAGGAAGGCAGTGGTGGTGCCCAGACCCTCTGTGTTGTAGCTGCTGGCTGTGCTCAGTCTCCTGCTGTCTTTAAACTGCATCTTGTAGCCTTAGCCAAACTAATATTATCATTTTTTCCTCCCTTTTTAGAGGAGAAGATCCTGTATTTGACACCAGAGCAAGAGAAGGATAAATCCCACTTCACAGACAAGGAGGTATTTCAGCTTTGGGGCTTCTGGCTTTGTTCTCAATGTGTTGGTGCAGAGCTCTGGACATCTGGGCTAAGTTTGTCCCAAGCACCTGAGCACAGTGACCTTCTGGCACTCAGTGACACCTCAGGGCAGGAACCTGTGGCTCTTCCTGTGTAACCCCTTGGATCCTACCCCTGCTTTTCTCCAGTCTTCCCTGCTGCCAATGCCAAGGTTGTGTAAATGGGCAGTGTCAATCTTTGAGCACCACCAAACCATCACCTCCAAGGGTTTGGTAGCCACCATGCAGGCAAGGCCCCAGAACCATTGCTTTCTGGCACTGATTTGGTTGTGCAGAACGACTGTGAGGTCAGGAATGGTGACCTGGATCAGGTGCCATGGGAGTGTCTGCTTTGGGGGATGCATTTGACACCTGGAACTGTCATTTGCTGCCTGAGTTTCCTGCCTGTGCAGGTCAAACAGCCCTTGTGGACCAGGGGTCTGTATTACTTTGCAGAATAAACTGGGAGAAAGTGTCCCTTGCCAAAGGGTGGGGATCTGTCCCACTTGGGTTGTGCCTGGGGGCCATTTCCAGCTGTATTCCCTCCTGGAGGGAGGACTGCCAATCCTTGCTGTGCATGGAGGGTTTGCAGCGTTACCTGCAGTGAGGTGCTTCTGTTTCACAATAATCACTGCACTTCCTGCTTAGAAAATGGTGCCTTTTGGCTCTGTGCTTTCATGGATCAGTGTTCCTACCTGAGAACAGGGCCTGCTGGATGAGGGGGCAGAGCAAGTCTGAATGAGCAGTGAAGCTGAGATGTAGCATGGAGTGACACTGGAGCAGAAGAATCAAGGCAGTTTTTCTCCTGCTTCTGCACTAAATGTCCTATTAGAGGCCCAAAAACCTGTCAGTGATTAATTTTGTAGCACCAGGAGCTGCTGGTTGTGCCTGCCTTTGCCTGGTGCAGTTGTGCCAGGAATGCCTTCCCCCAGGAATGTCTGTGTGGAGGGAGCCCTGTGAGGGCTGCTGTCCCTGCTACAGCTGACAAAGCCATGGAGCCAGTTTGGGAGGGGATTTTCTCAGTACTGAACACACAGTGTCTGTAACAGGGCTTTATTATTTATTTTTCCCTTCCAATGTCTCCACAGACTGGGCAGGAACATGAACTCATAGAAAGTATGCCTCTCCTGGAGTGGTTTGCAAACAACTACAAGAAATTTGGAGCAACATTGGAAATTGTTACAGACAAATCACAAGAAGGATCCCAATTTGTGAAAGGATTTGGAGGAATTGGAGGTAAACTGCAAGAGGAAAATGTGTTTGTTTTGTATAGTGGTTGGTTTGATAATCTGGTGCCAACATGAGTGGGATTAATCTTATTCCTGGCAGTCTTAAAACCAGTTTGAGAAACAGTTGTGTTCACCAGGGTGGATTCATTCCCTGTCCAGCAGGATGGTGATCCATGTTGGGCCCTGTCACTTTGCAGCTGTGTTCCTCAATGCCTGCGTCCTGTGCAGGGCTCAGGGCTGGGCTGTTCCCCTGTGCAGCTGCTGGAGCTCAGGAGGGCCCTGGCTCTGTCTGCACAGGGGCTTGGTGGCAGCCCCTGCCCTGCCCTGGGAGCTCTGACAACCCCCAGCCCTGTTCCTGAAGCACTTGGAGCTGTTGCTCTTCTCTCGGAGCCTTTCTGTCCTTTGCTCCCTAATCTTCTGCTTCTTTTCAAAAGAAAAGTGTTTTTAGTCCATCCTGTGGAGCAGTGAGGCCTCTGGGAGCCAGTCCTGCTCTGGAGCTCCCTGGGCATCAGCCACGCCTGGCAGAGGTGCAGGTGGCTCCTGTGCCAGTCTGACCAGTCCTGGGCAGGGGGAGCCACAGCAGTGCCAGGGGGAGCTGCACATCCTGCCTGGGCAGGGGTTCCAGACAAAGCTGTGCCACTGGCTGGGCTCAGCTCTGGTGGATGTGAGTCAGGGAGAAGGGCATTGTAAAGGGGAATTTCTAGGGTACAGAGAGCACCGGTCAGGAGGAAAGAACCTTGGATTGTTTGGCTCCTTAAGGAGCAAGGTTTCTAAGTTTCAGGGTTTGTAATTCCAGGAGTCTCTTATTTCCTGCCAGGTCCAGCCTCATTGCATGGTGGGATCCTCTTTGCTCCCATGCTCTGTAGGCTGGAAAGGAATTGTCCTTGAAAATCTCCTTCACCTCAGTAAATGATTCCAGGGATACAGGATTTCCAGAGCCCTGGGTTGGTGTTTGGGATAGGAAGAGACAGACCCTAAATCCTGCTTTTACTGCATTGTAAAAGTAGCTGCAGTGCCAGCTGCCCTCTGGATTTTACTGCCAGGCTGGATCTGAGCAGTGACACTGGGAGCAGTGATGTGCCACTGGTGTTTTGTGGAGATGCAGCCCCAGAACAGGCTCAGCTTTTCCAGGAGAAAGCTGGCCAGGCTGGGCAGCTTCCTTGGGGCGCTGAATTCCCTGTGGCATTTCTCAGTGCAGCTGCCAGGCCTGAGCTGGACATGAGTGGGAAGCTGTGGGAGCAGGCTGGGGAGCTGTGCCTGGGGAAGCTAAAGGCTGTTTCTTTGGCAGGTATCTTGCGGTACCGGGTGGACTTCCAGGGCATGGAATACCAAGGAGGAGACGATGAATTTTTTGACCTTGATGACTACTAGGTAGTCGAGCTGGGTCCGGCAACACGTGCCTCGCCCCTCCAGCATCCAACCCAAGGAGCAAACTCATGGTGGAAAACACAACTGATCCCTGCCTTAGAATTGGAACATTTCCAGAACTTGATCCACGAGCATTTGGATTTAAGAAAGCAAAACCCTACACTTTGATTTGTCATAGTGTCAGTACAGCAGCAAACTACTAAGTTCCGATATGCCACTTTGGACTAATTTAAAAAGAATCCCAGTTTTTACTTTTACTCAATGGTGAAATTGGTTGCTCTTGTATTTTATGGAAATGATTTTTTTAACCTTCATGATACATTAACTGCTGTAAACCTCTTCCTTCCAAAATTAATAGAAGTAAGATCCTACTGGTTTGTTTCTTTATACTTTGATTGGAGAAATCAATTGCTGCATTTGGCAGCGCCGTGACCCATTTACATGGCATTCTCAGCTTAGCCTGCAGAAGAAATGGAACGAGGTTGGAGCCATAATTCTCCTCAAAAGCTTGAGGAGGCACTGACCTGAGTGCTGGTTCATTACATGTGGCTTGCAAATTCTGATGGTTTGGGGAGGCTCACCAGCCGAACGT
Source organism: Molothrus ater (assembly GCF_012460135.2). Lineage (NCBI taxonomy): Eukaryota > Metazoa > Chordata > Aves > Passeriformes > Icteridae > Molothrus > Molothrus ater. Next base: position 931,877 of record NC_050492.2, on the reverse strand, counting down.
GCTTTAATCTATTTGCAGAAACACTGCTCTTACAAACTAGGAAATGCACTTCATGGATTGCAATGAAAATGCTGCTGAAGTCTTGGGCTTAATTTGGATTTGAGCAGTGCAGTCTTCAGGAATTTATTTTTTTTTCAGTCTTGACAAAAATAAACATGAGATTTCAGTGAAGTAAGGTACACTTGGCTTTTTGTTCCTCAGTAAGTTTTTCTTTTTGCTTTAGGACTGCGTAAGGTTTCCTTGATTATGTGAATTTGAGCCCACAGGTCTTAAATGGAAGTGGGTGTTTGACAGGAATACTGAGTCAGTGGAGTGAAGGCTGAATTAGTGCTGGGAGTGTGGAATATTTGATTCTGATCCGTGGAGCACTGGCACAGCCCTGGGAACACCCAGCTCCCAGAAGTGTCTGTCCTGTGGGGATGTGCCCTTCAGGAGGCAAAGGATCACCTCTGGATGGTCCCAGACTGCCCAGGCTTTGTGTCCTGCCTGTTCCACAGAGCATCCATAGATCAGGGAGCTCATCCTTGGGGTGTGTCCAGCCTGCTGGTGACACTCTGGGGGTCAGGGGCTGTGCAGGCCAGGGGAGCAGTGGCTCAAGGGCAGGTCCTATCCCAGGGGAGCAGTGGCACAGCTCAGGTCCTGTCCCAGGGGAGCAGTGGCACTGTGCCCAGTGACACAGCTCAGGTCCTGTCCCAGGGGAGCAGTGGCACAGCTCAGGTCCTGTCCCAGGGGAGCAGTGGCACTGTGCCCAGTGACACAGCTCAGGTCCTGCTCCCTCCCTGGGGGCTCTCCCAGCATTGCTCCCGGTGCTTCCCTCAGGAGCAGCTCCTGTTCCAGCTGCAAACCTTTGCCTCTTGTCCTGGTTCACTTGAACAGAGGGAGCTTCTCTTCAAATTTCTGCCACACTGTTGTTTGAGGTCCAAAATTCCTGTCCTTGTGAGCAATACCATTTGTCCCCCTGGTCCCTACCCTGGCTGGCGGCTTCGCTGCCGTCCTCACATCCAAGCTGGAATCTCTCCCGGGAGATGGGGCTGGGTCTGCTCAGGGCTGAGCACAGCCCTGGCCCTCACAGCAGTATGTTCTGGATTTTGCCATTGTAAATGGGTCTAATGTGACATGACAAGACCACAAAAATTGGTTGTAAATTTACATTTTTGAATATACTGCTTGTTGTTTCACATGATACATTAGGGTATGCAGCTCCTTTTTGTAGTTTTTATTTTTACTATTTAAGTTTGGAAATGATGCCAAATTTTTGTATTTCTTTAATCAATGTGTTCTCTTCAGTGATATATATTGCATTATATATTGATGTGTATATCAATATATACTGATATGTATTACACTTACACATGCAAACACACTCAGTGGGGGTGGGAGATCCTAGCCTTTGCATACTATATAGCCTCTGCAGAGAGATCCCAAGCAGTGATATCTTGGTGTTGTGATGTACAGAAATGGAGAAGAGTATTAAACCATATTTAAGAATATAGTACAGACTCCTGGTTTATTTTCTCTAGTCCAGGAAACTCTTGCTTTTTGCTCTCAGCTCAATGCCAGCTTCAGGGCTGGAGGTTGGAGGCAGCTCTTTCACAGCTCAGTTTGTGTTTCTGGATGTTTCTCCCTGTGCTGGCCCTGCTCAGGCCCCTAAGGGCTGTGCCCAGTTCTGGCCCCTCACTGCAGCAAGGACACTGAGGAGCTGGAGCGTGTCCAGGGCAGGGAACGGAGCTGGGAAGGGGCTGGAGCCCCAGGAGAGGCTGAGGGAGCTGGGCAGGGGCTCAGCCTGGAGCAAAGGAGGCTCAGGGGGCCCTTGTGGCTCTGCACAGCTCCTGCCAGGAGGGCACAGCCGGGGGGGCCGGGCTGTGCTCCAGGGAACAGGGACAGGAGCAGAGGGAACGGCCTCAGGCTGGGCCAGGGCAGGCTCAGGGTGGGCACCAGGAGGAATTTCCCCATGGAAAGGGGGCTCAGGGATTGGGAGGGGCTGCCCAGGGGGGTTTGGAGTCCCCATCCCTGGAGGTGTCCAAGGAAGGGCTGGAGGTGGCACCGAGTGCTCTGGGCTGGGGACAAGGTGGGGATCAGGCAGGGTTTGGACTCGATGCCCTGGGAGGGATTTTCCCACCTCAGTGATTCCATGGTTCTGTGTTTCTCCAGCACACTCAGTTGCTCTTTGAAGCTGGAGCTTAAAACTGTGACTTCAGAAGGAGGGAGAAATCCAAGAAAGAGCCCAAAGGCAGGTGGGCTGTGAGTGTTACCTGGGTGCTCTGAACACCTGAGGCAGAGGAAGGACAGCCTGCAGCAGCAGCACCCTGCCCTTAACATCCCAATCCCAGAACCCCAGGGTGTTTTTTTAAGAAGCCTTTTCTACTCTGCTTCTTGGGCCAGCCAAGGGTCCTGGCTCCCTGGGCCTGCCCTGACCTCTGGCTTCTCCTGTGGGCAACCCACGTGTGTCCCTGGCAGCCCAGGGAGCACACAGCTCCTCCCACAGCTGGGCAGGCAATTTGGGAAGGACATATTAATACCAGGGCTTTTAAAGGATGCTTTAAATCCCCTCTCAGCAGGTGTTGCTTAGCTGAGACTCCCCAAGGCTGAGCCTCCACCTTCCATGGGAACAGCAGGATTTGGGTGTGAGGCTCTTGGCCTGTTGCTGCCACACTGGGGCTTGTGCAGAGTTATTCCTGGGGGCTGAGACTTCTAAACTTGTGCTCTGCCTCACACAGTCTCTGATCTGCTGTGGCAGGTGGGACAGACTGGCTTGTTCTCCATTCTCTGGATTCCCAAATTTTGGACATGGGAGGTTTCTGCTGAAGCAGACATAAAAGTGATGCACAAATCTCACACTCTGTGTGACCCAGGTACACAGAAGTGATACTGTTCAGCTCTTGGTGTAGGTAAAGGCATCAAGCTGAGCTCAGCACTAAATTAAAAATATAAAAATAATCCCTTCAGTTGGTGCAGTCAGGGGAAGGTGCTGCCTGCAGAGAACTGCTCCCGCAGCCTCCCCATTTGGTGCAGCCAGGGACGTGTGTGTGTATTGCTTAATAAAATCCCAGGTATTTCTCAGTTGACCCTTTACTGGCAGCACCAAGCCTGGTTTCTGCTTTCCAGTTGTGCAATCCAAGAGGAAGCAGGAGCAGCGAGGCCTGGCTGCTGTGGAGAGATGCCCAGAGCTCTCCTCTGCTGTCACAGCTGTGTTTGAAGCTGCTCTTTCCCCGTGGAGCTTGGCTGGTTCCTGGCTCTTCCCCTGCACGTTTCAGTGAGAGCACAGCTGTGGCTGGGTGTGCTGGGTCACCTCAGTGCCTGGCACCTGGAATTCTCCCAGCAGCTCCTCACCCATGGATGAGCTTTGGAGAGAGACGTGGTGAAACTTTTCTTCCTTTCAGCTGCCAGGATCAGGTCACTGGATCCCTCTGACATTCAGAAAGCAGCTCTGCTGCAGCCTGGCTTTTGTTCCAGGTGCACTCGGGTTGCTCTGTATCCAAAAGTGCCTTTTTTCACACTGAATATTGCAGAGCATCAGGTGGGTTCTCCCTGCCCTGTCCATGTGGGCACCACCTGGCAGGACTCCCTTCCAGGAGGCTCGAGTGCCTCCAGCACACGGGATTGCTGCTGGAATTGGGAAGGGAGTTTGATGGGGCCATGTTTGGGCACTTCCAGCAGGTTTGAGATTGGAAGCTGGGTAGGATTCTGTGAGGAATGACTATTTTCCCAGAAGAGATCCAGTCTTGGTTATCTGGAACTGAGAGAAAAAGAGTCACTTCCAGGATGTCACATGGAGTTTCTTCTGTGCACGTTGGAGAGGTTCAGAGGGCCCATCCCTGTGTGCTCCTGGGTTTTGATGTGGGGCTGGAGGCTCCTTGTCAAAGTTCATCAGCTCCTTCTGGCTGTCTGAAGGGTTTTTTTCCCTTGTGCCAAAGGCTTCAGCTTTTCTGAAAGCTCCAGCTGCATGTGCCTCCCCCCCTGGGGAATACCTGAAATTTGGGGTGTCTGTGTGGTGAGGCCACCCCGCTCCCTCTGCATTCCCCACTCGGTTTCCAGCTGGCACTGCATGCTCAGATAGTCTGATAATGCTCTTCTGAAATGCTCCTTTTTGTCTGGCTGTAATTAAAGCCAGAATTTGCCCTTTCTGAGTTGTTATTTCGGGAGCTGGAGCTCGGCCTGTGCTGTTGTCACTCGTGGGTTACAAATGCCATTGTCCCGGGCAGCCGGGCCCGGCCGGTGCTGCTGGAGGCAGCTCTGGAATCTCACTCCGCTATTTTTAGTCGGTGGTGAAAAATTGCTCTTCCAACACTTTTGAATCGCTGTCAGTGCTTAAATAAACCAAAGGGCAGGTCCTGGCTGCTGTAAAGAGCAGGATGAGGAGGTGACCTGGAGCTGCTGCAGGGCTGAGCTGCCAATGGGGGAGCTGGGGGAGCCCTGGCCCTGCCTGGGCTGGGAAGGGGCTGGGAGGGGTCAGACATTGCTGCCCTGCCACTGCCCTGCCACTGCCCTGCCACAGCCCTGCCACTGCCACAGCCCTGCCACAGCCCTGACACTGCCCTGCCACTGCCCTGCCACAGCCACAGCTTTGCCACTGCCCTGACACTGCCCTGACACAGCCACAGCTCTGCCACTGCCCTGCCACTGCCCTGACACAGCCCTGCCACTGCCCTGCCACTGCCACAGCTCTGCCACTGCCCTGCCACTGCCACAGCCCTGACACAGCCCTGACACAGCCCTGACACAGCCACAGCTCTGCCACTGCCCTGACACAGCCCTGCCACTGCCCTGCCACAGCCACTGCCCTGCCACTGCCACAGCCCTGCCACTGCCACAGCTCTGCCACTGCCCTGCCACTGCCCTGACACAGCCACAGCCCTGCCACTGCCCTGACACAGCCCTGACACAGCCACAGCTCTGCCACTGCCACAGCTCTGCCACTGCCACAGCCCTGCCACTGCCACAGCTCTGCCACTGCCCTGCCACTGCCCTGCACTGCCCTGACACAGCCACAGCTCTGCCACTGCCCTGACACTGCCACAGCCCTGACACAGCCACAGCTCTGCCACTGCCCTGCCACAGCCACAGCTCTGCCACTGCCCTGCCACTGCCACAGCTCTGCCACTGCCACAGCTCTGACACTGCCCTGCCACTGCCCTGCCACTGCCACAGCTCTGACACTGCCCTGACACAGCCACAGCTCTGACACTGCCACAGCCCTGACACTGCCACAGCCCTGCCACTGCCCTGCCACTGCCACAGCTCTGCCACTGCCACAGCTCTGACACTGCCCTGCCACTGCCACAGCTCTGACACTGCCCTGACACTGCCACAGCTCTGCCACTGCCACAGCTCTGACACTGCCCTGACACTGCCACAGCTCTGACACTGCCCTGACACTGCCACAGCCACTGCTCTGCCACTGCCACAGCCCTGCCATAGCCACCTGTCTGTCCCCTCTGTGCAGGTGTCCCATGGTCACTGCTATGGTGGGGTGGCGCTGGGCTCCTTGCTCATCTCACTGTGCCCCTTTTGGGGTCAGTTCTCCCCCCTTCCCTCTGTGTCCCCAGGTGTCCCCGTTGGCGCTGCTGCAGCTGCAGCTCTGTGGCCATGCCCTGTGTGCAGCTCTGCTCTCCCCAGAGCCACCACGGGGCCCACCCTGGACATGGAAGCTCTTGGACAGCTGGGATGGAGGCAGGAGCTGCTGAAGGACTCTGTAAATCCAGGCGAGTGTCCCTTGTGTGGGAGTCTCCCCTTCCACCCCAGCCACCTCCAGAGCTGTGAGACAAAAGCTGTTGCTTGCCCAGTTTCTCCTTTTCAGTGCCAGGGCAGGAGTTTCCTGAGAAGCTGCTTCCCCTGTTTGGCCACCAGGTTCCCACATGGGCACAAACCCCTCCTCCCCAGCTAAAGGATCCTCACAGCTGAGTTTCCCTGCCTGGTTGTTCCCTGCCATGTGCCTGGAGAGCCCAGGTGGCTGCTTTGCTTCCCTGCTTCGGCTCCAGGACTTGCTTGGAGTGGGGAACCTTCAAATCAGCTTGGCTGAGGCTCCTGGGATCTCCAGTGTCCCTTGAGCTGCTCTGCTGCCAGCCTGTGGAGGGGCAGTGGCAGTGGCTCCTGGAAGGACCCTGGTGAGACTGGGCTTGTCTGGGCAGTGCAGCTGTCAGGGAATCTTGGCCAGCCTCAGGACAGCCCAGTGTGGGAGGGTGTCAGGAGAAATAGTTCAGCTCATTATCCAGAAAAGATGTAGTGAGAGAAAATCCAAGGGCATCACTCCCAAAATCCTGCCCCAGGTGTGCTGTGGTGGTGCCAGGGCACGTGACAGACAGACAGACAGACAGAGCCTGTGTGGGAATAGAGGTGGGGATGACCAGGGAGCAAATCCTTCCCTGGGACAATGAGTGGGCAGAAAACATGGACAGAACCGATGGCTGAGTCCCACTGGAATCAGCCCAGGGGAATGGGGGTTCCCAGGGTTATTCTAAGCACAGGATTACTTTGCTTCCATACAGTGAGGCTGTGGTGACCCTCCAGGAATCACTGCCCTGTTGCACAACACGAAGATATCTCCAGGTTGGTGGCGCCAGGACTTTCCCTTCCACTCCCCCCCCCATCCTCATCCTCGCAGGAAAACTGGCAGAGCAAGTTCTCTGGGACACGAAACGGCCCCACCTCCCTGTGTGCCTCCACCTGAGCAGAGGCCTCATTAGCATTAATTAGCAGCTGTGTCCCTGCACGGCTGCTGTGCAGATGTGACACAGATCTGTCACACACTGGCACAGCCTTGTCTGAGCAAGGCACACCCAGAGACTGCTCCTCAAATTCCTGCAGCCAGTTAGGCATGGGAATATTGTGCTTGAATCATGGAAACATTTAGGGAGGAAAAGACCTCCAGGACTGAGTCCAAGCTGTGCCTGATCCCCTCCTTGTCCCCAGCCCAGAGCACTCAGTGCCACCTCCAGTCCTATCCAGAACCCCCCTGGGCAGCCCCTCCCAATCCCTGAGCCCCCTTTCCATGGGGAAATTCCTCCTGGTGCCCCCCCTGAGCCTGCCCTGGCCCAGCCTGAGGCCGTTCCCTCTGCTCCTGTCCCTGTTCCCTGGAGCACAGCCCGGCCCCCCCGGCTGTGCCCTCCTGGCAGGAGCTGTGCAGAGCCACAAGGGCCCCCTGAGCCTCCTTTGCTCCAGGCTGAGCCCCTGCCCAGCTCCCTCAGCTGCTCCTCCTAGGACTGACTCTTTCCCAGTGAGTTTCTATCTCAGAACAAATTTATCAAAACCTGTTTTTTCATCTTATTATGCCTTGGACATGTTGCTCAGTCCTCATGAGGTTTTAAGTTGTGAGTTGGTCAGAAGCAATTTTAATTTACAGGCATAGGGGTTGATATCCTCACTCTTGCTTTCCTTGATGTTCCACACTAAGGGCTAAATATTTGATATTTTTATAATGCTTTCCTTAATTATTTTCTGTGTTTTTCTCCTTCTCACATCATAGGAATTGCTTTTATTAACCATTAAGAGCAGATTACAGGAACTCCAATTCCATCTGACATCTCCTGCCAGAGTGAGGCCCATCCTGATGTGCAACATCCATTGCTGTGCTGCAGGAACCCTCGGAACTGCCGGGGTGGCTACAATGATTTACCCTTTGTACAGAATCATGGAAGATTTTCCCCCTCCTTTTTTCTTGATTTCATTTTCTCCTCATTTCCTTTGCCCTAGGAATCCTTCCCATACTCAGAACACCAGGCTGTGCTTGGGAAAGCACTGGGAGCCTTGTGCTGTCAGCAAATCCCTGCCCTGGGTATATTTAGACTGAGACATGCTGATTTTTTACTTTGGTGTCCCAAACAAATCTCTGCTGCCTTGGTTGATGTCCAGAGCCAGGGACAGCAGAATGGAGCTGGATTTTGTCCCACCTTTCTCAGTGACACCTGTGTGGGGGTGTTACACAATGGGTATAATTGCACTGCAATCCTTCCTTCCTTAGGGGCTCTGATGGGAAGGGGAAGGATCCAGCCCAGCTGCCAGCAGGGCCCAGTGTGGCAGGAAAAGGAAGGATTGTCCCTGGCAGGGGGGTGTCAGGGTGAGGGGCAGTACTGCTGGGGGCACCCTGGGGGGTTTGGGGAGCCTTGCTCGAGGCACTTTGGGCAGTGGCATCTCTGGGTTTGGCTTTGTCCCCACAAATGGAAATGGGGCAGCTTTTGGGGCACATCAATTTGTTATCCCCAGTTGAGCAGCAGCAGGGGTTTGATGCAGAGGGGCATTTGCAGTTCTTGTTTTGCCTTTTAAATGCTCTAAAAAGAGTTTAGACCTCATGTTAAGTATTGTTCTAAGGGATTTTGTGTGATGAAGGACATTTCTGACTCCACTGTCCTGTGGAGCAGGTGAACTGTCAGTAAGAAAGGACTTTGCACCATTTCCATTTGTTCATCCTCCATCTCTTCACCATTTGGCAGAGATGTGAACAGGTAACAGAAAAAAATGCTTAGCAGGAAGCTGCAGGTCCATTTTCATGGCAAGCCCAGTGCTGTGCTGTCAAGCAGACTGCTGCTCAGCACAGGTTTGCTTCCCATTTCCAATGCCTATGGCTGCAGTTGGTCCCTGCTGCGTGGCCAGAGGGCAGCCTGGGTGTCCTTGGTCCCCAAAGCACCTGAGCTCTGGATGGCTCCTGGGTGCTCTGTGGCTCCTGTGGCAGAGGCACAGTTTGCCAGCAGGATCCAGACCCTAAAGGCTGAATAAGCTGCTCATTGCCAAGGGTTGAGGTCAGCTACATGGAAATGCTCTGTGGTGCCAGCAAGACCAGGCCTAAGGCACAGATCAGGACTTGTTAAATAGAACTGTTTATTAAGTGAACAGTACAACATGCAGAGCCATCTCGTGAGTCCATGTACCACAGAATCCCAGACTGGTTTGGGCTGGAAGGGGCCTTAAAGCTCATCCCATCCCACCCCTGCCATGGCAGGGACACCTTTCATCATCCCAGGCTGCTCCAAGCCCCATCCAGCCTGGCCTTGGGCACTGCCAGGGATCCAGGGGCAGCCACAGCTGCTCTGGGCACGGCAGGAGCCGATAGGGGCGAGTCCCAAAGGCGCTTTCCAAGCTTCCGATCCCGCAGCGTCTGGCAGCAAACCCGGCCCTGGCCGTTCCCACACGGCTCTGCCCGCTCGGCAGCCCCGGCAGCGCGGGACAGGAGGCCCCGGGCGCTTCCGCCGCCCCACGGAGGCGCTCGCTGCCACTCCGTTCTATTCCTGTTCTGTTCTGTTCCGTTCCCGTTCCCATTCCCGTTCCGTTCCCGTTCCTGTTCTATTTCTATTCCCGTTCCATTCCTGTTCCTATTTCCATTTCTGTTCCCGTTTCCGATCGGGCCCCTCAGGCCGCCCCCCCCCCCCCCCGCATTCGGCGGGCGCGCGCCGCTCCCGGCACCCCCCGCGGGCGCCCCGTGGCCAATGGGCAGCGCGGGGCTGCCCCGGGGGGCGGGGCCGGGCCCCCGCTCTTTCCGCGAGCGCCGTGACATCACGGCGGACGCAGCGCGCGTGCGTTTGCGCGTGCGCGCGGCGGGGGCGGGCGGGCCGCGGCGGGGCCTGGCGGGCGCGGGGCGGCGGCGGCGGGGCCGAGTCGGGCCGGGCAGGCGGAGCGGAGCGGCCGCCGCCGCGATGGAGCCCGACTCGGTCATCGAGGACAAGACCATCGAGCTCATGGTGAGTCACCCCCGGCCCCCGCGCACACCCTCCCGCCCCCTCTCCCCCCCCGGCTCAGGCCCCGCCGGCGCGCCCGGCCCGCGGGGTCCGACGCCGCCGCTGCGGGGGCTGTGCCGGGCCCTGCTCGGCCCCGGCCCGGCCGCGCTCTCCCCGCGGGGGGATCCGCTCGCTCTCGCCTCAGCCGCGGCCCCGCGGCCCGGCCGGGGCGCCACGGGCGCCTCCGTTTCATTGAAAATAAATAAATAATTCCAATTAACCCCCGCAGCGGGCAGGGCCGGGCCGGGGCACGAACCGAAAGCGAAATGCCCCGGGCGGGGGGGGCTCCGGCTCCAGCCCCGGCCCGGCCGGACCCCTCCGCGCCCCCGGGGGCGGATCAGACCCCGCAGCGGGGGTTCGGGGCCCCGGGCCGGGGCAGCACCGGTGCTGCAGCTCCGGTCCAGCACACACGGAATTACCTAACGAGACCTAATTGGTGTATTGGTTATACTCCTAATTAACGCTTACGCCGCTAAATTCGCGTTAGTGGAGAGGCAGCCAGGTGGGAGCAGTAGAAAGAGGTGTTGATTGTTTTTTTTTTAAATATAAACAAATAAGGTTTCTATGGGCAAATATCGGAGGCCTATCATTTTACTGTTTTTAGGCATGAATAAAATTAAGTTAGGTGTTGAGATAAAATACTAATCGGTAAATATATCCTAATTTATTTGTTATAAACATAATTGCTTTTTCTCCTAAGCATAATTTGCTCTCATATACAAAATTTCTTACAGTTCTCCAGAACTGAGGGGCAAAATGCAAATAATTTCCCTTTAAGGCACTCTGAAGGTGAGCTGGGTTCAGTGGAGACATAAATGGGTTTTTTAGCCAGTGGAGTTGTTGCTAAACTACCTGCTCCAGAATATATGAACTTTCTTTAAGTGTGCCATCTGGTCTCAAAAAGCAGAAACAAGATGAAAAAAAAAAAGGGGAACCTACAAAGCCTTTGTGTATCTTTCATTCTTTCTGCTGGTTACTGAGAGCAGGGGCTTAAAAGTCATTCCTAGGAGCCTCCTCCCCTGGTCTGTGATCTCACACTTGCCCTGGGGGACATCAGAGCCATCAGTCCCCTCAGCAGGAAGGGCAGGGCTGGGGCAGCTCTGTGGGCAGCCGGCTCAGGAGCAGCCTCCCAGAGATGCCTCCTAAATTCCCGAGGTGGGAAGTGTGCTCTGGTGGCTTTCTTCTTCCGTGGAACAGTCACCAGCGCTCCTCAGCTTTGGGTTCTGTGAGGTGTTCAAATAGCATTTGGAGCTGGAAGGTTTGGCTTCCTCAGTTTTCAAAAACCCCCACTTCTTTGTCTTTTCACAAGTGCTCTCCCATTTTAGTCTCTCCTCTTTGCGGCCAGGTTGTATCAGGAGGAAGCAAATGGGACTTTTGCTGGTGAGTGTTGTATCCTCCACTTGCTGGAGCTGGGAAATGTGCTAATCCATGCAAACATCAGTGGGGCTTGTAGGAGTTTTAGTCTGTTGTAGGAGGTTTTAGAAATACACTTTTCTCACTTTCACAAGAAATGGATAAATGTAAAAATTGAATAAGATGAACAATTAATTCTGTCATTTCAAAGAGAAAATGGTGCTCTCTACAATGCAATTATTAGTTGAATTTCATGTTAACCTTAGTAGAGGCTTGCATGGGATCACTTGTGTTTGAGTGGAGATGTTTCCCTAAAAGCTTTGCAAATCACTGCTGGATGCAGATGTGGAGGTTTTGCCTTCTGGTGTGGTGCAGAAGGGGAGATTCTCCAGGAGATTTGTTTGAATCCACAGGGCAGAAGCTGTTTGGGCTGAGTTCCCTGTTGGGGATTTCTGTGTGATCTGGAAACGTGGGAGTTGGTCTGTGGGAAACATCCCAAACCCAGGATCATCCCTGGCAGACTTAGGGGGATGCTGCTTTTATAAAGTGTTCCACATTCCTAAAAGCAGATGTTTTATACCCCTCTCTGATCAGGGAGATGGGGTTTGGTGCATTGCTTCCCTCCAGTGCCAGGGATGAATCTGTAGTAAATGCAGGAGCAGAGTGTGATCTGAAAGTTCTGAGGAGCAAATAGACCATAATTCTGAGGGGCTGATGGGCATGAAGTAATGTGTCAATATGTTAATTGCATGTACGTTTCAGAACATGCTGCTCTACCCATCAACTGTGCCTTCCCTGGATTGATCATTTGCATTTATTTAAAGGAAAATCAGTCATGGAAATAAAACTGTTCTATTTTTAAGGCTGGAATCTCAGAGAAATATTTCAAGGTTTCAGAGTGAAAACTTTGATTTGCTGTGTGAAGTTTTAGTGAGTGTTCCAAGCCACTGTGTCCCTCAGGACAGCTGAAGGCTTCCCGTGCCTTGTGCTGCTTCTGTGGATGCTGTCCTTAGTCATTTCCAGGGGGATGAGTGTTGAGTGATGCCATTCCAGGTGCAGGTGGTGCCCACCTGTAGGGTGGGATCCCCAAGGGTAACTGGGGCTGACTGGGCTGCCCAGGCTGAGCTCACGGTGTCTGGCAGGGTTGGGGCTGCTTCACTATGGGCTCAGGGAAATGCTGGGTGTGAGGAGGTAATCCAGAACAGATGGAGGGTCACTCACTGAAAGGGCTCTTTCTGCCCCTGGTTTTGGTTTTCTCAGTGAAATTAGATAACTGTGACCTTTTTGCTCTTTTAAAGAACCACCTGCAATGCTTTGTGAAATAAGTTTTGTTGCCTGCAGATTCGAGTTGTGTTTAAAATCTGTGTTCAGTTGCATCAACCCTGTGATTTGCATTTACCTTCAATATCTGCTGGAAGCCTTGTGCTCTTCATCTCCCCAGGACCCTTCCCATAATTGTTATTTAGTCTTACCAGCAGCTTTCACAGTGTGGAGGGTTAGCTGCTTAGGTTGTACTGAGGTGGTTGTAACCAAATACATCAGTGTGGCGAGTAGTTTGGGGGGCTTTTTATACATTTGTGGGGTGAACTGTGTGCACCATGAGATGTGGATGGCATAACAAAATAAATCTGCTGCTCCCTGGCTCCTGTACCTACCAGCCACCTACGGGAGATGGCTCCTGAGCAGGAATCCAGCTGTGTGGAAATTCTCCCACTCACTGAGCTTATGCCCCTCATGTTTCACTGTGGCTTTGCTGCCCAAGCCGCTCTCCAAACACAGGTCCCTGTGCTGGCAGGTTAAATTCAGCATTCACTGCTCTGTGGTAGGAGCATGAAAAGGTTTGGGAAAGGCCATGCCTGGCAATAAAATGGGCAAGCACTTGTTCACACCGCTATCATTTGTATCTTGAAGTTGTATATACGGAAATAATCTTCCTACCACATGGCCTTCAGTGTCTAGAATGCTTCTCTGGCTCTCCTAAAAGCATCCAGTGTTTAAGTACCTTGGTAAATAATAAATGAAGAATTATAATTTATTATCTTGCCAAAAATCTTTCTGTTTCTCCTGGTAGGACTTTGATGTGAGGTGGAGGTGTTCAATTCAGAGGTACCAGTCTGGGAAGGAAGTGTTTCACACAGGCCTGCTGAGCAGCAGCAGCTCCTGCTGTAAATCACTCCAGGGGTACCTGAAGTTCCTTGGGTCACTGCAACTGGAGATGGTTGTGCCCCCAAACTATTTAAAGCTAAAGTGCAAAATAAATCCCAACATTCTGCTTGGAAGGTGAAATACAGCTGCTGTATATATATATATATATCTATCTCAGTAGGGCTGTAGTGCTCTGGCTTTTTTCTTCCCTGTCTCAGTCATTGCAAGGTAAGCAGGCAGTTGGATTTGTGTGATTTTTTTTTTTTTTCCACATACTCTTGGAGGAATCCTTCAAAGAGTTGACTTTTGTAGCGACACAGATACAGGAAATGATCATCTTTGCAGCTGAAACAAAGGAGATACTGTTCTAACTAAAATGTGACTGGTTCTTAATTGAAGCCTGGGAGTAGATGGAGTGTTAGTAAGGTATTTGTAAACCTGTGTGTAACTTGGATGTGCTTTCTTCAGCAGGATAACAATCCGTTTGCTTTGCTGGCATCTTTTTTAAATCTTCAGGAGCTAAATGAGCAGAGTTGAGAGCTGCATGTTGGACAGTAAAGCATGCAGGGTTTTATACATGGGGAAATAAGCAATGGCTGGAGCAGACAGCTAAAGAGGTGGTGGTGGGATGGATTTGAGGAAGGCACAGCCTTGGGATTAGCCTTGGGGCAGGGGATGTGAGGTATGTGCTGCTGCCAGGCTCTCAGAATGACAGTCCCGTTTCAGAGAGTGCCTTGCAGAGGAAGGATGCAAATCTGAAGAGAAGAGATTGCTGTGACTTTGGCAGCAGTGCAGAAAATGGGAAGGAAGAGCTTAAGAACATGAATTAGAGCAAGGCAACTGCACTCAGAGCCAGCGGAGTGGTGAAAGGAGGGAAGTGGACAAAAGAGTGTGGAAAGCTTTATCTTTTGGGAAGGGTTGGCTGGAGCAATGGCCTGATTGGGGAAATGAGATGGCAGAGAGAAGGAGGCTACAGAGATGCAGAAGTGTGTAAAGTTACCTGAGGTTTCTGATGATGGTGGCAGTAGCCATCAGATAAGTCAGGTGAAGGAAAGCTGCAGATGTGCCCATTATGGGGGAACTTCTGAAACTAAATTGCTTTTGGTTCTTAATGAAAGGAAGTTACCAATTATTGTGGAGACTAAGTCCTGGTGTTTAACCAGAGGCTTTTTAAATCTCATTCCAGACTCAGAGATTTCTCACTTCACATTGCAGTTACATTTTCTGACATAACAAAGTTCTCCAAGCTTTGCCTGGTGCTGAGCTAGTGAGGTGCAGCAGAGGAAGTTCCCTGCAGTCTGGAACACGTGCAGGGCCCATCTGGGGGAGTGTGACTGGGCGGCTGTCGGCTCCACGGCTGCCCCAGAGCTCTGCCTGGGGGCCAGCAGCTCCCAGAGTGAATCCCTGTCCAGGTGTCTGTGTGGAACGAGGTCCTGTCTCTGCAGGCAGCTGCTGTGGGTGCAGCTGCCCTCTCTGAAGTGCTCTGGGGCTGCTGCTTTGAAAAGCCCATCTGCCTTTGCTGCGTGTCAGACAGTGCCGGCTGTGTCCCTCGGATACAGAGCTTTGAGCACTGCTAAGATTTGGGTCACTGAGGAGTGTTGTGAGCAGCATCGCAGCAAAACAACCTGCCTTGTTACAAGCTGTACCCTCAGAGAGACCTGGGAATGTTCTTTGAAAGATGGATGTACCTTTTCATTTCATGGTTTCTAAAACACCTCTGCTGCTTGTTAAATCAGCTTGCCGTGTGTCTCTGGGTCTGCTGGGTTTATTGCCTCGCAGTTTAGAGGTCGCTGGTGCTTTGGCATTTCCAGTTGCCCAGCCCTGGGCAGCTTGGAGTGCTTGTGCAGCAGCATGCTCAGGGATATTGCTGATGGCTTTCAGATGAAATGGATGTTGCAGCAAATGTGCCAATGCGAGAGGAATGATGTGTGGGAGAGAACAAGAGGCCGTGCTTATGAGAGGGCTGCTCCGTGACAAGGAATTTTTTTTTTTGTTGCAGGGCAGAAAATGAATTGAAGGAAATGAGAATATTGACTGAGTTGTTTAAATTAATGCTGATGGATAACAATTCTTTCCTTCTAGCTTTTTCCTTGGGCGACGTCTTCTTTATACAGATGCCACTGTTTATGTTGTTACATAATCTAATTTCGTGGTTTGATTTTTATGGCATCATTATTCACAGAAAATCCACTTTTTCTGGAAATTCCCTTCCTTCCCCAGTTTATTGATGTATTTATGAGCTCAGTGGTGTGACATCTGACAGCCTACTCCATTTTCCTGTACCACTTCCATACATTTCCCAATACAAGCAATGCATGACCCGAGAGCAGATAATGCAAAAATAATGCAATGCCATTGGTGTTTTAACAACGAAAAGCATTGACTCTTTCTGAAAACTCAATTTGCTCCTCATGCAAGCTAAATTAACAGTGGTAACATTTGAAGGCATGTTGTTTCTTTGGTGCTTTGTTAATCCACATCCCCGCAGGACTTGCATCCTTGTACTTCCACCCCAGGAAATTAACAGTTTTGTGTGGGATCAAAGAGTAGTTCAGCTTCCTGGGCCCATTTGTAGGGTGAATACAGATGGAAATTTGTAAGATGTAGGTAGGGACCCATTTGCTAGGAATAGGGAGTGATGTGTTTTCTGGGTAAAATGACAAAAAAAGCTTTTTGGGTCAACTTCAAGCTGTTGGCAACACTACAGAATTTTGGTTTACTCACTGACTTAGAGGAGAATCACTATATATATATATAAATATATATATTCAGTGTTACAAGTTTGCTCTGAGTTTCATTCTGTTGAGTTCTAGAATGTGGAGTTTTGGTACAAAAGTTGTGCCAATCTGCACTGTTTGCCTTTTTGAGGGGTGTGAGCTTGTGTATTTCAACATGGTTTGCATGATGGGGCTGTTTTCAAGTCTTCCAGCCTTTGCAGTGAGACCAGTTTTTGATTTTCAGACAAAAATGCCTAAATCTCTTTGAAAATCTATACTCAGAATTTGCAGAACTGAGTATGTTCCAGCTTGGACTTGATAGAGAATCTCATTGGCAATTCTCTTAGGGCAGGGGAGGACTAGCCAGGGAAACTTGTTATTCAGGCTGTCTCCAGCACGCCAGGCCTTCTGGAGACAAAAATCAGACCTGTGCTGTTGCACTTGCAAATAATGTTAAGGTTTGGCTTCCTGGAGAAGTGCCTCTCCTTCCAGCACCCTGCTGGCTCTGCAGTGACTTGGCAAATCAGTACATTTATATAATTTGATAGCTGGCTTCTTGCTGAGCTATATTGTACTCTGAAAATTCTGAGTCATATGCCTTGACATCCTAGCACTTTCCTTGGCAGCCTTAAAAATCATGCATTGGACATGGTACTGGGCCTACAACGCTGCTTTGTCCTTGAAACGCTGCCCTGGGATTGACTGCCTTTGCCAGTGGCTGAAAGCAGGAAATCACCCCACCATGAAGATGCTCCTTTCTTTAAGGAGCTGTGGGCACTCAGGACAGTCCTGTCCTCATGGGGACAGTTTCTTGGCACACCTGGAGACAGTGGCATTTTTTCCACCCTTCTGTGACTTGCTGGAGCTCGAGATGTGGGGCACAGCAGTGGAAGCTGAGGTTCAGCTCTCTGGAGGGGCTGCAGAGCAGAGAGGGTGAGAGGTGGTGGTGATGTGTTCCTCTGGGGATGTTGCAGCATTTTGTTCTCACTGCTGGTAGGGGAAGCTCCATAGGCCATGGCCTGAAGTTTTTGAAGGTCTCGGTGCAAGTTGCATGGTTTGGTCTCTGCAGGCTGAGCTTTCTGTTGCACATGGAGTATGAGTTTTCTGTGGACTCCATCTTCTCTGAGGTGTCACTTCCTAGCTGCTTTAAAGTAGTCACACTCTCACTGTGCTGCTGGCAGGACTGGCTGGAGGCCTTTTATCTCCCTGCTTAGCAAGAGGTGACTTGTCTCAGGAGTAGTGTACAGTGTCTTACTCTCTTCTGGTTCTAGATTGTTTTCCAGAGACACAGCAGTACTGCAAATGTACTGAATACAGTGCTGTGTTCCCATCAGGAGTGTCTTGACAACTCCATCTTTGTGCTGCAGACGTGTAAGGCAAATGAGGTCATTTTGAGCCTGGAAACAGGGAAATAATCATTGGAGTAAAGTGCTTTAGAGGATGTTTATGGCAGACCAGGAGAACTTCATTGAGCTGTCGTGCAAACCTGTGTTCCTGGAGCAGGCCCTGTGAGGTGTGAGCTGGTGGTTGAAGCTTTAGGACTTGGCTTTGTTATTTGCATTGTAGCTTCTTCTCATCTTCCTTAATCTTAGCAAAGTGAGCTGTACCCAAAACCACTTGTTTGGGTGACCAGGGTAAGGGAAGGAGCAATTTCTTGTCTGTAAATGCGTTTCTCTGTCTTAGATCCACCAATCCAACAACCCCACTAACGTAGTCGGTCCCGGGCTGGGCAGGTGCCTGGGCTGCCTTGTCTCTAACAGCATTAGCAGTAATTGGGATTTCGTTCAAGAAAGAAGTAGATACACCAAGCTGAAGATGATTGGCTGCTCTCTTTTAACAGACAAGTCTGAGAAGGAAAACCCATTCGAATCCCCTTTCATTCTGGATTGGTGGATCTGAAGCCCAGAAACAAAGTTTCAGGTAAGAAGTCACCCTGTACTATATCTTGCTGCTTCTGCTTAGATGAGTTTGTCCGCACATTCAGTCCCTCGCTTTAACTGCTTCATGTCCCCAAGTGTTAGGGCAGAGTCAGACAGGGCATGGCCCAGAGATACAGGAGCAATACTGGAGGGCATTGCCAGTCTGCTGTGGAGCATCAGTCTGGGAGCACGAGGTGAACTTCTGTGTGTGCAGGAACAGGCACAGAGCCATTGGCTGCCCCATCCTGTTTCTGGAAGGGGAGAGCAGCCTTGTCAGTGACTGTCTTGGGCTCCCTGTGAAGTTCAGGGAGCTCTGAGTTCAGTCCCTATCCTTCTGATGGATCCATCAGAACTGGAGAGAACTTCTCTGGTTATTCCTAGGACAATTTCCTGCAGCTTTTCCTGCTAAAATACCATTTGAAATCCTGTTGTGGGCAGCACTTGGAGTCAGTGTCCTAAACCCTTCCTGAGCTGTCAGTGTGAAGGTTTGGCCTCAGCTGTTTTGGGACAGGTGTAGGGCTGGGGTGGCAGGAGAAGTCTCACAGTGACAGTGGGTTTATTTCAGAGTAGGGGTGAGCCATTTTACTTGGAGTCACATTCCTCTGAGATTTGGGATGGCTACAAAAAGTTATCTTAGAGATGGGTTTGGAAGGTGTTTCTGTGCCTCAGGAAGGCAAGCTGGGTCCCTGGCTGGCAGGAAAAGAAAATTATGTGGGTTCAATATCATATCTGGTGTGAATGGGAGAGCTGCACCTCCCAGTGCCCAGCTTTACTGTAAGCTGGTGCTTTGATGGACTTGGCAAGTTATTTCTAAAGTCACTGTGAAACAGTGTACCTGGATTCCTGTGGACAGTAACAGCAGTAATGCTCAGCCTTTGTGTGTTCTCCTTTGTAGGCAGTTACTGCAGTGACTGGTGAGGCCTCTGTATTTAACCTCCTGTAGCAGAAACTCTGTACGTGCTGTCGATCTCATGCATGGTTTGAATTCTGCGTTTGTTTTCCTGGTGTGGTGTTTTGTGCCAAAGTTATATTTGAATTTAATTGATAAGTACATTTATAATTAATTACTTGTGCAAAGGTTTCCTGGTTTGATTTTTTTGAGTAGTTGAATTTTATTTGGTTAGGGTGGAGAAGTCTGTTTTAATGTGACTCTGTTAAATAAACCAGAGGGAGAATGTATGGGCAATACTTATTAACCTTAGACTGACACATTTCTTGCATTCTCATCTATATCAAATTGAATTTGTTCCACACAGCCATCAGACTCACTTTGGAGTTAAAATTGTAAAATAGTGTCTCTCTGTGGAATATTTGCTGTTCAGGGTGTGCCTTTTTCTAAAAACGAGAGAACAGGGAGGCAGAAGCAAACTTGGCATCTTTAGTGATGAAAACTGAAAAGAGGAAATAATTTAAAATACACTGAGCAGGGAAAAAAAAGAGGAAGCATAAATGAGTGCTCCTGCTGATCAAGATCCTCAATGTTATTTAATATTGCTTAACTTTTGGAAACATCAGCCAGCCCTACAAAGGCAGCAGTTGAGCTGAGCAGGTTGGAGGCTTTGCTCTTGCCTGTGTTTTGAATGTTACATTTCAGAAAGTGCCATGTGAGGCAGCTCTCAGAGCTGTGGCAGTATTCCTGTGCAGCCCTGCCTGGCAGTCCTGGGTGGTTCTGGCAGCCCAGCCTCCACAGGCATCAAAACTTGAGTGCTTCTACCCTGCCTTGGCTGTCGTAGGATTTATTGTTAGCTCTGTTAGGCCTCAGCCTTGAAAACCTAAGGGTCTGAGACAGCTTTTAACATGTTAGACAAGCTTCAACCATGTTTTTCTCTGTGTTTGATGCCCTGCAAGTTTCTCCTGTGTGATGGGCAGTGCTGGGTCTGTGTTGCCCACTCAGGATTTGCCCTGAGCTGCTGGCTGGAGATGTCTGCAAGTCCCTGTTCTGCTGCAGGGGAGCAGAAGAAAGTGTTTTGCTTTAGAAATGGCCTTTTTAATGTAACACAGGGGATGTTAGTGCAGAAAGGTGTATCATACAACTGTGGGAGTTGGGGTGTATGTACATGAAGGAAGCAAGGGCTAATCTAAATGCTGTGTTTTGGAAAATTGAGATTATTTCAGTTAATGATCAGAGTGGCTTATGCAAACATCTTAGAATTTTTTCCCAGTCCTTTGTATCTTCTTGAAAATGAACTGCTGCATCTCATGAGTCTTATCCTGATTAATAAATTATAATGGAGTAAGATGGTTATTCTATTCAAAGAAAGCATTTAATCTTCTCTCCACTGAACCCATATTCCTTTTGTAGCATTGACTGTGTGTAGCAAACACACTTTGATCTTCAGGAGCAGAGTGGGACAGCGTTATCCATCAGCCTCCTGTGAATTCAGTGTCCTATCTAGAGCATCGCTGTGGTAATAAGGAGAATTTCTCTGGTCAATTCTTTTCCCTTGTCTTGCTTTAAATTTCCTGATTCCTCACTTAGTGTTTTTCCCCAAATGCAAGAGCTTACGTGCAGATCTCGAATGGCTGTTGGAAGGTTATTCCATTGAGCAGTTTGAAAAACTATTGTGAATGGCAGTGATTTGGCTAAATTGATTTTCCTAGTGGCACTGTGACTCAGCTATTGGTTACCTATTTTTTTAGAATTATCTAATAACAGAATAATAAAAGAATAATAAAAAAATTCACAAGTTAAAATTAGTTTTCCACTCTGTGGGTATTCATTTTTGAGAAATTAATTTTTGCATTTGTAGCTCATGGAAAGAGAGAAATAAATGCAAGAGTAAATTACGTCTGAAACAACTTTGTTGACCTGGGAGTCCAGTTCTGCTGAAATTGAAGCAGATTGCTGGAATGCACATGTAAAACTCCCTGGAGTGTGGAAATGTGTTGTATGGATGGTGCTCCAACAGCCTTCCGAATCCCCCAGGCCCGGTGGGGTTGCATTGGCCGTGGGAAAGGCAGTGATGTGATGGCACCGAGTCCAACAGACTCGCGCGGAGCACGTGGGCACAGGGCACGTCCCCGGGCACAGCCTGGCTGTGGGGCGGCAGCAGGAGGAGCCCAGAGTGCTCCTGTTGGTCAGGCAGCGGTGTCTGTGCCTCCAGAGGTGTGCAGGGATGTCCCCTGCCAGCCGGGCTGTCCCTGGGGAAGCGCGTGTCCCCGCTCCCTGCATGTCCCACCCAGTGTTCACACAGACCTTGGATGTTCTGCTTCCCCACCTGTGCACACTCATTCCCAGCCCAGGGCTTCACCACTGCTCTGCTTGGCACTGTTTGAAGCCTGAACAGGAAAAGCACCAGGTAAGATCTGGAGGAAATCCCAGCCTGCAAACTGGGAGGGAGTTGGAGTTGGCTGCTGTTCCTGCCGAGCGTAAAATAATAATGAAGGCCTTGAAACAGTGTTACTGCTCATGTTTTTTATGTCTTAGTGTGGTTAATGCTGATTTTTGAGGAGATCTGAACTTGCCATTAAGTTGGAGGTGGGAACATAAGGCTTTCCCAGACTGTCAGACTGCCCTCAAATCCAAGTTGGCTTTTCAGAGCACCTCTTGGGCTGCATTAAAGTGAGCCCCCAGCCATGGAGAGGGGTTTAATTAGCACCACTTACCCATAAAATTATCAATATTAAATGTTGGTGGAAATAAATACCAATTGTGTTGGTCCAGGCCAAAGTAAACTAACCAGGAAGTCACCATTGTTGAGTAGCATGTGAATTTCTTATAGCTAAAAAGCTGGAAATAATTGACAGTGAAGGCTGAGGTTATTTGGTTCTACCTTTTTTGCATGTTTTTGCCTTAAGACCAGAATTTCCCAAGCTGTAAACACACCAATAAATTTGGATTCTCTAAATTATCTTGTATAGATAAAATTAATGCAGTGAAAAATTTCGAGGTCATAATTTTAATATTTTATAAAACTTGCAGCATAAGTCTGGGTTATATAAATGCTGTCATTCTTAGTTGTGACACTGCAATATTGCCATGCCTGGGTTGCAAAGGTGTTCTAATTCCATCAGAAATACAGGCTATAGGCATTTCTTGGGCAGTTTAAAGGGCTTTAGAGGATAAATATATGAGGTTTTTATAAGGGATACAAAAGTGTGAGGATTTCTGTGTTACAGTATCAGATGCATTGGAGGAAATGATTTCTGGGCATGTTACACTGCTTTAACCAGGCTGTGCTGTAACCTGGGAGAAGTCCAGAGTGAAGGAAAACTTTAGGATAGGATAGTTCAGGGCCTGAGGAGGTGCTTTTTATACCTCCATCTAAAAGTTCCCAGCTACAAAGTTGGTTTATTAGATGCACACTGCTGTGTGCTTAATTAATATAAGAAGTTCTTAACATTTGAGTTTTAAAGACATTGAAGCATCTCCCCTTTTTACTGAGGATTTACAGGTTTCTCTGGGAATGCAGCATTTTGTATAGGCTGCTTCAGTTTGAGATTTAAGATTGAAATGTAAAGCTTGAAATGTAATTCCTGGGGCTAGACCACCAAAGCAGTTCTTTGTGTATGGAATTAGCATCAGTCGTCTAATAATAAAATTAAAGTACAGAATCTTTGCAAGCACAAGGCATTGAAGTGATCAGAATGAGAGTTTGTGTCTGTTCCTGCCTTGCCCTGGGGCTCAAAGCCCCTTTCAGCTCTGCAAATAGGACCTCCAGGTGATCCACTGCCCTCAGAATGTGAGGCAGTTAAAGCTTGCATTGCTAATTACCTTATTCCTTAAAATCTGAGTTTCACTTGGCCTTACCTTAACCTGTGCAGTTCTGAGCTCTGTGTTCTCATTTAATTCTGTGCCTGTTGGCCACTGGCACTTTCTCCTCCCAGACTTTATTAAACAGTGCTGCACCTCCCTGGGCTCCTGGTGAAAGAAGGGCCAGTGCAAAGTGAAGCCTTTGGAACACTTTTAAGCTTTTATTCGTGACAGGGTCAGGCAATAACATGTCAGGGAAGCACACAAATATTTGCACGTTGCTGTTTTGGTGTGAAGTGGGACACAATATTTAATTTGTAGCATTGTGCAATAGCAGTGCTGCAGCTGAGTGTCCAGGGAGTTTTTGTAAAGCCTTTCATGCAGGTTTCGTAATGCTGTGAAAAGGTTTTTGTGTGGCTTAACCTTGGCATGGAAATGGCCTGTGTCTAATGCATTTTGAATTAAATTTTTTAAAATGTTCTCAACTTACCCATTTTTCTCTTAAGCACTTAAAATTCAGTTTGTTTAGCTAGAGTAGTTCCTAAACTCCCCCACATGATAACCTGTAAACCAGTGATTTTTAGCTTATAATTTGTGGACATCTACAGGTGTAGATTCATTATAAACATTATCCTCAGCTTTGTGTACCTAATCTGAACATCTCAGGAGAGGAGTTTGCTGTGATTTTTATCAATGACTTTTATTAAGTCTAGTGAGCAAAGTGACTTTTTTTGATCAGGCCTGTATGTTTAAAAATGTTTTTGAGCTTTAATGAACACCTGCAGAAATACCCTGAATTTTGCTGGTTCAGTGTTGCAGAATAACCATGAAGGTATTGTCCTAAATAGGAACAAAGAACAAAACAGATTGGAAAGGGAGTTTCTTGAATTATACACTCATTTTTGAGAAACAGATCTATAAAAGTATGTATCTTCAATCAGTGGGTTCTAACAGTACATCCCATCTTTTTTGAAAATATGAAAACCTCTTTTTTTGTGTGTCTTCTTGAAGTTAAGGTAGTTTCCCTGTTGTCACTGATTGACTGTCTTAGAAGTGTCCTGCAAACTAAATTTCCAATGTTAATGTGAGGACATGTCAAAGTTAAGTAATGCAAAGTAATGACAGATACAGTGGAGTAATTACTTAATAGCTAAATCCTATTTCTCTATAAACATTAAATAAACTTAAAAACTTTTAGTAATTGAAAACTATGGATTTGTTTTGCTATTAATGAAAGAATAATACAATAAAACATAGATATGACTATTTTTACCCCTGTCCATAAGAGATATGCTCCCACTCTTGCCATTCCAAGTGTGTAGCACAGGACATCCCTGTGGAATCAGCACCTTCCTGCTGGGTAAGAGAGGGAAATTCGATGTGTTTTGGTGCTGCTAGGGCCATTCTTGTGCTGGTTTTGCTATAATTTCTCTCCTTGGCATGGAGATGAAAATATGAGTCTTCCTTTTGTTTTATTCATAAGATAGGAAACAAAAAAAAGTTTTTTACCCTTCAGGTGCTCTGGGCTCTCTCCCCCTCCTTGATCCTGGCACAAACTGCTTTCCATGAGGCTTCACCTCCAGTTATTCCACTTTCAGCTTTGACCTGTGTGGGGCTTTTCTTTCAAAGTTTTGGTGTCCATTGTAACTAAATTGGAAGCCTGTGTGGAAAATAGTGAAAGCTCAGTCTCTGCCAAATATTGCAGCTGGGTTTGTGCTCTGCTTGATGCTGAGAAATTGAATCCTTTTCCCTAACTTTATTTGGTGTATGTACTGCTCTGTCCTTAAAAAGAGCTGGGAAATAATATTGGGGAGCTACAGAAGTTTTGGCGAGTCTGTCTGCATCAAATTTCTTCAGCTTTCTCCAAACTTTTCCTAACTTCTCATGTCAGCAGTGGGGAATTTGGTAGTTAAGCTTTGGTGGCAGGAAGAGTATTAAATGTAGCCAAGGGATGATTTGGCTTTAGGATATCTTCAACTCTAATTCCAACATTTTTCCCCAGGTCATTAGGATTCCTTGATTAAGCAGAACTTGGTAATGTAATTTGAGCTTAGTGTGGTTCCTCTCTAAAATGTGCTCCCATTGTCGGGTTGTCTGTCCCAGTGCAGAATAAAGAACCACAGTTTGTTTGAGAAAGCTGAGACACTGGGGAGTGTCAAACCTTAATTCCCAAAGCTCCTCCAGGTGGATTCTAAAGCCTTGCCACCCCTGTGGCACCTCCTGGCCTCGTGTCCCCAGGGGGACTGTGCAGGGCACAGCTGGGCAGGGATTTTGGCCAGGCTGGGTGGCTGGGTGGGCTCTCTGCCCCAGAAGCTCTGCTGTGGGCAGCACTGTGGGTGAACTAAAACTCTCCTGCTGCTGGGAGTCAGTTAAAGCATGCAGCTGGGCACTAAAGCCATGGGGTTACAGAGGGGGAAAAGGAGCTCAGGCCAGAGGGATGGCTTGTTCTGGGCAGGCCAGAGGGGTGGCTTGTCCTTGATCGCTGCACAGCATCTTCAGTGGTTGTTTTACCCCTGGCCGCTAACTATGGTGAATGTAGAAATAACATAGATAAGTACCCACATTAACATACTAATGAGTTGCCTGCCTTGAGTGATTTGTTGTGGCATCTAACTGCTTCTTCTCTTCCTTCCTTTTTGTCACCCTGCAGTGTTCTGTGCCAAGGTCTTTGTGGCTAGGCTGCTCCAACCTGGTAGAGAGCATGTGCGCACTGAGATGCCTGCAGAGCATGCCCAGTGTCAGATGTCTCCAGGTGCCTTTCTTCTTTCTTGTTGTAAATGTTATGCTGTTGAACTTGTGTTAAACTCTCAGGACTCTGTTTAATCAAATTGTTTAGTCTGCTAAATGTTTTTTGTGCATCCTTTTCTGAAATCTTCTACTTAACTGCATTGTAGGAGTGACTCTTTAAGGGCTTTCTGTGCAGTAGGGCTGGGGGGGAGCTGTTGTGTTTTATTGCCTGTTTACTGACGTTGTGATATCAGTAGCATAGTTCTGCATGTTGCCTGCTACGTTTTGCTTTCTCGTTTAACTTAAAAATAACATAATGAGCTTTGCTGTTAATGAACTGACCAGCCTGTGATATTTGTGTGATTTGATTTAGAAAGGATAAGCTTTTTATTTGCTCCTAAGCGTGGGCCTGGGTGTAGCCTTACCTTAGTCTTTGCACGTGGTTGAACGCAGAATAGTGAGCATGGAGTCCTGGGCTCTTTGGGTTGCCCTGTTAACTCAGTTTTTTAACTTCTAAGAAGTGGAGAACGAGGGATGGGGGTGGGGGGTTGGTCTGCATAGAAAACCACTAAATCCTAAGTTGTCTGTTATTTTTCTTCTAGTAAGCTGTTGGAGCTAAGCCTGCATAACTTATAGATGGGGAATTGCTGCTTCATTGGTTTGGGAGGGATTGAAAATGATAAAAAGGGAACTTTTGGGACCAGTTAACAATTTTTCCCAGGGTATTTACCTTGGAAGGAAAATGCTGAACATGTGGAGTAACTGTGTGGCACTTCCCAAAGTGTTTCCGAATGTAATATTTTTGTAGCAGAAAACAAGGATTATTTAACATAGTCTGTTTGCATAAGAGCATCATTCAGTGGTTCAAGTCTTTCATGTGTATAAAATGAGTAGTTAAAAGAAATTGCTTTTTTGTGAATGAAAATGAACAATTGAGTTTTGTGTCACTCCATTTGAGGTCAGCCACTGGAGAACATCAGTGACTTACCTTAGAGAGTAACCAGTTATTTTAAAACCTCTCTTCTCACCTGCAAAATATGGCCACTTGAAATTCAGCAAATGTGAATTTCAGAACCAGAAATTCCTTCAAAATTTTTGTTAAAATACAAATCTGTTTTTCCATTTGAATGCTTTATGTTTCCAGTTTTGAAATAGTATTCAAAGAAAGGACAAAAACTCATGTCCAAGACAAACTCCTAGATGGGTAATTCAGTTTTATAGAAATGAACAGTCTCATGGCCAAATCATTGCTTATAGAAGAGTGCCTACAGTCATGCCAGGGCAGAGTCCCAGAGGTTTGGTGTCTGTCTTGGCAATTATCACAAGCTACTTCTAATTTCGACAGGGTGGGATTGTTGGGGTGTCTGCAGGGCCGGGGGTTGGACTTTGATGATCCTTGTGGGTCCCTTCCAGCTCAGGATATTCCATGGTTCAGTGAAATATTGTGCCAAAATAAAGACTTTTTTCTTATTATTAAGGTTTGATTGTTTCTGTAGAGCTGCAACCGAAGAGGCTTTGAGACTTTTGGAAGTGTCTGTGAAGGTTTATTTTTTTAAAAAAAAGTTCTTCTTTTAGGTGTGTGACTCAGTGATGTCGTAAGGGGAACTTGGAAGCAAAAGTGACACCAGCTGCTTTCCCCATTTATTATTTTTGGCACTGTGACTTGCCCTTCATAGTTTCCTGAACTCTTAAGCCCACATAGAAATCAGGTGGGGCACAGGTAGCAGGAGCTCTTGGTTCCGTAGCACACATTAGTTAGAGTGAAATGATTAATAGGAAGTGCTGGAAGGGAAATACAGAAGCTCTTGGTGATTGACAGAAGTTACCTGGGATTGTGTCTGTTGTGTGTGGTGTGTGTAGAGTAACCAGTGAACAGGCCAGAAAGGGGGAAGAGCAGTCTTCACTGGAGCCTTGGAGAATCTCTTCAGGAAGCTCTTACTCAGTCCTGGGGGTTTCAAACCTTTAGGCTTCAGCAGTCACCTGCCGTCCACCTAAAGGAAGAAAGAAGGGATGAGGTTTGTTCTGCCTTTCTGTGAGGTTGTTAACAATCATCAAACCTAACAAGGCTGTTTAAAATCAAGCTGCAGCATTTCAGCAAATCCCCTCTGCCCATGGATGGGGAGGTGCTCCAGTTCTCAGTCTGGGTGTGTACTCTGTGCTTTTCCTCACGCAGTAAAATAGCCTCGCAGTATTTTAAACCTTAGTATTTTAAACCTTGCAGTTTACTGGAGAGTATTTGCTTTCTGTATTCTGTGAGCTGTTAGTGAATGCAGAAGAGAAACAGGTCATTTATTTTTAAAAAAATTATTCCTGTTTGTGGTACTTGAGGTTTCTTCTCATCTACACTGGCTTTTGGTTTAATTGATAGTATTAGGAAATACAGTCCCTGGCACTTAACACTTGTTTCTGTTGCATGGAGAAGTACATATTA
The DNA here is from genome assembly GCF_012460135.2 of Molothrus ater. NCBI lineage: Eukaryota > Metazoa > Chordata > Aves > Passeriformes > Icteridae > Molothrus > Molothrus ater. The sequence continues at coordinate 904,188 of NC_050492.2, read as the reverse complement.
AGTGCCAGTTCATAATACTTGGAGCTGCTGCAAGGCCTTATTTTTAACTGCTTAGTTACCTTTAATGATGTTTTTGTACATGAACACACTGGTATCGAGTAGCTCCTGTTTTCATTTGCTTTGATACGGATTTCTCTGCAAGATTAAAACCAAAATTCTTGTTTAGGTCTTTAGAGAAACTGGTTCTTGTTAGAGAAACTTGTTAGCAGGTGTGTGATGCAACCCTGTGGGTACAGCACCTTCCATGGCTCCATCCTTGGAGCACAGCAGGATTTTGAGAGTGTTTTGTGGTGCTGATTTGGGAAGTGGCTCCAGCAGGGCTGCCAGGCAGAGACAGGCAGGGTTCTGGGCTCTGTGAGTAAACATCTCCAGTGTGATGTGAGCACTGCTCATTAAGCAACAGAAGATAAGAGCCCAGGCATCACTTTGAATTATTGCATAATGTAGGAGATGATGAAATAAGTCTTAGGAAATGAATTATTAGAGAGATATAAATGAAATTAACCCAGTAAACAAATACTGCCCCACCAAGTTTCTTCCCTGTCTTCAGTTATGCCTTTCTTCTGCTTCTGTTTTTTAAAAAATAATTTTATCTCTTTTAAAACTCCACTTAGGTTTCGTTTGGCTTATTTACACCCTCCCAAGGTCTTTGGGGTTCTTAGAAAAGGTTCTTTGTTACACTCTTCCATCTATGCTTGAAGTTTTCAGCTTAATTGCATGCAGTGCCCTGCTCCTCTTTGCCTTCGTGTTCAGACATGGCCTGTGTGGCCTGGAAGCTTTAACAGAGTTCATTCACTGCAGGAACAAGAAATGTCTCACTTCCCAAGCTGCCAGTGGGAGATCTCAGCTTGTTCTTCCCCAGGCCAGGTTGTAAAGTTCATGCAGTGGCATTTTCAGACTCCTCCAAGCCCATTCTCCCAAGTACTCGGAGGCTTGGGGCAGCGTCTCTGCCTTTCCTGTCCTTTATCCTTGCCTTCTGCCCAGTGGGGTGTCCAGCTCCAGAGGTGCTCCTGGTCCTGCATTTTCCTTTTCATGGAGTCCCCATCCCCAGAGGTGGCACTCAGTGCTCTGGGCTGGGTATGTGACATAAGTTTCCATTCTTTCAGTTTAAACAAAAGTTTTCAGAAGGAAGTTTATTTTTTTATTTATGGATGTTACAATTTAGTATTAACTTGCTTAAGCTTCTGTTTGTTTTTCTTTACTAATTTTGAGCTTCTGTTTCTATTCTGATACCAGAGGGAAGCACAACAACAGAAAGTGTAGTTGGAAAAACTTGTAGTTGAAAGCTAAGAATTGAACTTGAAAACTACTTCATCCTCTTTTTCCAGTACAAATTGAGGCACAGACATGATGCAGTTTTCTTAAAACCACAGAGTGCTGGAGATGGGCTCTGCTCAAACCTTCTCCTCCAGAGCATGAAATCACAAATGGGAGATGATGAGTGGCCTGTTGCTCTGGAGCTTGCATCCCTTTGGAAATGTTATTCTCTGTAGCTGTTGAAATGGGTTGTGATAACCAGACAACTGCTTTGCTGCTTCTGTTGGGTCTGAAGTCATTTACAAATACCTTTTTGACATGTTTTCTGGTATTTTGCCTCAAAACAGTGGAACTGTTACCATTTCTTTTTGGAAACAATCCAACAGCTCCATTAAAAAGAAATACATATTTGATTCCTTTTCTTTAAAGGAACAGAATGTTCTGTCCAATATCTGAAATATTTCTGCTTGTTCCCTGTGTTTAAACAGACTTTTCAGAGACACAGAGCTTTCAAACCAAGGCCAGCAGTGTAGAAGCAATTAAAACTACCCATGATGGGTCTGGGGGCAGTGTGGCAGGGGGATGGCCTGGATTCCCCAGTCCTTCATCTGAGGTAAAAATGACCAGTTTTCCCTCTGGTAATCAGCAGTGGTGCTTTCCAGTGTGGTTCCTTCTGGCTGGAGTCTCCTCTCAGTGAAAAGTAACAGCAGTTTGGGGTTTGTTTTCAGCAGTTTCTTGTAATAACTTTTCTTTTTTAGTTCTCAGTGTGGGTGTTACAGATTTTGAGGCCTGATCCAACAGCTCAGTTTGGTGGCAGTTGCACATCCTGCAGGCATTTGCAAAGGGTAGCATTGCATTTTATTCCCCCTGGTGCTTCAGTGCTTGGCCAGCCTTGTCATCTCCACCATATCCCAGCCTGTTTCCTTTGGAGAGCCTAAACTGGGATGAGCATTCTGGATGCAGTCTGGGCATCCCTTCCAGTCACAGCAGCTTCTTGTGGTGCTTCCAGGTGGTGTGGCCAGCCATGCCTTGGTGCTGGATCCAGATACCTCTGCCCAGGAGGATGGGGAAATGTGAAGTGCAGGGATTACTTTTTCAAGTGTGATTTATTCTCCAAAGGGAAGGGTTCTCATAAGCAGTTCTCTGGTGTCCTTCATGTATCTGAGTGCTTTGGGCTTTATGACTTCAGTTTTTAACTGAGCCTGTTCATTCTTAGGGGCAAGAAGGGACCTTCTCTGTCTTGGGTCAGTTCCTAGTGTTTGTTTGGAAATGGAAGTGAGTTGTTATTTACTGGAGTGGGTCCCAGGACTGAGCTCTGAGCCAGAGCTTTGCTTTCCTCAGCTGAGGAGCAGAAATGTGTCCTTGATGTGTGAGAACCAGCAAAATGAAGTAAATATCTGTGAGTTTTGATTCCTGATTTGCCTGGGGCATGACGTGCATCTGTCACTTGGAGCTGGCTGTGGCTCCTGCTGAGGATTCCAGCTGTATTCCCTGTGATCAGCAAGAGGGGGTGAGGATTCCAGCTGTATTCCCTGTGATCAGCAAGAAGTGTTGAGGATTCCAGCTGTATTCCCTGTGATCAGCAAGAAGGGTTGAGGATTCCAGCTGTATTCCCTGTGATCAGCAAGAGGGGGTGAGGATTCCAGCTGTATTCCCTGTGATCAGCAAGAGGGGGGAGCAGCCTGTGAAACCTCATGGCAGGTTGGGATCACCTGTGGTGGCCTCCCCTGGCTGGCACCATTTGGGTGCTGCCAAGCACTGACCTTTCTGCTTGTGGGGAAAGAGTTTTGCTGCTACAAACAATCTGATACACACGAGTGCTTTTTTTGGACTTTGTTGTTTTCAGTGGTTTTTGGAGAGCACTAAAGGTCATACACTTCATCCCCAAGCTGCCAAGTGTGCTCAAACAGAAGAGTGACCCCTTTCAGGAGCCTGCTCCTCTTGGTGGGGAGTTCTCTCATTGTGGTCTTCTCTTCAGAAGCTGCCAGTATTCAGAAGTCAGTAATTGACTTAATCACTGATCTTCATGAGCCAGATGAGGTGGGAGTGGTGAAATGAGTCCCTCTGACATACATCACTGCAGAAGGGACTTCTGAACACAGCAAAAGTGATGGGAGCTTAGAGATCCAGTCCTTACTCCTTTGGGTGACTTGCTGGCCTGCCTTTTTTGTTGGTGTTTCTCTCCTGTTCCATTCAGAGATCCCAGTCTGTCCACTCCACACTGGATAGGATATGTCCCTGTGGAGGCAGGTTCTCCATGGTGAATTCATGGATCACCACAAGGTACTGGATCGTGCCCTGGCAAATCCAGTGCCCGTTGCTCAGAGCTACAACAACGAGTGCAATATCAGACATTAATTGTGTCCCTCAGAAAGCACAACACAGTCCCACTAAGCCTGAGAGATTTCACAAGTGGTGGGCAGGAGCTGTTATTGCTGATGGCTCTGCTGAAGTGTCTGCAGAAGGGATGCTGTTAGCCACAGCCTTGTGTTGGTGCTTTCTCAGCCTCATGTGGAAGAGAGGATTTTTTCTTTCTCTGATCCTGTTAAGGTGGAAAGAAATGTGTTAGGAAACGTGTCTTGCTCCCTGCCTGCCTTCTGGCAGTGCCATGCTCGTGCTGGGAGGGATGGGGGAGGGAAATCTGCCCAAGGAGAGGAGGAGATGCAAGGCAGTCTGTTCTGGGTGTGTGTGTGACAGTCCTCTTCCTTGCAGGTCTTGTCTGTTTCCCGCAGAGGAATTTTCTAGGAAGCAGAAATGTATAATCAAAGATTTCCTACCAAGGCTGAAATATGGCATTTGTGCAGTGTCTTTGCACTGCAGACTCCTCATCAGACCCCCCTGGCAGGAGGGTGGGTCCCTTGCTCAGGAGAATTCAGCAGCTGTGAGTACCAGTGTTGATGGTTTTGCTGATACTGATGGTGCCACTCTGAGTCTCCATCAGAAGGACACTTATCCTCTCCAAGTGACAGACTCCTGGGTGCTTAGCACACTGCCCATTCCCAGCTTTCCCTGAGCCTCTGCGATTTGCATCTGATGAGATGTTCTGTGGGCCTTCAAGACTCACATTTAAGAGTCTTTACATAGGTGGTTGGTTTCTTATGGCAGGAGAATCCAAATACATAGGGAGGCATCAATACAATACAAGGGAGGCATCCGAGTCAAGGGTAGCACAGCTGGCTGTAGACACAGCAGGGGATTGAGCAAATTGTACCAATCCCCATCTGGCAGGCCTGGAGGAAGTGCTACAGCAGAGAAAGAAGGAACTATAAAGTGAGCTCTTTACTCCTCTGTGTAATATTTCTGTGGCAAAATGGTCCTGTTTGCAAAGCCTCACTGCAGAAAGATTTGGCTTTGTGGTGCAGGATGGTCTTCCACTGTTCCCAAGTGGATTTTGGGATTGCTGAGAAGTTTGAGGTAAAGCTGTTGCCCTCGAAGAGCAATGCTGTGTGTTGTCCTGAAGTATCTGTGAAATCCTCTTACAGCCTTGCTGAGTTACCCTTCCCAAAGACCCTTCAGACTGTGGGTCTGCCCCAGGAAGCAGAGCTGGGACTCCTGGGGCTGTCCCTGGGTTCAGAAGCGAGGGCCTGCAGCTTTCCTTCCTCTGCCATCCTGGCCAGGCCCTGGGGAAGGGATTCTGCTGACACTGCCACGGGCACAGGGCTGTTCTTGGGGTGCACAAGGTGTCAGCTGGTCCTGGCTTTGGTTTGCCCTGTGCCACAGCTCTGCCATCTCTCTCACACAAGAAGCTGTGCTGTGACACCAGGCACTGATGATGTGGTGTGGATTGAAAATAATCTTCCCAATCCAGGAACCTGAGACCTGGGGCAACTGTTCCTGCTGTTCTCAAATCCTCTTCTCTTGAGTCCCACAGTGAGGTGCTTTTGTATTCATCAACTGGATCTTGAAGTTGTAGAGAGAGAAGGGGTGCTGACTTTCCAGGTCAGGAACATTTACCATCCATTATATAAATCATGTGAAATCTAAATTATGCAATTGCACATGCCTTTGAAAAGCCAGATAAAATCAGCACTCAAGTGCAGTGTCTGACTATCCCCAGGCAAGGCTGGGTGGATATATTTAAAAAGTATTTTGAGTATTTTTTTACAATTTGTATTACTGAAGGCCTTTTCATTTAGCTGCAGTTAGGCTGCAGCCCTCATGGATATAAGATTTTCTCCACGTTCTGGATTGCTTGGATATCAGCAGTTCCAAACCCGCACTGAACTTGTGCATAAATGAAAGCTTGTGTTTCAGGCAATTAGTGAGTGATTAGAATTTCCTGAGGAGTTGTGAAGATTGATCCATTTCTGTGGGCTGCCAAGTCTGGAATACACTGCTCTACATCTCTGGAGGAAACAACTGAACTTCCAACAGGACAGGATTCTTCCTTGGGGTAGCTCACTGGTTCTTGGCTGTAGTTGTGTTGAATTTTCATTGTGGTGGCTGCTTTTTTTCTGTATTTCTTTTGTGTGCAAATACCATCTATTTTGTAAAAGATGAATAGTCGAGGTTTACTGCAGGTTTAGTATTTCAGACTGTCCAGTGGCTTTGAGTAACCTTTGTGTAATTTTCAGTGTAAAAGTTTGTGTAGAAGCCTGTTCAAAACCTGCTTAAAGTTTTGCAGTGTCTGAGGCCTTTGAGTGTCCCCTCCCTCTCACAGCTCTTCAAACCCCTCGTGCTGAGGGTTGTGCTTTGGGCTGACAATTTGAGGTAACTCCCTTTAGTTTGATATGGAAACAGCAGGAGAGATCTGAATCTAAATTCCCTCTGGGAAACCAGGAATAATCTTTCAAGTATTTTAACTTTGCACCAGGCAGCCGAGTTGCAAATGTGTAGTTAATCTTAACAGAGGCTAATTTATTTTTGGTGAATTTGAACTGATCTAATTGCTAGCTTAGCTTGAAATTTGCTTCCCAGATGTTACTTATCCTACCTTGAATATGGAATACTGTTAACCTTTATCAATTCTGTGGGGCAGAGTGCTGTCTTCTGCCTTGTTTACCCATGAATGTGGCCCATAGAGAAAAACGTCCAACTTCTGGAGCTTTTGGAATTTGATTTTGCCTTGCCATGGTGTGGAGGTGTCCATACAGGCCCTGGGTTTTGGGAAGGATGCTCCATGGGAATGGCAGAGCTTGTAGGAGGGGATGGGCAGGTTCTGGGCTGTGAACAGCAGTGCTGATGGAGCAGTTGGTGTTGCAGGGATGCATCAGCTGCCTCTGGAGTGTCTTGGCTGCTCCTGGAGCCCTGGAATTCAGCTGCTGTTCTGTGCTCAACCCTCAGTCAGATGTGCTAATCTGAGCAGTCAGCAGTCAAATGCAACTTTAAATAGTTTGTTTTCCTTTTACAAGTCCTGTAAATGATGAGATGAGTGGATCTGAAGAGGTCTCTCTGCATCTGCTCTAAAAGGAAGAAAAGTGATGATAATCTTAAAGCCAGTATTTTCCCTTCAAGTTTTCTTTCTTGGATGCTTTTCTATTACAGGAAATAAAAGCTAAATCACTTTTTTACTAGACATTGAGACAGTTTCTAAGGTAGTAAATATGACTTCATGTTTTCATTATATATATAAAAAAAATCCCAAAAGCTTGACATACCTAATCCTCCTAACTGTCTAACAAAATCCAGTTATTTAGAGTGGCTTTTGATACAGTTACAGGTGCAGATGTTCTGAACAAGTGTGTAATATGGTGTAGTCAAAGCTTTGAAAACTTAAGCTCTGCTTTTCCTTCAGAACTTTCAGTGAGTTTGCTGTATAAGGGACATGGTTTGAAGTTTGCCCTGAGTTTTAAAAGTACAGAGGAAAAACGGTCCTGCTTTGGGATGGATTAAGAGTGAAAGTGCAGATTCTGCCTAAATAAGTTTATGTGAATAGATAAGTTTATGTAATAGATGAACCATTAATGCCAAACTACTGCTAATAATTGTAGCTGAGAACTTGTGGTAACTTCTTTATTTAAAAATATCAATTGAAAAAGCAAATCAATACCTTCCTCCTGACATCTATGTACCTTCCTACAGCCCCTTTGTCAGGGCCATGTTTCTGGTTTAAACATTTTACTTTTAAGCAAAAGTTATTCACAGGCAGAAAGGATTTGTCTTTAGAAGTATTTGGCCTGTAGGGCAGTGAAAGTTAATTGTGGGATGTTTTAGGCAAGTGACTGCAAGTGTTATCAGTGATATCAGTGATAAGCTTGATGACTGCTTTGATACACATTTGAGTATTGAGATTTGCTGCTCTGCCAGGAATGGATTGGGATTCCTGCACACATCAGTGTCTGCCAAGGAAAGCTGAGGGACTGGACAGTGAAAGGAATGAACTGAGACACCTGGAAAACAAACACCACTCTAAGCTGAAGGTGGAATTAAAGCTCCTGTTGGGCTGGGCAGGGGTGGGAAAATGAATCCAGTTTTCCTCTAGGTGAGCCTCAGGTGAGGCTTTGCAGGGAGCCTTGATGGCTCCTCTTATTGCTGGCTGCTCTTGTGCAAGCTGGGAGATGATGATGATTATTATTGATTGAAAATTTCCCCCTGGCAGCACAAGCTGAGCTTGTGGGCACCTTAATCCCCAGCCCTGGCTGAAGTGCCAGCTGTTTTTGCCATTTCTCCTGCCTCAGTGGTACTCTCTGTCTGAGGGGCAGGTGGACAGACAGTGGTTTTTCTGTGTTTGGGCTCTGGTTTCCATCCAGCACGAGGGTTTGCACCATGTGCAGTTTTGCAGGCCGTGCTTTGGTGCTGGAGTGGTGCAGGGATGAGTCATCAAATTGCTACAATTACACAATTCCCTGCTCATTGTCCTTGTAAATACAACGTGGTTTTATAGGATGGGCGCAGGCAGGTTTGGGTTACTGACTCTTACTCCAGACACTCAGAACATTACATGAGAGTTTAGGGTGTCTTTGAAACAGTCCTTGCAAGGAAGGTGTTGTTCATGTGATCCTGCAGTACCTGTTGAGGTAAGGCTGTCCTTAAGACCTAACCAGTTACTGCATATTTAAAACCCAACCAAACCAAATCAAACCCCCACTGGATGTCTCTTGGGATTGCAGTAATTACATTGTTTTTCTGGTGACATCAGCCTGCTGTGTGGAAATGGAGGCATGCTGGAAAATAGCTCTGAACTTGGACAGAAGTGCAATTGTTTTGTTTCTTATGACAACCTATCCTGAACTAAGTCAGTTGGTGAATATTTTTGATGTAAATCTTTCTGAGAACGTGTAATACGTTATTTCAGAAGTTGGAAAAGCCCCAGAGTGGTTTTCTTGCTACAGTTCTCCATCGTCTGTGGCCCTTCACAGGCTGGGATAAGGATTAAACCCTGCCCTGCCAGGCAGGCTCAGGCTGCAGTTTGGGCACACAGCTGCCTGTAAAAGGATGTGCCATCACCAAAGGCTCACTGGTGCAGTTGGAGTCCTTGCTGAGTGTTTCATGGAACTGGATCAGAAAAGTGATCCTGAGCTGCTGAGCATTTTCATGTGTAATTTCCGTTTCAAAACAAGTGACTCTGGGTACTGCCCCCACTGACCTGACTTCTGAGGGCCACCAGGGTGATCAGAGGGGGGATGGAACACTTCTCCCATGAGGAAAGGCTGAGGAAATTGGGATTGTTCAGCCTGGAGAAGGGAAGGCTCCAAGGAGATCTAATTCTGGCCTTCCAGGAGCTGAAGGGAGAACTGACTAGGAACATGGAGAGAGATTATTTACATGAGTTTATTAGTTTCGTGTGAAGTCAGATATACTGAATACTCAGAGATACACAGTTTTATGTGTTTTATAAAATATATATATAATATACACACACACACACAAGATCAGCGAGTTAATTTGTAATGAGTTTAGGGTGAGGATTGATACTCTCAAAAGAAAGTTAACATAGTGGTACTAATTGCCAGTCATCAAAGCATTGGTGATTAAGCAGCATGATCTGCTTAGTGACTGCTTGTGGTCTTTGGAACCTGCAGAAATTACTGTTCTGGAACATGTAGGTGAGGAATGGCTTGAGGTTTTCCCTCTTTGAGCAGGGGTAAGAGCAAGCAATTCTAGTTTTGGGAAACTTGTTGCTCTGGCCAAAACCTCCTGCAGAGCAAACCCTTGAGAGGTGTCAAACCAGGGTATGGAAGTGCATTAGGTATCTCCTAAAAACTTACCATCTGTAACTTGTCGTCAAACTTTAGTTTGTAGCAGCTTGAAACACAAACTGGGGAACTGTGGTGCTGAATTCAGCATGTCTTCCTTTTAACTTTTTGGTGGTTAGTCAAAGGCCAAATAAAAATTGATGCCCTATTTTCAGTTACGAGGGTTTTTTTCTAATTTTGCCTTCAGCTGTTGGCTCTTGGTAGACTCTTTAAGTATTTTAAGTATATTTTTGTCTGAACTTCCAGCAATAGCTGCACTAAAATTAAACCTGGCAACTGGGAGAGCAGCAAGCTAGGTAAGAATTGAAGCATGTTCAGCCTAATTCGTGCAGATCCCCAGTGCTTACATAAATAGTTTAGTTTAAGCTGAAACAAGCAATTACTAATGCAGATATCAAATATAGACCTGGCTATGGTCAGCAGTGTAAACCTTCATGTTTGGTGGACAACCAACTGTCCCTGGGGGCCAAGGAGGCCAATGGAACTTGGGGACATCAGGATTTTTGCATTTCTCAGCAGACAGATCTTGAGGAGGGTGAGAAGGGAGAGATTTGGTCGTTGCTGTGAGAGAGGTTCATTCCCTTGTTGTGCAGTCTAGGTTAGGGGTTCTCCAACTTAATTTCGTATTTGTGCTCCAGAACATTTTTACTAAGAGCCTCTCCATAGTTAGAAGAGGAAAATCCCCTTTTATCCCTGATCAAATATGAAGATGTTGTTAATAAACTTTGTTTAGCAGGTTCCTGGGTTAGCAAATGCTGCCCATTTCTCCCCATGGAGATGCTCATTCCGTTTGGAAATGCTCTGAAGCGTTTGGCAGTTTCTGGCTCTATTAAAAGCAGGAAGCCATGAGGGGCATGTGCTCATCACTTTTAGCTGGTGCAGATGGCAGCCCAGCTTCCTCCCTTGCTGCTGGCTCCAGCTGTCCCAGAGGATGGCAGATTCCTCACTTGCCCTGGGAGATGCGTGCTGGGACCTCCAGCAGTCCCTGTGTGGCAGAGCTGGGTTCAGGAGGGGATTGAAGCTCCAGTGCTGTGTACTCCACCTGCAGAGTTTGAGGTATCCAAGTATGTATTTGTTATTTTGTGTTGGTTCTTCAGCTTCTTCAAAGTCAGATGTGGTTTGTTAAAGGACATCAGAACCTGTTTAGCTGAATTGTTTTAATTGGTTTTGCTTATTTTGTAACTTTAACTGAAATTTCCTGGTGGTTTTTTCCAGAGAGTGGGAATCTTGTGAAAAGTTAGACTGTTGAAGACTTAGCTGGGTCTTTAATCTTTAACTGAGATGGGAATTACTGGTGTAGTTTCAAGGGCAGTGAGACACAGAAGTTCTTACTTCCTTTCCCTTTGATTAAAGCTCAAATATAAGACTCTCTTCTTTTTTTCAGGGCAGCACAGCTGTTGTCTTGTTTTGTCCATCCATCCTCTGTATCCTGTGAATCCTTTCTTTGTTAGGGAAAGCTTTATTATCATCAGAGAAACTTAGCAGTGTTGTGAGCCTTGCTCAGTGCTGAAACTCGGTGTGTCCTGCCCCAGTTCCCAGGATTTCCTGCTATCACTTCCATAATTGCTCTCCCGATACTGGAGCTCACAGTGGCTGCAGAACAAAGCTGCACCTGGCTGTTCTCCTGCCCAGGCAATTAAGTGACTCAAGGCACTCCCAACTCCTGGAGCCCAGTGCAACCCAGGCTAAGAGCAGCCTGCTGGAAATCTGGAGCAGCCTCCCCAGGTTTGATGGATTTCTGCTGGAAAAGGTGCAGCTTTTCCTGCTCCTTCTGAGGGAGGGGAGCCTTGCAGTGCCACTCACCTGCAGGAAAACACGGAGTGCTTTTGCCCCTCACAACCTCAGATCTGTGGAACTGCTGTACTTGAGACATCAGTTGCTGCCTGGTATCCAAGGATCTGAATTGAAGCTGTGATTTATGGAGTTTTAGAATACCTACAATATCTTTGCCTTTGGGGATCGTTCATGGTTCTTTGTATTTCGGAAGCTTTTCGTGATCTCCAAAAGGAATTAGCTTGATGTAATCAGGCTTGTCAGAACCTCTTTCTCTCCAAGTAACTTGTGAACCTGGTTTTGCCACAGTTTTCTGCACCCCATAGAAATCCCATAAACTTGAGGTATTGTGGAGCAGAAAGACTAAGGAAAGCCTGAAGTTTCTGTGGGACTAAGCAAGGAATGTGGGATACAAATCTCCAGGAAATGAGCTTTTAAACTTGCCCAGCTTGTGGAGCAATGTGTGAATTTTACTGCCATTTCTGGTTACAGTCAGTGGAAATAGAGGCTGGGGCTTTGCTCAGTGTAACTCAATTCAGTTGGGTTTCAACAACTGTGAGGCAGCAACAAAACATCCCAGCTTGGACCCATTGTTATCTCTTGGCTGTCGCTGCTGTTCCCAGTAGGGATGGAGAGCACTTACTCCAGGCTGACTAATTAAGGAATGACAGCTGGTTGGAAATAATCATTCTACTTTTGCAAGAGCCATGAGCAACTTCACAAGAATTCCTGGAAGAAATGAACCTATAAACAAGATGAATTGACAATATTTAGAAGCTCTTGCCCTGTGAGAAGCTGCAAGGCTCTTGTGGGGGTCAGAATCACGCCTGGAGAATGTCTGCAGGGGCAGCTCAGCCTTGCTGGGATACTGGGATGAGATGTCAGTGCTTCCGTCAGGCCTTGGAGTTGTTCAGCAGCAGAGCTGGGGGAATTGGGGTGAATTCCGTGGTGATGCCACTTCAAAGCCACCTGGGAAACCGGCTGTATGTGGAGATGGGTGGGGTGAGCAGAGGTGCTGCTGAGGGGAGGGAAGAGCTACACTTGGAGATGCCTATCAGTGTTCTTGCACAAGGGCTGGAGCCCAGGAGCCAGGACTGGTGACACCATCTGTCAGGAATTCTGAAATCCTTCTTCTACCAAGTGCTGGGAATGGACAGGACAGATCAGAGCTGTCTAATTGCTTCTTCCAGCCAACAGGGCAGGATCCACCCATCACCTCCTGGTCTCCAATTAGTAGGCTTAAGTGTTGGAGAGAGAGATTGGAGTATGAATTGGGATGTGTGTGATGGGGGGAATGACCCCAAAATGAAGCGCTTTAAGAGAGAAGCAGAGCGAGTTTATTAGAAAGAGACAATATAATAGGGAAAACAAAATATGTATTTGGGAGCAGAAAGGGAAAGGATGAAGGATTTAAAAGCTCTAAAATACAGTAAGAAAGTGTGGAATGAGTCAGGGTGGGAAAAGAGTAGATGTAGTAGTAGATGCCATTAAATGAATGCAGCTGTCAACTTCCTGGTGAAATATCTGATTACCATGTTCATTTCCAGCCTAAAAATCAAGCTGTGTTATCTGCCCCCACAGTCATGGCTCAGATGGTGACAGGACATGAGAGTGTCTCTGGACAGCAGTGCATTTGGAGTCCCTATCCCTGGAGGTGTCCAGGGAACACCTGGAGGTGGCACTCCGTGCCACTCAATGGTCCTTGTGGTCTTTCCAGCCTTAATGATTCTGTGGTCCTGTGAGATTCCAAGGCTGTAGCCTCTCCCCACAGCCTGCTGCCCAGGTCTTTCCCTGGGCATCAGTGGAGCCACAGTAGAATTGAGTAGGGGCACAGCACAGAGGGAAAATCACTTTTCAATCTGCTGGTGTGGAAATCTGATGGTTTTGGTGACATTTGTGTCCCTGCAGTCTGTGTCACAGTGCTGCTGTGCTGTAGTTCTATTGGATGTTCACAGAATGACATCATGTTTAGGAGGCAGTTCTTAGTCTCCATCCCTGGGAAAGCTAGCAAAGATCTCAGATATTTTCTGATAAAGGGAGAAATGCAATGGCAGAGACCCACCATAGCCTGCCGAAGGAAAGTTAGGGCATAGATGGATAAAATGTGGGATTTCTGCTGAATTTGCTAACCCAAGCCACCTGTTTGATATTCTCAGTGTTCTTGTTTGTAGCTCCCAGGATCCATGGGTTTATTTAGCCTTCAGCTGCCAAAGGACATGAGATGTTCCTTACTCGTTTAAGGACACACTAATTGGATGCACAGTTAACAACATATAATCACACTAATGAGTGTTTTTACATATTCATATTGAAATAAAATAAAATCAAAGACACCCTCCATAGCTCCCTGGTGGCACGTTTGCTTTCCAGAATGGTGTAACTGGTGTGGGCTGGCAAGGTCCCAGTCAGTGAGGTGCTGCTGTGTGTTCCCTCCTGGGGAGGAGCAACCCTTGCACTGGTTTGTGCCCCAGTGAGAGGGGCTGGTTAGGACTTGTAAATAACTGGGATGGCCCTGCCAAGACTGTGGCTTCAAAAACCAGGAAAGGTGTGGCTGTCTGTTCTGTGGGTGTCCAGAAACACTAAAATCCATGTTTTTGTAGAGGCACCCCAAACATCTCCTGCCTTTATTCCTTCCTGGATTCCCCTCCAGCCACCTCCTGGGCTTGTACATGTCACTGCCATGTGTGTCATGACCAGGCAGTTGAGTCTTTCCATCACCTGTGGGCACAGTTTTTATCCTGTCATCCAGAGCCCATGTGCCACGTGTTTTCCACACCTTCAGAGAGGGCTCAGGGTAGGCTTGAGCCAAGGCAGCTGGGCAGGGGAGGGAGCGTTGCTGTAGGCAGGACACTGCTCATTTGCCAGATTCTCTCAGTTTGTGCAGCACATCCTTATGGAGGAAAGAGGAGGAGATGAATGCTTTTGAGATGGAATTGTGTTTTGAGTGGGGGTGGATGTAGTTTCTAAGGAGTTATCCATAATCCAAGATGGTAGGAGTAAGGGAATTATTTGACTTACTTCATTGTATGTTTTACCTGAGCGCCTTGTTCCTGTTGAGACAGAAGGGAAGAAGGCTGAAATAATTACAGGTGTTTGAGGACACTCAGTTTGTCCTGGTAACCCTCTGCCAGTCCCATGGGGATGGGGAGGGCAGGGCTGGGGGAAGCTGGAACTGCCCGGGAATGAGGGACTTGGGGGCAGGGAGGAGGAGGTGGTGGGTGTGCCATGGACAGCAAAAGGGAGCAGCTCATCAACAACGGGCAGAAAAGACACAACTACTTTGGGAGACAGGTGAGCTCAGAGAAACATTTGCAGCTGCAGGTTTGTAGAAATGCTTCCATCTTTTATTGGTGAAGGAAAGGGAGGAAAGCAATAGTAAGGATCAATTCTGATGTGGGGAGAGCATGCAATAAAGGCAGGGGTGACTGCCAAGGGTTGTAGACACAGCCTGGGCAGTGAATTGCAGAGATGTTCTGCAGAGAATGATCACTATTCCTAGACCTGGGAAAAAAGCATATTCTGTTGCATGTAAGTAGTGTATAGTGATTTTTTTTTTTTTTTTTGCCTAGCTGTATGCAATTTAACTTTGGCAGAAAGTGCTGGTTGAATACATTGACAGGTTTAATTGCTTTGGCTTGAGTAGGATGAAAGTGAATTTATTTCCCAGTGAGAAAAGCGTTGAAAGGCTGCATGAAAACCTGTCAAAGGAAATTGAAGCGGGGTTGGGGAGTTATCTTTACAGTAAATGGAATTGATAAACATGTCAGTTAAAAGGGGAATTTATTTATAATACTCAGGTTTTGTGGCCAGAAGTCTTTGAGAATTCCATTCACTGGGAAAATGAATTTTATTTATTCAATTGATTAGCTTTTTCGTAATGCTTGTAGAGCAAGAAATTGTCACAGAGTAAAAAGCTGAAGTAATATTTGTTCTTTTTTTCCAGAACACGTCAGTAATGGAGGATCAGAATGAAGATGAGTCTCCAAAGAAAAATACCTTGTGGCAGGTAGGACTAACATGGATGTAGAAGGAGAGGTGCCAGGATTTTATATGTTCCTGCTTTTGAGAAATGGCCAAATCTTGGGTCTGCATAATCATCCTTGGATGTCGTTGGCTGTATCCTCCTAAAATTAGCTCAGCCTTCAAGTGAAGGATGATGCCAGTGGATAATCCTCAAGAAATTATCATTTTTGCTCAGATTCTGTGGTTTGTGCTGACCTTGGAAGGACAATGCTCTGTCAAAGCATCCTTGGGAATAAAGTTAATTTATATTTCTGAGCATGTGACTGTGTTGTTTAGAATGAGAAGTTCAACATGGCAAGGACTCACAACCTGTTTGCTTTGAAGAAGTTTGGGAAGATTTTGGAGCTGCCAATTGCTCCCCAGCAGCCCCTTGGCTCCTGAGGGGCTCAGAGGAGCTGGCATCACTCTGAGCTGTGCTCAGTAATTAGCAGTGGCTCCTGCTGGGGTGTTCTGGGCCATCCTGATGTGGAGCTGAAGCTCCTGGGATTTTAATGAGGTGTTCATGTACATGTCCCAAACATTGACAGGAGCAAAAACAAACCAAGCCCTTGATTCTCAGTTTTTATTTGAGGACAACCAGTGCAACACTGACATGAGGGTCTTGAATTCTTATTTTAACCGCCAGAATCTGAGCAGAACATTTGTGGAGACAAACTGCAATGTGCCTAGAAAGCACTGCTTTGAGCTGGGAAAGGTAGTTCTAAAAACAACTACATCCGTGGGGTTTAAGTGGTAAGAGATGTAAGGGAGGAATTCAAGATTTTCAGTGTAAGTAATAATTTTGGGAGCAAAGGCTATGAAAGACTTTAAAAAGTCTTTGAAATTCATCTGATGTAACTCATTTCTTGAAGAATGTGTTTTAAAATTTAGTTTTGATTATTTCTTTGCATCTTCTTACATGTTCTTCCTTGAGAGAGATTTTATTAAGCTGTTCCTATAGCTTATATATAAATCTCAATATTTAAATATACACTAACATATAAATAATGTTCCTTTTCCAACCCCAGATAAGTAATGGAACTTCATCTGTGATTGTCTCAAGAAAAAGACCATCGGAAGGAAATTACGAAAAGGAAAAAGACTTGTGTATAAAATATTTTGACCAGTGGTCTGAATCAGATCAAGTGGAATTTGTGGAACACCTCATTTCCCGGATGTGTCACTATCAGCATGGACATATTAACTCCTACCTGAAGCCCATGTTACAGCGGGACTTCATCACTGCGCTGCCAGGTAAACGCAGGGCACAGAGCAGGGACTGCTCTGGGCTGTGCAGCCCCTTGGGGACATCTCTGCATTCCCATTGTCCCTTAGAGAGCCAGCGCTGCTTCCTGCTGCAGAGAGGGGCAGCAGGGTGCTGAATCCCTTCTGTGATTAATTGGGTTGGCCACTGGATGCCAGTGTTGTTCCACGTTAAAATAGTCGGACTGGTGTAGCCCAAAGGATTTGTGCTGGAACTGGAACTGAGTTGTCACAAAAGTTGTGTATCTGCAAGCTTTGGTCTGAACTCTTTTTTCATACAGAAACTGCTACTGCAGAGGCATTTTAGTTTAGGAATTCTTACATTTTAGTGTTGTTCTGAGTTTCTGCTTAGATGAGTGCATCTAGTTTGTCTACTCTTGTTGCTGACCCGAGAGCAAAAACACTTGTGGATTTTTACTGTGTTGCCCAGCCCTGACTCCTCCTTTCAGTTACTCACAACCTCTTCTGACACCCACAAGTGTCAGCCTGTGTGGATATGTTCAGATATGAAATCTGTTTTTACACTTGCTCAGTGATTTTTTTCACAAAAGCACAGAGCAGCAATAGTGGATATACAGAATCTCTAGGTTGTAATCTGGTAAAGGCGTGGTTTTCTCAATAAGTTTTTGGAAGAAATTGTATCTCTGGATTCTTGCTGCTAGGGGCAGTAATTCATATGATTCTTGGAAAGGGAAAAGTGTGGACATTGTTTGCAGAGTGGGAAATCAGCCTGGGTAAGTGGTCAGTGTGTTCTGTGTGCCCCTGGCAGCCCACTGGCACAGCTTCACCCTGCAGTGTGTGAGCAGTCTGTGGGGTTATCCCAGGAATGCCAGGACAGTTCTGAACACTGAGGGTGGAAGAGGCCATGCAAAGCCTAAAAGCTAAATCCTGAAACTGCAAATCAGCTGCTCCTCCTAGGACTGACTCTCCAGACCCTTCATGTGCAAGTTTGATCTTCAATTAAAATTCTGTTTTGTTTGCTTTTATACCTCAGGGCTGATAGAGAATTATACAGATCTTTCATTTTATATATTTCTGCCTAAGAAAATGTTGGGAGCTTTGTAAGGTGACACTTGTTTACACCACATTTGTATATACCAAAATACATCTTTACAACTTCTGTTGCTTGTCCCCAATGTAAATACTGGGAATTGTTCCCATGTTCAGCCTTCCTTGAAGGTGCTGTGGCGTGCGAAGAACATCTGTCTGAATTTACCCAGGAACTTAATCCCAGCTGGTTGAAATCAATCCTGTGTTGGGCTGCAGTCACATTAAAGGAGAGCTGGAGTACCACTCTCAGGCACATGGAGGGATTTTTGGGGTCATTCTGTGCAGGGCCAGGAGTTGGAGTTGATGATCCTTGTGGGTCCCTTCCAATTCAGGATATTCAATGATGCCTTTTTAATAGATGGCTTTGCTTGTCTTGAAGTCAGATTCTTTTGTTGTAAATAGGAGTAGTTTTTGCTCTCTGTCCTGACCAATTTTACACCTGTGAGACTGTAGGAAAAATGGAAGAAGAGTTAGATGGAATTGTTTTCAGTGACAGAGTGGTAACTGGCGTGTTTCGTGATCTAAGTGACTGTTTTGTATCTAATGTTGATCACATTTAGAGAGTTGACAATCCCACATTTGGATTTCATTTTCACACAAAGTGATATTTATACACAGACCTTTGAAATCCCTGTGAATTTTAATTGTTTGAATTTATTATTGAAATTCAACCAAACCTTCAGCTGCTCCCTCTAATCAACAACAGCTCTTTTTCACCATTTTCTGTTAAACTGTAAAGACTCTGTAGAGTCATAAGGGATGGGTGTCATATTTTCCTTTGAAAAGTCTACCAATAGATGTCAAATTCATTTTACTTTAGAAAATGGAAAGGCTTTAGTACCTATTTCAGAAATTTTCTAAAACAAATCCCTGTCTTTTAATCTAAAATAGGGACATACAGCTATTTCAGGCCTTAATGTGTCTTAAACTTAGTCCTGCATGTTGTCTGATAGCAAATCTAGTCTGGAGATTTTTACTGCTAGCAGAAGTTCACAGGTTTAAATTGCTGCATCCAAAAGAGATGTCAACTGAAATATTTACCCTAATTAACGTAATAGGATCAGGTCCAAAGCACAGACACAAAGGACAGGGCCACTAGACATATGTTATAGTTACCTAAATTATGTAGAATAAATCAATAAATGAGTAAGACTCACATGTATTAGTTTCTGCTTTCTGCTGCTGTTCATTTTTATGAAGGCCATGTGAAATTCAGTGTGCAGTGGAGGACTGTATGAATATACTTTCTTCATGCTCTAAAAAAATAACAGTAGTTCCTTTGATTTGTCAGGACTATTTGAAGCCCAAAGTGGGCTGTCATGAGATAAAGTGGAAAATTAAAAAGGTCGTCATCTCCTGGTTTGAAAGATTTTTTTCATGCTTGGCCAAGGGGTGTATGTTACTCATGAAAATTGAGTTATTCAACATCTCAGGTTCAGGGAAATTTTGTGGAAAGCAAAATTGCAGGTCTTTGAAATAAGGAACAGACTTAGCAGTGACTTTTCCACAGGGAAGAATTTCTCTCCAGTATCCCATCAAAGCCTGCCCTCTGGCAGGGAAGCCATTCCCCCTGTCCTGGCCCTGCAGTTCCTGGTGAACTTTCCTGTAGCCCTTTCTGACACTGGCAGGGGCTCTGAGGTCCCCACACAACTTTCCCTTCTCCAGGCTAAACATTCTCAGCTCTCCCAGCCTGGTTCCAGGGGGAGCTGCTCTAAGTCCCTCTAGCAGCTCCAAGGCCTCCTCTGGACGTGCTCCAACAGTTCCATGTCCTTGTGTTGGGGACACCAGAGCTGTGATCCCTGCTCCAGGTGGGATTTCAGGAGATCAAGAGTGCAGGGGAGAATCCCCTCCCTGGGCCTGTCCATGCTGCTTTTGCTGCACCATTGTGCTGATTCTCCCTGCAGGGCAGAAGAATGGTCCAACAGGCAGGAAAGACCAAACCTTGGAGATATTTTGGTGCCTCTGTGTGCACTCACCTGTAGCTGGTGCCCCTACCAATGGCAGTGTTCTCACATTGCTGCCATGCCCCAAAGCTCTGGATTCTCAGTGTCTTGCAAAGCTGGTTTGGTTGTTTCTGTGCACTCACTGATTGCTCTTCATTTCTTTGTAGAGCAAGGCTTAGATCACATAGCAGAAAACATCCTTTCCTATCTCGATGCCAGATCCCTGTGTGCAGCAGAGCTGGTGTGTAAGGAGTGGCAGAGAGTGATCTCGGAGGGGATGCTGTGGAAGAAGCTCATTGAGAGGATGGTACGCACGGACCCGCTCTGGAAGGGGCTCTCCGAGAGGAGGGGCTGGTGAGTGCCTCACTCTGCTTGGTAATTGTTGAGGTGTTGGGGGTCCCAGGAGGAGGTGAGAGATGAGAATTGACTCCAAGTTCTTAGAAGGCTGATTTATTATTTTATGATATTCTATTCTGTTATATTAAAAGAAAATTATATACTAAAACTATACTAAAGAAAGAGAAAGGAGACATCAGAAGGCTAAAAAAGAATGATAATAAAAATCTGTGACAGACTCAGAGAGCCTGACACAGCTGGACTGGGATTGGTCATTAAGTTAAAACAATTCACATGGAACCAATCAGAGATGCACCTGTTGGTAAGCAACCTCCAAACCACATTCCAAGCAATCAGATAACTGTTCACATTTCATTTCTGAGGCTTCTCAGGAGAAAAATCCTGGGGAAGGGATTTTTCATAAAATATGACAGTAACACCTGAGCTCCCCTGCTGCTGCACGGCCTCCTGCACACATCCTCCCATGAGCTCTGCCCAAAAGGAAGGTTCCAGGAAATGGGTGTTGCTGAGCTCCTGATCTCTGCTGGGGCTGGAGGCCAAAGCTGTCAGCTCCCCTTTCTGCTCTGCCTTTGTCCCTGTCCTTTTGTGCTCCCATGTCTGACACCATTTTTTCTTGCTTGAGTCTGTGCAAATTTGGAATTTCTATATTGCGAGGAGAACTATCAGTTCCATCAGCTCACAAAAAACAGTGCCAGCACATTTGCAGGGCTTTTTCTCAAGTGAAGTATTGCCAATTGGACTTCTTCTGTTTGGTTTGGTTTTGGTGGGGCGTTTTTTGGGGATTTTTTTGGTGTGGTTTTTGTTTGTTTGTTTGTTTGTTTGTTGGGGGTTTTTTGGTTGGGTTTTTTTTTGTTGTTGTTTTTGTGGTTTTTTTTTTTGTTTTTTTTTTTTTTTTTTTGTTTGGTTGGTTTTTTTCTTAAAGTATAAAATAGTAGCTTGGGCTGCGGAAGCCTCTCAAAGGGGAAAACCCTTGTTTTCCTGTCCTTCCCAAGTTTCTGGAGAGCTGTTTCTGCTTCAGAAACCTGTTTCCCTGTGCTCTCTAGTGGTGTGCCTGAGCAAAGGCATGTACAGAGCAAGGGGATGGCACAAGGATGAAACCTTGTGGAGCAGGAAATCAGAACTGGAAAGCACTTTTTATCTTTTTAACCTTGGACATTCTAAATATTGGTCAAATTGCGAAGTCACAAGAGTTTAATAGTGATACTAAAAGTTCTCCCAAGTATTTCTGAGAATACGTGCTGAGGGTTTTGTTCTGGGCAGGCTTTGCATTCCTGTCAAGTTTGGATTCTTTGTGGTACATTGAAAACTGTTTCTCCTTCTTTCTAGGGATCAGTACCTGTTTAAAAACAGACCAACAGATGGGCCCCCAAATTCATTTTACAGGTCCTTATACCCAAAGATAATCCAGGATATAGAGGTAGGTGTTCTGATCTATCCTGTCTGCAGGACAGATAATGGTGCTGATTTTGGGGTTTCAGAGATGGTGAATGTTGGAGCAATGAATCTGTGTCACTGCTGCTCTTGGGATGATGTGAAAAACACCCACAGCAGGTGCATTGGTTTAGGTATTAACACTGCCTTTTTTGCATTTAAAGAGTTTTGGAAGTCTTCTGAGACTATGGATTTTAATAAAATAGCAGGTTTAGGACACACTACTCCAAGAAAATTCCCTGTATTGCTGAATGTTCAGTATATTGGTGATACACTCACTTAGAAGGTGATCTGACATTGATGCCTTAAACAGCAATTATTTAAAATGTAACTTATCACTTCTAAAGCAGTGACTGACTGTTGCAAATACAGCTTTGGTCCTCATAGGGGATTTTTCCTCTCTGCAGTGGTTTGCTGGGGAGATTCATCAGTGCTATGGTGATGAACCCACAGGGCCATCAGCAGTAAAGAAGCTTCAAATATAAAATTTTGCTTATCTTGTTTTGAGATTTACAGAGCTGGGCTTGCCTTGGTGGTTTTGAAATATTTCTGATAAATCAGGATCATCCCAGCTGTTCTGCCAGCAGGAGAAAATGTGTCTTGCTCTGTTTGCTGTACTCACCACAAAGCTCTGAAGTTACTCCACAGACTGTCATGGATTTATTTCAGGATGGGAAATTATTGGTCTGAAATTCATTAGCGAGGAAATGTGTTTTGATGTTGAAGACAGATGTGAACTAATGGAATCACTGTGTGGAATGACAAATGACAATTTGTGCTTCTTGGCACTCAGGAAACAAAATTATCCTCAGCTCTGAACCCAGCTGTAAAGTGGTTCTGCTGGAAGCCATAATGTATTTTCCAAATATCTTTTTATAAACCTTGCTACATTATTTATAGACATTTAAGGAACTCAGCATGAAATACACCTTAGGCAAAATATGACCAAACTTGATATTTACCTGTGAGCTGAATGATCACTTAGTTACAGGAGGGGAGATGTATTTCCCTGCAAGGAATGAGAGTGATGCTGCAATGATAAGAGGCCTGTGGGATTAAGAGCTTTTATTGTGGTATTTTCTTGCTTTCTGCACAATTCTGGCCTAGTTCTGTAAAGAAAATGGGCAAAAAGCAGCATGAAAATGTTTGCCTAGAACACTAAAACAGTTTGGCATTACTGTAACTCACACTTTTAATGTTATTCTTCTGAAACTCATTTGTATAAGTGGAACATTTGTGTAGGCACTGTTGTTATTAGAAATGGAAGGACTCCTTGAAGGTGTTCTGAGGGCTTTTGAATTATCCCAATCTACTCTTTAGTGTTTTGGTTCTTTAGTTGCTGTGGATTTGCTTTCCAGTGCACAGAAACAAAGCTCCTGAATTAAATACTTCTTGCTAGGGTGAAGCAAGTAGGAAAAAACCCAAACCCTTTGTGCTTTTCTCATCCCCAATACCAATAATAAATAGAAAAAATTGCCAGTATTTGAATAGCTGCGAGTGGGAAAAGAGTAGGGTTTAAAAATGTATTGTAGCAATGAGTGTTTCTGCCACAGCAGATTTTCCCCTGCTTGCCTATTCCCTCAAGCCCTCTGAAATATTCCTGTTTGCCAGGTCTCTGACCTGGAGTGGGGTTGGTGCTAATAGTCAAGGGCCCAATAATTCTTCCACTTCAAAAGTCTATTAGAATTTTTCAAATAAATCACCCTTTAAAGTACTTTTCACAAATTGCTTCCCTAAAGGGCTGTGAAAAGAAGCTTTCAACACTGTTTAAAATGTAGAGAGTGAGTACCAGTAACAACCAAACCTAGCTTTAAGATTAACTTTTTCCTCCTCTTCCTGTTTTTGTTGCTCTTCCACAGTTTTGTATTTCTCCATTCTTCCATGTTTCACAGCAATGTGTAGAAGCTCTTGAATAAGACTTTCTTCTTAGATGTCATGAAGAATTTTTTGTCTCTGAATACCAAAATGTTTTTTCTTCAAATATTTGCCTGGATCTTAAAGATCTTCCTGTTTCTGTCAGAGGGTCAGAGTTTAGGGAGCCATATTAGCATTTATAGAATTATATACCTGTTGTTAAAAACAAATCCAAAGGATGGGATTTTTTAATACAGTTAAATATATTTGATGTAGCACAAAAATGTTGTCATTTGGTATTTTACCACAAAGATTGACCAAATCCTGCTAGATTGTTTCCAAGGGTGAGAGTTAGGAATTTACTGCAGTTGGTGCTAAATTGGGTTGTGGGCAGAGATAAGCTCAAAGCAGAATGTACTCTCTGACTGTCAGAATTTGAAAAATAATCCCAAACCTGAATTAACAATTGGACAGAAAAATGAGGAATGATAAACAGCAAATTTGAATTCTTTCCCTTGGGCTCTACTTGCATTGTGGGTCAAAAGTTCGTGCAACCACAGAGTGGTGGGAGCTGAAGGTAACACAGGCAGGGGTTTGGCAGAGGGAGCTTCCCTTGCCTCTCCAGAAATGTGGTGGTGCCAGTGTCTGTTTACTTCATGCCAAACACATTTTAGGAACATAATGTCACTTCTAAAGTCATTTGATTTGAAAATAAGAGGACATTTAGAGATCAGAAACGAAATTCTTGGAAAGAGATGGTTATTCCCCACCTCCACTGTGAAACCAAATATTTAATTAGGTTTCATTTCACAAGAGGTGGCCCAGTCCCTCCAAACATCTCCAAGTCACACGTTGAACTGCCAGGGTTCTTTAGGAGCTTTTTTTAAAGGGAAAACCTTTTTTGATTTGAGGGTTTATCCTAGAAAACCAGACTTGGTGTGAGCCCCTGTTTGTGGAGAGCCCTGGCTGGCGTGGGGTCCCCATTCCCATGGGGCCCTGTCCTCGGGCACAGAGCCAGGCTGGGAGCTTTAATCCTGCCCACTCCAGAACCACAAGTCCCTGGAATGTTTCCATATTATTTGTGAAGCTTGGCCAACTATTGTGTTGTCCCCTCAGGATTAGCACAAGTATCTGTTTCTGGTGATGAGTTGAGAAGACTTTATTTCCTAAATGTTCTCCTTATCTTGAAGCGCATGGTGAGTGCCCTCAGTTCATTTCCATGGAGACTCAGATCCACCTAATTAAGATGAAAATAAAAATGTGGTTTATTCGAAGACTTTACAAAGATGTGGTGCCAGGCCATCAGATAAACACTCTGTGTTCTTCTGATTTCTGGAAAAGTTCAGGTTTTAGGACTGGAACATAAATTTTAAAGCCTTGGGACAATTTGAAAAGGGAAAGAAGTCAGTTCTTGCCCTAAGTCCCTGCCAGCACTGGGACTTGGTTGTTTATGAAGATTTCAGGGTATAATTTCTGAGGGAAATGGGTTTGTTTAGTACGGCTCTAATTATGATGCTGGAGAAATTTTATGTGCGTGTGTGGGGAGAATCTGGTCAGCATTAGATGCCTCGACATTTTTTCAGCCAGCCTTTGAAATCTCTATTCCACAGGCTCTTTCCAAAAAGCATTTCTTAAAAATGAAGCTGGCCAAGGAGAGGCGAGGCTTTGGAGCAGGAGGGACCAAGTTCTCGTGGTGCATGGCACAGATTGCAGCTCTCTCTTCTGAGCAGGGCAGAATTCCCCCTTCAGCTACCCTGGGCTGGGGCCCTGCCTTGGCTCCTTGGGTTCCCTTTGCCCCACAGCACTCCTGCTTTTGAACACAGAGGGGCTGGAGAGCAGCCCTGGAAGGGGACCTGGGGGTCGTTGCTTATCAGACCCTCTTAATTTGATCATGAATGAATTATTAAGTCTTCATCTACCCTGGTGACACAAGTTCATTTCTTTGTGCCTTCCCTCTGCCATGGCCAAGAGGGATTTTCCTTTTTCCCTTTGAGGAAAGCATGAGAAGAACAAAGGGTTGGATTTTCATGGCCTAATGCGTCAGGAGAGATCCCTACATTCGTAACAAATGTGGATGTTCCTTCTGCTTTTTCCTGCCCCACTTGTCCTGCAGGAGAATTGTGTATTCAGAGGGAACAGAAACTCCTTGGTTTATGGGATTAAGATAAACCCACTTACTCTGCAATAACATTCACAAGGATTAAAATGCAATTGTTAGCCAAGGAGCTGAACACAGTGTACATTATCCAATGGTAAAAAACCCCTGCTCCTAGTAGATTATCCTTAACACTTCCAATGTATAGTTAATGTTCCAGCTGTTAATGCAGATGAATTGCATTTTTTTCACTGTGCATCTTTGCACCAGAGAATGTATTCTGGCATGGTCAAGTCTTGGCTACACCTCTACATCTTGGACTATGTTCTGTTTGTACTTTTCTCACTAAATGCCTTTTTTTCATTCAAGCCATTTGTGCACCACTTGAGCTGCCAAATGACTCCTGCTGTGGCAAATGCTAGGTCTTTCCCTTGTATGTCCAGATTTTGTTGGTTGTGCAGCATTTGTGAGCTCCTCACTGCTGTTGCTCTGGTGAGCTTTTAGGAGAGTGTGAGAAGCTGTGGGTGTGAACTCAGAGACTGTTCTGCCTTTTACTGGGGAAACCGGAGTTCAGAGGCAGAGAAGATTTTTGAGGGCATCTGTAGAAAATGCAATAGTGGCTTTTGGATGTCTTGGTGTTGGTTTGGAACCATAAATACACAAATAAACTGTGGGATTCTTCAGCCCTGACTCTCTGGTGCTCGTAAGAGCCCATAGACACAGTGGTGTCATACCTGCTGTCCTCCCTGCTCAGTGTATCCAGTTAGGATCTCTCCTGGCAGGAGGGTGCAGATGAAGACTTTCACTCCCTGCACCATGGAGCAATGACCAGAAATTCCCTGTAGCAGAAGCTTTCATGTGGTTGGCAGTTCTTCATTAACCATGTTCCTCTCAGAGGGTCCTCCAGTTGCCCACCCACTCAGTCTGTTCAGTCATCCCAAATGTTATTTCTCTGGATGTGCACATCTGGTTTCACTCCACTGCCCAGGGAAGTGCTGCTGTACATTCTGTGTGTCATGGCTGCTTTCCCAGCATCCCAAGAATTAGGCAGCGTGAGGGGATTTTACAAGTTCTCCAAACACAGGCACTGTTTTCCCACAGTAGCCACACCACATAATGCCTATATGGAATGACATCTCCTCACAGAACTGAAATGTGCACTTGTATGTGCCTTACTGCCCTCACAGAGGTACACAAGACTTTAGTTTCCTTTTTCTGAAGCCAGCATTTTCTTATGGGGAGCAGCTGAAGTAGCTTCCTATAGTGAACCCATGTGAATTGAGCCAGCTCGTGTCCCCAGTGCCTGGTGAGCAAACTTCCACTGTGTGCTGCTCTGTCTGGGGAGCTGTGACCAGCAGAACACTGGAGGGTTCCCAGTGTGTTCTGCAGCTGTGGAAGTGCTCACAGATCCTTCACAGCTCTTCTGGCACACGCTTGGTGCAAGCTTAGTGCAGACCTTTCCGAGAGCAGGGCTTTGGGGAAGCTCTCCCTTAAGACTATTCAGAACTGAGTATCTGAACATAAATAGTTTCTAGAAGTATTTAAATTGGCTGACTGGGATCTCTGATGCCTTATCTCCTGTGCCTCCAGTGTTAGTATTACATATTTAAATCTGCTGCCTTCAGATCTATAATGATACTGGTTCCTGCTGCTGATGCCTGCAGTCCTCTCCTGTTTCTGAGGGTCAGAGGAGTTGATGAGCTGCAGTCATGCCCTCCTAGCCCAGATGAGATAAAGCTTGGGAGCTGCCTGTCCTTCCCCCCTCCCAGCCTGCATTGCATGCTGAGCAGGGAGATGAGCTGGGCTGACCTCCCCAGGGCAGTGCCAGCTTTGGGCCCAGTTCCCAGTGTGCCAATCAGCAGGGCACTGGCTGGCCAGGAAAGCTGATCCCAAACTCACACCCTCACTATCCTGATTTTGTTGGTTTTCCCACCAAACTGGAAGGGAATGAGGGGGCTGAGTGATCTGTCAGCTGCTCCTCTAGAAGCGTCTCTTCATATTTGTGATTTAGACAAAGTCCTGGGGCACATCAGGTTTGTATTAGGACTGGGTGTAATTCTCTCCAAATTGCATAATGGGAGACAATTTAAGGAGCAAACAAGTGGAAGACAAAGTGGAAAGTCAGTTTTCCCTTGAAGCAGACATGTTTTCCTAGAATTGGGATGTCACAGTCATACTCCATTTCTGTCTTTACTGCAGGTTCAGTCAGTTTTAATCTTGGAGGAGCTGCAGAGGTGCCTGCTACTGCTTTGGAAGTTAGGATTACATAATAAATATGCTTTTCCAAACAAACTGCCAGTCTGTCAGCTTCTCCCCAGGTTTCCATGCAGTATTTGGGGAGAATCCCAGGGAACTAGCTAAACAGATGGCCTATTCTGATGAAAGCATCCCAGCCTGCCCAGGTGCTGCAGGTGTTGGCCTGGAGTTCTGGGCACACATTCTCTTAGGGTTGTGTTAGGATCTTCCTGTCCAAAACCCCACATTTCTTTGAATCCAGCACTGATTTTCCAACAAGGAGTAAATCTGATTAAGACCTGAAAATCATGCTGGTTCTGCTGTGAAATAGTTTGCAGCTTTTTAAGGCGTGTTAGGTCTCTCTCCTTAAAAATACCTCTCCGAATGAAAATGTTGAGAATTACTCTTCACAGATTTCAAGTGGGGGGAGGAAAGCAAGTTTGGGTTATTTGAAACCTTATAGTTCCTGTTGAGCTTTATTTTTATCAGGATTTTAGATACTTTCAGGAGGGTTTCATATCTCAACACCTCTTTCCAAGGTGTGTAAGTACAATTAATGGGTGATACGGCTGGGTAGGGGAAGGGAAGACCCAGGAAATCCCTTCACCCACATGTTGGAATCAGCAGTTCTGTAATGTTGATCACCCAGGTGAGGCTAGACAAGGCAGCATGTGAGCTCCTGGTCTCATCTTTGCAGCTTTTGTTGGTTGGTCACATAAATGTGGGGGGAGATGGTTCTGGAATGCATCGCTCTAATGGCTCCTTGTGAAATTATCATTACGGCTGATTGACCATGATTTCCTCCATAAACACAGCTTTTGTCATGACAAATGACAGAAGTGCTGATGGTAATTCATTGTGGTTTGTGTGTCGTTATTGGGAGCAGGAGAAGAGATTTGTTTTATGTCCTTCAGATTCAAGGGTGGTGTGTGTGAAAGTGGGAAGCTGGGGGTGTGGGACAGTCCTGCTGCAGCCTGAGGCCCAACTCCTGTTTTTGCCCTCTGGTCAGACTATAGAATCCAACTGGAGGTGTGGGAGGCACAACTTGCAAAGGATCCAGTGCCGCTCTGAGAACAGCAAAGGGGTCTACTGTTTACAGTATGATGATGAGAAGATCATCAGTGGCCTACGAGATAACTCCATTAAGGTGAGCACTTCCCTTGGTCCTTGCCCTGGCTGTGACTGGGGTTCTGCCCTGGAAGCTGCCTGTGCTTCTTGGTGTCTCTTCATGGGACAGTGTCTGCTTGGTGAGGGTGGGATGTCTGAGCCTGGCAAAGTCCTCACCTGCGCTCTGCTCTGGAAGCCTGGGGCACTGCCAGGGATCATGTCCATTAACTACAAAGGTTGCCCTGAAAGCAGTGTTCCCCCAGGAGGGGGAGGTGTCTGTGTGCCACTGGCCTTGGCTGTGGCTGTTTCATTGCCAGGAACTTGCTTCCATGCTCATCCTCCCTGGCACTTCTTTGGCCTGACAGGATTTGATCTCCTCATGGTGCTTGGTTATTTTTCACTGTTCTCTCAAAAACTTACATCAAAACTCACTAAAGCTAAGGAAAGGACAAACCCTACTGATGGGACAGACTCACCCCTCATGGCATCTGGTTGTCCTCCTTTCTTTGCAGCTGTGACAATGTTCAAGTCTTGATCCATGTTCTTGATGTTGATAAGCCATTTACCTTTCTTTTTTCTAACAGATTTGGGACAAAACAAGCTTGGAATGTTTGAAAGTATTGACGGGACATACTGGCTCAGTTCTTTGTCTGCAATATGATGAAAGAGTTATTGTAACTGGATCTTCAGATTCTACAGTGAGGTGAGTGTTAAGTTCTTGTACAAAAATAATTTGAGTGTCAGGGCTGGGAATATTTTCAATAATCTCTAAATATCAGAAAACATCCCTACGATTAATGTGATATTTGTATTCCAGAAGCAAGATACTCATACTTGGCAAAGGAGCATATTAAATAATTTTTCTTCAAAATCTATTTTGTTCTTTTAGCATTAGGAATTTTGAAAGAATATGACCTGAGGGATTCAAGGCATATCCTGAAGTTTTGGAGTGGCTGATGGCCAACTATGCAATAATTTCTTCAGTTAGGGTTTCTTTAGTGCCCTGTGACATGTTGCAGTCATGACTCTTACTGAGGGGGTGTTCAGTACACGTGGAGCACTGCCTGACGTGCAGTTCTGCTGGCAGTGAGGACATTTCAGGAGCCGTCTTCCTGCCTTGCACAAGCCCTGCCAGGGGTTAGCCAGCCAGAGCTCTCCCGTGGAGACTGGGGCAGGCTTGTGCCTGTTCTCCCTCCACAGAGCCATCACTTCCCTTGGGATAACACTGCTGTCTCCCACAGAGTCTGGGATGTAAATACCGGGGAGGTTCTGAACACGCTGATCCACCACAACGAGGCCGTGCTCCACCTGAGGTTCAGCAATGGGCTGATGGTGACGTGCTCCAAGGACAGGTCCATCGCCGTGTGGGACATGGCCTCCCCCACGGACATCACGCTGCGCCGCGTGCTGGTGGGACACCGCGCTGCTGTCAACGTGGTGGACTTCGATGACAAGTACATCGTGTCAGCCTCGGGGGACAGGACCATCAAGGTCAGTGGCAGAGCTCTGCTCCAGGGCCTTGCTGGTGTCTCTCAGTCAGCAGTGTCCTCTTGCTGGCTCTTGGTGACTTTGGGCACACAACTGCACTGGAATATTTTCATGGAAAAGTAAAGCCCCTTTGCTGTTTGAACTCTTTGTCTCGAGATCAGTTGCTCTGTTCAATGTGGCACATCCTGTGCCTTTTTCCAGTGGTATTTTTAATTTCACTTGGCAGTTCTGTCTAGACATGAAATTCCTCAGCAGTGCCTTTCCTCACCATGCCTTCCCAGCAGCTCAGCCAGGCTGTGCCATGTTTGAAGGATTCAGAGGCTGAATTTGAAGGCTGTGACATACCAGAAGATTTGAGTTACCCAGAGTGCACTAATATAACAAAGGCATTTCCACCCTGCCCTCTGTGAACCAGAGCTGCCTTAGCCTGGGCCAAGAAGTTCTTGGCAGTCCCATGTCCAAATCTCTGCCAGAGATCCTACTGCACTCTGTGTTGGAAAATGAGGCACTTTATACTCTGTGGTACAATTTCAATTACAGTTCATTAAAAATGGGTGAAGTTGATTGAATCCTTTAAGGTTAAGACCAAGCTTAAAGGCCATTTGGACCTTCTCTTACTAAGAGCTTCCTAATAATTTCTTTGGTAAAAAAGTGTGAGGGGTTTGTTTTTGCTAACTCCAGTTTTAAAAATTATTTTTAACTTAGGAAGTGTTATCAAGGTTTTGAAATCATTTGGAGCAGTCTTTGCCCCCTGAAAATATTTTAGACACAACCCCCAGCTCTTCTCAGTGCCATAGCAGTGCCTGTGTCTCTGTCCCTGCTGGGTCCCCACTGGTGCCCTGGGCCCTGCTCTTGGCCTCTGAAGATGCTCTGTGGGTTTTCCCTCCTCTGTGAGCCTCAGGCCCCTCTGTCTGTGAATTCCTCGTGGTTTCTCGTGCGGAAGAAGGGCTGTTTGCTGCAGCTCTCAGGGGGTTTGTCCCGTGTCCCCAGGTGTGGAGCACCAGCACGTGCGAGTTCGTGCGGACCCTGAACGGGCACAAGCGCGGCATCGCCTGCCTGCAGTACCGGGACCGCCTCGTGGTCAGCGGCTCCTCGGACAACACCATCAGGTGGGTGCCACCAGCTGCTGGCCTGGGCAACAGGGGCCTTCTGTCCTGAAAACAGCATTTCCCTCAATTCTGATGCTGCAAAACTTCCTTGGCATGGCTTGCCATTGGAGCAGATGGTTTGTGAATGGGGCTTACCTCAGTGTGGGAGTAAAGTTTCACAACCTTGTGAAAGAGTGGGACACTGAGGCTTCAGAGTGAACAAAACCTCTTATCTGCTGCTGTATCGCCTTGTCCTCTGCTGGGAGAAATGGAGAAGACATTGCTCCCTGGTTTTCTTATTTTCTGAACTTCTAATCAATGGCTTACAGAGAACAGAAAAAACTGTTGGAATTTCCCAGAATAACACACATCTGAGCTTTACTTGCATGTGATTCTGAATGCTGAAAATAATTTTAATATGTGTACTGTAGTTGCTCTGAATGACACATTTTTAAGAAAATTACATATTCCCCCCATATCAAACCAGGCAGTAGATGCTTAACCCTGGGTGTGGGAATCAGCCTTTCTCCTATGTTCTCCCCAGGCTCTGGGACATTGAATGTGGTGCCTGTTTAAGAGTATTAGAAGGCCATGAAGAGCTGGTTCGGTGCATCAGGTTCGACAACAAGAGGATTGTTAGTGGAGCCTACGATGGGTAGGTCTGAAAGCAGTCCCCAAAATTTAGCCTTTCTCTTGTGGGGTTCTCAGGAGTCTGCAGACCATTTCTGTGGGCTGATGGCAGGATGGCAGGACTCCTCTCAAGAGTACTTCTGGCTTGCTCAGTGTCTGCAGTGCATTGTGGATTCATGGCAGTTACATCCATATCCAAATTCTCTATTTCTTTCTCTGCCTGGAGAGTTACTGAAAACAATTCTGGAACTGGGTTTGGCTGTAGCCTTTTATTTGGGCTCAGTGTCTGCCTGGGGTTGGTGGGCCCAGCTTCATTCCCACATTGCAGAGGGGTCTGTGTGTGCATTGTCAGCTTGTCTGTCATAGCTGTCACAGAGCCATCACTGGAATGGCTGCTGCAAAGAAACTCAAAACTACCTGGCTTTTACAAGCTTGAGCATTAGTATTTCTCACAGTGTCCTTGATCCTGAGGAAGTAGCTGTAGGGAAAACATGGCAAGCTTTCTGGGCTTTGAATGTTATTTTCTATGTTTACATAATTTCTTTCTTCTCTTACTTTTAGGAAAATTAAAGTTTGGGACTTGCAAGCTGCTCTTGACCCTCGTGCCCCAGCAAGTACGTTATGCTTGCGTACGTTAGTGGTAAGTAAAAATTAATTAATTTGGAGCAGTCAGGGGTGTTTCAGTGCATTATTTTGGGATAGGTGGGAATGTCAGGGGGGTTATGAGGTCTGTAGTGCTTAAGAATGAAGAAAACTTTATTATCATATCCCGAATGATTTGCATCTGAGCTTAAATGAAGGATCAAATTTTTCTGGTTTGAGATTCTCAGATACTCTTAAAAGAAACAGAAATCATCATGATACTGTATCAAATCACTCTGGTTATTGGTGTTTCCCTAATATCATTGTAGAGCTGCTTTTAAATTTCCTCCTATTAAAAAAGGGCGAGAATCTTGTGACCCTTTCCCAAACTTTTTTCCTAACCCTTCACTTTGGAAGGAATAGCTGGGAAGGGGGAGGGAGGCTGAGTCCAACAGATTGCCACAGGAACTCTCAGGCCTTCAGGGGACAGTCACATTTAAAGCTTAAGTTGCTTAAGCTATATTTTTCTTTGTAATGAGGGCTTTGGTTTATGACAGCAGACTTAATTAAAAATAGATGGGGGACTGAATTCCTTATTCTTTCCACCCAAATGTGTGTGGAACTTTACTTCAGGAGTCAGTTTGACAAGCCCATAGCAACTCAGAGTCCTTGACTGTAGGTGATGCATGTGTTTGGCCTTTCCAGCACCTGGAGAAGGGCTTATGTGGCTGGACATGCTTCTCCTTTTTCTTTCTCTTCAGTAGTCTTGGTACAGAGATGAGATTTAACTATTCATTTATTTAGTTTTAGTGAAAAAGTTGTTTGTTTCTATGTTCTGTAGGTATCCTGTGGCTTAGGTTGGGGTTTGGGATCACTCTGCCAGCTTGGCTTAGTTCTCCAATAAAGGCAGAGTCCTCACTTTAAATTTAATGAACATGGATAAGCTGGACTAAAGGGAGGGCATTTTCTGGGCTTCTTGGGCCACTTGGAGATTTGTTGGAAGAGCTGCTGGAGCATGTGCTCCCCTTCTTATGGCAGAGTTTGAATTCCTGGCTGCTGCTGTGTGAGGTGAGGATCCTCTCAGCAGGGTGGAGCTGTGATGTGCTGTCTGGGGCTGCACAAAAACAGACTCAGCAGAGAAGGAGCCCTGGCAGAGCATCAGTGCCAGCCAGGGGCCAAAATTGCTACTCCTTGGTGGACAGACAGCTTCCATCTGGAATAATCTCAGCCTGTGGCTGGGCTAGGCCCACTGAGGGAGGCTCAGGGTACAGCACTGGATTTGGGAGCTGTGTGTTTCTGTAAAGAGTTTACATACAAAAGCAGCTTTTCTTGTATCTGTGTATAATTATGAAGGTTTTTTAGTCAGCATAGCAGAGTTTGAACATACCTTGTGTGTCCAGATCCCTGTGTGATACCAGTGCACTGCCATGTTTTCCTCTTGCCTTGCTGACTGCTTGCCTCTTGCCCACAGGAACATTCAGGACGTGTCTTTAGGCTCCAGTTTGATGAATTTCAGATCATTAGTAGTTCCCATGACGATACAATTCTGATTTGGGATTTCTTAAATGTGCCACCGAGTGCCCAGAACGAGACCCGCTCTCCATCTAGAACATACACCTACATCTCCAGATAACAGTCTGCACTTTACTGCCCTCAGAAGGTAAGGCTCTCTCATTGGCTGGGGCTGGGAAATGTCTGAAACATTCCCTCTGCCTGCAGCTTGGCTTAGTCAAACAAGCTGAGGTATTCCTTAAGAGAATTAAACCTTTTTATGCCACTTCTTTCCCCATCTGGTCTTTGTGTGGTCATGCTCCAGCATGTCTTGTTGGCTTCTCCCTTCTGTAAACCCTCATGGTTATAATTGAGTGTTCAGGCATGTTAGAGAGAGCTGTCATGTATTCACAGCATTGCTGGCAGTTGAGGAGCCTTGGTGTATGGCACAGACATTCCAGCTGTCCCATGAAGTGGGAGCTGGTGGGAGCTCTGCATGTACCTGCTGGCTGTGGGGAGCTGTGCAAGGAGCAGTGCAGGGATCTGAGCCTGGGGCAGGAACAGCAGCTCTGTGAGGAGCACAAGTGGCAGGGAGAGCTCTCAGAGCTCACCAGCACAGCTCAGAGCTGTCTGAACCAGAGCCCAGAACTCGCTGGAGTTTGGTTCCCTTTCCCAGTCACTGCAGTCAGTGCTCAAAGCCCTTTGTTGGGAGTGTGGATTCTTCTCTCTGCCAACAATTGCACTTCAAACTACACCTGCCTGTGAGTGCTGGGGCTTGGAACACAGGCACTGCCTTGCAGAGCACAGCAGGCTCTGCCAGTGCTTCCCAGGAATGGAGACACCACAGCAGGAGGAGCTGGGAGTGACATT
Source organism: Molothrus ater (assembly GCF_012460135.2). Taxonomy (NCBI): domain Eukaryota; kingdom Metazoa; phylum Chordata; class Aves; order Passeriformes; family Icteridae; genus Molothrus; species Molothrus ater. Next base: position 869,537 of record NC_050492.2, on the reverse strand, counting down.
GCCCCAACAGGAAGGATTTACTTTATTGGAAGTAGAGAATGAGTACTCTGTTTAAATGTGGTGTGGAAAGCCTTCCTGTAAGAAGGGATTTTTATTATCTCTCTGGATACATTTGTCCCTGCTGTGGCAATGTATTTCCCAGGTTTTTGCACTCCTGCAGGACCTCTGTCTGGCTGGGAAATCCCTTCCCTTGTGGAGACACACTTTGAGGTGCTCCTGCTAAAAGATGAGTTTTCTTTCATCTCAGGAAGGGTTACTTCCTTCCCTGCTACCGCACTCCTTTTAAAAGCACCAGGGCAGCCTCCTCTGTGGATCTGACACTGGGATCTGTTGGCACATTGCTTTGCAGGGTCTGAGCCAGCAGCTGGCCATTGCCAGGCTGAGTTGCCTCTCAGCATTCCTGTACTCAGGCCCTGGAATAAGAAAGAGCTGTAATGCTGTGAACATGGGCCATGTGCAGAATCCCAGCTAAACCTTCCCTCCATAGCAGGTTTTAAGAACCCTGCTGCAGGGGTAGCTTAGTGAAAGTCATGGAGTGGCTCATCCTGCCTGGGGCAGGACAGGGACACCTGGAAAAGCTGCATTTTATAAACAGTCTCCATCTGCCTTCCAGTCCTGCATCACTACTTGCTTCTGTTAACTAAAAGGATAATTTGAGATGGACAAAATCTGTTTTTAAAGTACAGATTGGGCATAGGTCTTTAAAAGCCACATAGAGGGTGTCTTAAGCACAAAAGAAACACAGAATCATGGACTATCCTGAGCTGGAGGACCCACAGGATCATCAGTCCAGCTACTGGCCCTGCCCAGACCCCCAGCAATCCCCCCTGTGCATCCCTGCTGTCCAAAGGCTCCTGGAGCTCTGGCAGCCTCGGGGCTGTGCCCATTCCCTGGGCAGCCTGGGCAGGTGCCCAGCACCCTCTGAGGGAGAGAAACTTCTCCCAAAATCCAGCCTGGCCCTGCCCTGGCTCAGCTCCAGCTGCTCCCTCAGGTCAAGAAATGAGGAGTTGTATAAAATTCCTGTCACTCCTGAGCAGCACCGTGCTGGTGTCATTTGGCCACGTGACACACACAGCTCCACCTTTGGGGTTTGCCAGGGCAGTGGGAGATGCTTTTGGCAGGGGGTTCTGCTGCTCACACCCTGCACACTTGGCAGCTGAGCACAGCTCAGTCTGCCTAGCCCAGGAGGCACAGCTGGGACCACACAGCCCCCAGGTCCTGTTGTTGGTAATGACAGTCCCTTAACAGCTATTTCCTCTGCTGCAGAGATGCTGTGATGTCACTTTTTGACAGGTTTGTCTGACTTCAGAATCCAAAACGCCTAAATCTACATAAAATTATGGTCAAACAGCTAATATTTCATCATGACATTTAATGAAACAGTTTTATAAGCTTTCAAACATCACAGTCTTGTGAGTTTTGAAGCAGCCCTGCACACGTTTTTACAGGCTTTGCAATGTGAGGCTCTTCAAAGTGGATCAATTTTGACAGTCCTGGCAGTTGGCTGTGAGAGTTTTATTGCTTTCTGTTGAATTCCTGTTGTTTATTGTAACATGATAAAAATTGTTACCATATGATAGTTTAATATTCTGGTATTAAGCATTAGGCCTTGGGCTGAGGGAAGGGAAGTCAAGAGCAAGTGCCTAAGGATGTTTTAACCTTTCATGGGAATGTCAGATCAGAAGAGGGAAGTTCTCCCTAGTCCATTGAAGATGGTTTTGGGAAGTGGCAGGTAAAATCAAAGTTCAGATTTAATTACACTCAGACCTTACACTGCCTCCAAGCTGATAACAGAGCCATCAGGCTGGAAGTGGGATTAACAAAGTATTTGAGGGTTTTGTCTGTTTTCCTAAAAGCTGCTCATGTATTAAAGTAGCTGAAATTGCCTCTTGTGCAGAACTCTTCCTCTGCAGTGTGAGGAAGAAAGAACCATCCCCTGGCCATTTTGGACTGGGTTCAGGGGGCTGAGCTGGAGGGTCCCTGGCTGTGCCCACCAGGGCTGGGACTGTGGCTTTGGGAGAGGAAACTGCCTGTGGGTCACTGCCAAGGACCAGAGCCATGCAGAGCCTGGCTCTTGCTGCAGTGGGGCTCAGAGGCCTGGCCAGCAGCCCTGGCTGTCCTGCATGAGTGTCACCTCCTGCACGTGCTCTGCCCTTCCCCTCCTAGACTGGATGCAAAGGATGCTGTGGGCCTGAGCACCTGGGGATGCTGCTTGCTCTGTGCCTCCTCTCAGTTCACTTGTCTTTTGTCTTTTTCAGGGTTCCACAGTCTTGAACTACTGGATTTTTGGCTACTACATGCCTGAAGATGATTGACAGCTAAAGTCAGAATTGGTTCTAGATGCTGTGTAGATGCAAAGCAGCACAATTCTATATCTAAATTTCTTAATCTTTCCTGCTCTCAATGGTCGTCTTTGAATTTGCTACAAATTCACTGACTTGGAGTAGATGAGTTTCAGAAGCCTATCCTTCCCTGCTGTGAGAAATCCAAAGCTTCACATGTAAATTGTCCGTAGAAACTGAACTCTGATGGCTTGTTTTTCAGATATAAATCAGAAGTCAAGAAAGGACTTGGCCTAATTTATATTGCTTTGCACTTTTGTCTGACTTTAAAGGAAAAAAAAAACATTCTCCAGTGAAATTTGGGTGCCAAACACATGCCCAGAATGTACAGAGCTTTGCTTTCCAGTCACCACTGTCCTTTAGGCGTTCCCCATGGCAGGTTCAGAGCCCTTTCTGTTCCATAGGTGTACGTTGGACTCTTAGAAATATTTCTGAGTTGCTCAGTAATATTTTTGGATTACAGTTTACTTGTTTCTGCACCAATAATTTCTTTTAAATTAAAGATTCCCTGTAATTCAGGCTAGGTTATCTGAACTAGTTGTATAGCACTGTCTTTTCCTTTGCCCTGTGCTCTGTACTCCCCGTCCTGCGCTTCCTGATGTTTGCTGTAGTCCCCCTCCTTCCCTGTGTGCTTCCCTCATCTCGGATACTGTGTAAGCATGTAGATACCTTGTACATACAGCAGAGCCTCTGGTGCCAGCCTCAGGGTGTCCTGACACTACACACCTAACACTCAGCGTGGTGGCACTTGGCAGCAGGATGTCCTGACCCCTGGCACTGGTGGTGACATGATTACCTAGACACTGTCTCTGCAAAAGGAGGTTTTCAGTATTCATTAGTTGGGGTTTTGGTTTTGTTTTGGTTTTTGTTTTGGTTATTTTTTGGTTTTTTTTTTTTTTTTTTTAATGGGAACTACATATTTTAAAATGTAATTTCTAAACTTTTTAAAAATTAAAAACTGTTTAATTTATGTTCTGTATCTTATATTTTTGTGCCGCGGGATTTGCAGCTTTGTGTCTCTGATACCAGTGGGGCCTCACAGCCCCTGCTGATGTCCTTGGTAGCATTAGTTTGGCTGCTCAGTGGAGAAGATACCATGGGCCAAAGTTCCATTATTTATGTTTGATTTGTGACACTTGGTGACGGTGAGAGGAGCTCGTTCCAGTCACCGCTCTGCTTCCTGTGCCAGTTCCGTGCTGGTGTCCCAGGAGGATCGGCTGCCGTGTCCTGGCTCCTCCATGCTTTTGTTAGGGAGCCTCCATAGCTGCTTCTTCAGTTCTCACAGTGTCCCCTGTCATCTGTGTGGTCACACAAAACCCCTGCGTTGTCCTGGGGCCAGGAGGAGCCGTGGAGCAATGCCAGGTGGATTTGCTGTCGCGTGCGGGGCCGGCGCGGTCCCGGCTGTGCGGGAGGGCTCGGCTGGCACGGGCTGTGCTGCCATCCCTGTCTGTTCTGTGCTGTTCTGTGCTGGCAGCAGCTCTTGGCTCTGTGGGGTTGTTGCCTTTCCCTGTGCAGTCCCGGGGCGGGCCAGGGGACAGCGGGGGAGCTCGAGGTGTCACCAGCCCAGCCCTCGCAGGGGGCACTGCAGGGGCTCCCCTCCCCACCCTCCCTGTTACTCCAGCTATTTATTCATCCAGATGAGCGAATGTGATGAAGTCCAGAAGAGCAAACTCGCTCCTGAGCGTCCATAAGGTCACTTTTTGGTAAGCTTGACAGTAGTTCGTGCAAGTGTCTTACTTTACCCTTTCTCATCTAATAGCTTTAATATTAAACTGTTTAAAAAAGATCTGCAGCCCTGAAGAAAAAGGTTCTTTGTTTCTGAAGAGCGGAGTCCTTTTTTTAAAAATGCATGTGTAAGATTTAAATTCCTGTTTTTCCTTGGGAGATAATGGTATTTGGACATGCAGTCTAAACTTCTTTGTGCTTTGTGTAACATAGCAGTGGACTTTTGTGATTGGCACCCAAGGAACTCGACTCCTGGGATTCATGGTAGTGATCCTGGCTGCACTCTGGACTTTGTTTTGCTAACCATAATTGAGCAACTGTACATTACTGCGATATTAATGTTTCAAAGCACTGGGATAGTCTAATTCTAACTTGTAATTATGTTTGCCAATTATCTGTTTGGAAAGTTGATGTATGAACAGCTTCTTGAAACTGTTAAATTGTACAGATATCGTTCATGATCTAAAGCTTTGTACTGTGGAATGTGCTTAATAAAAAAAAGTTTGAACTTAATTTGTCGCATGAATGGATGAGTGATGTCACCTCAGCGGAGTTTGGGTGTGAGTTAAGGATGGGTTGGAGCAGCCTGGCTGGGGGGTCCCTGCCCAATAAATGCCCCTCCAGCCCAACCCCAGTGGAAGACACAGGGCATGTGGAGCCCAAACCCATCTGCCACAGCCCAGCTCCTGCTCTGGCACAGGGGCTGGCAGCTGCTGTTCCACCCTTCCCTTTCTTCAGGACAAACTGGGACGAACAGTGAGATGTGGAGCTGAGCTCATTCACCCATCACAGAGGTCTGAACCCCACTGCCTCTGCAGGAACATCACAAGGAATTTTTCTTACTTTACCAAGAATGCAGATAGAATGTTTAAAATACTCCCCATCTCCTGGCTTGTTGAAGCAACCTCCATGCCTTGAGCTGTGGCAGAGTCTTCCAGGGCTCTGACTCAGGAAAAGCTTTGCCTTGGGCTTTCCTTTGCTGTGCAGTGACTTGTTCAATGCTGGGTTTGGTGGGTGTTTCTGGGAGACACTGCCCTGAAAAGGTTTTGGAGGTGCCAGAAACTCCACTGTAAATATGAGCAGTTCTGGCTCAGCATTGGCAAATCCAGGCCTCAGGAATGACTCCAGTGCAGGTGACTTCTTGCTCTCCTTGCCCCACTCTTGATTCTGGATAGGAGTGTTGGAAGCAGCGTTGCTGCTGTCAGGCTGAGGCTGCCCCTGCAGCTGAGTGAGTCCAATCCCCTCTGGTGCCAGGAGTGCTCTGTGGAAGCACAGCCTGGCCGAGCTCGTGACGGGGCTCTGAAGGCCTTGCTGGATATCATTATCCAAATAAGCCACAAAAGCTCTGGGATGGATCTGCAGTGTAAACCTTGAGGTCGGGCTTTAACATTCCAGCACACCTGGGTGGCCTTTGCATTTGGTTGTTTTGTGGGTTTTCCCTTGCAGCCTTTCATGGTTGGCTGTAATTCCCACCAGAGAACTTCCCAGGGAAGTCGGGGAGGCCCTGGGTGCTCCCACCCATCCTAGGGGGATTTGAGGCCCCTTTGGACTCTCCCCACACACTGTCCTGAGCATGGAGTGCCCATGGGGCCGGGCAGTGCCCTGGGAGGGTGGGCAAGGAGGGCAGGGCTGGACCCCAGGGACCCCCACAGGCACTGGGGTCTCACTCAGGCCCAGCATCTCCTGCCAAGTCCTTCCCAAACTGCCTGTGGATGGGGCTAAAGCAGCACAATTCCAGAGGGGAAAACTCCATCCAACCTGGCCTTGGGCACTGCCAGGGATCCAGGGGCAGCCCCAGCTGCTCTGGACACCCTGTGCCAGGGCCTGCCCACCCTCACAGGGAACAATTCCTAATTCCCAATATCCCATCCATCCCTGCCCTCTGGCACTGGGAGCCATTCCCTGTGTCCTGTCCCTCCATCCCTTGTCAATTGTCTCTCTCCAGGTTTCCTGGGGCTCCTTCAGGCCCTGCAAGGCCACCCTGAGGTGCCCCCAAAGCTTCTCCTGTGCAGGTGAACAATGGCAGCTGTGCCAGCCTTTCCTCCCAGCAGAGCTGCTCCATCCCTCTGCTCATCCTGGAGCCTCCTCTGGCCTGGCTCCAGCAGCTCCAGCTCCTGCCTGTGCTGGGCCAGGGCTGGGGCAGCTCTGCAGGTGGGGAATCACCTGAGCACAGGGACAGGAATCCCCCCTGCCCTGCTGCCCACGCTGGGGAGATGAAGGGAGAGAAAGGACCTTTGGAAAAGACCCTTTTCTGTTCTCCATCCCAGCAGAGCTTTTGCTAAAAATTCCAGGAATTTTCCAGGTTCAGTCTCCAGGATCACTCCCCGGCCTGGCTGTGCTGCCAGACACAGCTGTGCCCATCCCTGCAGTGGGAATTGCTCCCGTGGGAAGCTGCTCTGGCACCCAGGCTCTCTGTGGTGTCTGTGTGGGCTGTCCCTGTGCCACAGTGACAGGATTTGGGGCTGCCCTGCCCCGCAGCCCCCAGCTGCTGCTGCTCAGCAGGGCAGGGGGATGGAGCCAGCATTGGCTTCTCCAAGCTCCAGCTTTTGCCTGGATACTTTAAATACATTTGTGCAATGCTCTGTGGTGCTGAAACAGAACTCGAGTCACTTGTTAATCACTCACACACCAGGACCAAACTGTTCAGAGCTCCTGCCCTCTGCAGAGCTGTTCTGCAGCAGAACTCAATTCAGGGCAGGGGATAACAGAAATCAGCAGTGATTATCCAAGCCTGTAGGTAACATCCTCTTGGAACACCTCTGGGCACTGGAGCAGGGTGAGGAACTGCAGGGAGTCAAGGCCTCTCTGGTTTAGGCTGTCTGAGCTCACTCTGTCTCCCTGAGTGTTTCTATCATCACCAAACGTGTGGCACATGCCCACTAAAATCTGTGAGCACTGACTGAAACGGTTCATTTTTGCCCTTAGTACTTTTGTTTTGTTTTAGTAATGAGATTATTTTCTGAAAAATGTTTAAACAGTAATTTAACAGATCAAAATTGCAACTGAACCAGAGATCCCACAGTATTTTCCTTGGGCTTTGAACATCTCAGCACAGGAGCTGGGTGCATCCAGCCAGGCTCCAGGGATGAGAACCTTTTGTCTTCCCTTAGGAACGGCCCCGCTGCCTTCCCTGAGCACCAGCAGCGCTGTGGGAGCGCTAATTGGGAACCGTAATTGGTTACGGCTGCCTCTGGGAGTGTTTGCAGGGACCATCCTCTCTCCCGTCTCGTCTTTCCCAGCCTCTGCTCGCGGCTGAGCCCGGAGCAGCCCCCGGCCGGATAATCCCCTTGGCAGAGGAATTCAGGGATGCTCTGTGGGGTTCCTGTATCAGCACGGGGAGGCTCTCGCAGCTCTCTCTCGCCCCTGACGAGCTCTGCAGGTCCTGCAGTCCCCACCCTGCAGCTCCTCGGGGATGGATTGAGTGGGAAAAGGCACTGGGAGCGCTCTGCAGACACCTCGGCGGCTCCCAGTGCCGGGGCTGCTTTGGACGCTGGCAGGGACATCCCGCAGGGACATCCCGCTGGCTCCTTCCCAGGGCCCCGGGCACCCCGGCTGGCTCCCAGCCCTGTCCCCAGGCCCAGCGGCTGCCACAGGAAGGTCCGAGCCAGCAGCGTCTGGACACAAAGCCGCCCCCCAGACCGGGGCTGCCAGGAGCGGGGAAGAGGAAAGAGGCGCCGGGGGTTGCCCCAAACCTTTCCTTTCCCTTGGGTACCGATATCGCTCCGGGCTCCGCATGTGGAGCCTCGGTTTTGTGGGGGGGGGCAGCGCCTGCTCCGCCCGACGCCCCGCACTTCCCCAGTCCCGCCCGCTGCTCCTCGGCGGGGCTCCCGGCCCTCTGTGCTCTCTGCTCCCCTGATCTCGGCTCCAGGGAAGGGGGCAAAGGCAGGAGCAGCCCCTGGGCTGCCGCAAGCACGGCAGGGCAGGGAGATCCTGACTGCGCCAATTCCTTGGCGAGGTCGGTGCGGCTCTGGCTCAGCCCCTCCCGGGTGGCGAAGGCCGGGGACAGCGGCAGGGACAGCCCGGGCGGGCGGTGCCCCTTCCCGAGAGAGCCGGGCCGGGCTGCCGAGCACAGCACAGCCCCTGCCCGGCCCGGTCCGCCGAGCACAGCACAGCCCCGGCCCGGCCCGGCCCGCCGAGCACAGCACAGCCCCTGCCCGGCCCGGTCCGCCGAGCACAGCACAGCCCCGGCCCGGCCCGGCCCGCCGAGCACAGCACAGCCCGGCCCGGCCCGGGTCGTCGAGCACAGCACAGCCCCTGCCCGGCCCGCCGAGCACAGCCCCTGCCCGGCCCGGCCCGTCGAGCACAGCACAGCCCCGGCCCGGCCCGGCCCGTCGAGCACAGCACAGCCCCGGCCCGGCCCGGTCGGCCGAGCACAGCACAGCCCCGGCCCGGCCCGGCGAGCACAGCACAGCCCCTGCCCGGCCCGGCCCGGTCCGCCGAGCACAGCGCAGCCCCGGCCCGGTCCGCCGAGCACAGCACAGCCCCGGCCCGGTCCGCCGAGCACAGCACAGCCCCTGCCCGGCCCGGTCCGCCGAGCACAGCACAGCCCGGCCCGGCCCGGCGAGCACAGCACAGCCCCTGCCCGGCCCGCCGAGCACAGCACAGCCCCTGCCCGGCCCGGTCCGCCGAGCACAGCACAGCCCGGCCCGGCTGGTCCCGACCCCCTCAGGAGCTCCTGGCTGCCCGGTCCCGGCCGTGGCTCCATGGAGCGAGGGGAATCCCTTCCCTCGGCGGTGGCGCTGCCCCTGCTCCCCCTGGATGTCCCTCGGGAGCGAAGGGACCAAGGCCGAGCCCTGGAGCCACCGGAGCGCGGCCACCGCCGGGCGATGCTCTGCCCCTAAATCACAGCTCGGGACGCATAATCCTGACTTCACACTTTTTCCCAGACAATATCTTTCCATATAATCTTAATGATTCCTGCTGCAATAACAAATAGGCAGCCCTGAGAATAACTTCACACTTAATTGCTCGTGCCAAGAATCTCACCACTTGGCCCTTCTCTGGGTGTTTTCCCTCCAATCCATCTGCACAAACAGAAGTGGGCCAGTTCTGTGCCTCAGGAATGAGGAGATAAAAAGGCAATAATTTATTTTTCCACCAAAGCTAGAAGTATTTTATAGAATTTGCTAAAGTTTTTGTTTCAGGAAATTTCATCATGTCTCCAGGAAAAAAAAAAAAAGCGCCTAATTGGCCTCAGATTTTCTAACTCCCTTTTCATTTTTGTAATATGAGGAGGTCTAGGTCATCTCAAGGTCACTGCAGTTAGTGTTGCTTTAGTGCACCTCTGTGGATACCTCGTTTCTGCAGCAGTTTTTCCTTGAAAAACAGCCCCAGCCTGCTGCTGTAACAGCCACTTTCCTTGGCAACCAGTTGCATTCCTTTAGCATATGGAAATATTTTTTAAAACACATAACATATAGGGGTGCTTGTAGGTGAAATTTGCCAACAGAAATGGAGCAAATTCTTCTAAGCCCGTTGAATGGTGCTGTAAAAAAAAGCTTTTAACAGAAAGCTGCCATTTCCCATTATCTACACTGGGATCTTGATGTCAAAATAAAATGCTGGTGGTTATCAAATTAATAAAAATGTTTTGCTTGGGAAAAATTTAATTTTACCACCCTCCCAAGGCTTCCTGCTGTGTTGCCATGTTGGTTTACATGGCTTCAGGTGGTGAGGTCATTCCAGCCTGATTTTTTTGGTCTATCTCGGTAATGCTGTGGATTCCAAATCTTTTGTTTTAGAAAAACTTATGTGGTATCTTGAAAATGTAACAAATGCTGAGTCTGCAATACTGGAGAAACAGAATTCAAAAGAAAGAAGTGTTTGTACCTGAATGACCAGATTTTTCTGAACAGGTATGGCCAAAATGAGAGGAGGCACCATCACAGAATCCCAGCATGGTTTGGGTTGGAAGGGACATTAAAGCTCATCCAGCTGAGCTGGATCCATGCCCTGAGTTACTGCTCAAGGCTTTCCTTCTGAGGGACCAGCCCAGGCTGGAATTACTGGAGGTTTCAACTGCAGATTTAAAGCAAATCTGATGCTTTCTACAAGTACCCCCACATTGCCTCCATCTGGGTTGGTGCCTTTGTGCTTCTGCTGTCAAAACCTGGCAAAATTTTGCAAATTCAGCAAGGAAAAGCCCAAATGCAAGTGAAAACTGGAGGGCAAGCCTGGGCAGGTGTGTGGAGGGGAAAGCTCCTGGTCCCTGATCCTTTACACAACAGAGTATTTTAAATTTGCTGAGGAAGGGCAAGCTGCCTGGATCTGAGGGGAAGATAAACAGAGAGGATGGAGCAGTGAGATCCTCAGGGATCTGCCACAGCCCTGGTGCATCTTCCCAAGCCTTGGGAGGGCTCAGGGAAACAGGGAGCAGCTCCCAGAGCTGGGCACAGCCACAGGGCTCCCACAGCTGGGCCAGCTGCTGCATCTGCCAAGTTCCTGGTGGCAGCTCCTGGCCTGCCAGGCTGGGACAGGACCCCAGAACTCGGTGATGTCACATCCAGGAAACTAATTACAAGCAGGATTCCGAAAAAGTTGTTGTGGAAGTGGTTGTGTTCCCATAGGAGATTTTTTTTCCTGGCATACCTGCTTCAGCAGAGTGCTGGGCTGGACCCTGGGGCTGAGGGATGTCTGTGTTTGTGGTTAAAACAAAGGGAGAGCCTGTGCTGCAGCTGGAGTCTCCTGCTAGGGGTTCCTGGTTCCCTGCTCTGACCTTGCAGCCCCTCTGGCAAGGGTGGGGTGTGCCTGTGCTTGTTCATCCTGAAAAACCCCAGTGTCTTTTCCCCAGCAGCACCCTTATTGCTGTGGGAGGAACTGTGCCCAGTGCCTGGGACACCTCCCACTGTCCCAGGCTGCTCCAAGCCCCATCCAGCCTGGCCTTGGGCACTGCCAGGGGCAGCCACAGCTGCTCTGGGCACCCTGTGCCAGGGCCTGCCCACCCTCATGGGGGAATTTCTTCCTCAGTAATCTCAACCTACTCTCTTTCAGTTTGAAGCCATTCCCCCTTGTCCTGTCACTCCAGTTGCTGATGAATTCGTCCCTCTCCAGGTTCCCTGCAGCCCCTTCAGACCCTGGCAGGGGCTGTGAGGTCTCCACACAACCTTCCCATTTCCAATCCTCACACCCAGCTGGATTTTTGGTGAGCATAGCACAGTTTGCTTGCACCTCCTGCTTCATCCTGAACACCTTTTGCCATATTAGGCAAATAACAGAACTGGAAAAGACACCAGTAACAAATCCCAAGTTTTTCTGTGGATGATTTCCTGCAAACACTCATTTCTAGGAGTCTGCTGGCCAGCACTGGCTGAACACCCAGCCCAGTGAGCTTCCTTCTCAGAGTGCAGGTGAATTATTTGCCATGACTTGCCCTTGGCTATTTTTTGAGGGTGATTAATGATGTACCTTGGGTGCTCTTCTCTTGTTTTGCTTTTTGTCTCCATGACCAGAGAACTGAAACAAGAACAGTGAAATGTGGAAATTCAAGTTGCCACTTGGACTTCCAGCAGGAATTCCAGAGCCAGCACACATCCATGTGAGAGCTGGCAAGACTCCCTCCCTGCAGTGCCTCTGTGACCTCCTGGCAGCTCCTCAGCCCACTGCTGAGTGTTTAACTTGTCCCCTGTGGCACAACCCAAACACGCTGGGCCATGCTCCTTCCCAGCTCCTGCAGGCACAACAGGCATCCAGATGATCTTCCTTTTCAAGGAAAATCAACACTTTCAGGAGCCTCATGGACTGGACATGTGTCCCTTTCCTCAGCCAGGGCTGTGGTGTGGTGTGAGGAGAGCCTGGAATTCCTGTGGGCCACAGGACAGGGACTGAGGGCAATGGCAACACAAACCCAAGGCAGGCTTTAATTCAGCTTATTCTGAGACAGTTCATGGTCACCTGTGCCACAGCAGGGCATTCTTTCTGCAGCCCTGAGAGCAGCTCAGCACACATCCAGCCCCATTCCCCGGAACCCAACCCCCAGGGGCAGCAGGGTTGGCTGGGATGTGTCTGGGCTGGGAATTCTCCCCAGCTGAGCCCCTCAGCCACACGGGGCTGGTGCTGCCAGCCCTGCCCAGGGAGGGGCTGGGACAGGTTTGACCTGCAAGGGAAGGCATTGCCCCCAAACCCAAGTCAGATTTCAGAGGCAGTGGCCAGTGCAGCAGGTGAAAGCCCAGCTCCCAGCAGGTTGCACGGCTGCAGAGAGGCCATGGTGGATATGGAAATGCTTTCCTTTTTCAGAGCTGGCAATGAGTTCCATGCCATCCCTTTGTGATTTCAGGGCTGGTGGAGATGTGGAGCTGCATTAGCTCCTGTCCCAGCTCCAGGCAGGGAGGAGCTGAGCTATGTCTGCTGCTCACACGCAGCAGAAGAGCAGGTGGGTTCTGGACTCACACATCCACAAAAATGGCATTTTGGTGCCACAAAGGGCTGTCACAGCTCCTGTGAAAAGCCTGGGCTGAACCTGGAATGGCAGAGCCAGGTTGCACATGGAGATGGGGGTGTGGAAGCCAGACCCAAAGGAATGGATGTTGGGGATCTTGCAGCCCAGGCTGCATCCCTGTCCCAGGTGGAGACTTGGATCTATAAACAGAGCCACTGCAACATCTCACCTGTGGGAGCTGATTCTGCACCTGTTTGGTTAAAAACCATCAGCAATGCCCTTCCTGAGCCTTCTCTGTGCTGCTTCCCTTCCTGCAAAACAAACAGGAACTGGGCTGGTGGGAATGTTCTCGTGGCAGTTCTACACAGAACAAAAATGCACATACGACCTGGCATCTGCTTCTTTTCCCCAATAAACTGCAAAATCAACACACACAAATATGTTTATGTGAACGGGCCAGAAAAACAGCTGGTTCATCAAAGCAAAGGGGCACGCTTGGCTTTGCTGGGCCAGTGTTCAGCGGGCTCCCATGTATTTATAAAGTGAGAAAGTGGAGCATATTTGAACATGCAGGTGTATAAATATTCCTGCCAGACCTGCTGGAGTGTTTGAAGTCTCCCTGAAGCCGCTGCTCTGACTCACCCCTTCCCAGGGAGTGCTGCCCTGGGGGGAGCTGCTCTGCCAGCCTGGACTGGCCCCTCTGGCAGCCCTGGCAGAGAGATTGTGCCAGGACAGCCCCAGCTGTGCCCTCCGGGGCCAGGGCAGGGGCTGAGGCTGCCCTGCCTGGGAGGGTTGGGGTGGCTCCACGGAGGTGCTGCAGGCAGATGTGGGGCTGAGCATTTGTTTCCTTGGCCTGGCACCCGTGGCAGAGGCTGCAGCTTCCCTGCCAGCGTGGAACATCCAGCTCAGCTCTGCAGCCTGCACTCCCAAACCAGGGGGCTCAGGGTTGGAACCCCCCAGTGATCCTGAGCAGGGAGAGCAGAGCATCAGCCCTGGCATGGGGACACAAAGGGCAGATGCAGCACAAATATTCTGTCAGGTGCTTCCCAGCCCTGCCTGCCTCTGGATGCTGTCACTGCTGTGCAGGGAAAAGTAAATCCTTTCATAATAGAACACATGCACACCTCCAGCCCAGGCACACACCTGCACAGCCAGAACCCAGCACAGCCTTCCCCACAAAGCTCCTGGAAGCTTTCTGTCACTGTGGAGCAATCTGGGACTTCATCTAAGCTGCAGCCAGCCCAGCACAGGCTGATGTGCTTCTACAAAATGAGTTTCCTAAAATGTATTATCCTTTTCTGTGGGTAGCTGGAGTGTCCAAAGCTAAATAAAACAATTTTTAACATATTTTTTTCTCAGTGAGAGCTTTTTTTTTTTTTTTTTTTTTTTTTTTTTTTTTTTTTTTTTGTCAAACTGGTCTTCCACGTGGAAAGTTTAGACTAAAATCATAGAATGGTTTGGGTTGGAAGGGACCTTAAAGATCATCCAGTCCCACCCCTGCCAGGGCAGGAACTCCTCCCACTGTCCCAGGGTGCTCCAGGTTCTGTCCAGCCTGGCCTTGGGCACTGCCAGGGATCCAGGGCCATTTGGGTGTAAATAGCCTTAGACTGAATTTTGCTGTAGAAAGTTGAGAATAATTGTGTCTGTGGTTCCTGGTGAAGGCACTCCCTAATGTGAACAGTATTTCCACCAGGATAAAGAAAGTCACGAATTTTACCTTATAATGTGAGCTGAAGAAATGACCCATGGGTGTTACCTGAGTGGACTTTCCAATCTTAGAGTTTATTTTCATTATATTATCAGAATTTTCTAATTCTGGTAAGCTCTATGGAAGAGCTTGTCCAGCTTCCACTGACTCTCAACAATGGAATAACAACCCCTGACCTGGATCCATTCCCACATCCTGCCAGTCCCACCTTCACCTCGCTCATCAGGACACTGATGAAAGCCACTAGATGTCACTGCTATATTGCACTAATGAAGTTAAAATAATATTTTTCTGGCAATAAATGTTCTGACTCATAAGGAAGTTGGTTTATAAAAGCTGTGGATAGTTTGGATTCCTTCCAGTTACAAAACAAAACAAAACTTCTTTTTCTTTTCTTTTTTATTTCACTAAAAATATTGGATCCAAGTTCAAAACTCTCATTTCACAAATAACATTGATTTGTATTTTAAAAGGAGGAATACTTTGAAGTTAATACCAAGTAAAAAAACGTGGTCTGTAGCTCTGTGAACTGAGATGATGGGAAAAAATTATATCTGAAGGTCTGCAGTGCTAAAGACAGGGCTTGACTAAAGGCAGGGCTGGAGATGGTCAGGAATACTCCTGTTCCTGTGCTCGGCAGAGAGGGAGGCAAAGGGCCTGTGAAATAACATAATAGCAGCAATAACATTGTATTAATGTGCCTTTCATGTCCCAGGCTTCCCAGTGCAGGGCAGGACAATCCTCCCCTCGCTCAGCAGCAGCAGGAGCTGCCCTTGGCAGCTGTCAGAAATCCCTTGGGAAGGGCTGCTCCAGCCCCAGACACCAGGAGGGCCTCTGGGGAGCAGGGGAAGCGTTTCAATGGGCACCTCAGGCTTTGCCCACAGTGCTGAGGCTCACTCCAATTCCTTCATCTGGTTCTCTCTTCTGCAAGGGATGGTGCTTTGGGCTTGGGTTTCGTGTTTTAAGGCTTTGGTCATTGAAAAAACTGGCAGGTGAGCTCAAAATTTAACTGCTTCTGGGAAGAAATTCAATGTATCCCAAGTGGCCACCTGAGAATTCCTTCCCCAAATGAATCCTTGGTTTTTTCTCCTGAGGTCACCTAGACAAGAACTGACTGCTGCAGGTAATGAGATCTTCCTGAACCCCTGATAGTGGAAGATGCAGAGAATGTCCTGAATTCTGCTAAGAAAATGCTCACTCTCATCTGTCATGGGAAGCTCTTTTTTGGAGATGAAGAATGAAAAAATGGGATGGGATGGGATGGGATGGGATGGGATGGGATGGGATGGGATGGGATGCGATGGGATGTGAGGGGTATTTTTGTCCCATGGAATTTCTTTACCTTCTCTCTACCAGTAAGTGAGATGGACACATTCATGCCCTTTGGGAACCAGCATTTGGGTGTGGGTATAAGAACACAAATTAGAAGGCCATTTTTGGGCCTGTCCCCACCCCGTCATGATTTCTTTATCCCAGTAGAAGGAGCTGAAGTTATTGGCAATTTACTGAGAACTATTTCCTACTGTGAGGAGGAGCCTGAGTGCAGCTGCAGCTGAGCAGAGCCCGATCCCTGTGCCTGGGAGCAGGAAATGTGGCTGCTCTGGGATTCCTGCCCACGAGGATGGAGAAGTGCCATGCTGTGGGTACCTGTGGGAAGGAAAACAATTGGGGTCCTTGGCAGGAGTGGGTTTAGTCTATGTCCTCTGTGGAATGTGGGTGTGAAATGAGTTTACCCCATGCTCTGCGTTTTGACCACACAGCAGCAGCTTCTTGGCTGTCTTGGACCAGCACCAAAGGGGGGTAAGGGGCTTTCTGAAGTGGCTGGGCTGGGCTCACAGCCTGAGACACAGCCCACTGTGCAGTGCTTCCTGTGTGCCTGCTCTGCCCCAGGGATGCCTCTGTTTTCATGTAATTGGGACAACTGGAGTGGGTGAACTTCTGTTTTGGGAAGCACTTGGGGACTGATGGTGCTGTATCACTGCAGGTTCTAATTAATCACCTGACATCCAGCAAAAAACTCATCCAGAGCCGTGCCCAGACACCCAGGGTAACTGGGACTGGAGGGAAATCTCTCCTGATGGGCAGTGCTACAGAGTTTGTGTGTTCCACGTCCAGGTAAACTCCCAGCTGGAGCAGGACTGAGACAGAGAAACACAGAAAGGCAAGAATAACTCACTTCCCTGGCTCAAGTTACTGACAAAGGCATGAAAGCCTCAGCCTGGAGGATAAATTATGAGCTATCAACCCAACCAGAGCCATAATAAGAAGGGAGGAATCAGATGAGTAAGGCAATAGGGGAAAAGCAAACACTGTGAGTAATGGCAAGACAAGGTTGGTTCCCTAGAAGTTGTCTGACCACATTAGATAGCACAGCTCAGTGGCTGGGGCTGGGCCCAGTGTCTAGAGAATAAATCAAATGGTTTTTTTGTTATTGATAAAACATTCTCTCCACAGCAGATGGATTTAATATTTCCTGGATCCATACTGTTGAAGCCCAGCAGTGGGGATGCCTTTCCAGGTCTGCACTATTGATGGCTTTGTTTCCAAGGGGTGCAGACTCACAGAGTTCTCCCAGGACTTGTTGCTATAAACTGTGAAGGGAGGATTTTTGTCTCTCTCTCCTTTGATTCCTTCCTCAGTTTATTGACTTTCTTTGCTCCTGATCCACTTCACTTCCCCTGGCCCAGTTAATTCCTCCCACTTCCTTCTCTCCCCTGCTCCTTCTTTCCTGGCACTTCCATGCTCTCCCTGCTCAGGGTGTGGGGACCACGGATTGGGAAGAAATCCTTGACTGTGGGAGTGTAAGGCACTGGCACAGGGTGCCCAGAGAGCCTGAGGATGCCCACTGGGTTCTGTGCAGGAACACATCCCGCTGCCATGAGAGCCTGTAAATCCACAGGAACAGAGGTACAAGCACTGCCAGCTTCCTCAGTGGAGCTGTGAGATCTGACCCAGGCTCTGGAATGTGGGAGGTGCAAAGGGCCTGGGCTAAACCCCCACCAAAAGCCTTTTGCCCATGGGAATTTGCATTCTGCCCTCTCTCCTCTTTCAGCACTGAACCCAACCTTCCATTCTTGGGACAAGCTGTGCAGGCTCTCCCTGTTCCCTGCCAGGTGGAGTCTGCAGGGGCCCAGAGTGGTTGATTTGGTCTGGGATTATCTTCAGATGGAGACTTTTAATTGAGGACAAGTGTAGGACCTGGGACAGCCCATGAGAGTGAGAGCTGCCCCCTGGCCTGGCCAAGGGCACCATTCCCACCACAAGGAGCTCTAATTACACAAGCAGTTAATTGAAATGGCAGGAGGACTGAGTGCCTGGGGGGCAAGGTGGGCGCTGGATGTGGAGAAAATACAAAATGGTCCTTAACTAGCTGTGAATCTTTCAAAGCCCATCTTTACACACAAAATATATTGACCATAAATAAGTCAAGAAAAGAGCAAACTCTGGGGCCAAGTGCCTCGGCAGTTCTGTAGGACCAATTCTGCCCCCATCGTGAGCCTAAGCTTAGATTATATTTTTCAGCAGAAAACCTGTATCTACAATTAAGAATCAAGTTTATCCTCCCATGCTTTTTGCTGACCTTCAGCAGTAGAAAAGAGAATCACTGCAAAATTTTTTAAGTAACAGAAAAAAACTTAGCTGCTAGGGATTAGTGGTTTATTTATTTTCTCAACTAATTCATTAAGAGAAGCTGAATTTAATGTCTTACTCAGCCTGTAAAGCCTTCCTCCTCGTCTCCTCCAGCCCACTTCCTCTGAGTTCAGCACTTCCTGCAGGTAGATGTGGTGCTCACTGTTGTTCCACAATGACTAAGATCTTTAATCGTGTTATGGTTTAATAACAACAGGAATTAGGTTTGCTGCTACCAAAACCATTTCATTATGACATATCCAAAGACACAAAACCCTCTTGTGCAATAATAAGGGGGAAAAAAGAAATCTTTCCATCCACTTGTACAAAAGAAGCCTCAAGAGATCAGTGCTATAATAAGAAGAAAACAAACATGATTCAGTTTAGAAAAATGCAGCTAATATGTCTAAAGGAAACTGCAAGTACTTAATCAAACAAGGATTTGGGAAGCAGTGTTGTTAGGCATGACCTGGGAGTTGTGGGAGACAGCAAATGAGATATTAAACAGATAATTAGGCTTTTTGCTGAAATGGTACTGTCAGCATGGGATTTAGGGTCTTGTGTTCAGCTGTGTGCATCCCAATTGGATGGGAGGTACAAAGGTGTTGTGGGGATTGAGTAGCCATGAAATAAGCACACGAGGGACACAAAAGAATTGGAAAAGAATAGGGGAAATAATTCATAAAAAAGCAAATACTGAGGGTTTGACTTATGGATGGCACAAGGAAAGGTGAAGGAGTTCAAACCTGGGAGAGCCCTAAAGGGAAGAGGAGCCACACAGGGAAACACATGAGGGAGAATCTGAAGGGTGTGAGGAAAGACAGTTATAGGCTGACAAGCAAGAAAGGACTGAGACCTCTTAGCACTCATAACAGCTACTCCATCCTTTCCTTTTATTTAGAATAAATATATGGCAGGACCAGGAAACACTGGCCTAGCAGCTGGAGTAACTTTGGGCAGGAAGAGGAAGGAGGCTAAGACAGCAGAAATGAGGTTGGCTCATTTGGCTTCTCACAAAGGAGGAGTCCTAGGTTGACTATATGATGCTTGTATTCCCAATTGTGTTCTGTTTATGCTGAATAATAAGTATTGCACCTTTAAGACTTGTTGCAGACAGTGAAGGGGGCAGAGAAGAAGCAGCAGTTTGTTTTCAGACACTGCACTCACTCCTCCACATTCCTGCTCCTGGACTGAGTTGTCTGTGGATGAACAGACAGCAGGACAGAGCTCTCCTTTGCTTTTAGTTAGTTTAGCTAGCTGAGGCAAAGTTCCCTGGTTTTTTTCTTTTTTCCCTTTTCTTTGGCCCTGTTTAAACCTGCTCTGGACTGAACACCCAGGGGAGCACTGGCAGCTCCACCTGTGCCCCACCAGGCCGGGCCTGGCCTGCGACATTTCCAGCACTGAGGGACTGATCAGAGACTGAGTGAGCTGAGCTGCAACCCGAGGAAGGGACTTCGCAGTTTGTCATCTCTTTTGGAGCAGCAAGGGGGTTTATTGCTTAATATTGTTTAGGGTTTATTGTTTAATAAACAGCTTTTTTCCACTTTTCTCCAAGGAGGTCTTTTCTCCCAGACCGGTTGGACGGATTGAATCTGCTTTCCTAG
This sequence comes from Molothrus ater, assembly GCF_012460135.2. NCBI lineage: Eukaryota > Metazoa > Chordata > Aves > Passeriformes > Icteridae > Molothrus > Molothrus ater. The sequence goes on along the minus strand of NC_050492.2, from coordinate 850,154 downwards.
AGGAGCCCCTTTGGGGGTTCTCTCCCACATTTGCCCTGAACCAGGACATGAGGTCAGTCTGTTAGCTCAGGGCTGATCCAGTCTCATCTCACTGATGCATTTTGGTGTTTTCATGTCCCAGCTCCAGTGGGTCCAAAGGCTGGGCCAGGTTTAATGGGGTTTATTCAGTTCTCTTGTGGAAGTGCTGTGAATTTCCTAACTGGTGCGGTGGCTGACACTGGAAAGATTCCGATTTCCTCCAAAGTTTGGAAGACAGGGTACAACCTCCCCTCCTCACCAGTTCTTCCAGTCTTGAGCTGCTCAGAGCTCTTCAGGGCTGCTGCTGCTCCCGAGAGAGGGATTCCAAGGTGCAGGGCACATGTGAGCACAGTGTTTCTTCTGCAGCCCCTCTGGCCAGAGATCAGAGATGAAGAGGCAATCTAAAGTTCTTATTGATAGCAAAAAGTTAAAGGAATCTTTTCAAATCTTACAGTGAAAGGTTCACTTTGATTCAAGTCTGACTTTCTCCAGCCTATTTGCACAGCTTTCCCTATTACAGAGGGTATCAGATGAAAAATAAAATTACTGATACCTGGGAGGTTTTGGGGCAGCTTGTGACCTCTGTTTGACCTGAGTGGGAGCCACAGATAGAAAACTGAAAGTTTGCGAGAGCTTGTGGAGCATGGGAGCAGAGTCATGACCTACAAGTTCCTCTTGGTGGCTCCTGGACCTGACAGTGGAGCAGAGGGAAGAGAATCAACACATCCCCACACCTCCCTGGGAAGGGAGAGCTCCCTGGGAATCAGCACCTCCCTGCCGGGTGCCAGCCTGAATTCCTGACATAGCAGCCTTCAAGCCACAGGCAGCTGCCAATGGAGCTCTGGCCCAGCCAGGCCAAACAAAAAGTTCCTCTTGAATATTAAAATTAGAAATAAGATCTTGCTCAGTTGGACATCACATTGAGAGCTGTGGCTCACACAGGGGTGGGGTGGCTCTGACAGGTTTAGGACTCTCCCCCCTCCTTTCCAGGGCTGCAGGTACCTGCCCTGTTCTGACCTGTCACACTCAGGACTGGCAGCTCAGGACTGCCCAGCACAGGGGCTGCCACTGGGGAGGAGCAATGCTGGCTCTGCTGGGGCATGAAAAAAGCAAGAGGGAGTTTCATTTTTACTGAAAAGCTTTTTTAACAATGCTTTGATGATGTGCTGAACCTCTAAATGTACATGTTACTTCTATCTCTCTGGGGACAGAGATATAAAGGAAGGGGATGAGGATCCTGGGGGAAGCCAAGCAGCAGAGCCTGGTGTCCTGTGGAGTTGTCCAGCACAACAAACAAGTAAGTGACTTAGAGAAGAGTAAGTCCTGAAGTTTAAATACTGTTTGAAGCACAAAAAGAGTCTTTGTTCCATAACTCCCATCAGCAAAATGGAAAAGTTCTCTGCCTGGATGGAAATCCCCTGTGTCCTCACGTGCAGGATTTTGGGAAGAGGCAGAGGGTGGCAGGCACATGCTGAGAGAAGCCCTCGGTCTGTGCCTTACCCAGCTTGGTCACAGAGCTCTCTACAGGATTGGTCACCACCTACCTACAACAACAACATGGCTTGGGGAGGGCAGACAGTGGAGTCTGCAGATGGAAATAAAAACCAGACCTGAAGCTGAGGCTTGAGTGACTTTGGCTGTTAATGACTTGTCCCCAGGGCAGGTGAACTGTGATGTGCACCAACAGCAAAATTTGCTCTTTCACAGTTCAAGTATTTTAGCTTCGATTAATAAAAATGCAGCAGATTTTTGCATCCCAGCAGAGCCTGATTTCCCTGTCACTGTGGAGCAGTGAGCAGTTAAAGCTTCATCATCATCTGAGCCTGGCTTGGCCAGGGAGCTCTGCAGCTGCAGCTCTGAGAGCAGCGTTAGGCCTGGCTCTGAGATACAACTGCAGTGGGACTTTGTGGGGTGGGAGGGGTGGTTGTTAACTTGAATTGCAGACTTCTGGGCTCTTTTCTCTTTGATTCTTGGTAGTGAAATGTTCTTTCCTCGCTAAACCTTCGCCCTGGTCCAGTTCAGCCCCATGGGTGTGCAGGGAGCTGCTCTGCTCTGTGTGGTGCCAGCTCCCTCCTGCCACAGCTGGGATGCTCCTGGGCATGCAGAACCAGCAGGGTTTGCCACTGGGTGAGACTTCCACATCAAAGAGCTTTATAAGCAGAACCTCCGATGTGTTTGAGGTTTGCCCATCACTGCAGGATCCTTCCCAAGAGCATATTTGCTCATTAAAAAGCAGCCAGACTTGTTCCTGCCGGCGTTCTGGTTTGTTTGGATCCCAGGCTGCCTCCAGGATCAATGGGAGTGTGCTCTTGGAAAGGGCTGTGCAGTGATGGGGAAACCTCAAACATTTTGGAGGTTCAGTTTGGAAACCTCTCTGGTTTGGAAGTCCACCAAAAGCATGTCATGAGATGGTTGGAAGACTGGGTGGGGTTTACATCTGAGGATAGAGTGCAAAAGTGAGAATTGTTTAGCTTGGAAGAAGAAAGGGTTGGAGAGTATGTGAGTGAGGTGTTTAGGAAAGGTATTCAAGAAGCTAATCCACTCCTCAAGTTAACTTTTGTCTCTAACATGAGAGCAACGGGTCATTTAGCAAAAAATGAAACAAAAATTATTTTATCATGGACCATTTAACTGGACTACTTAGAAGTCCTCATCACCAAAGACAAAGACAAGAACTGCTACAAACAGCTTGATTTAACAGAAATGCTATTGATTTTGAGATGGTTCTGTTCCCCTAAGCGGTTTTCCCTCTGTGTGATTTGCCTGAGAAGGTTTTAAATTAACTGGGCTCCTCAGCACAGCAGAGACAGGAGCTCCTGAAGCTGAGCAAGGGCCTGGAGCATCTCAGTGCCCAGGAAAGGCTGAGGGAGCTGGGGCTGCTCAGCTGGAGAGGAGCCCAGGGAGAGAGAGGGGCCTCAGCCCAGCTGTCCCAGTCTGTCCCAGTCTGTCTCTGTGTGCAGGGCTCAGGGCAGCCCCAGGCTCTGCTCCAGGCCCAGCGATGGCCCCAGAGCCACGGGCAGGGCCTGAGCCCAGGAGCTGCCCCTGCCCAGGAGGCAGAGCTGCTGCCCTGGGCAGTGCCAGCCCTGAGCAGATGGTGCAGAGGCTGTGCAGTGTCCCTGCCTGGGGCCATGGCAGAGCTGTGAGCACACCCTGCTGTGCCCTGAGCTCTGGGATGGCCCTGCTGGAGCAGGGAGGTGACACCAGGTGAGCCCTGGGGTCCCTCAGCCTGACCCACTCTGGAATTAGAGAGGAGAATCAGCCCTCATTGAGGACTTTTACAGCATTTCACTCCACAGATTTCAATCCAAACTTCAGGCTTTTCCTCAGTATCTGACCTAGCCCAGATTTTTATGAGGCTTTGACAGAAACAGTCTTGGGACTGTTCAGACATTCAACAATGAGTTTTTTGAGTCTGATGGGATTTTTGAAAGTACTTACATGACAAAATCCATCATCGATGGATGGAAATGGTGACCAGGTGGGTGTTTTTATCTCAGGAGTTTATACACCAAAAATCCCAAAGTCCTCTAATTAGCCTCCTGATAACACAACAGGTAACCAGCACCCGCTCCTCTGGAGGGGACCTTGTTCATTTTTAAGATTGTCAGGCAGCAAGGACAATGTTAAAGTCTGCCAGGGCTGGTATAGCACATGGGGACTGGATACAGCAATGGAGCCCCTCCTTGGGACAAGTATGAGTCGGGATTTCCCGGGCCCATGGAAATCCCTGTGATGAATGAACTCACCACTGGATGTCATTGTTTCTCTATAGGAAAGCGTCGGGGACACTTATTTGGCAGTAAAATTGTTTTTATTGTCTGGGTTTTTTTCTCCCCCAAATAGCAAACCCCACATATGGGACATTCAGGTGTTTGGCACCTCTTCCACTTGGCTGCAGCCAGCCCAGGACCCAGATTACGCCTCTTGTTTTGCTAGGGCGGGGCGGCTTTGCAGCCCTGGGATGGATTCGGTCTCTGCTCAGCCCCGCAGCCTCCGGGCCAGATCGTCAGCTGGTGTAAATTGTGCTGCTCGCAGGATTCCAGCGGCAGTGCCAAGGCAAACAGCCGGGATCCAGCCCGTCCTGCTGCTCTGAGTCCCCTCCAGCCCAGCCAACCCTTCCTGCTCCCTGAGCACCTCCCGCGTGCCCCGGCTCCCACCTTCCTTAATGTTCTCTACAACAGACCAAATCCTTTTTTTCTCCTTCCTAGCTCAGTTCACCGTTTGAAATATCACCCAAATTATGACGTCAGTCGATTTTCCATGTTCTTTCGGCTCTTGGTTGTGTTATCTTCAAGATGCTCCTTCCAGGTGCAAATCAGCCTTAGGGAGAAGTGGTCAGCTGGGAAGGTAAACAAGTCATATAAACATAACCCAGAATCTTGTCCAATTTAACATCCACCTTGGCTTTTTGGTTGTTCTGGATTTGTTTCTGATCCTGTCTCACTGTCAATTTTCCACAACAACTCTTTCATTTTTTTAAAATCTCAAAATATATCATAGAATCATAGACTATTCTGAGCTGGAAGGGACCCACTGGGATCACCCAGTCCAGCCCCTGTCCCTGCCCAGACCCCCAGCAATCCCCCCTGTGCATCCCTGGTGTCCAAAGGCTCCTGGAGCTCTGGCAGCCTCGGGGCTGTGCCCATTCCCTGGGCAGCCTGGGCAGTGCCCAGCACCCTCTGGGGGAGGAACCTTTCCCTGTGTCCATCCCAAAGCTCCCCTGCAGCCGTTCCCTCCTTCCCTGAGCTCTGCCCTGGGCTCCTCTCTGCAGCTGAACCAGGCCAGTGCCCTCAGCCCTGCTCGGGTGCAGAGCCTTCCCCAGCCCCGGCCCCTCCTTTGGGCCCTCTGGAACAGCTTTGGGTCTCTGATGTTGTGGCACCCGAAGTGCCCCAGCCCTGGAGGTGAGGCTGCCCCAGCCCAGAGCAGAGCAGGACAATCCCTCCCTTTTCCCTGGTGTCCCCAGGACAGGGATGTCCCTCCTGGCTCCAGGGCACTGCTGACTCACATTTGTGCAAGTATAACGAACACAGAACATTAAAACTGTCTGGTATTTAAGTACTTACATTTAGTGTATATATATATATATATATATATATATAATATTTATAATGTAATATATATGTTTATAATAGGTACATTTAGTATTTAAGGAACATGGGCTTTTACCTTATTAGTTCCTGACCTGAGTACATATAAGGGCTGGCAGAGGTTAATTTTAATGCAGGCACGAGGTGATAAGGCTGCCATGCCTCCTGTCACCTGCTGTCCCCATGCTCTGTGCCATTCTCCAGGACAGAGGGGACATTTGGGACATCTGCTTCCTGCAGGGTGAGGAACCAAACACCACGGGCAGAGCATTCCTGAGCAGGATCAAATCTTCCCTGTGCCATTCCCTGCCATCCTCTGCCAAGGTTCAGCCTTCAGCAGGAGGCTTACAGAGCTCTCATCTCTCCTTACCTAGAATGAAAAGTGAATTAAGCCAGTTAATTATTCATGGAGCAACAGACAAGGAAAACACCTTTGAGCATCACTCTGCTAAACCAGACCAGTTCTTTTTACTTCCTTTGTATCTCTCATGTGTCCAGCAGCTCCGGTGGAATGTGGGAGGAATTTCAAACACTGCTTTTCTGGTTTCAGGTGTGGCCTGCAGGAGACTGAGAGCCTGCTTGGTCAGAGGAGCTGTCCATTGTTTGTTAATAAATTATATTTTTAGCAAACCCTGCCACTTCACATTGAGCACTGTTTTCCTCAGAAGGGTGCATTCCAGGCTCAGGGCTGTCTGCACTGCAGTCAGTGATGGATCTGAGTGCATCCTTCTTTCTACACCAAACCAGGAGCTGTTCTGTGAGCAAAAGCATGGAAGGGAAAGGAATTGAAGCATCTTGTTTCACTCAGGGCTCTGGAAGAGATGGAGAGCCTCAAAAAGGGGGCATAGAAAATAATCAAACAGTTCTGTCAGACAGTCTGCATCCAATCCATGAGAGATTGTTGGTGTAAGTGAAGGTAATTTGTAATTAAACAGAGAGATGATGGAGCTGTTTGTGGGCTACAGGAATTTAGGAGATCTGTGAGGTAATGAACCATGCAACTTCAGAGTTGTAAGGATAGATGAATTATAATGAAATTCTTAATTTCTGTGCCAAATAAAAACAGAAGAACACACAGTCTTTTGGGATGGGATAAACTGGAATTTTTTTGAGTTTTAAGATCAAAGTGTGTTATAATTTCAAATGAGGCTGCAATGACACCACATTCTTACCAATTAAATTGCTGATTTGTGTGGGTTTGGGATCTTTGGGTTAAAACCACATGAAAAAATATTCCTAACTCGTGCTCCTGTTACCTGACTTTGTCATGAGGGCTGCAGCACAGAGGGGTGTACTCTGCTCAGCCTTCACCATGGGGATTCATTTTATATCCTTTTCATAATTTTATCTTCTATCTGGACAAACGGTGTCTCTGGCACTGGGATGGATAATGAACAAGGGGCTGCTTGGAGTGTCTGATGGAGCAGAAGTCCTGAAGCCTTGATGGGTAAGTCTTTACCTCAGAGTGACTCTCTGAGGTCATCTTGTGTAACAGAGGAGCCCCATGAGCAGGACATGCTCTTGTCAAAGCCATCTGTGCCAGGCATCTGAAAAAATTCATGCTCAGAAGCTCAGGATGTCTCACTTTGGGTGCTGTGGGTCTATTCTGCTCCTCCACAGTGCCAGGGAGGAGTTCACCACGAAATTACTTTGGTTTTTCCATAGGAGTGTGACATCCAGCCCCTTTCAGGTGCCTTGAAAAATGCCCCTTCATGTCCTGCTGGGGCTTAATTAAAGGCAATTTGTTAATTAAAGGCAATTTGTCTCATTCCATGTAGAACAGCTCCCCTTGCCTCAAAGCCAGCTCCAGGAGCCACAGTCCCTGCTGGATGCTTTGAGGGAATGTCTGATGTGGGAATATGCTGCCAAAGGGAACAACAGCTCAGAGCCTCAGCTTGTTTGGTAACAAATTCAACCCCTGCCTGTTTCCCCAAATTGCAGCTGTGACCAGGACATTTTGCAGCTGCTACACCATTAACTAGGAGTTCATGGTATTGTCAATGAAAGATATGAAAGAAATAATTTTCAAGTGGTAGATTTGACTTATCTTCTTGTTCTAGGGACTCTAAATGGATTTCTGGCCAGTTCACTCACAGCCATGCCAGACTCAATCACCCAAATTAAGCCTGTTCCCCACTGCCTGAAACTGTTTCAGTGTCAGGAGGCCTCTGTAACACTTCTCAGAGCTCTGACCTAGCAAATGTGCCCTCTGGAGCTGCTCTTTTGATTTTTTCCTAACACCTAAAATCCAATTGCTTGAAGCAAGTGCTTGGTCAAAGACCCAGTGAGCAGCACAGCGTGGGGGGAGAGGCCAGAACAGACCAACCACTGCAAGGAGTTGAGGCTTAAGCAAAGCTGAGAGTAGCCCCAAACATGCTGAGCAGTGAAAATGACTGTGCCACTCTTGAGGTTTAAATCCAGATTTTGATAATGACTAGAAAAGGCAGTGGTAAATTCCTCTTAGATGTAAAAGGACCAGACACACAATGTTCTCTGTAGCTTCTCTGGAAGTGTGTAGGAGCTCTCGTGTTATGTGGAGGAGCAGGAGGAGCAGGAGGTGCTGGAGCTGCACCTCTCAGGCTGCGATCCCTCACCAGCACAGACCCCTGAGCCCACGGCTTTCATTCAAATCACAAAGTGTTGCTCAGACTAATTCAGAATTGCCAGTGCTTGATCCCAAAATCTTGCTAACAGCCTTCATCCAGGAGGCTCTGGCAGCACGCTGCAGGCTCCCAGTCAGGCTCCCTGGCTTGCCTTTCCCAAGGGAGTCACACATTTTTTGCTCTTCAAAGCCCAGCCTCCAATTTAGAAAATGTGCTTTTTCATTTAGAAATTGTGCTTTTTCACTGAGCCAGAGAGTGACTGCTTTGCTAGCAGCAGCTGATAGCAGAGCACCAAGAGGGCACCAGGTGAGCAGCATCCCCTGAGCGCCCTCAGAGCCTCGGGGCAGGTGCCCAGGGGCTCCCCTGGCAGCCTGGGCCCGCTCTGCCCTGCAGTGCTCTGCCAGGGATGGTGCTGCTTTTCTTTCTGATGTGGTTCCATGCTTGACACTCCCCTAATTTGTCAAGTTGGACCTCCTAGGTCATCTCTGTGCCAAATAACCTGCAGGTGCTTTGAAGGGCCACCTGCTGTGTCAGGGGATGTCTGAAGGCTGGCAGGTTGTATCCCTTTGTTAAATCTCCCTTCCTGAGGTGCCTGGATGTGCTGCTGGGTGTGCTGGGAAGCAGCAGACCTGGACAGCACGGAGAAGAAATGATGCACAAAGCCTGTGAGTTTATAAACTCCTCTTTGGGCCAAAGACTTCTCTGAGGGGGATTACTGTGAGTTTTAACTTCTGCAGCTGTTTCTCTGTGTTCATAAAAATTCAAAGCTCCGTCTCATGTTACACCAGGCTGAAGCAGCTGTGTTCATGTTTCAGGTACTGCCCACTGCAAATTGCTCCTGGTTCACAGCAGCAAAAACATTGCACAACTGGGATGAATTTGTCTTCTAGTGAAGCTCCTGGTCCTTATCACTCTGAGTAACCAGTCCAAAACTCCTCTGCCTATCGGATCCTCTGTGATACTCACTCCTTCCACTATTCCAGTTCTCACAGTTTCATTGAATCTCTTGGAGCTAGATTTGAATTATGATGAAACTCATCAATCATCACACCCTGCTCTTGCCTGGGGGAAAACCCTGCCTGGGTTGGATCCCTTTGCTGCTTCCTTCTTCCAGGTGGGTGCTGAGGAGAGCAGGCAGTGCTCTGATCTTCCCTGGGGAACCCAAAGGAAATGTCAGATAGAGAGGGGGCAAGAGGGAAAAAGCCCAGCTTCACACCTGCTAAAATACCTTTGGCTCTCTATGGGCATCAGGCCATTCTGCTGAGTGTTGTGAAGGAAAACCAATGGTGTCTTAGAGGGACAGTGGCTTCAGCAAAACAGAAGCTCAAAGAAAAAATATTGGCAAATGATAGAAGATAATTAAGCAACTGTGAGTTTTGAGGACAGTAGCAGTCTTGTATCATCAGACAGCACCTCATGCCAAACCACAACCCTTCCTCTGTTCCAGTGAGGCTTTCTGTGAGTCTGGGAGAGCTGCCTCAAACTAGAGAGGAAACAAAGAGTCTGAATGTCAAAGTGTAGGGCACCAGCTGTTTTGGAAATGCCTGGTTTTCTCCCAAGCACAGCAGTGCCAGGAGGGAGCAGCCTGGGGACATCTCCAGGAGCTGTGTGGGGACCTGTCCAGCCCTGCCCCAGGCCCAGCCTGCCCTGAGGGACCCTTCCCTTCACCCAGTGCTGGCAGGGGACAGGAGCCTGCTCTGGGCTGCTGCAGCCAGGGGCTGATTGCATCTATTGGAGCTGTGCAACCCCAGAACTTTCTGTTCTCTGTGTCCACTGGGGTTTGCAAAGCTGTTATCTTGTACTTAGTGATAGCAAATTAGTATTTTATGCAGATTTAGCATCATTACCCAATTTGTGTGTAAGAGCATCTGCCTGGGTAGACCTAACTGAGGTTCTGTTTTATAAAAATGCACATGCCTTCCTTTCCTCCTCCATTCTCCTCTCAGACAGTGCTTCCCTGTCTTGGATTTTTATTTCCTTGTCCTGGTGCCAGGGTGGCATCACAGCCATTCCCTGTGCCTGCCCTGGTGGATGCTCACCAAAATCTTCATTGCTGTGTTTGGATTGTCTTCAAGAAGGAAGCCCAGAACATTCTCTGGGCTTCTACTTATGGAATCAGCAGATCCAAGGCTTGCCTTAGTTTTCTCTTTGCTGTCATGTTTTACATACAATGCAGGGTCCTGTCTGCACTTCAGGTGTTTCAGCCACTCTCAGCTTCCACCTCAAAACCTGCTGCTTTTAGAAATCTGTCCTACCCACTCTTTTAAAAAATATTTTCTGATGTAATGTTTCTTTTCTCCATCTTGCCAATAATTTCTGCCTTGTTGCCTTTATTCCTGCCACGAATTTGACACCTTTGTAATTTAATCTTGCAGTCCGTGTCTTGGTTTGCTCATGTCTGGAACATGCCAATGACATTACCCTGCTCCCTCAGCACATGTGCTTCTAATTCCCTGTATTGTCACACACCAGTTCCAGGATCACACTAAGGGTTCAGCCCTGCCCTGTTTGCTGCAAGGAGAAGAGGGCAGTGAGGGTAATTCCTTCACCCTCCCTGTGGTACCAGGGCAGGGCAATTCCTGCTGGACTCTGGGGCTTCTGTGATAAAGAGTCCTTTGCTGATGAGCTCCTGTGAGGAAACCAATCTTCCAGGAGTGTGTAATAGTCATGGAATCAGAGAGTCATAGCAGCATAAAATGATAGAACAGTTTGGATTGGAAGGGACCTTAAAGCTCACTTCATCCCACCCCTGCCATGACACCTCCCACTGTCCCAGGCTGCTCCAGCCCCAGTGTCCAGCCTGGCCTTGGGCACTGCCAGGGATGCAGGGGCAGCCCCAGCTGCTCTGGGCACCCTGTGCCAGGGCCTGCCCACCCTCACAGGGAACAATTCCTAATTCCCAATATCCCATCCATCCCTGCCCTCTGGCACTGGGAGCCATTCCCTGTGTCCTGTCCCTCCATCCTTGTCAATTGTCTCTCTCCAGCTTTCCTGGGGCTCCTTCAGGCCCTGCAAGGCCACCCTGAGGTGCCCCCAAAGCTTCTCCTGTGCAGGTGAACAATGGCAGCTGTGCCAGCCTTTCCTCCCAGCAGAGCTGCTCCATCCCTCTGCTCATCCTGGAGCCTCCTCTGGCCTGGCTCCAGCAGCTCCAGCTCCTGCCTGTGCTGGCCCAGGGCTGGGGCAGCTCTGCAGGTGGGAAATCACCTGAGCACAGGGGCAGAATCCCCCCTGCCCTGCTGCCCATGCTGGGGCTCAGCCCAGGGCTGGGGGTTCTGGGTCAGGGCAGGTCCAGCTCCCACCCCCAGCACCCCCAGGTCCTTCTCCCAGGGCTGCTCCAGCTGCTCCTCCCAGCCTGGATGACCCCAGGGTTGTCCCAGCCCAGGGGCAGTTCCCTCACTTGGTGTTGTTAAACCTCATGAGGTTCCCTTGGGCCACCCCTGGAGCTTGTCCAGGTTCCTCAGGTTGTCACCCCATCCTTCAGGGTGTGTGAGTGGGGTCACAGGTGCTGCCTTGTGTGGATGCACCCCTCAGGTGTGGGTTGTATTCTTTAAACACTGACTCCTGCAGGGATTGGGGGATTCTGTTCTGCTGCTTGCACCTTTTGGCTGCCAGAACCCCTCAGGCTGCTGCTGGGAGCTGCTTTCTCAAAAGGGGCAGGAGATGGCAAACAATGAGTCTGCCTCTCCTCCCCTGTCCTTAGTGCATGTCCTGAATGCATTGTATAACATGGGGCATTATCCAATCCAGGGCCTTCAGGATTTGCTTCCAAGGGCTGGAATTTCTGCTTTGTCAGAATGGTCTGTGAGTGGGAGGTAATAAAGGCTGCAATGTGACTTCATCCCTCTGTCACAAAAATAATCTCTCCTTTCTGTCAGGCCTTGTGCTTTTCTGCCTTTTGCAGGACAGCCTGTTTGAAATGAATGTGATAGAGATGTAGCAATGAATGACACAGGTTGTTGGGTGGAGCAAGCAGACTTTGTGGTTGCTTAAACCTTGTTTCCCTCAGGAAACAAACCTAAAATCAAATGCCTCCCGGCATGGGAGGGCATATGAAAAATATTTGCATAAGGAATATACAGTTCCCCAATTGTGGCATTTTCCATGTCTCTCAAAACCATTTAAAAGTTCCTTCCTAACCACCAGCTCTGTGGCTGTGGCACACTGGCTGGGATTTTTGGCCAGCACTGCTGCTCTGCCTGAGGAGAAGGTCATGTTTCATTCCCACAGCAGAATTACCCATCCTTGAGAGCCTCCAGAATGATCCTGACCATGGAAGCCTCTCTTGGCTTCTGAGCTTTACAGAATCCCAGAATCACAGCACGGGTCAGGCTGGCTCACCTGGTGTCACCTCCCTGCTCCAGCAGGGCCATCCCAGAGCTCAGGGCACAGCAGGGTGTGCTCACAGCTCTGCCATGGCCCCAGGCAGGGACACTGCACAGCCTCTGCACCATCTGCTCAGGGCTGGCACTGCCCAGGGCAGCAGCTCTGCCTCCTGGGCAGGGGCAGCTCCTGGGCTCAGGCCCTGCCCGTGGCCAAATGAGCAGAATTCCTTTGTGCTTCAGTGAGCAAATGTAATTGCTGGCAGATGTGAGGTTCAGGTTAGCACTCCCAAACTGCCCCACATTTACAGAGCTCCCCCAAACCAATCTGCAGCCCCTGACTCTGGTTCAGCAATGGGAGAGCAAGGGCTGCACCACTGCAACTCAAACGGGCAGTGGAGCCAAAGCTGCTGAGGATCAAGGAATATCCTGAGCTGAAGGGACCCAGCAGCATCATCAGTCCAGCCCCTGTCCCTGCCCAGACCCCCCCAGCAATCCCCCCTGTGCATCCCTGCTGTCCAAAGGCTCCTGGAGCTCTGGCAGCCTCGGGGCCGTGCCCATTCCCTGGGCAGCCTGGGCAGTGCCCAGCACCCTCTGGGGGAGGAACCTTTCCCTGGTGTCCATCCCAAAGCTCCCCTGCAGCCGTTCCCTCCTTCCCTGAGCTCTGCCCTGGGCTCCTCTCTGCAGCTGAACCAGCCCAGTGCCCTCAGCCCTCCTCGGGTGCAGAGCCTTCCCCAGCCCCAGCCCCTCCTTTGGGCCCTCTGGAACAGCTTTGGGTCTCTGATGTTGTGGCACCCGAAGTGCCCCAGTCCTGGAGGTGAGGCTGCCCCAGCCCAGAGCAGAGCAGGACCATCCCTCCCTTTTCCCTGGTGTCCCCAGGACAGGGATGTCCCTCCTGGCTCCAGGGCACTGCTGACTCACATTTGTTCCCCTGGCACCAGCCAGGACCCTCAGGTCCCCTCTGCTCATTCCATTCTCACTGCTCTGCTGGAGCCCACCCTGCAGCATCCCCAGGGCTGGCAGGCAGCCTTGGTGCTCCTGAGGGAAAAATGCAGCTTTGGCATTTCTTTATGGCTTGATCATCTAGAGATTTGTCTGGCTTTCTCTGGATGCCGTGCTGGTGTATTTTTGGTAGTTCAGGATCACAGTAAAGTTTTCTGGAGAGCCTTACCTGTTCCGGGATGTTGAATCTTATATTGAACTGTGGCTGTAAGAAAATCCTGTTGTCACTGAAGCACTACACAAAAAGAGGTCTGATTCAAGACATTGTTACCCCACCATGTATAAGCAAATTCTGAAGGAATCCGTGTGTGTATGTACATCAGATATCAAGGATAATACTGTACAAATTCTTAATTCCAATTGAATATTTTAAGACCCCTCTGGACATTTTGACAAAATTGGGTGCTACAGCTCTTGTTTGTCTAAAGCTGGGTCAGGTCTCATTCCTTTAGAAACCTCTAGAATTCAGGTAGGGAGAAATGACCACTATTTCAATTTTCAGAGCAGTGCTTTGAGAAAAAGAAACGTGCTGGGGTTCTGCAGTAAAAATAGGATTAGCACAGATTTTTAGGAGGGAGGGTAATGGTTACATCCATCAACCAAGGAAAGATCCATATGTGTCTATCTTATGTATAAAAACACAAGCTGGAAGGGTAGTAAGAATGTGTCTAATATCTTAGTGTTAGATTGAAATGAAATGAAATGGAATGAAATGAAATGAAATGAAATTAAATACTCTGAGTTAGAGACACCTTGGCTGCAGCTCTTGCCAGGGTATCAGAGTGGCTCTGCCAGCTCAGCTTTCCTTGGAGGAATTGCACTTCTGTAATATTAGCCCATGGTGGTTCAAATAACCCAAAGAAATGTGGATGTTTTCTGTCATTTTTCATACAGCTGGGGGTTTTCTCTTCTCTGAAGCACAGCACATGCTCCTTCTCCTGCTGGAACTGAGCCCTCACTGTCAGCTACAACTCTGGGGCAATTTTCATGCCTGCAGTGAGCTGCAGGAGATGCTCCTATTCCCAGTGGCTCACTCTGGTTTGGGCAGATACCAGATGGACTTTGCTGCTGTGAACAAAGCTCTTCCACACGATTGAAAATAAGGAGGATGCTGCAAAGCACAAAGCTCAGCCTCAGCAGCAGCTTTGAACAAATCCCCAAGGTGTTTAAATGCTGAGGGCACCCTCAGTGTTCCACACAGGCCAGCTGTGAGCAGCTTTGTGCCATCCCCCCAGCAGGGGTGATGGATGGAGGAAATTGTGTGCAAACACCACCACGATGTGGTGACACTGTGAGCTCCTCCTGGCACGGCCCCCGTGGAACAAACCTCCCTGGGTTATAAGGCACAAATATGAAGTCTTTAGGAAAGTTGGAGAAGTGCTTTACAAGAACCTTTATTTTTCCTGCCGTGGATGCCTTTCCTCACAGGATTCCTTTATGTCACTGTGCTCTGCTGAGGGGAATAAAGGAGTCACTGTGTGTTCAGCTGGGCAGAATATTTCATATAAATTTGGAGGCGTTGCTTCTAGAGAGGCAAACTGAAGAAGCACCAAATAAAGTAGAAATGCTTAATTAAAATAAATAGGGCTTAAATTTTGCTGAAAAGAAAGCATTTAATCAGCTGAGAACACTGAGAGCTGGGATTTAGTTCTGCAGCAGAAGAACCTTGAAATCCCCCTGGGATTCGCTGCCATTGTACAGGTGGCAGAAGACAGCGTGCAGAATGAGACAGTGCCTGCCTGGAGGAGCCTCCTGGCCCTCTGAAAAGAGCAGGAGAATGGGGTGATGGTATTTACACCTGAAACATGGGGAGCAGAGGCCCGGAAGATGGAAAGGAATAAATCAAAGTTTGTAACCAGTAAAGAACTGGGAGCAGATCTCCTGCATCTCGGGATGCTGCAGTGAGCTTAGGCCAAAAGCTCATTCAGCCACTTGGTAAAGGCATTTGGATTGCTGGGAGAACAAAACATCACTTTCAGTCATTTATAGAAGATTTATTTTTGTGCTTTTAGGAAGTTAATAAATCAGGCTCCTTCCCTGTCCAACCCTGGCCTTGGGCACTGCCAGAGACCCAGGGGCAGCCCCAGCTGCTCTGGGCACCCTGTGCCAGGGCCTGCCCACCCTGCCAGGGAACAATTCCTCCCAGATATCCCATTTACCCAACTCTCTCTTGGTTTGAAGCCTTTCTCCCTTGTCCTGTCACTCCAGGCCCTTGTAAAAAATCTCATGTGATTCCAAATCCTGAGACACCAGGATGTCCAGCTGTCTGTTTTGAAATTAGTTCCTTTTGAAATTCTGAGTATTAATTATTGAGCAGCTCAGCTGAGAATTCTTTATTAATAATGTTTATTTATTTTATATTTATTTAATTTTAATAAATAATTTAATATTTATTTGATTTTATCTGGAAACCAAGGCCTTGGGGAAAAAAAACAAAAAAACCCAATCAACCAACCAGCCAACCAAAAAAAAATCCAAAACAAAGCAAAGCAAAACAAAACAACCCATCACCTTGGATCAGCTCTAGAGCTGATTGAAACATGCAAACTAAAAAATGCCCACTGAAATCTGAACCTTGCGTGGGTACTGGGATCTTTTGAAAACATAAGGCTTCTCCTAGTTCATATCAGACAAGTGAGACCTCTTTTTCTAAGCAATGCCTCCTATTTCTGAGGGTTGATGCAAAGAACTGTGCTGGAGTTTTGTTGCAGACCCCAAACTTACAAACAGTCTGAAATGTAAAGATATATAAGAAGGTTCAAATACTTATGTACAATATTCCTAGAAAAACAGACAGAGCAAAGCCAGTATGAAATTTTAGTCTTAAATACGTTGTAAATGTTACTGGTAGTGCTGCCTGTAATTAAGCTTGCCTCACATTTCCCATTATAAGCCCCAGTTTTCAGTGGCATAAATCTGTGCCAGCTTTTAACTGTTTGGGCTGAAACTTTCCATGCTGAATGTCTGCCTCAGATGAATTGTTTGGAAAGCTTCAACAAAAAATGGTTTCACCATTTCTGGGAATGAAATTAAGAGAAAAATATTTTCTTTTGCCCATGCAAACTTAATTCTGGCATTTCCTAAGCTTTGAGTGCTGGGGCTGTAACCTTGATGTTTTTATATATGTATGTTTATGTTTCCTTCAGAAAGGGAAAGTTTATAAAATAATGCCTACCTGGGTATATTTGGATAGCCAGGCAACTTTGAACTCAACATGAAAACTGTCAATAATTTAATTAGCTTGGAAACAATCTAATTACATTGATTTATTGTTTATCCCCAGGCAAATTGCTTGAGGCCTGACTTCAATGGGTCTATCTTTCCTTAGGGGCTGGACTATGGATTATTGGTCTCTTAATTTAACTTTGAGTTCAGTTCTTAGATATGAAGTGTGGAGAATGCTCTCTTCCTCCCTGGCTGTCAGGCTGATTTAAGGCTTACAGGCCATTTTTGAGTTGATTTGTTGGAATGCGCCCTCCTCTCACCAATTCTAGCTCAGCAGAAGGCTCAGTTCCTGGCTGTTGAAGGGACATTGTCCCTGACATTGCCCTACGTGTCTGCAGATGCAGAGGCCAACCAGAAACCCGAATTTATCTGCATCTCTGACGACTTCCACCAGCCAACTTGCTACTCCCTATGAGAAACAAGAGCACCCCCAGCAGCCAGGACTGCGAGAGAGGAGTTTTGCACGGTTTAGGGAAGGACCAAAGGCTGAGGAGGCTGAGCCTTAGAAAGGCCAAGCCTGGCTCATGATCCTTAGCAGCATCCCTGCCCCATGCCCTGTGCTTGGGCTGAGGAGAGCCAGGGGGCACTTGGGGTGGGGAAGGGCTCGTGCAGGGGTGTGTGGGTCTGTCCTGCTGAGCAGGGACATTGGGGCTGCAGGGAAGGTGCTCAGGAGCTCCCAGAGTGACCTGGGCCACTGACAGCCAGCTGATCCAGCTAAGGACATTTATTGTAGTACTACCCTCAAGGTCACCTTTATTTTTCTTACATCTTTGACTTCACTCACTGGATAGAAATTTTTTTTATGGAAAAAAGAGACTTTCATGTTGAAGTGTTCAAAAAGCAATTAAGATGGATTGTGTTTTTTGAAGAGGAATCAGACAGGTGTGAAAATTATATCACTAGTTGTGTTAACATTGTTATTGCCAGGGATTTTTGGTCAAACTGCCCAGGAAATTATTTTGAAAAAAAGTGGTGCCAGTTTGATCCATTTTTCTGTTCTATTGGCAAGGGCTGTGACAACGATGAAATAATTTTCTGTCTCTGTGCTGCAGGCCCAAGGCAAGACTTTCTTCTTTTCACAGCTTCTTGTGTAATTGTCTTTAAGTAAAATTAACTGTAAGTCGCTGTAGTTGGAGCAAAAGAACATCTCTATGAACAACCTTATCATCCCCCGAGGCTGATAATGACTGCCCTCAGCCACAACTGCTGCAGCCCTCCCTCTGATAGTGGGGCCACTGTCTATCGAAAAAAGAGGAAAAAAGACTTTGCCCCAGCCGGTCGAGCAGGAATTACCAGAACAATGAACGGCATTCCCACTCCAAAGGCTCTGGAGCTGCCCAGCTCACAGTCGGTCCTGCCGGGCAGGGCTCTGTCCAGCAGCCGAGCTGCTCTGGGCTCTGAGCTCAGGGCAGGCAGCAGGGATGCTCCAGGGAAGCTGTGCAGGGATGCTCCAGGGAAGCTGTGCAGGGATGCTCCCAGGGAAGCTGTGCAGGGATGCTCCCAGGGAAGCTGTGCAGGGATGCTCAAGGGGAAGCTGTGCAGGGATGCTCCAGGGAAGCTGTGCAGGGATGCTCCAGGGAAGCTGTGCAGGGATGCTCCAGGGAAGCTGTGCAGGGATGCTCAAGGGAAGCTGTGCAGGGATGCTCAAGGAGAAGCTGTGCAGGGATGCTCAAGGGAAGCTGTGCAGGGATGCTCAAGGAGAAGCTGTGCAGGGATGCTCAAGGGAAGCTGTGCAGGGATGCTAAAGGAGAAGCTGTGCAGGGATGCTCCAGGGAAGCTGTGCAGGGATGCTCCAGGGAAGCTGTGCAGGGATGCTCAAGGAGAAGCTGTGCAGGGATGCTCAAGGGGAAGCTGTGCAGGGATGCTCAAGGGAAGCTGTGCAGGGATGCTCAAGGAGAAGCTGTTTGCAGGAATTTCTCTGGGAATCTCTGCCCTGGTCCCAGAGCAGCTGCATTCCTCCTCCCACACTGCTGGATGTGGCATTTCCCTGAGCTCGCTCTGCCCAGGGGCTGTTCCTGGGCTTTGTTCTGTCCCAGAGCTCGGGGATTGCTCAGGGTCAGGAGACCTGGAAAGGTCCTTTTTTGGGTACCTGCTTGGCAGCGTGTTGGTCCCGGCTGAGGGATCCCTCCTGCAGCTCCTGTTCTCCATCCAGTGGAATACTGAACCAATTCCATGCCTTCACTCACTGCACCTCAACTCCTTCTGCAAGTGAGAAGTTTTGTTTTGGATATGGTAAAACACATCACTTGAAGAGGGGCATGAAATGCTTCACAACACTCATTTGTTGGGGGAGAAAAAGTGAAGGAAAATGATTTTGTAAGGGAAAGAAATGTAGGAAATAATTTTCAGCTCAACTTGAGGTTCATGTCCTTCACTCACAGCAGACCTCTAACATGAAATGATGGGAAAGGTCCGTGCTCCCCTGCTCACCTGGAGGGGCTCCTCCTTGAAGCTGCTGCTCCCATCATTCCACCCACACCCCAGCAGCAGCTTGCTTGTGTCACTGAGTTCCCAACCTCCAAAATTCACCTTGCCCTTCTCAAACCAAGCAGGAGGTCCCTGCCCTGAACTGTCACTGATGCTGTTCCATCCATGACAGCCTGGGTGGGGCAGGACCGGCTTCCCATGGGTGTTTCCCATCTGGTTTGGGTCCCCTCTGATGGAAATCCCTGCACTGTAGTCCAGCCCAGTGCAGATCAACCTTTGCATGTACATCA
Organism: Molothrus ater; assembly: GCF_012460135.2. Lineage (NCBI taxonomy): Eukaryota > Metazoa > Chordata > Aves > Passeriformes > Icteridae > Molothrus > Molothrus ater. Next base: position 831,183 of record NC_050492.2, on the reverse strand, counting down.
GGATGAAGAATACCCTGGAAGGCAGCATCAAAACGTTATTGTAGGAGGTTAAAGCTCCAAAGGTTCCAGCAAGGGTTCCAGAATGCAAGGGGCATTTGGACAATGCTCAGGGTGGGATTGTTGGGGTGGCTGTGCAGGGCCAGGAGTTGGGCTTGATAATCCTGTGGCTCCTTTCCAATTCAGGATATTCCATGATTCTCTAATCAATGGGCACCTCCCATGCCTGTCCTTGTGGTGTGTCCACTGCTTTTGGGAATTTAGGGCACGGACTCCAGGTGCTGCCCTTCCCCAGTGTCTGTCCCCTGCCTGTCTGTGGTGAGGGAGCTGCACTCCTTGACATGATTTGCTCTTGAGAAATGCCTGTTGGTCATCAGTCATCTCTGCCTCTGGCTTCAAATGTTTGTGTAGTGATTTGTTCCAGCATTTTTCCAAGAACTGAAGCAAAGTGAAAAGGCAATTGCAGCAGTCTCTGGAATTTTCAGATGCCAAGTACCTGTGACACAACGCATCTGGGGCGGGTCAACTCCAACAGTGGATCCATTTATGTGCCCTCAGCTCTTCTCTCCAGTGCTAAACTGGACCTCTTGTCTCTCTCCTTTCTCAATCTTGTCACTTGAGTGTGTGGTGAGATATTTAATTGACTAAAATGTGACCCAACCAACAAAAGGCTGGGACTGATAGGAGTAGTTCAGTGTTTAACATGAAGTGTACAAACCTTACTGTAAATTAGGCTGGTGCAGCTTTTGGCCTCTTGTCACTGCTTATTATTGTTGGTTTGTGTTTAAAAACAATATTACAAATTGCAAACAGAATGGACTTGTTAATTAAGGGTTGTTTTGTGGAACCAAACATCAAATAGCCTCCCCGTGCAGGCTGTAGCTGTTCCTGAAACCCATCCGTGTCATATTTCTCTGCAGAGGTTGAAATATGTCAGGCAGGTGTTTCAAAAGTCCTTCTGCTGCAGGGAAATACACTCTGATGTAATCTGCCTAATTTGACTCTTTGAATTACTTTCAGGCACACTTGCTGTTTGTAATGGAAATAGCTCCCCAACCACTTCAGAGAGCACTTTGTAATGTGAGCTGGTAAAACTCTGCAGGTGGAGTGGTTTTTTATTTTATTTAACATCTTAGGTTTGTTTACTTTAATGTGTTACTGAAAAAGTGGCATAAAAGTGGTTTAACAAGTCATTTTTCATTTGAAAAATGTTTTCTTCTTAACAAATTTAACATCCAGTATTCTGCAATAGAACTACTGACTCCAGGAAATCACATTTTGCCCAAGAGAGTTTGTTTCCTGAGGCTGAAATTCCCCCAAGACTTTTGTTTGGGATTGTACATACCTGAGGCCTTTTGGCATAAGCATCAATTAAAAAATGGGAAATGGTGTTTTCCTTGCTAATTCTTGGCTACTGAATGGAGGCTACTGAAAGCCCTGGGTTTAATTTAATTTATTTTTTGCTTTGGTTTACTCCTCTCCCCATACCCACCCTCCATCCCCTCATATGAGTTTATGAATTAACCGGGTTGTCTCAGGAAAAAGGCACTGAGATGTCAGAGTTCATCATCTGAGCTATGGAGTTCACAGAATCCCAGGATCACTGAGGTTGGAAAATCCCTCCCAGAGCATCGAGTCCAAACTGTGCCTGATCCCCACCCTGTCCCCAGCCCAGAGCACTCGGTGCCACCTCCAGCCCTTCCTGGGCACCTCCAGGGATGGGGACTCCAAACCCCCCTGGGCAGCCCCTCCCAATCCCTGAGCCCCCTTTCCATGGGGAAATTCCTCCTGGTGCCCACCCTGAGCCTGCCCTGGCCCAGCCTGAGGCCGTTCCCTCTGCTCCTGTCCCTGTTCCCTGGAGCACAGCCCGGCCCCCCCGGCTGTGCCCTCCTGGCAGGAGCTGTGCAGAGCCACAAGGGCCCCCTGAGCCTCCTTTGCTCCAGGCTGAGCCCCTGCCCAGCTCCCTCAGCCTCTCCTGGGGCTCCAGCCCCTTCCCAGCTCCGTTCCCTGCCCTGGACACGCTCCAGCCCCTCCAGGGCTCTCTGGCCATGAGGGCCCAGAACAGGACACAGCCCTCGAGGTGTGGCCTCTGGTGCTGAGTACAGAGGGACAATTGTTAACAATGGAGTTCATCAGTTATACCTGACCAAAGGTTGTACATTTTAAGCAAATTATAATTTAGAGAAGTAGAAAAATGCCTGTGATGTTAAGTTTATGTTCAACACACAATCCCATTATAGTATCAACACACAGACCCATTAAACTGGAAATAATCAAATGAAAGCTGATAATGAGCAGCCAGAGCAGCCACTGGTGTCCAGGAACTGCCTCATCTTGACAGGGAAAATGTATTCCCAGGATGATCAGTTTATTAACTTTATTTTCAGTCACACCTAAGGCTGTTTTTCAGTGGAGATAAAAAGATGAAGAAAATCAAGTGTGATGTTTTAAGGAGATGCTATTTTGCCCTGATATTTCGTTGTGGGACTTACCATGGTACCAATTTCAGTACATTATTTTTAAAATGGTCCCTTGCTGTATTTCATAGCTGGGATTGCTTTGAACACTCCAAGTTCACACCAACATATTCTAATATAGCCTTTCCAAGGCTGCCTTTGCACCTGCCCAGGTTCAGTGCACTGTTCTTTCAGGCTCAGGAGTCAGCTTTAAACATCCATAAGTTGGTTATTTCAGAACTTCAAGCACTGCTCTTGTTTTTCAGTCAAGGCTACCATTTTGCCCTTGCCAAGTTTGGAGTTTTAAATCAAAGCCATTTTTGAATTATCCAAGCACCAAAAAAGAAAAAAGAAAAATATCTGAAAAATAAAGTTGACAGCTGTGAGGTTTTTTTTCCACATTCATCTCCCTCAAACAGCTGAATGGATTTTATAAGACTTTCCAAAAATATCCCCCTCTACGCTAAGGGCAGAGTTAGTTAAACAGCAGAAAAACTTAGTAAATCTACTACAACTCACTTTCTGTTTTGACAACTCTTGTCTCTTCCTCGCTTGCCCACTGAGGTAATTTACGCCGGCGTGTTTGGTTAGTGCTCGTGTTTCAGGGGTGGCTGCTCTCCCTCTGAGGATCTGTGTTTAGAAAAAGGTTCCCTGCAATCCATTATTTTCCAGAGCAAGGAGCAGGGTGTTAGTCAGAGGTCAAAGCAGTGACTGGAGCAGTCACAACTTGTGAACATTTTCTAGCTGAAGTTAAGCCTCGAGGAGTGAGCCACAGACTGAAAAAAATACTCAGCAAATAGAAATTGCACCATGGCAGCTGGAGAAAAGCATTTCTAAAAAGAGTTCTCTTCATTTTGTGAACAATAAGTACAATTATTTTCAAACATGCTGCAGAGGGAATGAAGAATAGTTCCTATTTCCCAAAGAATTGATTTGCCAGCTCTGAGTGTGCCCAAATGAGGGACAATTCTGTCCCTTCAATTAATTTAATGGGGAGTTTACAAATGGGTCCCAATCAAAGTTCCCACTTTCTTTGTATTCAGTGACAATGTGGGGTGTGTGAGAAGTGTTTTCATCCCTGGGAGCTGGGTGTGCAGAGCCCAGGATTGCCTTGGGAGGTGGAATTAGGGGGAATGAGGAGTTCCCAGCAGGCAGTGCCCCCATCACCCCTGGGAGGAGCCACGCTGTGCCCCACAGTGAACACAAGAGGGGAAGTTCCACGGAATCAGCTGGTCCTTGTTCCTGCAAGGGTGCATTTTATGGCACCAGGCACATCTGGGGAGCACCTCATGCTCTGCAGCATCCACAGGGAAGGATCTGCATTCCAAGCCGGGCTTGTTTTGACTTGTAAATCTGTTTTTATGAGGTGTGTGTGTGTGCCTGCCCCAGGAGGGGGAATGCTCTTTCCAAACGGGCATTTGGATACCACATGTTTGGAAAATGCTGGCCATGGCTCAGGAAAAGTGAAGTTCTTCCTCTGTAGACCTTCCTAGTGACAGGTTTATCTCTAGAACACACTTCTGAGCCATGATGAGCAATAGAATAAAAGCTTCAGTAGCTATCTGTGAGCTGGGCTGAAATTAAGCTGTTCTTTAGGTCTGGAAACTGAGGTTCGGGGCTGTCTGAAGTATTGTCCTTCCTTGTGTTCCATCAAACCTACCCTAAAGTCAGCAGAAACATTCCTGTGTGGTCAGGTGATGTGGATTTGGGATATATGGGCTTGGTAACTGCATGGCAGCCTTAGTGTGTCCTTTAGTAATGGAATGCAAGAGTTTCATTTGTAAACTAGAACTCCAGCTGGTCTTCAACTTGATTAGGGACTGTGGGATCTCAAAGAAAAGTCAAAGTCTATCTTGGGTTAAACACACTTAGACCAGGATTTGAAATTTGCATTTTAGTTCCATCAATATCTTTTCTGTCTCTTTTAACAAGACCTGGTAACTTGCAAGGTTTCAGCATTGAGACTCATCAAAGCAGATTAATAACACCACAAGTGTTTTATTTTTATATGTGGGCAAGATAATATCATTAATATCTGTCTGTCTTTGTCTGGGTCAGTGTGGATTTTGCACAGAGGACTACATTAAAAAGAGATTACCCTGCCATGACCCACCGAGTTTCCTTTTCCACCCAAAAAAACATGGGAGAGAGCCAGTGTGCTTCAGTTCAGATAGAAATGGATGTGCTTCACCAGTGCCCTGGAATGCTCTGTAGCTTTCAAAAGAAAATCAGAATTCAATGGAAACTGTCTGCTTTCCTGCAACATCAGGGCTGTGGTTGCCCTGGGCTCATCTCCCCCTGCTGAGCCAAGGCTCTGTGAGCCAGGCTTAGCTCCTGCACCATTCTTAGAAAGGAACAGTCTGCTCCAAAGCAGGGGCAGGGATGGCAGCATTCCCGTGCCTTTCCAGGGGCTTTGGATCCAGTTCTTCCTGAGAATGCTCAGGGTGGCACTTTTGAAGGTTTCTATGCCAAGTTGAAAACCACAGCCACACGAATTTGCTGTATTTGCCCTGAAGCCCAGGGAGGGAATCAGCCCTGGCAGGTGAGCAGCTGAATTCCAGGCAATGGGACACAGAGGGATTTGCTCTGGGCTGAGCTTCATTCCTAAATATTCCCGTGCAGAGGTCTGCCCTTTGTCCTCTGCAGCAGGGGGAGCTTTGGGGAAATCTAAGTTTCCCCAGCTGAGAGAGGCTCTGGGGCCTCGCCTTTTCCCCGTAAGCAGAACCAGTTTGCTCTGGTACTTTGAGCTGTTTCTAGTGTCAGAGGTGTGGGATGGGTGGTGGGGACCAGAGCTTCTCCCAGTGCTGGGGCCACCAAACTCATCCACAGGATTCAGGAAGGTGCCATCTTAGAGCTTTCCTGGCCATGGCAGCTCCTGGTGTTGAGTGGTGGCTTCTTATCTCCTTTTCTCTTTGTAAAAATCTATTTGTAAAATTTCTCTTTATATCATTTGTCTTTGTAAAACAACATCCTGTGTTCCAACAGCCTGGACAGAAATGGCAGAAGGTTGAGGGGCTGCTCTGAAGTGCTTGAGAGCCATAATAAATCAGGGACAATTAGAATTTAATATACCAAAATCCAGCAGCAAAAAGTGGATTAAAATCAGCTTTGGAAATCATTCCCCAAAACTTGTATTTTGTGTCTGATGAAGCTTTTTTTACACAGGACATTGTGCTGCATTTCTGCCTTGACTATATAGAGAACAGTCACCCAGCCTGCACCTTTCTGGAAGCTGGATTGGACCTCAGACATTCAGCAGATCCAGTTTGGAGACAATCCACTTCATAGCTCTCAAGAGCCAGTGTACAGAAGACCCCCAGAGACTCAGTGAATTTCCCATTTAGGGAGAACACCCCAGGTCTCTGCTGCAGGGCTCTGGTTCTGTGGATGTTCTCTGATTTGTCTTGGCAAGGGAATGGGGGGAATTTGAGAAGGTAGCAAATTGCAAGATTATGTGCAAAGCCTATGATTTCAGTGCACTAGAAAGGTTCTCCTCGTTTCCTTTCCTGCTCTGCTCCAGTGCCTGGTCCATGCTCTGCTGGCTGTGTGCAGGGATTAGTGTCACACACAATCCATCACAAACCCAACATGTGTTCTCTGGGATGTACCACATTTCCTTGCTTATAATCACACTTTCATTGTGCTCTCCAGTCAGAGGAAAAGCTCTTCCTCATCAATATTTGGTTGAGCAGACTTGTACCAGATGTAGATTAGTGTGGGCTTTTTTCCATCTGGGATCAATCAATGAGATACCAGTTTAGTTTTAAAGACAATGGACAGATTGTATGAGGTATTTTGTACCTGTGGAGGTTGTGAATACCTCTGGTGCTGTTTATTCATCTCATCTCACTGGTTTTCTCTCTGCAAACTGCTTTTCTGTCAGTTTGAATATTTTTAAGTGGATGTGGAAGAACTCTCGTTCTTCTTGCCAAGGAAAAGGCACAAACCCTAAAACTGTGCATGGCAATCACAATTCTGATCTGAGAGTATAGCCCTGGAGATCTGCAAAAAACAAGGTGAAAGCCATAGCTCTACATTCAGCACTTCCTTGGAGTCTACAACTCTTGCTCCATGTATTTGCCAATGTATTCTGAAAAGGTCCCCCCGGCTGTCCCCTCCTGGCAGGAGCTGTGCAGAGCCACAAGGTCCCCCCTGAGCCTCCTTTGCTCCAGCTGAGCCCCTGCCCAGCTCCCTCAGCCTCTCCTGGGGCACAAGTGACCTCAGTGCCTTTGGGAGAGCCATCCCTGTGCTGCGAGCAAGAGGCACCTGGAAGAATCTTGCAAGGAGGGGCTGGAGAAGAGTCAGATTCCCACAAAAAAACCCAACCAAAAACCGGTGTTTTCCCCAGTTTTTCATAGCATTTGGACTTGTGCTTTTAATACTCAGAGTAGGAGAGGGCTCGTCCCAGGGCAGTGGAAGCTGTTTCCTCCATAGGCAGGGGATGGGTGTGTTTGCAGCCTGAGGATTTGGGAACTGATGATTCCTGCCTTCCTCCATGGGGAGCAATGTCCCCACACATGGCAGGAGCCCTCTCACTGATATTTCCACACAGTGAGCTGGGAAAGGCATCCCTGGGGTGTGGATCAGCATGGCTGGATAGGCAGGACAGGCAGTTCTGCTGCCTGACATGTTCCAAGACATACCCAGACATCCAAATTGCCTCTTCCTGAGAAGGCCAAATGCTCTTCCAGGGGCTGTTCTGGGAAGCCATGCCCTGGGCGTATAATTCCGTTTGGAATTTCAGGATCAGACATAACACCGTTATCCACTTCAGAGGAAAAGCCTTAGAAAAAGGAGGGAGGAGGCCGAGTCAATAGTTGGAAAAATGAAAAATGTTTAAAATACTTTTTTGGGGAAAAAAACCCCAACCCAAACACTCAGTGAATTCCACTGGGCTTCTGGCCAATGTTGGAGGTTTCTCTTCCAGAACGTCTGAGTGCCCGGGAATCGCCACATGGCCCTGGGAGCTCCGCAGCCACACGTGGGGTTCTGTGCATGGCACCACCTGCAGATGGAATGGCTGGAGAACTCTGCAGTTTCTAAAGCTCACCTCGTTGCAGCACAGAGCACAATTAGAGCTGGACAGACAGTTCCCTGCTCCCAGGAGAGGGAATAAACCAGCGGCAAATCCACACACGGCACCACTGGAGCTGTCTTGGAAAATTGATGTATGGACTGGGTTTTGGAAGAGGTCATGGCCCAAGATAAGAGAGAAGGGAGAAAAAATGCAAAATGAGCAGTAGTGAGCGCTGTGGATTTGTTTGTTTGTTTTTGAAATAATCAGAACACAATTGAAGTCAATTTTGCCATTTCCAGCATCTCTATCTCCCTGTGGACAAACATCTGAATCTGCCTAAGTACCTCCTTTTTTAACATTTAATATCAAATTCTTTGGGTAAAATTGCCTAAATACAACCAAAACTCTTTTAGAGGTTGAGTTCTTTTCCAAGGAAACCTTGAGCAAATCCCTTTGATAAAGGGATTTGGCCAGGAGCAAGGAGGAAATGTGCTTTCTGGGTGACAGCATGAGCAGAAGGGTTGGGATTCCAGCCCTCTGCTCTTCTAAGTTATAGGGTTTTTTTTCTGAAATTAAAAAGAATTTTGTGTGTCTGTCATGCCAATCCCTTCTGAATTTGAGTGGATGTAAATGAATACAGGAATAGTCTTATTTATCATCTGCTTAAGCAGATTTGAAATGATTGGCTATTGTTTAATCCGATATATGGCATTTTTCTGGATTATTGGAGCAAGATGCAGAGCTTTTTGTCTTGCTGGTCTCACAGGCCTGGCAGCTGGCTGGTGGGCATTGTTGATAAATGAACACTGAGGAGAACGTGAAAGCCTCAAGAAAAACACATTCTCATTTCAGCCCCTCTTCTCCCCCAGTCTAACTAAGAATCCTAACCAAAGCCTTTGGGACAGCCTTTGAATCCAGGTGGTAAAAGGTCCTTGTGCTTTAATGCATAACCAGAAATGTTGTCAAAGCTCAGAGAACTCCGGCCCCATTTCAGAATCCAGCCATAGGATGTCTGCTGGATGCAGTTCTGGTGATTAGTTGTAGGTTATTTGAGGTATAATGGGTTCTAATATTAAAGGTTCATCAGCTGTGGAGCTCTTGGAGGGGTTTTATACGTTCAGCACTATGAGCTCAGAGAGTTTTGAAGTAAACATTGCCTAGGACAGAATATTGAAGTAGAACCTCATAATCATTGTGGAATTTGAGCTATGAGCTATGTCACCTTGTATGTGCCTGTTCCAGGGGAGTCCTTCCTCATCCTCACCCTCCTGCCTGGCTTCCCCACCCTGAAGGAGCTACAAGGAACATGGAGTACGAGGACAAGGGGGAATGGCTTCCCACTGCCAGAGGGCAGGGCTGGATGGGATATTGGGAATTAGGAATTATTCCCTGGCAGGGTGGGCAGGTCCTGGCACAGGGTGCCCAGAGCAGCTGGGGCTGCCCCTGGATCCCTGGCAGTGCCCAAGGCCAGGCTGGACAGGGCTTGGAGCAGCCTGGGACAGTGGAAGGTGTCCCTGCCATGGCGCAGGACAAGATGAGCTCTAAGGTTCCTTCCAGCCCAAACTGTTTGGTGATTCTGTGATTCAGATGAAGAGGGATGATAAATTTTAATCACACTGTGGAGCTGAAATCTGCCAAAGCATTTCTGGTAAGCAAATGCCTCTGGCAGATGTTTTAAGCCATTTCCAGTGAAGCCAAACATCTGTTTGTTGTTTTGTGGAACAGTGTCCCGAGAGCCAGGTTCTGCCTGGAGGAAAGGGTGTGTTTGCACACCTTGTGTGCTCTTCAGCAAGGAATTGTTCACAGTTGCTCCTGGATGCTCGAGGAGGGAGCAGCCAGAGAGAGGCAAGCCCAGCCCGTGGTGGGGTCCTGAGCCAGCGGGTTCCTATAGCTCTGTCTAGACTGAAAAGGTTTGGAAATCTTCAGATTAGCTTTGGATAAGCCTCTGAACTTCTGGATGTTTCTCCCAGCCAGATCAGACCTCTAAAGAGTTTGAGGTTTGTCCATTGCTAATTTTCATGTGCATTACATTAGAAGCTCTGGAATGAAAATATTTCTTATTTTAAAAATAGAAAAATTAAACCAATAAATTAGAAGGAAAAGCATGCTGAAAAAAAATGTAGAAAACAGATGAAAAGCAAAAGGGGAAAGAGAACTTCGTAAAAATACCCTAAATGCCAGGCCTTTCAAATACGATTTCCGGCATATTCCACTTTAAAAAGCACGATATTGCAGCACGGTCTCACATGCAGGGCCAAAAATATGAAAGAAAAAAGCCTTGTTTGATCTCGAGAGCTGAATGGATGTCATCTGACCCATCCCAATCTGCTCGAGAGCCGGCCGTGTCAGCTGATTTTCCACTCGGTGTCCGCACCCCTCCCTGCCCCTCCCCACCCTGTTTTTGGGCAATAGTGCTGACAGGCTTCCTGCCCTGGGCTCTGCAGCATCCTGGCACCCGAGGCCTGTGGCTTGGGCACAGCACTTCAAAAGCAGCTTCTGGCACAGGCAGGAAGTATTTTGAAGTGAGCTTGGAGGCTTCCCAAAGCGACCTGCTCCAAGCAAGCCCAAAGCTTACATTATCTGCTGTAAGGGACCCAGCTCCTTTCAGGAGCCTGCCAGGGCTCCATGGAATGACGTGTGGCTGCTGAGAAACCCTGACAAATGCAGTGGCTGCTGACGAAAATACAAAGCACCAACACGATGCAGAGGGAATGGCTCAGTCTGCTCCTCATTGCCCAGAATCTGGAGTGCACCCGCTGTGTGCTTTGCAAATGGCAAAATGAACTCGTCTGGTGATTGCTCAAAGCCAGTGAGTCTGCTGGGAGCTACAGAAGACAAAAGGGAGGGAAACTTTAAAAACAACATCTGCTTAATATGAAGAAGTTGCAGCCACTACTAGTGCATCTTCTGGAATTAATGTGTCATACAATTTCTCTCTGCTTAGTGAAAGTTTGTTAAATTAGAAGGATATTGGGAGCTTAAAAAAAAGAGAGAGTAAAAAGGAGAAACACATTGTGTTTCAATGCAGAAGCAGCACTTGCCAGAGTCCTTGAGCATATAATCATGAAATGGAGTAGTAACTACTTTATTTTCCTCCCAGTGACTCTCCAGATGCCTCATTTGCAGTTAGAAGCTGATTGGTTTTCTGCTCAGTGGCTCTTTTTTCACAGTAAATCAGTTGAGAGGTGGCTGCTCATGACTCTGCAGTTCAGTGGAGTCAGAAACATCCTGTGCTGGAAACCATCAGGACAAGAGCTCAGGAACAAACTGAGCTGCCTTCCTCCTCCTCTGAGCCTGTTTGGCTGAAATGCCCTCCCGGGGCTGGGTTCCAGGGCTCACCATCATTCCTGCTGCTGGGAATGGTGACATGGGGACAGGCCACCCTCCACTCACCTCACCTACTACTCAACACGTGAGCAGCAGCAGGAGAACTTGACCCTGCAGGGCTGCTGCCTCAAGAGGTTGGGTTGGTTTCTTTAAAATCCCTCAATGCACTCATTAGTTTGCCTGCTGTAAATGAGCCTGGATAAACGATTTGGGAAAAGTTGACATCTAAGTCAAATTGAATAAAAAGCAAAGTACTTTCCTCAGTCTTCTATTTTCACTCCATGAGTGGTGAGTGGGAGAGCCAAAGTAGCAAGTTAATAAGGTTCTCTTACAAAGTGCAGTGAGCAGCAGGTCAGCAAATCTCCAGCCCTTCAGAGCAACAGGGAGCTTTATGAAGGTGAGGGATCATGTGTCACCAGGTGCACACATGAGTTTATCTGCTTCTGAGCCTGTGTTATTTGAAAAGAGGGAGCAGCCAAGGGGAAAACAGCTCATGGCTCTTCACCTGCCAAGGAAAAGCACAAAAGGAGAAAATTCAGCAGCCAGTTGTGAGTCCCTGCTCTAACAGAAGAGATGAGAGTGGAAAGCTCAGGGGATACCCAGGGTTGTCCTTTATCCCTTGATGTGCAGGTCCTGACTGTATTTATTGCCAGTGTGGGGCTGAATGGATATAACCAGGTTACCAGGCTTATCTTTCTTTCCAGGTCAGAATTTCCCCCCACCCATCCTGTATGACCCCTCCTGTATCTGTCAGATAAACTCAGCAGACATCAGTGTGTAGTGAGGTCTCAGCTTGGGATACTCAGCTTTAGCATGGTTTAAATAATAACAACTGTTTGATCACATTGCTGCTCAAGTGGTCACTTGGAAAAAAAAAAAAGTGTTTGTGGGAAAACTCACACTTCCTTCCCTTTGTAGAAATTCCACCAAAATGATCTAAAAAATTACCTGTGCCTACAGAGGCTGTACTGTTTTGGGGTTTTTTTTGTTTGTTTGTTTGTTTTTTGTTTTTTGTTTTTTTTTTTTTTTGTTTTTTGCCAGGAAACTTCAGCATGGGAATGGCTCCAAGTGTGTGTGCACGGTGGGATGTGCTGGCTGCTCCTGGGCTGAGGGACAGCTCTCACACACTTGTGTTTCCTTACACAGGGAACCAAACCCTCTCAGAGCACAGTTACCAAAATAACCTTTCCTGACTTCCCTTTACACTCTCAGGGCTTGTTTGTGAACTTGCTTTCTCAATATTCATGAAAAATTGTCATTGTCCCTGCACTGACAGGAGCAAACCACAGCAGGGAGTTTGTGTTGAGCCTCGGGCAGTTTCCTGCACCACATTTACCCTCTGCTGACCTTCTTGTCCACGCCCTTAATTTGTGTCTCTGCCAGGAATCCTCTCCCAGTCTCTGCTGCATTAAATGCACCTTCCCAGCCTTGTGGCACTTTTAAATAGCCCAGCTTTGCCTTCCCTCCTTTAAATAGCATTTTCCATTTGTTTCTTATAAAAATCTGTCATATCCTGCTGCTCCATTCATTGCCTGAAGTGCCTTTAACACACACCAGACCTTCTGACACTTTGTTTTTCTTTCTATCTTTCTGCTTTAACATGGGGTGACCAAAACTGGCAGAAACAGGCATAAATCTGAGCAGAGATGTGCCCAGTGGAGATTTGTCATTTTTATTCTCTATATATAAACAACCCCCCTGAAATCCCTCCTCTTTTTTGAGGATAACTGAGGTGTGATTTTTTTGCCCTATTTCATTGTTTCATTAAACCATGAGCAATCCCTTCTGTGGGATCTTGGACCAGGAATAAAAGAGATGCTGAGCAGGGCCAGGTTATCCCATTCCAGCTGGGATTTCCAGCCCCAGCTGGATCCTGTCCTGGTGTGCCCCAGGCAGGAGCAGCACAGGCTGTGGCTGAGCCCTGCTCACGTCAGGGGGAGACACAGTGACCCAGCCTGTGTTCCTTTGCCTTCAGTCACCAGTTTTGTACAGGGAAAAACATTTCACACCATTTAGTTGGCGTTTTCTTCTGACTTTTCAATGAGGCTTTAGGGCAGATTAAATACTAATTTTGAAATTAAGAATCAAGGTCTTAATTTTCAGTTGACAGAGATGGGGAAAGTATAATTTTACTCAAAAAGTCAGTTTTGATTCTAAGGCATGGGGGCACTTTAGAAAATTTTGCTGTTATTCTTTTCAGTGCACTCTCTTCCTGCTCCTAAAATGCGAAAACCACATTTTATTCTCTGCTGTATACATTAGAAATTGCTTCAGATAAGTGTAAATTTAAATTCTTTTACTGATTTGTGTAGTAGTATTTTGTCTATCAGTTCTTTAGAGTTGCTTTCATTTGGTAATTCAAAATGCCTAACTGATTGAACATGTTTTTGTTTGTTAAAAAGAACATAATTCTCAATGTAAAATCCCCTTTCTATGGACACACAGCAGTGTTCTCGTTTTTAATTCCCTTCAATATTTCTGCCAATAGAATACTGTGAAGAAACTGGAGGTAGATTTATTAATTGTTGTTTGATAGAGTCAGGTGAAGCTTTGTGAAAATGCTTCCTTCTAAACTTGTCCCTCACTTCAAGAAAGACCTCGAGGGGCTGGAGCGTGTCCAGGGAAGGGAGCAGTGCTGGGGAAGGCTCTGGCCTGTTTGCTTTGTGCAGCAGGGAGGGAATAGGGACAGTAAATCCCTGAGCTTTTCCTGAGAGGAGAGCTGGCTGTCCTGAGGGTGACACCAGGAGGTGAAGGAGCTGTGGGGCTCTGCCCTCTGCACCCAGCTTTGGTTACAGATCATCTTTTGCTCCCTGAGTGCCTGAGAAGAACAGCTCTGCTCCTGCATCTTTGGTTACCCTGCATTGCTTTCCAGTGAAAAAACCCCACAAACAACCCCAAACCAACAACCCATCCCCATCCATCTGCCATGGCATGGCCAGTGCTCTTACAGAAGCTCAGCTTGAGTATACAGTGCCTTGTTAAACTTTTCCCCTGACTCTCAGAGGTCTAAAATGAATGTTCAAAGGACACGGCAATGGCAGGGAAAAGTGAGCTTATTTAGATAGTGGGAATGTCTTTCCTGTGCTAACAGCAGTGAAAAACCACAGATAAGGCTGAAAGTCTCAATGTTAATTAGACAGGAATTTCCTTAATTTGTCAGTCTGTTTTAAAAGTTGTAAATCCAAGAAGCAACAGATGGCTGAGGAAAAATGAGAACAGATTAGGACCTACATCCTCTCTGTAATGCCAGGTATTTTGGAAAATATTTCTGAACACAGAACTTAAGCACTTTGATTGTTTGAGCTGTAGGGTTTTTTATCTGCTGTCTGTGCTGAGAGGCACTGGAGCACACACACCAGCCCTAAATGGATGTGTAATCCCATAACCATTCCCTGCTCTGCAAAGCTCTTAAGCGTGTCCTTCAGTCCCACAGAGATCAGGGGCTTTGAACACATGTTCAAAGTTAAAGCACATGTTGAAGTGCTGGTTAAATTGCTGTGCATCCCTCGCAGTGTGCATTTGTTTCTGCTTAACCTCTGAGCTTTGTGTCCTAAGCCAGCCAGAGAGAAGGAGTAAAATGTTTGTAAAGGTGATGTCAAATATTCAGTCTCTACTCTGAGATAAATAGGACCATCCCCTAAAATGAGCTCTGCTCATTTGCTTGTGCTGCTTTAGTGATTCCTCAATTTATATAATTTTTCTCATCACTCCATGAATTATGCCTTTGCAGAAACTGAAAGGCCAATTCAGAAAGATAAAAAACAACTGTTGGGGTCAGTGAGGAAATCTGTGAAGTTCTGAGAACAGTTTCTGGGGCTTGCCAAATTTCCCACATTTGAAAAATATGGAGAAGGAATTTGAAGAAGTTCTTATCACTTCTGCAATCAGAGTCCCTAATGCTGGCAGGTTTTTTTAACAAGTTCTCATACACTACTGAAGGCACGGAGACAGGGGAACACATGGTGTGTTTTTCAGTTGGGGGGAAGAATGCCTTTCCTGGCACTCAAAAACAAATGTGAATAGATGAGAACATATTACAGATTGCCAGCATCAGTGAGGAGCTGATAATGATCTTCACTGACTGAAATAATAAAAATGAAACATATAGAAAAGAGACAAAGCCCTGCATTTTATCGCATGAACAAAAGTCCTCTGAGATATTTGTGTGCCATGGTGAGAAGCTTTTGAATCAAAATTTTGAAAAAGAAAAAATCTACTATGGGGAACACAGGCAGGTTTGAGTGGAGAAATATTTTGGAAATTTTTGTACACCCTCCTTGCAGTGAAATGCTTCACTCAGCAAGTGGCCCCAGCAGGTTGATCCTGCAGGAACCCAGGGACTGCAATGAGGTCCTGGTGCATCACAGAATCTTGGGATGGCCTCAGTGAGAAGGGACCTCAAAGCTCCTCTGGTCTCCTCTGCAGGTTCTCTCCACGGGTGCAATGGACACCTGTAAATACCTGCATCTGTAGGCTGCAGTGGGACTTTCACTGAAGGGAGGAGAGAGGGAAAATCAGAATCTTGAGGTCTAAAACCCCAAATCAAACAGGATGGTCTTTTTAAGACAACCCGGTTTGGTTGTAATGGTCTCAGAAACCTTAATGATGGAAATATTATAAATGTATGGCTGCATATAAATGCTTGACTGGATGGTTCCAGCAAGGCTTGCTGTTGAGGCTGTTCTTTACAGGGACTGAGCCTCCATCCAGGGAACACAGGGAGAACATCCAGGCTCCTGTGGGATCAAGCAGGGGCTCATATTTTGTCTTTTCTGCCTGCTCCACCACACCCCAGCCTGAGGTGGGACTGGAAAGGAAACTTCTGGAATACACGAGGAAGACCATTCTTGTGGGATTGCCATCCCAGCCAAAACCGGGAAGCTTTGGAAAACTTGCCAAGGAGGAAAAAAATCAGACTGCTCGTGGGAGTTTGCCAGCCTGGTTTCCAGGCCAAGGGGATTTGGAGCAGCATCTGGATGTTTCAGAGGTTATCCAAACCAGGCCAGGAGACTCTCACTCCCTGTTCACGTAGGAGTTCAGCCCTCTGAGCTGGGCTGTCAGTGAGGATGTTCCTGGACTGGAATGCTCAGCAGTGGCTCCAGCCTTCCAAGAGCAGTGGCTTATTTCCCATGACCAGAGGAGCTGCTCTACTGCTGTCCAGCCGACCACAAAGTTAAAAAGGCTTCTCCCTGAGAGAGGAAAACAATGCACCAAAAAGCCATTCTTGGCATTCTTCTAGAAATGTCTCTATCTCTCATCCTTTACAAAGGCCACATAAAGCCAAGCAGCTCCTGTCCTTTCTTCTTCAGCTCTTAGTGGGATGTAAATTAGCATCCAGCCTAGGTGGAGGTGTGGCAGCAGAAGATGTGATCCTGTGTGGTTACAAGGCATTGTATGAAGCCATGAGCTCAAATCCAGTAGGAATTTCTAGTCTTGCTGTAATGTCAAAGCAGAGGGAATATACCTATTTAATAAATGCAAATACACCTATTTATCCCTCCTTTTACCATCTGGATGGGATCATTCTTTGGTAGTCCCAACACAGGCTAATTACATTCAGTTTTTTGCATGTTTTGGGTCTGCTGCCAGTCGTTATAAAGACACTGAGTGATTGGTTCATTGCCTTCATCTCCTGCTGCACACTGAGTAAAACAGCTGTAGTGCTGCCAGCTGGAGTTAGAGAAAACTATTGAAATTTAATAGGATTATAAAATAGTCTACTTTTATCCATGTTTACTAATATCTAGGGGTTTTTTCCCCCTCTTTAACAACGATTCAGCAGGACTGTGTTGTTACTGGAAAGGAAATATGGAGTGTATGGACAGGGAGCCTAGCAGAGAACTCCTGCCTGCTAACAGGATCTCATGGGCTGGTACTGAGGGGGCACTGGGTAAATGGATAATCCCAATCTGCCACAGGGATTTCTTGGGCTACTGCCATGACTAAATTAAGACATGGAACAAAATGCACTTGTGAGAGGAGGCTCAATTCTCACACAGACCTGATTTGTCCCTTTTAAACTCACCAAATGTGTTGCTAAGGCTGAGCCACAGGGAGTTTATCTGAAAACTCTACTGCATTTAGGAGAGTGGCAGGGAAGCTGAGCTTGGTGGTCTCCCAGGAGAGTTTAGGCATCCTGCATTGGAGAGGTGACACCCTTAGAACCTAAGACAAGGCCAATATTTAAGGCCCCTAAGCATGTACTTAGTTTCCTCTTTATTAATATTTGAAAGCCACTGAGATATTCTTGTTGGATTTCAGGAACTGGCTTTGGAGTTCCAAGAAGTTCAGTGAGGTTTGGTTGACTTCAGCATGAGAAATGGAGCAGCTTGAAGACTTGACCTGGAAGTTTTCTCTGTGTTTGTGACTCAGAGATGGAAAGAAAGTGTTTATGGTTTTATTTCCATTTAATGTTCCGTTGTGGTTCTTGCATACTCCATGGGCCTTGGGTTTAGAGTGGAGCACCTATGGGCTCTTCAGAAGGCTCTTCTGGCCAGGTAAAAATGTGCATTTCAGGAACAAAGCACATCTGTGCTGCAGCACAGGGTTCAAAGCTGGGGAGGAGTTTTTGGGAGCAGCTGCAGGTTGTCTCTGGTAATTAGGAGCAGAACGAACTCCAGCACTTGACACAACAGGTTCACACAGAGTGATTGGGTAAAGAAACTTAATGTCTGCTTTTAATAACAACAGCAAGTAGCAGAGGTGGCAAAGTATTTTTAATGACATCATTTGCCCAGCTGTTTTACACATCTGTAATGTGCAACGTCGCTCCCATTCTGTAACACTTCATCCTTGCTCTTCCACACCTTGGGGATGAGGGATAGGGTTACCTGGCTGGATGGAGCAGCCTGGGAAACATTTGTGTTTGTGGGTAGCTATCAGCAGTGCTGCTGTGAAAGCCTTGGCTGCAGAGCTCTGCATTAGGTGTGTTTTTTTTAACGTGCTAATTACTTCACTGTGAATTTGGCACTGAGGCATAGGGCCCCGTGCTCTGGGCCAAGCTTACAGCTAGGAATGAAACATTTGCAGCAGCTGCAAAAATGTTTTTACTTATTTAGGGCATGCTAATGTTTTATAGCCATGAATAATGACAAGCAAATAAATCATTCATTAATTTGTAATGCTGGAGCTTCCCCTCAGATGTGATGTCTGCGGCAGTGATGGCAGAGGAGGAGGAGTTTGGTGGCTGCTCTGTGTTTATACAAAGGGACAAGAATTGACTGCAGATAGAGAATCTGTTCCAGCTCTGGTTAAATCCAATGGGAATCCCTTTTGAGGTCCTTTCTCTCCATTGTAAGGATAGAGACACAATTTACAAGAGGTTGCAGTGAGTGGACTGCAGTGAGGGGGGACGTTCAAACTGAAAGAAAGTGGGTTTAGATCACAGATTAGAAAAAAATTTCTCCCCTGGGAGGGTGGGCAGGCCCTGGCACAGGGTGCCCAGAGCAGCTGTGGCTGCCCCTGGATCCCTGGCAGTGCCCAAGGCCAGGTTGGACATTGGGGCTTGGAGCAGCCTGGGACAGTGGGAGGTGTCCCTGCCATGGCAGGGGGTGGAATGGGATGAGCTTTAGGATTCCTTCCAACCTAAACCATTCTCTGATTAATTCTATGATTCTATGAAGAATTAAATTTCTAAGTGCATATTTCTCTTTTATAAACCTTAGTGGAAAACTCCAGGAAATATTTTTTTCAAAATAATTTTGGGAATTGTCATCTCTGAGGATCAATGCCTCTCGTGCTCCTCAGCCCAGGAAGGTGAAAAATGCAGCACTGTGAAGCTCAGGTGTGTTCCTGTCAGTGCAGCCCAGCAGAGCAGGGGTTAATGCCCTGGAGTGTTCCTGCGGCAGTGCCTGGATCCATCCCGGGGTGCAGGGGCTCAGGGATCCATTCTGGGGTGCAGGGCCTCAGGGATCCATTCTGGGCTACAGGGGGCTCAGGAATCAGGGATCCATCCCGGGATGCAGGGGCTCAGGAATCAGGGATCCATCCCGGGATGCAGGGGGCTCAGGGATCCATCCCGGGATGCAGGGGCTCAGGGATCAGGGATCCATCCCGGGGTGCAGGGGACTCAGGGATCCATCCCGGGATGCAGGGGCTCAGGGCTCAGGGATCCATCCTGGGGTGCAGGGGCTCAGGGCTCAGGGATCCATCCTGGGGTGCAGGGGCTCAGGGCTCAGGGATCCATCCCGGGGTGCAGGGGGCTCAGGGAATCCATCCCGGGATGCAGGGGCTCAGGAATCAGGGATCCATCCCGGGATGCAGGGGGCTCAGGGATCCATTCTGGGCTACAGGGGGCTCAGGAATCAGGGATCCATCCCGGGGTGCAGGGGCTCAGGGATCCATTCTGGGCTACAGGGGGCTCAGGAATCAGGGATCCATCCCGGGGTGCAGGGGGCTCAGGAATCAGGGATCCATCCCGGGGTGCAGGGGCTCAGGGATCCATTCTGGGGTGCAGGGCCTCAGGGATCCATCCCGGGGTGCAGGGGCCTCAGGGATCCATCCCGGGGTGCAGGGGCTCAGGAATCAGGGATCCATCCCGGGGTGCAGGGGCTCAGGGATCCATTCTGGGGTGCAGGGGCTCAGGGATCAGGGATCCATCCCGGGGTGCAGGGGCCTCAGGGATCCATCCCGGGGTGCAGGGGCTCAGGAATCAGGGATCCATCCCGGGGTGCAGGGGCTCAGGGATCAGGGATCCATCCCGGGATGCAGGGGGCTCAGGGATCAGGGATCCATCCCGGGATGCAGGGGGCTCAGGGATCAGGGATCCATCCCGGGGTGCAGGGGCTCAGGGATACATTCTGGGGTGCAGGGGGATCAGGGATCCATCCCGGGGTGCAGGGGCTCAGGGATCCATCCCCGGATGCAGGGGCTCAGGGATCAGGGAATCCATCCCGGGATGCAGGGGCTCAGGGATCCATTCTGGGGTGCAGGGGGCTCAGGAATTCTCCTGCCTGGAATGCAGCAGTGCAGTTTGCAGAGCAGGGTTGGCTGCCAGGCCATTTAGCAGGCGGCTGGTTTTGGTGAAAAGGCAGCTTGAAAAGTTAAAACCTCCTTATTTTTGAAAATCAGCTGGAGAACATTACAGTCACGCAGAACTGAAGGCAGACAACTCGTTAAAATTAGCATGGGCTGTAATTAAAAACATGCTGGGGAAAAAGACCCTGAGAAGAAGCAGACTCTTGGAAAGCTCCTGACGCTGCTAGATGTTGAAATGGAAACGAAACTCGCTAATTGATTTCAATAATTGCTGGGTAACTTCACCCTGCAGGAGGTACCAAAGGCCGTGGTCAGCTCTCAGTCTGGGAACAAAGGGAGGACTTGGACAGGGGAGCAGAGACTCGTGCTGGGACCAGAGCCACTCCTCCTTCCTAAAATCTTGCTGGGCTTTGCTTTTCTGTGCCACAGCTTTGCTTCTCGTGCCAGGCAGTGCTGCCATGGCCCAGGAATTTGCTTGGCTGTTGGCATTCCCTCTCCAGGAGTCCTGTGCCACCTTGGAGGGCAGGCTTGGCCCGTGCCAGGTGCAGGGTCACACCTGGGCCACATTAAAACTCCAGGTTACACCCAGGGAAGGGATGTTCAGGGGGAGGAATCTCAGACCTGAGTTCAGCCCTGCTGTGGCTTCATGTGCTCACCATGGGTGATGCTGACAGGCTTGAGGGAAGAAAGTGAAGAAAAACTGGGCATTCTGGGCCTTTGCCAGCTGGTGCTGGGATGGGATGGGTCTGGGGTGACCATCCTAGCATGTTTTCCATCTCTGCATTGCTGACTACAGCACTGGAATTATGATTTGCCAACAAAATGTCATAAATTCCCTCTCAGGCTGCTGCTCTCACCCCGTTGCTGAGGGTCAGCCCAGCGAGGTGTGGGGCGAGGAGCAGCCCTGGGGTCCCCAGCAAAGGCAGGGCTGGCAGGGCTGTGGGGTCTGCAGGCAGGCAAGTGGGAATGCTGCTCATGGCTGCTGCAGATGGCAATGCAGATGCAGGATGGAGAGCCAGGAGGCACATCTGGGAGCACATCCCTGCTCCCTCTGCAGCTCCCTCAGGCTCAGGTACCTCCAAGAACAGGGAGTACAGTCAAATCAGCTGTCAGCAGGTGCATGTGGACTGTCACTGCTAAAATAATGGGCTGCCAGCATTTATACCTGCATGAGGAATTTCTCTCCTGGGTAATAGAGTATTTTTCCATGTGCTCTAGAAAATACACTTTACTTTTACAAAAATTGCCCTCAGAAGCACCAGCAGTAACCTTTCCTCAAAATAAACACCATTATGACTGGAACACTCCCTCAGACCCTCCTGCATTCTGCCTTCAGATGAACAAAGAGCACAAGTGAATCCCCTCCTCACTGGGGCCTGATTTTGGGTTGGACAGCTTGGACTCGATGGTCCTGGAGGTCTTTTCCAGCCTCTGGGATTCTCTGACTTCTCCCCACAGCACAGGAGGGAGCAAAGGGCATCCCAGGGCTCCTGGGGTACAGACCAGGACTGGTACTCAGCAAACTTTGTCCAGATCTTGTAGAAAATAGAGTGATGGAAATGAAAAATAAGAATTAACTGCTGGGTGGTGTATTCCTGTCTAGGTAATTTGTTGTTTAATGAGGGATTTCTGGGGCAATGATTTTTTAAATGAAAAATTATTTACCTAGAGCTGGTAGATTGTAGGAATCCAGAATGGTGACTTGATGAGGTTGCCACCTTTACGTGGTTTGCACTAGATTTACACAAAACTTCCCAGTATGTTATAAATATAAATAAATTCCCTTTACTTAGTGTGTTGGGACTGTTATATTGCAAACAATGGGTAAAGATGTTGAAGAGAATGTTTGAATTTTCTACGTTGGGAAGGCATTTTGTGACCCACTCAAGGCAGAGAGGGGTTGCTGTTTCCAGTTTGATCCATGGTAGGAGGTCTGATGTAAAAACAGGTGAATTAGGCTTCAAAAGCTTCCAATCAGATAAAATGCGGAACAGATTAAGTGCAGTAGACTGGCACTGTTTATTAGAAAATGGCCTATGAAGGAAAATTGGCTGAACTTTAAAGAGGTGCTGGAGTTGGCTCGGGGGGAGTGAATATAACTTTACATAAAACTAAACATAAAACTTTAAGCCCAATGTGGATGAGTGATAAGTTGTTAAAGTTAATTGTGAGTGAAAATAGAGCTCCAAAGCGTGCAGGGGCAGGGGAGTCTGGGGCTGGGGGATTGTAGGGACAAAGCTGCTACACAAACGGAGCATCTGAGGGGCAAATGGAGAGGGAGCAGTTCAGGCCATTCAGCTCAAGAATATTCTGGTGGACAAAGATGTGGAGTGAGGCACAGGGATTGCTCTGGGGATACTTTGTGTTCTGGGAAAAAGACTCCAGCAGCTCCTAGGCATTCAGTTCCATTTATGCTGTGCCACCACAAGGTGCAACTCTTCCAAGGAGCTGCAAACGGAATAAATTCAGTTATTCAGTGTACGTACATATTGCTAGTAATTAACAGTAATTATTGTACCGTAGCATTTCTAGAACTGGTCCAAGGGTCCCTGTGTGATCACACACTGTGTGCTTTGGGCACTGTGGGTGGGTTTGGGTTGCTGGGTGGGAGGAGGAGGAGCAGAGCCTCCCTGAGGGCAGTGCTGCGGTCAGGGGGGACTGGAGGCACACCCAAGCACAGTGGGTTTATAGCATCCAGAAGTGGCAGGGTGATTTTATGGAACACTTGAGGGACAGAGGTCATAAAATGAACCATCTTCACCTCCCAGCTCACAGCTTCTTTCTCCTCCATTAGACAGGGAATCATCAACTTTGCAGAGCAGCTAATAACTCTGAGCAGTTGCCATGGGATACTGGACAGCCTCTAAATGCTGCAGCTACACAGAGCTGCAAAACAGACCTGGCTGATATTAAAAGGTGCTTTGGCCAAGTTTCTGCAGCATTACAAAAATAAGGAAAATAAAAAAAGACATCTTAAGTGAGTTTCCAGGAGGAGGAAGATGCTAAAACAACTGGAAGAAAATATGTCTTTAATAGCAGTTTTTTCAAGAAATGTAGATAGAAAATAGCTGGAATATAATCATATTAATTAATTTTTCCTGCCACTATGTGATACTTTGTCAGCCTTTGCTACTTCTGCTGGGTGTTTTATAATTATTCCAGAATCAGAAATCCTTTTTGATGAGACTCAGTTACACAAAAAACTGTACAAATAAACAGTGGAGATGCTCAGCAGTACCATCAGGGATAGAAAAATTTTGTACTCTGAAAAGAGAGGAGTTCCTAAAAAATCCCATTCATTTGTGAGACAGAAAGGATAAAACAGATGTGTATTTATTCAGTATTTATAAGACATGTTATCCTTCAGCAGGAGCTCATGTTCTGCACACCAACTGCTCAGAGAAGTTCCTGGTTGGTATCCTCAGAGGGAAAAGCTGTGTCAGAATTTGCTGCTCTTTCCAACAGAATTCTTTAGTGCACAAACAACTCTTATTGTAATTTATTCTTTGAGGATACTATATATGCATATATATATATATATATATATATATATATATATATATATATATATATATACAACGTTTTAATAAAATCAAATTAATTAACAAAATAAGTGTATTGATGACATGTATTTCCTCCTAGTTTTCTCCTCTGTGGTGTTTCCTGAGACACCTGCACTGGTGATGCTCTAATGTGGCAAAGTGCAGGGGCCTGGTTTGAGGATTACAGAAGGGAATATTTTTGGAGTCCCCTTTTTAACACTTCCTTCTTTTCTCAGCTCTATTTGCCCTCAAATTTCTGCATATAATGTAATGTAATTCCCTTTCCGAGTAATTTTTCCCCTTTTTTATTTTTTCTCTTTTTCTTTTTACTTCAAACAAGAAGAACTAGTGATTTTTTCCCCCTTAATGCCAGGCACCCTGATTAACCTTCAAAATGAACACGTTAAACATGGATTTGGTTGTATTCTGGTGGGTGATGAGACTTTGGCAAGGGCTTTCAATGGTGTCTGCACTAGACTGGAACTATACTGGATGCTTCCTGATGCTCTTAATCCATCAATATTTTCCTTCCAGGTCTTTGAATCAACCATTGCCCTGCTGTTCATTCTTTCTGGCTGCTGGAGATGAGGAGACTACACCAGACCCTGATTTACAAATCAGTCCCAGTGATTTTCAATAATTCAGATTATTTTTGCTTTTAAGCTGAATAAGAAGGATAACCCATTATTCTGTGTTATTTTTCTGTTTGTCTAGCTTCTCCTATGTGTAAAGCCAAGGGATGAGGAGTGAGGTGCTGCAGGCTGGGGGGAGACCCCAGAGCTTCCCACTCAGTTCCTGTTCCTTGTTATGTAACAGGAAGTTCTGAAACGTGGTCAAAATCCACTTTCTAACATCCTGGCATATAAATGAATTGCCTTTGCTTCCAATCCAGGCAGGATGGTCTCCCATATGTTTTTTGTCTCATATTGAAAGGATTTGTGCTAATTTGGCTCCATACCCCCACCCATGTTTTTGCACATTGTCTTCATCTTTATGGTGGGGTTGGCCTGTGAAGGAGGAAGACAAAACCAAATTTGGGTTGCAGGAGCAGAGACATCTTAGAGGCTCTGTACAGGGCAGATGTGCTGAGGTTTCTGGTGGGGTGTGATGGTATTTGGGACTCATTCAGAGCCACACATGGGTGGGGGTGTTACAGACCAGGCTTTTCCCCAGGATTGTTGTTTACCTGCTGCCAGGCAAGTCCCCTTTTCTCTTCTCTCTTTTCTCTCTTTTTGCTGTTCATACAAGTCAGTATCACAGAATTTCTAGGCTGATTTATTTATTTATAGTACAGCTCAAACTGAGGGGTCTGTCTGTGGTCTGAGCACAGATGTGCCAGGGCAGGGGTGGCTTTGGGGTCATGGGCCAAGGTTTGGGGCTTTTTTGGGGTTGTTTTCCTTTGTTTGGGTGTGGGGTTTTTTTTTTTGAGGAGACTGGGGTGCTGTGGTGTTTTTTCCAACTAGAGAAATTTCTCTCTTTATGCAATTTTCTTTGCTATGTTTCCACTTATGTGCAAGATAAGATTAAATGACTTCCCAAACCCTCATGTCCAGTCCTTTACTGGAGAAGAGAGCACACAACATCATTCTCTACTTAAAATCATCAGACTTTGCCTTATAATAAATTATCTTGGGGTTTTTTTATACCTCCTATTCGATTATAGCCCCTTTATCACAGCAACTTTGTAAAACCAGAGCCAAATGTAGCAATTAGTCTTGATTTTACCTGGTATTTGTTTCAGCCAGTTACCTGCCACTCAAGGCTCTGTGCCACCTGCTGGGGCAGTGGAACAGTGGTGACAGTTTTCGTGCTGGCTGGTGCAGGACCTTTCACATCCACAACCTGTCTGCTGTGGATGGTTTGCTTTAGCTGGCTTTTATCACCAAGTTAGGAAACACCTCTGCAGGTTTTTCTGACACCTTATTGACTTCTTGGTGTCCCTGTTCAAGCTCTGTTGTCACAGGAAGGTTTGATTTGTTGCTACTCTGCCAAACAGAGATATCCCCAGGAAATTTCTGAGGGATGACAGTGTGCCTGTCAGAGGGAAGCAGTGCCTTGGCCCTGCCCTGTTCTGAACTCTCTCCTGTGGCAGGAGGATGCTCAGGATCCACGGCTGTGGGAGCCAGGGCTGTGCTGAGGTGCAGCTCTGCTCTTTTCCTCAGCCTTCATCCCTGCTCCTTTCCTTTGGCCTCCTCACCCTAGCTTTGCCATCCAAGCTCCCTCCCTGGCCAGGAGGTGCCCTGGCCGCTTTTCCCTGCCCTGCTGTTCTCCGATTGCCACCTTGCCCTGTGCCTCTGCTGACACCTTGACACTCTGTCCCAAGCTGTGCCACTCCCTTTTCTCCTCAGCTGGCTGTTCCCTGCCTTTCCCCATGATGGATGGAGGAGCAGGGAGGAGCCCATCTGGCGGGGCAGCGCTGCCCGGCCTGGCCGCGATTTGTGATGTGTGGGGGGGTCCAGCTGCAGGGCTGAGCTCACGCCTGGCCCGCAGCCAGGGCACAGCCTCAGCAATCCAAGCAGGTGTTGGGGACAGGTTTGAAGTGCCAGGGGCCTGGGCTGTGTTTGGTTTCTGCACCAGGACTTGTGAGGGGATGGAGCACCGCGGGGCCTGCTCGGAGCCCTGGGAGGGTTTGGCCCCTGGACAGAGCAGCTCGTGCTGCTCCGAGAGCAGAGAGCTCTGGCCAGCAAACCCCAGGGTGCCTCTGCTCTTCCACTCTGAGACAAGGGCTGAACTCAGCCCTGCTTGGTCAAAAAGCCCTCATTTGGTAATGGTTTTAAATCTATTGTACACTTTGCCTAAATGAACTTCATCTCACCAAAACAAACCAGAGCAATTATTTCAACAAAGCCCACAGAAAACACTGGCATTCACTCATGGAAATCTCTTCTGATGCCATTGGATTTGGAGGTGATGTGATGTGAGAGGTGTTTTTAGATGCCAGGTCCCTCCCTGCAGAGCTGCTCTCCAGCCTGTGCTGGTCACCCTGCCTGGGTGTGGAGCCCCTGCCTGGTCCCAGCCTGTCTCCTGCTGCTGGCACTGCTCCCTGCCAGATGTGGGTTTCAGCCCCACTTCAGTGAAGGTGTGTGCTTTACAAAATACCCTTTTATCCCTATTTGGGAAGTTCTGAAGGCATTCGCTCTAGCCTCAGCCCTTGTGGAAGCCTTGTCAGTAGTAGAAGCTTGTTCTAGCAGGTTTACACAAGTAATTGAGGCCCCTTCATCCCTGGCACAAATCCTTGTTTTGGCTGAGGTCTAGGGGGAATCTTTTCTATGCAGGAAGAATCTGTTCTCTTGGCACAGACTGACGGTCCTGGAGTGCAGAAAGGTCTCCAGCCTCATGCCATGATATCCCAAGAGATCCTCTTTCCTCCCCTCTGTGTCTTGAAATGGTTGGAGCTTTTACCTTTCTGGGTGATTTTGCCCATTTCCTCAGATGGTGGGTGGCAAATTAAACAGGAACTAAGAGCTGGGGTGAAATTCAGCAAATCATTTCTTAGTCCACAGAGAAAAACGTGGTCCCAAAGGAATCATTTCCTTACGAGAAGCGGGAGGGATTTTGCCAGTCCAATGCTTTGCTAAAAAATCTGTTTTAAGAGAACTCCAAGGAATTATTTTTGCATTTTTCTTTATGCAGTTGTATTTACCTGTTGCTTATGTGTGTAAATGCTCATTTACTCATCTAAGAAGCTGATTTTTCATGGGAAAAGCTCTGCTTTTCAGTCTCAGCTCTTAGAAGCAGTGGACTCAGGGGCCATACCGGTGCATGCCCTTGCCACTGCTATTATCTGCCCCTGCTGTGGGTCAGATTTTCACTCTGTGCTGGCTGAGGGACAGCTCTGGGCTGTGTTTGGTGTCAGGGCTCTCCCAGCTCGCTCCAGGAAGGTTTTTCTGCAGACACAGCTCAGGGACTCAGGGCTCTGGGCTTGTTTCAACGCAGCTCAGGTGCCCTGGAGCTGCCCCCTCCTCCCGTGGCTGCTGGGCTCTAGGAGCTGCAGAAGAGCCCAGCAGAAATGAATCCATCTCTGACAGAGCTGGATCCAGCCCAGGCCCAGTTGGCTGCGTGGTTTTCTGGCAAAGGCTCCTTTCCCATCCATATCCATTCTTACATTGTGAGCTTTCCCCATTCAAATGTTTTGATCTCACGGAAATGTTTCAGTTCAATATTTCTTTCACAATGCCATTTTCTGAAAATCAGTATGCTCCCCTGGAAATATTGGATCGTGCCTAAAATACATTCTCAGCTGGAAATACAGGCAGAGAAATGTCAACCAGCTCCTCTTCAGAGAGGTTCTATTCAGTGTCCATGATCTGCAAAGCCTTCTTCATTCTCAGAAGAATCTACTTTGGAAATTGGACACTTGATCTCCATTGTCACCTGAGCACCCCAAAGCTTTGGAGTTTCCTCTGTCCCTCTGCCTGTGCTCAAATGAAAGCCAAGCAATTTGTTAAAATATATAAAGGCCTTAAAAATACACATGCAGATTATCCATGAGGTATTTGCCATCTGAAAGCTCAGTCTGTGCAATCAGCAGGCTGCCACACAAACTGGGAACTCTGGGATGCTGCTGGAAGTCTTTTCTTGTGAAAAAGTCATAATCCCTTCTTAAAGAGGTGAGTGTCAGGATGGAGACAAGAAAGGAGAAGGATATAGGAAAGGCATCAAGCTGAGAAAAGAAGAATGAAATGGGTCCAGGACAGAAAGCTGGGGAGGAGAGAGGGAGGAGGAAGCTCATTGAAGGTTTGTTGCACTTAGCATTAGGAACTGCTACAGAGCACACAGGTTGTAGTGATTTTCTAATACTGAGTAATATGTCAGAAGGGCTATTCTGGATTTAGACCAATATATACAGTTTCTTGTCTAAGCAGAACCATATGCTCAAATGAGAGATTATTTTATTTTACTAGGATGGACAGTAAGTAGAAACACATTCCAGATTTCAGGAGGTTTCTTCCCCCCTTGGCAGCCACGGTGCTGCTTGTGCTTAATCTTTGGTTTTTCAACTGTTTGATAAGTGCCTGTTGCTTTACAGGGTCCAATTCCCCCTCCATCCTGGTGTCTGCTGAGCTGTGACTAATGACTGTGTCAGACAGCTCGTTCAGCAGGTCACCCTGCCTGGAGCTGGTAATTGTTGGTAATAAAACAAATCAAACTGATATGCACAATATGCAACACGCTGCACAGTAGAGATGTAGCTTTTTTGTCCTTCCTTCAGTTGAGACTTAATGTTCTGTGTTCAGAGACTGACCTCATCCAAATCCTTTCCTTCAGCCCAGAAAGCAGGAAAAAATCCCCAAACCTCTTTGTGGAATGTGCAAGCTGGTGTTTAATACATGAGCCCATGCACAGCAGGTTGAGCAGTAAAAGCACAGAGATTTCTATAATTTGCCATTGGGAAACAGCCCCACCCCTCCTGTCACAGGCACTGGTGGTTGTGGCTGCAGCTCTGGGGCTCTGTAGGTAAGGTGCCCCACTTCTCCTGCCTTGGTGCTGACCTATCCCTGGCTCTAATGAGACATTTTTGGTCTGACCCAGTCTTGGGATGGACCCTCTGGCTACTCCTCTGGGATCTCCCCAAGGAGAAGAGGACCTGGTGCCTGCTGAGCTCGCTCAGCTCCCAGGTGCAGGGGGTCCTGTGCCCAGGGCTGTGTCCCAGGGCTGTTCCTGCCTTCCTGTGGATTCTCCAGCAGGAACTGCTGACCATGGAGTGCTCACACCCAGGGACTCTGGTCAGCCAATCTGGGGCATCTACTGACATTTTTTGTGAAGGGATGGTGTCCTAGGCTGGACCAGCAGCAAAGCAACTGGTTTAGCTGAAAAAACCTGACTTTTTTGGGGGGTCTTGAAAACAAAGGCCTCATCTGTTACATGTGTTGTAAAGTGAATCATCCCCCCCTACACACACACACACTTGCTGTTCTATCAGAAGCAAGGATGATGGTATGAAAATGGCTTTTAAAGGGATTTTGTAATTGAAAAAGAAAAGCAAGATAAATCATGGACATATTTGCCTCAGTCAGGAGGATAAACAGAACCATCTACAAGGATATTCACAGGGTAAAACCCAATGTCACACTAAAGCTCTTTTACAACCTATCAGCTGCTCGGTACCATCTGCTTTGGCTGTCCCCAGCATCTCTGAAGTTATTTGGGTGATATTCTCTGGAGATGTCTGTTTCCCACTGACCTGCACTGAGGATGATCCCCTCTCACCAGGGGAGATGCAGAAGCCTGGTATTTGCTGATTTAGCTGCACACAAGCAGGGAGTGTCTGTATCTTTTTCTCATAACTTAAGGACATTTGGCTGCTGGTCTCTGACAGCAGAAATACTCCAGAGGTCACTGCAGGCAATTTTTCACTTTCCCATACTTCATCAGCCTTTCCAATGCTCAACCTCCTGAACGTGGGGGGAATACAAGGGTGTTGGGGAGGCAAATTTGTGTTTTAATGCTACACCCACCTCACTGTGGAAAGGAGATGGAAACAGGTTAATTTAGAAATGCTGCAGACTCATTTCAGTTTTTGACATGAATTGCCAGGTTCCCAGTGCATTGATGTTCACATTTGTACAGACACGTAGAGCTGTGCATTGTGTACATTGTGCATTAATTCTTGTGTACAGTGAGACAGAACAGTCAGTGCCAGCACAGAAAAATCCCCCGATGGTGTTGAGGCTTCTCAGTGACAAATATCACAGAACGTTTCTGAGACTGAAGGGTTAACACAGGGAGCTGCTGGTCCGGGCTGTTCCTTGGAGCTCCATTACAAGGCCTAACACCCTCTTGAGAAGTGGAGTGGTTTTGGAAAATGGCATGTGTTCTGTGGTGTGGGTGAGTAATTGTGGTGAACAGCCCTAGTACCTACTCAGGGGTTTGCTGCTTCCTTGTGAGATTTGCCCTCCTTCTGTACCAGTCTGGGATCCTGTACCTGGGGCTGTGTGCGCAGCTCCGCTCACAGTGATCCCATGCACCAGAGCAATTCCCAGTCCTGATCTGTATCACAACCCACTCCAGAAGGATGGAATCTGCGGGAAAACCTGCCCATGTTCCGTGGGGCAGAGAATTCCGGGTGTTCCAGCGCGGTGCTCTGCCTCTTGTGGCGGTGAGGACCTGCCTGTCGGTGCCACTGGAACATCACCAAAGCCTGGCAGCCCGAGGGACGTGCCAGCCCAGGGCTGAGCTCCCAGCTGGGCTGTGGGCTTGGCACCCCGCTAAAAACAGCTCCAGATGTGCTGATAACAATAGCTCGAGATGTGCTGATAACAACAGCTTGAGATGTGCTGATAACAGCAGCAGGAGATGTGCTGAAAGCCCAAAGCTCCCGGCTCTGTCCAGCCGCAAACCGAGGGAACTGTCCCGGGAATTGCAGGATTCTCCAGGAAGTGGCTGCTGAGGATTTCGGCAGCACTCCAATCGGTAGGAATACTCTGTTTAAAATGGTTTCAGGGAAGATAAATATTTGTGTGTGCTATCTTGACGTATGGAGATAAACACAGTGGTTCTACACAAATATTGGTTTGACCTCAGATTATTTCATTAGCAGCAGCATGTGGGGCCCGTTCAACGTCCCTGCAAGCAGCTGCTACCTGTTGTGAGCATCCCAAGTTTGCTTTATGGCTGCTGTCGAGTGTCTAAAAGTAGCCATGTCTTATTCTGTGCATTTCCTGGCCTGTTCCAGCTTGCTTTCTTACAGAAGATCTGCTGGGATGGGATGTTCCAGCCTGGGGTCCATGGGATTTTATTCTGGGTTTTAGAGCAAAGGGAAATGCCACATGCAGTGCATGAGGGTTGCACAAGGCGCTCTGCAGAAATAAAAGGGAATGCTCAGTTGTGGATTGGGTTGTAAGGGTCGTGGTCTCGGGGATGTGCAGGTGGCTGTGACAGGAGAATGAGCAGAGTGGAATGGGCTTGAGCCCACAGCAGCTGGGGGGAGCCCAGCTCCTCCTGGCAGCCCTTCTCCCCAGACTGCAGCTTTAATTAATTCCCAATCAGGCTCAGCATCTAGGCTGGCTTGCCGAGGGAGGGAGGCCGTGGACATTATAGCCTGTGGATATGAAATACTGTGGGTTTTACCAAAATTCCCATTTCCAACCAGCACGAGTTAACTGCGGACAGCAGGGGTGGATCGAGTGGAGCCTGTGCTGGGCACGTAGAGCCTCCCAGTGTTTTAAAAAGAACAGTGAGATGTTGTCCCCCACTTTCATCCCTCCTCATAAATTACCCTGAGATCAACCCCAGTACAGACAGTGGGGCTGTAACCCAGAGTCTGCAGGCAGAAGAGGCCAAACTTGACTGAGTCAGCGCGAAAAACTGAGTTAACCCATGGAGAATCACAATCTGCACAGAATTAATTTAGCTTAAGCTTTTCCCCCTGGATTTTTATAGTAATACCAGCAGAACATTGCAGCATTTGGACAGCCATAAAACAGAAATGCTACAGGTTGAAAAATACTTCAGGCTGCTCCTGAGATGAAAGCAAGCCCTGGATATCTGGGGAAGTGTCAGGCAACCCCCAGCATGGCACGGGCTGCTGCAGCACAGAGGGCTGGGGCTGTCCCACACACCCCAGGTGCTGCCCCACAGATTCCAGGGGCTGCTCAGGCCCCTTGGGAGGGCAGGTGGATCAGGAGCAGCTGTCCCAGAGCGATGGAGATGGGGATGGGCTGTCCAGTGAGCTCCTCAGCACATGGCTCCCTGCAGGGACCTGCAGCCTTGCTCCTCACCAAGTGATCAAGGCAGGAAAAGCAGTGAGGTGCAAATGAGAAATATAAGCTGAGAGCATTATTGATAGGGCAGCTGCAGTCCCCACACTGCATGAGTCATGTAATCCACAGGCTGCTCAGCCTCACTGCACAGAGAGGTGCGTGCAGGATGGTTTCAATTTCCAAGCAGGGCTTTCTGACCACTCATGCTTTTGAAAAGCAAAGCAAATATCTTGGCTCAGAAATGACTGCAAAGCAGAGCTATTCTGCTCTTGGCCCCTTGCCTGCTTGCCCTCTCAGAGTGGAGCTTGTGCATTGTGATGGAAACATAACAGTTCCCCCCTGCCAGAGAACAGGTCACTCCTGCTGCCTCTGGGAACCAGGAGACACTGCTGCAAGTACCAAACCTGAACCAAATGGAATCAACGAGGATGAATTCGGGAGAAATTTGCAGTTTGGGGTTACACCTGAATTCCTTTTAATAGGAAAAATCTTTTGACTCGATTTCAGTTCCTGTCCTGGTGAAAACATACCAGAAATGCTTATTAAAAGAGAAATTAAACCTGATTTTGAGGCAAAATGCATTTCTTAAGAGATGCTTTGCTGGTGTTTTAACCACAAACCTTTACACTCTGAGCATGTTCTCCTACAACACTGGATGCTTGATATCCCTTTGTACCAGTATGTGAGGAGCACTGGGAATGAGGCCTGCAGGTTTCCCTGCTGGGCCACTGCCTGAACAGCAAAGCTCTGGTGCATGTAATAGAAAATGGAATTAATCACTTGATGCTGGATAAGTTGTGAGTTTTATTAACCACTGGGTTTTCATCAGAGTTATAATTTTGATGTGTTCATATGTTAGTGAGGACAAAAGAGGCTCCTCCATCCCTGGTAGTATCCCAGACAGGTTGGAGAGGGGGCCTTGGAGCAGCCTGGGACAGTGGGAGGTGTCCCTGCCATGGCAGGGGTGGAATGGGATGGACTTTAAAGTCCCTTCCAACCCCAACCATTCTGGGATGCTGGGATGATTTCTGTAACTCTGGACTTGAGTGTAGGAGGAACCTTTCTAGACATACCCAGGCATGGCCCTGAAAGATTATTGCTGAACCTCTTTTTTTTTTTTTCAGTAGCACTCAAGTGGTAGAGCTGGACAATGAGTTAGCTCACCTGAAAGCTGAGGAGTTGTTCTGCAGCTGAGGGTGAGATTCAAGCCCAGTAAAGCCAGTTGGTCATTCAGTTGTGATTGGGGGATATTTTGTGAGAACCACAGAAGTTTGGCCTGTGGGTTTGGATTCTTTGCAGAAGCACTTTGAAGCATTAAGGGGAGGGGAGGTGCTGGAAAATGTGAGCCTGGAGAATACACACAGGGCAAGTTCTGCCTGTGTATCCTCAAGGAATGAGAAACCAGGAGAATGTATCTTTGAGTGGGCTCTGGAGATTTCAGTCCTGTCTAGGTATAAAATAGCTTAAGGAATGTCATGGACTTCACAGAAGGGCAATGATTTGGGGAATCTACTTAAAAAAAAAAAAGTATAAAGTGCTATAAAACATGCCTTGTTTCAAGAGAGAACTATGGAAATAGAACAAGATTCACAAGTAATTCATCTCAGGCTGTGGACTGGTGAGTATGACTCTGCAGCAAGAACATTAATATCTGTTAAATTCTCCAAATTAGCTTAAACATTCCAGAGAAAGGATGTAATTCTCAGTTGTATAGGGAAGGAATTCACCCTTCCCCCAGTCTTTCTGCTTCCCAGGGACTCAAGAGAAATGCTAATATCAAGTCAACCTATTTTTGTTCCCCCCTTTTGTAATGGGGTCCAGATTGGTGGTGACTGAAAGCCAGTCCCATCAGAGGAGTTTTGTGTGATGGATCAGGAAGGGCTGGCTCCAGCCTGGTGGTGCTGAGTGCCCAGCCCAGGCTGGCAGCTCACTCAGACTCCACAGAGCTCCTGGATTTTGGTTTACAGAGGTTTTGTGGGACATCCTTCACCTCTCACTGGAGCAAAGCTTGGGAGCTGCTCGTACTGCAAAATAAGAGAGGTGTGGTACTACACTGAGTGAGTCTGATGTATCACAATTCATTCTCTTCACATTTATTAATCAGGGTATTGCCAGCCTTAATTAGGGAATTAAAAATTATTGGGGAAGATTTAAGCTTGTTTTGACTAAGGGGCTGTTGGAAGATGAAGGAAGAGGACAGATTTGTGTCTGTGACGAAGCACAGTGAGGGATGGGGAGGAGAAGCAGCAGGAGAGGCTTTTCAGGAGCCATAAATGAGTTGAATAAACAGATCTAAACCTGTCCTGCGTACCTGGGCTCGCATTCAGCCCTGAGGTGGTCAGCGGTGCCATCTTGTGTTAAATGGGTGGTATTTTTGGAAAAAGATGGATACAGGTTCTTCAAAGTCCTTGGGAAAGGGGTTTGGAAGAGCCATTAAAAACTGCTGGTGTGAAGCTAGGAGAGCAGTGAAGCCCACAGGTCTCTGAGCCAGAAAGGCAGAGGATGCCCTGCTGTCACACACAGAATGATTTCAGCTGAGACACTCCTGTACAAGGAACTTCACCAGCAGATTTTTTATTTAGGTTGTGCCTTTGTTCATCCTGCTCCAATAGCAACAGTGCATGTGATGGATGCATGTGGGCTTCCCTGAACACAGAGGAAGTTTGAGCATCAAAAGCTGTTTAGAGGCATTTTGGGGGTTGAATAACCAGAATAATTTTCAGCAGAACTGAAGTGGGTTTGTTTGTTGTAACTGTAGACCAAGTTAGAAATACTTCTCTAGCCTGACCTGTCGTTAGTTTTAGGAGTGTTTTGACCTTGGAAGGAGATTTCAGAGCTGATGTCCAGTCCCTGCAGTAACTTTCAGCCTGGCAGTTTCCCTGAGGCAAAGCAACTCAGCCAGGCTCCAGAGCCAGAGGTTTCTGCACTGAGATCAGTCCCTGCACAAATGTCTGTGCAGTGAAGCCTGACTGCAGCACGTGAAGAAATCCATGGAATAAAACCTTGGGGAACATGTTTGACCTTCACATAACCAAGAGGGAAATCTGGAAAACACAGGGCCCTGCAGATGATTTGGGGGTTTTGGTTGAGTGGTGTTTTGGCAAGGAAAGTTTATAACTGTTCAGGGAAGGCAGCTTAGGCCATGGAAGAAGTGGGAAAATCACTAAAAGATGCTGGAGGATCTATGGGATTAACATTTCTGAGTGGGGAGGGTTATTCTGGATGCAGAAGTTGCTCTAGGTACAAATAACAAGTCAGACAACAAATCTGTTGGTGGGAGCTGCCTCTCTGGGAGCCCAGCAGAACAGGATGCAGGCAGGGAGTAACAGGAAGTAAAGAAGTAAATAAACCACATAATGTTGTAATAATGGATGGGTGCTGCTGCTGCCATAGGAATGATGGGCAGCTGGGAATGGCTGGGCTTGGAAATAAGAGGGGTTTGCTGCTAGCCAAGCAACTGGGACCATTTGTTCTCTCCAAATCACTGGCATGAAAGGTTTTATTTCCTGTGGCACATTTAATAAAATTCGAGGCCAGATCTGAATTTTGGGGCACATGGAAGTAAGTATTTACAGTGTAAGGGGTCCACACGGACATTTGCTTTTGCATAAACCCACAGAGCGTCCTCCTCCAGCCTCCCTGGGAGATGTGCTGGAGCCCAGCCTGGGCAGGGGGCTGCAGGTGCCTCCTGCTCGTGCAGCTGCAGGGACTCGGCAGCAGTGGAGCAGAACTGGAGCACGAGGCTCCCAGGCCTGTGCATGGCTCAGCTGGTGCCTCATGGCCCTGTGAGCCCTGCAGGAAGGAGCAGCTCCAGCTCAGGGCTGCTGTCCCTGCCCCTGGAGCAGGCAGAGCTCCAGCTCGGTGTCCCCGGGGATCAGCGCTCCCGGGCCGGGTGCCAGCCCTGGCTGGGGCCCAGCTGTGGCCGCTGTGGAGAGGCAGCATCCCTTCCCAAAGCAAACGCCCCGGGGGAATGCCCGGCTCAGCTGCGCTGGAGATGCTGCGATAGCGTCACCCTGGCTGCCGGCCAGCCCAGCAGATGATTGATTATTTCTGTAGGAATCTGCTTTTAAAGCTTCTCCTGCAGTGTTACGGATGATATCACTCGGTGCTCGCACTAACCAGACCCGTTTCAGCCTCTGACTGTGTGCAGAGGTACAGCTTGGCAGAATGCTCAGGTCCTCTCTGGTTATTGGTGAGGGTTTGGAGATCAAACCTCTCCCTGCTGGGTTGCAAGCGTAGAATTTGGGGTTTTCACTGTGTGTTCTCCTTTTCTTTTCCTGAGTGTATCTGGGAGGGGGGACCCAAGCATTTTTTGTTTGTTATGAGCTGTAAGTGATTGCAAGTAATGTGGAAGGATAAAAGATGGGTATTAGAGGCACAAAGGGTACCCAGGGAAGTCACCATTCCCTCAGGTGGGTATAGGGTAGAAGGCTCTGCCTCTGGGGTTACTGCTCTGCCCCAAAGCTGGCTCAGTGCAGCCACTCCTGTGTCTGAAAACAAAGGGGCTCCCTGACCCCTTGGGTGATGAACATCACATGAAAACAAGACCCTTCTTGGGTCCTTTGATCAGTGTGCATTGATCTCAGTGTGCAGGTTTGGACTCAGCTGCTGTAAGGACATTATTTGAATTTGGAAGCAGCAAATATTTCTTTATTTTATATAAAATAAAGAAACTCACTTATTCCTCCCAGTCTTTCCCAGGGATAAGAATATTATGATTACAACAGCATGAGCTGCTTGATGCAGACTTTAAATCAGTGTAAAGGTGCTGTGGACTAATCTGTTGATTTCCATATGGGAACAAAATTGTATCAGAGAGCATCTTCCTACTGGTGTAATTCCAGGCACAGTGCTGTTTTCAATAATGTAATGATGATAATTGGTGGTTTAAAACTGACAAGGTCAATTTGCTTGGCAGCCATTCATTTGGCAGCCAGCTTGACAACATGAAGGATTGACACAAAATAGGGCAGAGAGATCATGTCCTGTTCACAGGTCTGGGAACAGCCCAGGATTTCAGTGCTGTTTAGTCAAGTCCTCTGGCACAACATGTCCTGACTCCCTTCTCCAGCCAGTGTGCCACATGGCAGGGCCAAACTCAGTTGCATCCCCAAATTGTTAAACTCTAGCAGCAGGTTCTGCCAGGCAAGGGAATCAGGCAATGTGCTGCTATTGTCATTCCAGCCTGATTTTACTGGATGTGTGCAGGTTCCCAGTGTGGAGGGAAGATGATAATTTAGTGGATGTTAATGTCTGGAAGAAATACAGCTCCCAGTTCAGCAGTTGTTCTGCTGGTGCTAGATGCTGAGTCCCAGACAGGAATGTTCTGGGAGCTTTCAGCTCAGAGCAGAGGGAAGAGAATCTGCCTTTTCCCATTTCAGCATTTCCCACCCTCTGCAAACCCAAACCACTGGCTCTGCACTGTTAACAGGGAGATAAGGAGGTAACAACACATTTATATCCCAATCCACTATAAACAAGGAGCAGGTCTTGCCATTACAGGGTGACCCTGAGGTCGGAGTATCTGTACAGCTCAAACCCCACAATCAGTAGAGATTAACAATAGTAAATCCTGCAAACCATGCAAGGATGGTCCTAAGTAGAGCACTACCCATTTAATTTACAAAGTTTCTAAAACATCTTTGAAATGAAATTATTTTCTGTTCTCTGCCCAAGAAATCAGCACACATTTTTATCCTTTTTGCACTTCTGTGCTCAGGAGGGGAAGTGAGCCCCCTGCTCTTGTAAGTAGAGATTATTTCATCCATAGATTTTGGCCAGTAAAAAGAGATTAATTCTATTTTTGCGTGTTAATTTGATTCAGTGCAGAAATCAGTGAAGCAGATGCAACTCTGATTTGTTTATGGGGCACCTTGGGGCAGGGGCAGTGCTCATACTGAGCATCTCAAACCCACACACCAGCACTGCTTCACCTCCAGGCCATGGGGCCTCTGCTTTCATTTTCCCTCTTAAAATCACTTCCATGAAAAGCCCTGGAGCAGCTCTGGGATTCCAGTGCAATGGAAAATGACCCCCAGGTTGCCCTCTGGCATTTCCTGGGATGGCTCAGCATGGCACTGCTCCTGCTGGGTGGCCCTGCACACACCTGAGCCCAGCTCCTGGCAGGGAGGGCTGTGAGCCAGGGGCTGTGCCAGCTCCCACATCCAAACGTTTCCACGAGGGGAACCCCTTTGTGTTGCCCATCTGGTTGTCAAACAGGACCTGGCTGCGGGCCTGGAGCTGGCACCAGATGAAAAATGTGCACTTTAAACATTTCATACTTACACTGATGGGAATGGGCAATTCCTCAGCACATTTTCTCAACATTTTTAAACAATAAATGTCAGCCTCAGGGCAAAGTGAGGCAGATTTCAGATTAAAGGGATGGAGTTTTCTTAACTTTTATAAATCCCTTGGTCCCAACCTCCTTCATGTTCCTCAACACAACAAACATGGAAACGCTGCATTGAATGCAACAGGCACTTTTGTCAACACAAGGTTTTCCTTTAATATTGTGATAGAAAGATTTCCAAAATAGATTTTCATGATGGATTCAGGACTTGGCATGCCAGGGAGAATCTAGTATTCTCCTCAGCAAAGCTAAAAGTTTGTGTGAGAAGACTGATAATGCCAGGCAAAAGAGCCTTTCGGTCCCAAGAGAGCTAAAATATTCCTTTGTTTGTTTTTCACCCTTAATTACTTTTCCTGTCCTGGTTTAATCTGTAGTGCTGAAGCTTGTCAGCACCTATAGCCTTTCCTTTAGGATTGATGTCTTGGGAACTGAAATAAAAGCAATTTCCACGTGGTGTCTCCCTGCCATGGCTGCTGCCTGAAGCCCGATGACTTTTCTTTCAAAAGACCCAATTTTCTGCCCATATAAATGGAACAAATCTTAATTGGAGTCAGGAGCTTTATGTTCAGCCTTAACACCAAGGCTGAAGCTTCCATCACTGAGCCTGATGTTCTCTCACTTGCAATAAAATCTTTCAGTTTCTGTTGGGTCTCTCATTTTCCAAAGAAGAAATGTCTCAGAAAGAATGAATGCCTCGGAACACTTGCCTTGATTTTGACTTAGTAGAATCTTAAGGCTACTTCAGATGTAAATTGTCGAGTTTACAGCTGAAGGGAGAAATTGTCCTGAGGAAGAAAATGAACCTTCTATTTGGAAAATTAGTTCTCAGAAAAAAGCATTGCTCATAGTGCTTTTTCCAAGTGAAGTGATTTCTTGAAACATGCCCTGTGTGCTTTCCGTTGTGTCAGCTGGCACTGCCACACACCAGAGAAGTTTCTCAGGTGGCTTCCAAGAAGCTTTTCTGTACCATCTCTTGGAGAGGGCTGTACAGCCAGGTTTGCTCAGCCAAAGTGGGACTTTTAGGCTTTCATTTTTTCATGGTTTGGTTCCCTCTATTGTCCTTAGCAGAAGTTTCATGGTAACTTGCATTAGAGGGGATTTTCAAGCTCGTGCCACGTGCAGTTTCTAAAATGAAAAACTGTGAGCTTCAGTTCTGGAGAGCTCAGCTCAGCATCACAACCAGGACTCAAGTCACTCGGGGGGAGAAGGCTCCAGGGAGAGCTCAGAGCCCCTTCCAGAGCCTAAAGGGGCTCCAGGAGAGCTGGAGAGGGACTGGGGACAAGGGATGGAGGGACAGGACACAGGGAATGGCTTCCCACTGCCAGAGAACTAGTGGGTCTGGTGCTCTTGAGTGTGGGAAGATACTTTTCAGGGAAACACTCAGAAATATTATGCAGATGTTCCTTTAGTTTTTTGTATTTCCCACTCCTCTTCACTTAAATACCCCTTTAGTTTATGCTGGCATTGACTGATGCAAACAGAAACAGAGAGAATATAACTCCTGGAAAGCCTGCAAGATGCTGGTGCCAGACATTGCATTCTCATAATGCTCATGTAATGTATAACCAGACCTCTGAATATTTTTTAAAGGCCATTTGTGAATAGTGAGGTGAGGACATTTTGCATTTGGGCAGTCAGAAGTTTTAGAAAGGTGCTGCAAGGGAAGATGTCAACAAAAGCTGCTGCAAAGTTGTGCTTTCACTTCACAGGGCTTTGAGGGGATGCATTCTTGGGCCTGGTTCATGTGGGCTCATTTCTCTGACTCAAATTCACTTTGAATTTGGGCATCAAAGGGATTTTCAAATTCTAGGTCAAACTCATTAAAAACCCTGAATCTCACCTGGTTTCAGCTCTGTAAATGACAAGAAACAGTAAATCTGCTGCTCTGCTTTGGATACCAATCCATAAATCACGGGGTGGGGTATTTGAAGCTTGGCCCAGAACCTCTCTGTCCAAGAGCCAGTTGTTGCTCCAAGAGTTCATGACTTTGTTCTAGGCAAGCTCACAGATATGGGGGGGTTTAGTGGCACATGGAACACGTCAGATTTTTTGGGAGATTGCAAACATAGCACCCAGTGTTTGGATTGGGGATTTTGCTAGCAGAAAGCTGCATCTCTGAGACTGAGCCCAGCTGCCTGACCAAAGAGTTTTCCAGAGGTAAAAATCCCAAGCATCCCTTCCCTGTGTCTCTGGGGAGCCAGGGAAGCACAGGGACCCCTCTCCCTGCTCCCCCCTGGCTCCTCCCAGAGGAATGGGGGCTTTCCCGGAATTCCTGCCTGCCTGTGGTTCCTTAGTCAGTCCTGCAAAAATGTATTTTTTATTGAATGTTATTCTAACCATAAAACCTTTAAGTTGTTCAAATACTTTCCTTTGTACCATAGACATCTGAGACTATGAGACATTAACAAGTAAATGTATTTTTTTTCCAACTGCTTCGATCTGCTGAGGAGTTTTCTTTGGACTGATCTGCCCTTGCCTTGTAGCAGAGGAAACAAGCCTGGGATCTGATATTGGATCTCCTCAGTAGCTGTCTGCCCAGCTTGGAGGTGTAGGTGTGTTTTACTTTGAATTCAAAAAGAGACTTTATTCCTTGGCAACTCCTTTGCTCACACAGGATCCAGAGATGTTCAAAGCCAAGAGATACCATTCTGATTCTCTTTGAATCCTCTAGTAAGCCTATAAGACTAGCAGGAGTAGAGCACATATTTTAGTAAGACTCAGCTGAAAGATTTCAGAAGATAGAATTCAGCCTTTTCCATAGTTACTTTAAAATTAATATACTGAGCTCTTTGATTCTTGCCACCTCATGTCTGCACTCAAGCCACTAGAGCTGACTTTATAGTCACTATATTTTTATTATTTTTTTAATGGCCTCACCTGTTGAATTGCAAAATGTCCTAAATTGCAAAATGCAAGAGAGTGTTCCTGCACCAGATCAGTTATGACAGACAGAAAAGGCACTGGAAGAACCAAATCCATTATTGCAGTTTGGGGTATGAGGGGGCACACCCCAAATTTGTTCTGGATCTCATAGAAAGACTGACCTGGTAAAAGATACACCTGAATGGTTCGGTGGTCCCTAAATCAGAGACCTGATTTTCTGATGTGCTGAGCCTCTTGGAAGGCATCCAAATCAGTCTTTTTTAGAAACCTGGGAGTGCAGGCAGGTGTTTTCAGGGGTCACCTCCATGGAGGACAGGTACACAGGCAGGAACTGGGGAACTGGGTGTAGGAACTGACCTTGGTTACAGCAGTGACAGAGCAGGCATTGAAAACTGAGTGTAAACAAAGTGACAAGTGATCCTGTTAGGATGGGTTACTGCTCCTGGGTATCACAGAGCTGGCTCAGAGTATTTAACAGGAGGCCTTAAGCTGAGTGTGGGAGTTTGGCTTTACCCCAGAAATCTTGGGAGATGATGGAGGTGAGAGAACTTCAGCAGATGCTGCACACGGTGTTCAGGGGTGGCCACTGCTCCTTTCTCAGACACAGGACAGGTTTAACCATGAAGGCCAATTTTTTCCTCCAAGAGAACTGGAAGTAGAGTTCTAAAGTTACACCTCAGAGGCCTTTGCAGTGTTAGATTTTCATTGCTTTTTATTCAACTGAGGTTTTTTAATATGTTGTCTAAGAAGTTCAGTGTGTTTAACACCTGATTCACTCTGTATAACACCTGACAATTTGCATTTGACTTTTTTTTCC
This sequence comes from Molothrus ater, assembly GCF_012460135.2. Taxonomy (NCBI): domain Eukaryota; kingdom Metazoa; phylum Chordata; class Aves; order Passeriformes; family Icteridae; genus Molothrus; species Molothrus ater. Next base: position 789,114 of record NC_050492.2, on the reverse strand, counting down.
ACCTCTCCAATGGGAAGTGTTTGAATTTTTTTGAATTTTTTACCAGCAATTTACTTACTCAAGTGCTACCATAACAGATAGAAACTATTACTTCCCTTTGATCCAGGGTGATGTTTTGTAAAGTCTGATTACAGCAAGGTCTTTAATTCCAAGCCCTACAGTCTAGGGCCTTTTACCACATAACCCTGACACAGATCTTGACACTAACCCTCTAATTATTTTTCATGCCACAAATGTTAATATTTACCAGGGAGAGTCAACCTCCAAACCACAGAGTGTGGTTTGCATTGTTGGTGGTATGAATTATACATCAGCTAAATAAAAATGTTAACCTTCCCCTAACGTAATTAGATAAACAGATCTCACTCCTGAGCACAGCTCAGACAGGTCTGTAAACGCAGAAATGTTTCTGAATCCTTCACACGAGAGAGAGCTCCGGGACCTGGAGCCCAAATCACACCCCAGGGTCTCAGTGAGCTCTGGGAAACCTCTGGGGCTGGAGAGGCACCAGCGCCGATCCTCTGTGCACAGGCTCCCCCTGATGGAAATTAAAAATACTCAGCACCGCCCTTCCCCTCCCGCTCGGACAGGGCTCGGAGCTGCTTCGTCTGAAGCCCCTGCTCGTGTTTTGACAGTCCTCGTTTGAAATGCAGATGATTTAAGGCGCTGGCTGCTGCTCCTGTGGCACACGGCAATGATTAATGGCTGGTGGATGTTCGTGCTCAGCATGGTGTGGGCTGCTTTCACGTTGGGGATTTCTTGTGGCATCCTGTCAATGAGGAAGGGAAGAGAAGCTCTCTGCTGTGACTGAGGTGTCACAGTGAGAGCTGTGGCCCTGCCCAGACCCCCCAGCAATCCCCCCTGTGCATCCCTGCTGCCCAAAGGCTCCTGGAGCTCTGGCAGCCTCGGGGCTGTGCCCATTCCCTGGGCAGCCTGGGCAGTGCCCAGCACCCTCTGGGGGGAGAAACTTCTCCCAAAATCCAGCCTGGCGCTGCCCTGGCCCAGCTGCAGCCACTCCCTGGATCATGCTGCTGGCCAGGAGAGTGAAGAGATCAGAGCTGCCCCTCAGGAGGATGTTGAAGACACAATGAGGTTTCCCCTCAGTCTCCTCCAGCTGAACAGACCAAGTCCCCTCAGCTGCTCCTCCCCAGACCCTTCCCCATCCTCATGCCCATCCTTTGGACACTCTCTAATGTTTCTTTATATTTTGGCACCCAAACTGCCCCAGCACTGGAGGTGAGGCTGCTCCAGCCCACAGCAGAGCTGGACAATCCCTCCCTTGCCCCTGATGTCCCAGGACAGGGATGTCCCTCCTGGCTCCAGGGCACTGCTGACTCATGTTCAACTGGCCATGGACCAGGATCCCCAGGTCCCTTCCTGCAGCAGAGGGGAAGAAAGTGTAATTAATACCAGAGCCAAAATATGACTGATACACACCTTGTTTCAGTGCAAGTTTTGGTGGATAATTACTTTTCCCTAATTATGTAGCAGTTAAAATGGTTTTCATCATTATCCTCCAGTGTGTGACAGAACAAGAGAGGCTCCTGCACCAGTGGAATTGTTCCCTTCTCCAAGCAGAGTCTGAAGAAGCCCTTGGTGCTGTAAATATGGCCAGGGATGGTCACTGGGGTCGGCAGGGAGGTGGCAGCTCTGGGGATCCCTGCCCCAGGAGGGGTTTCAGGGCAGGACAGCACCGAGGTGCCCGGGCAGCCAAGGCAGGCTCATTACTCTTGACATCCTTCCCTCAGCACCAATCATTTTTCCATTTCAACAACGGCTGTTTACAGCAGCTGCTGCCTTATGTTTGGTTTGATCCTGGTCCAGATTTTGCAAGTGATTAAAATGCTGCTAATAAAGATGTTTTAACCACGATTTGCATGTTGACTTGCCTTTTCCAGCTACAAAGATCTCAGCACCTCTGCTCTCCGTAGCTTCCCGATGTGGCTGCCTGGCCACTCCAGGGGTGACCTGGTGGCCTCCACAGCCAGGCAGCCTGTGCTCCCCTCTCCAGGAGCAGCAGGGAGTGTGGGGAGCTGCTGGATTCTAGATACTGGAAGGAATCCCAGTGCCCTTGCATGTGCATGCCGGGGAGATTATCTTACACACGTTCCCGTGTATGTTCCCCTGCTTTACCACATACTCAGCTGATTTCTGCTGGACTATTGTAATTGCATTCATGTGCTCTAATAGCAAGGGCAGTTACAAATATTTCCAGATAAACCCATGCCAGTGCCAAGGGCTCTGGTGCAGCCTTGTATCCCCAGCTCCGGCAGACAGCGGATTATGGAACAAGGAGATTGTCCTGCCTTTCCCCAGCGCTGCTGTGGTGCAGCAGGTGAGCAGAGTCCCTGCAGGAGGCGGCCTGGCTCCCCCCTCGCTCCATCGGCCCCGGGAGCTCGGGCGGTGCTGGCAGAGCGGGGAGCGGCTGCAGAGAGCCCGGGTACCGCAGCATCCCTGAGAGCTCGGGAGGGGCTGCGGGACCAGGGGCTGCTGCCAGGGGGGAGAGCAGCAGCACAGGGGCTGTGGCTGGGGCAGCACAGGGGCTCTGGCTGCAGCACAGGGGCTCTGGCTGCAGCAGCACAGGGGCTCTGGGTGCAGCTGCAGCAGCACAGGGGCTCTGGCTGGGCAGCACAGGGGCTCTGGTTGCAGCACAGGGGCTCTGGCTGCAGCACAGAGGCTCTGGCTGCAGCACAGGGGCTCTGGGTGCAGCTGCAGCAGCACAGGGGCTCTGGCTGCAGGAGCAGAGGGACTCTGGCTGCAGCAGTAGAGGGGCTCTGGATGCAGCAGCAGAGGCTGCTCTCGCTGCACCAACTGGGCTGCAGCCCGGGCAGAGGGTGCCCAGCACAGCCAGGAGCAGGAGCAGCTCTGCATCCTGGCCAGCCGCCCTCCCTGTGCCCGCTTCTCCCCAGCCCCTCCCTCCATCCATGGAAACTCTCCCTTCTGGACTGGAGAAAAGGAAAAAAAAAAAGAGAGTGAAAAAGAGGGAAAAAAAGAGCTTTTGGGTGAGTGCCAGTGAACAGCGAGGGGCTCGTGGGTTGGCATCTGGACGTGACACTCGAGCAAACCAGTTCCACAGTGCTCAGTGTGAGTCAGGCATTTTTAATTACTGGTACAGAAGAAAGCAAAGCTCATGGTGGGTTTTGTTCAGCCCTTCATTCATGCCTGCAGCTCCAGGGTCATGTTATTGACTTGGCTCCAATGACCCCCAGTACACAGTCCCTGCTAGAGAAATAAACAGCATGCTCATGCCAGCTCAACGCAGGGGGAAATGAATAAAAATGTAAGGAGATAGAAAATTCATGACAAATAAAGGTTCAAAATACTGTTTAATGAACACACTGCTGATGTAACTGCTATTGGAAATTCCCACTGAAGGCTGCATGGTTTGCCAGACAAAGCCCAGGATTAAGATTGGGTTTCTGTGGCAGATTATCTGCTCTTTTTATATCACCTCACATCTCCTTCCTCTCTTTCTTTTTGTCTGTCACACTCAGTTAGCTTGTGAACCCTTTCATTCTGCTCTGCACATATCCACAGCCTGCCTGGAAGGAGGCCTGACTTGAATTATGCCTTGAACTGCTCATACAGTACTAATTACATTAATAATAATTGACTTGACTGGGCTTTGGATCAACCTCTGGAGGAATACATTTGCATCTCATTACTTACCCTGGTGTTCTGCATGTGTTTGCAGAGGCTGGAGGGCCTGGAAGGGGTTGGTGCAGCCACCAGGAGGATCCCTGGGCAGTGGTGAGGGACACAGGTGCAGCCTGTGGGAAAGCTGGAGCAGCAGGACCCGTTTTGGGTGGTTTGTGCTGGGATTCTGGGGGATGTTCACAGTTCCAGCTGATGTGAAACTTGTGAGGCACCTGCCCATGAAGGGACCCAGGCAGGTTAAACAGGTTGTTTTCCCCCTTCTCACAGCAGGGTCTTCATCTCCTGAATTCTCAGAACTACAGCCAAAACCAGATGTTTTAGGTTTGGTCCATCAGGATTTGGCAGGCTGTGGGCAGCCCATGTTGTTCTGGTGTCAGTTAATTCAAAGGACAATGACTACATCAGTCCAGGTGAGGGATTTGTTGATTCAGTGAGTGTTTTGTTGACATGGAATTGTTGGGTCAGATACTCACACCTGAATTCTTTCTGTCTCCCTGAAATACCTCAGTCTCTGAGCTGCCTTGTGGGAATGTGTGACCCCCTGAGTAAGCAATGGAGAAGGAAACACATCTCCAGAGACACAATGGAGAAGGAAACACATCTCCAGAGAGACTTCAAGCCTGGTGGACACAGACTCTGTGGCAATCAAGGTGCTGCAGAGTGCATCCACACCAGTCAGTCTTGCAGCAGCAATATCATCTGTGAGTGTCAGCAAAGGCTGGAGGTCTTTGGGGTTTGGTTTGCAGCATGCATACAAACACTGCTCTTTGATATCCACATTGGTCCAGGGGGAAAACTGCTGGTAAAAACCTTTGATTTCAGCATTCTGAAGGAAAATATCTATATGCCAGCTCCCAGGACAGAGCGAAAGCAGGGAAGTCAAGGCAAATTGCAAACAAGACGTAAGGAGAAATAAGAGAAGGAAGGAAGAAATGTGAAGACAGGGATATTTAGCAATTTTTCCTTCCTTCAGTTATACCTGGGAGCCACCTCAAAGCCAAAGGGAAGGCCTGAGCGTGCACAGATGTTTAAGGCATAGCAGAAGGAAATAATGAGTGAGAGTGTTTGTGGGGAATCACTGTGCACCCCAGGTAGGTGTGGGAAGAACAAATATATGGAAGTGGAGGGGACAGCGGTGGCAAACAGCCATTAGCAGGATAGAAAGTAAACAAGAACCTAAATGCAACAAATGAGACTTATTTTTCTCCAATGAGTCATGACTAAGAGCATTATTTCCTCTCAGCATTAGAGATCTGAATTTCTACAGAGCTCCTTTTCTCATTCAAATGAGGACACATCAGTTAGGCTCTATGCTGGAAGCATGGATCAAAACCTTTATTTAAGGCCTTCTTCTGGCTTTCCTGGATGCTTCCTGAAGGAATAGTCTGATCAGTGCCTCAGGGACCCAGGAGACTGGAAAATGTGTGCAATGTGATGCCTATTTTATGTTTAATAAAATCAGAAATTTCACTATTTTAAACCTTTGAATGTTCGTGGCTGTTACTCACTAAAGGAAGGGTGCCAAAGTCTGTGAAGATGTCTCAGCACTGGTCATGTTGGTGTCTGGAGCTGAGAATTTAAATTAACAGATCATCCCTTTTGGAGTAATTAAAAAGCATTTGTTGGTCTGGCCACCTTCTCTCATATCTTTATTTTCAAATTCTCATTAAGCTAATAAAATAGGCTGACATCCTGCCTGCTCCATAGCCAACAGGAGATACATTAAGTCTGTATTTCATTAGCTAACAATATATTGACCTTATCATATGACAGTTTCTGGATATTAACATTTAGCCCCTCTTATCCTGGTACATTCTCCTAAGGATCTTGATGTACTTTCAAATAGAGTCAGTTTAATCCCACTGTCCTTTTGTGTGCTAAAATTGTATTGCCATCCTTGTCACACACATCAAAGAAGTGTACATTGGGGAGCATTCCCATAACCCTCAAAATCTGTTGCAAAGCATTATACAACACGCAGATTTTAATATCACTGTAGCATTCACTGAAATTAAAATCTACTGAAAGGTCTAAAAGTTGTTCATTAAGAAAACACTATTCAGATGAGATAAACTGCTTCATTGGGAATTATAAACTTGTACAGTGCTTTTAGTGATTATCTTAAGTAAAAATTTTCTACTAATTCTTCCTGATGTCCTCTCATCCTGTCCCGTGTTCCCAGCCCCACCTGGCTGCACCCTCCTGTCAGGAGTTGCAGAGAGTGATGAGGTCTCCCCTGAGCCTCCTCTTCTCCAGGATAAACAACCCCAGCTCCCTCAGCCCCTCCTCACAGGACTTGTGCTCCAGACCCCTCTCCAGCCTTGTTGCCCTTCTCTGGACATGCTCCAGCCCCTCCATGGCCTTCCCAAATTGGGAGGCCCAGAACTGGACACAGCACTCGAGGTGCTGCCCAAGCAGTGCTGAGCACAGGGGAAGAATCACTGCCCTGCTCCTGCTGGCCACACCATTCCTGATCCAGAAATAGATTTATTTGCAGTTTGCTCCTTATCCCAGGCTGCTTGTAAGCCAGGGAGATGATGGTTGTACTCTGGCTCCTACTCTGGCAAGGCTGTAGGTCATGACCTCTTGTTTTCAAATTTCAGCGCAGCTGAGTGGCAGCAGAACAGAGCCGTGCATGCTGCAGGCCAGGCAGTGCAGTGCCTGCAATCTGTGCTGTTTGTCTGGGCTCTGATGAGAAAATGTAACCCTATAGCCTCTGTGTGCTGATAGGAATTCTCTGCCTGTGTGGTAGGAGGTGAGAGCACAGCCAGTGTTTCATGCACTCCTCCAGCAGTCACTGAGTCATTTCCCACCGTCCCTGGGAATTGCCCTCTCTGCATTCTGGGCATCTCCCTGCCCGTGCTCCTCAGAGGTAAGGGCAGGCTGCAGGGTAAGTGCAGAAGGGCTTCAATCCCATCTCCAGCTAGAATGGGAATATTTTTACAGTGTATTTTATCTCCCCTTCATGAACCAGCCTTTGTGGCTGCACTCACCTCATCCTTGGGAATGCCTCTGAGGCTGAATTTGTCAATTGCTTGCTGCAGGAGAGCCCTAGAGAGCATCTTCATAGCACTCCATCTGCTCCATCCTCAAGGGAATATGAGAGCATCCTGCCCTTGAGGTGACCTCTGGCCACCTCGTGTGTGCTGTGCCAGGCCCCTCCTGGGGGCACTCCAGGCAAAGGGATTGGCACTGACAGCACCTGAGCCAGGGGCGCCCCTGGAGCAGCACCTCTCATGCAGGGATGGCTTTATAAAAAGTCCCAAACATTTAACAGGTGCTGCAATCTCTCTCTTGTGCTTTTGAGACCTGTCACAAGAGCCCTGAGAAAACTGTGGGTGTTCATGTGGAGGGGTATGGATGGTCATGGTGTGATTGTTATCACAGAATCCCAGACTGGTTTGGGCTGAAGGAACCTCAAACCTCACCCAGTGCCACCCCTGCCATGGCAGGGACACCTCCCACTGTCCCAGGCTGCTCCCAGCCCCAGTGTCCAACCTGGCCTTGGGCACTGCCAGGGATCCAGGGGCAGCCACAGCTGCTCTGGGCACCCTGTGCCAGGGCCTGCCCACCCTGCCAGGGAACAATGTATTCCCAAAAAGGACTGGGAAGACAGCTGCAGGGAAAAGTGACCAGGGACAGGTATGAGAATGGAAACAAAGCTGACAATGAAGGAGGTCGAGCATGTCTTGTTTTAGGATAGAAACACTTCTATCCAGCATCCACCAGCTCCAGGCAGCCTGTTGTGATGCAGGAGCAGGTCCTTTTCGCTAAGGAGAGCAGAAGGTAGAGCAGTAGGTTGTCTAGCTGGGACCACTGCCTTTAGAGGGCCTAATACCAAGCTCCTCTGGGCCCCAGAGCAGCAGCTGTCTCCAGCCAGCTGGAGCTCATCCAGCTAAGATGAAATGTGGACATTTCCTGCCAAGCAAATATCTTCCACCTGGCAGCCACTAAGTGCCTACCCGTGTTTGCTGCTCATCCTGACACAGGAACACGAGTTGTAAATGATCCTCGATTCCCCTGAGGAAGTGTCCTACTCTCACTCACAGAGCTGAGAGAGAGCACCAGTGAATCCTTTTTGGGGTTGCAGGGTGTAGGGGATGGGTCTTGTTCCCCAGGGAGTGGCAGAGCTGTGTGGGGCTGCAGCACCCCCAAACCCTCCTGGATGCGGGGCTTGGGGCCACTGTGCTCTGTGCTGCCACTGCTGGGCTGCGCTGGTCCAGCAGGGCTGTGGTGCCACAGAGCTGCAGGTCACCCCAGCAGAGCCCCAGGCAATGCACACCTGATTACTGAGCTATTTCCTCTCGCGGCAACCCGTGCAAGAGTTCATTGGGCAGTGTGGAGACGTGTGACTTGCAGGTAGAGAACAATGCAAAATTTGTTCTTCCAGTGTAAATCGATTTCCATGTACAAACCCTCCTCTCCTCGTGCCACACTCTATCAGCCTGGAGCCGTGGCAATCAGGTGCTGTTAGGAGCCTGGGAGAGATTTATGCCACCGGAACAATGGAAGCCTGTTGTTCCGATGAGATGATATACGCTGAACGCTTTCAGACTATATATTTAACTAGAAAAAGTTTCAAAGCTCTGATATATGCAATAGAAGACTCATTATGCTGTACAGATTTGTACTCTCCCTAGTGTGATCTGATTGCACCTCTACATCATCTCCTGCTGTCTGTCAGTGCCTACTGGAGTGCTCAGAGCTTGGGACTAATCCAGAAGGGAGGGAGAACATCCAGGAGGGAGTGTGGGATTTTCTGCTGATTGACTGGAATGCAGCGTGAGGCTGCATGTGCTGCACTGAGGGGACAGGTTTGGAGAGGCTTTAGCTCAGCCTAGGAGCTGGGACAGGTTTGGAGAGGCTTTAGCTCAGCCTGGGACCTGTAAGTTGGACAAATGGGAGAAGAAAACCCCATCACTCAGTTTTGGGGTTTTTTTTAAATATAAATGTACATAAAGGCAGTTGCCTAGGCTGGTGACAGTTTCAAGTGCCACACTTGAGCCATTCTGTGCCTCAGTCTGCCCACCTGAAGAAGTTGTTTAGCAGCTCTTAACTACCTCAGGAGCTGCTCCTGACACAGCAAACCCAAGGGCATGAGGTATTCCAGTATCCTTGGAAAGAAGTCGCTCATTGGTTTTTCTTTTAAGAAAACTCTGCAGAGGCTTGGCAGTGTCCTGAGACAAGAAGAAATTCTTGGCAGGTGCCTCCCAGGACAGCTCAGTGCAGGCCTTGTTCCCTTTTGCTGCTGTGTGTAAATGGATGGGGACTGCAGGGCTCCCAGGCTGATCAATGGCCATGATATCATCCCCAGCTGGGGCATATTTTACAGAGGATTGTACTTGTCCCTTCCCTCACGTTCCCAGGGTTCCTGTAATTATGCCCCAGGCCAGTAATGAGCACGTTTGAACAGCAGAGAGCCAAGCCAAGCTCTCCCAAACCCTTTGGCCCCTGGAGATCATTCCAAAGGGCAGCTCCAGCTCAGTCCTGGTCCTGGCAGGCACTGGAGCCTGGAGAGCTGCTCTGCTGTGACACTGGGACAGGGCCAGGGGAACTTTCTTCTTCACAGGTACCTGCACAGGGTCTGCCACCAGAGCTACACAGCTCTGCAAGATATCCTGGAAATATGTGGCTGAGACACCACTGAACATTACTCAGGCACTCTAAATGGAGTGTTGTTAATAAGTTTCATCAGAAAATGTTTCTTGGATTTTAAAGGTCACTTTTCAAAAAACAATTTTCCACATTTGATAGAATTTTACCCTTCAGGTCACCCATTTTGTCAAAATCCACCTGCACTCCCTTCTTAAATTTGGTTTTGGTCCATCACACATGACAAAATTAAAAAATAAGGGCCATATTTTTTTTCAAAACTAAGAATATAACTCTTAGTTAATAACCATCTTCAGTACTTAAGTTTTCTCCTTCAAAAGCCTGTTGGGAACTAACAGTATTATGATGACAAAGAGAAATTTTAGTCTAGAAAAATTCAGTCTGTGTGCATCCAACTCTCGTTGTCTACACTATTTGAAATGAGGAGTAGATCTGAGGACTTGTAGACCCCACTATTTTCACTATAATCAGAAATAATTTACTGTAAAGTTGCTAAATGTGACCTCCCAGGTTGTTCCCGGGCTGTCACTTGAAGAGCTGTAGCAGCTTTTCTCTCTCAATAGTTTTAAATATTTTGAATTAAATTGCCTAGTTTTAGAAGCCAGCATGTGAAGATGGGAGAGCAGGCTGTGACCTAGTGAAATGAGGAATATTGCTGGGGGAGGGGAGTGCAGGGACACGGGCTGACCTTGTTTGCTTCTCTCAGGAGCCATTTGAAGGCCTGAGCACTGGACACTTTCTGCTTTCCCAAGCCTGTGTGAATCAGCAGTGTGTTGGGAGCCTTATTTTTACAGAAAAGGAAAGCTGGGCTTTTCAAGCAGCTCATCTTTCAGCTAGGAACACGAGAAAGGGGTGAGATTCCCAAAAATGCTGGGCAGCCTTTGGAGAGCTGAGCCGGCAGCCCCAGGCCCCGCGCTCTGACTTCATGTGGATCCTGCTGAAGAGGGGAAATTTGAGCTGAACTGTGTTGAAAATCTGTCCAACCCAAGCATTTTAAAGATATTTAGGCCTTGTTCCACTCACTGTTGCAAGACTTGAGTAAGACAGGTTGTAGGTTTCAACTCCCTTGAAAGTGGTGGCAGGGAAACATAAAAGCCTATTCTAAAGCTCTGCACCTTCATCAAGGATCTTTAAAACCAGGCTGGAGATTATTTGCCTAAAATCATGCGGATTCAGGGTTGTGTTTTTATTTGCAAGACTATTTAATTTCCTTATAGATAGCCACAGCATAAAATAATGGGATGAGAAGTAAAAAGAATTCTATGATTCTCTTTAGAAATTCCTTAAAATATGTGAATATGGCAAAGGCTGGGGTGTGACCTGTTCTGCTGTGCTTTGGAGAGATAACCAAGTCTAACAACTTGTCTTGGCTCTTGGTTTCTCCCTGAAAGCCCGGACTTTTGGTTTGGAAAAGATAATATCCTAACCATATGTCTAATGATTGATTCCTCTGGATGTATGTTCAGCGTGCGTAATGCTCTCTTAAGGGAACAAACACGGATGTGGTTGAGTCAGCAGCATGGGAACACTCATTTAATCGGTGTTTTTTAGTCAATATTTACTAATAAGACAAAACAACTTTTTGCTCTGTGGGGAATATAACATTGTATTTCCTAATATAACAGCTTATGGATAAAATCCTATGTTAACCCATTACAGTTTCTCCTCATGCATCACTAATACAAACAAAAATCAGCTTCTTTAAAATGTCACTTGAATTTGATCTATTAATACTATTTCTCTAGAAATTTTCTAGTGAATAATTTTTAGCATCAATGATTTTTACTTCAGCTTAATGCTCTGGCCTCATCATTAATGTATGGTAGAGAATAATTTGTGACGCCCAACAAGTTTTAGTTAGAGTTGGACTCCTTGGAGAGCTGTAGTGTGGGGTTTTCAAGATAATCTTGCAGAGCTCATGTGTACTCCCCTCCTCTGTTCCTGGTGAGGCAGCAGCCTCCAGTGCCTTTTAGACTTGGTTCTTAATTTGCTCTGCTGTTGTTGCAAAGAAAAGCAATGGCAGGAGAATATCAAAAGTGCAGGAGAGTCCTGATGGATCCACACTGCCCACCCTGAGAATATTGCAGGCATTGGTGACCCACTGCTCCTTTTTTGGTTTTTGTTTGCAAATTTTAAGGATCTTGGTATGTGCCAGACTGCACCAATGTCCACCTTAGCATGAGGGCTGAGGAAAGATGCATTTTACCCAGAAATACAATTTGGTGTTTGACTCAGCCATGGCCCTCTCCTTCAGCTCTGTTACACGAGCCCTGCACATGCTGCAGCAGATGAGAAGGATCTCTCCCCTTCCCTCACCCTCCCTTCCCTGTGAAAGTCACCCTGGTGCAGCCCCCAAACTCTCTTTGTGGGAAAGTGGAGCAGCTTATCCCTTGTGTAGGAAAATATAAAGCTGGAAATCAAGGTTGTGCCTGGGAAATAACATTAAATGTGAAAACATGCTGGGGTAGCCAACTCAGTTTTGGATCCCTCAATCTAATCTTGGAATTTTTACAGCCAGTTGCATTCAGCAAAGCATCCTTGGGATGTGCTGTGTTCAGCTCCAGTGCTGGGAAATAGATGTTTGCAGACTGAAATGAGGGCTACTGGAATGAATCTCCACGTGGAACAGGAGTCCCTGTGAGTGCTGGATTCGGGTGGTGCCATCCAGGTCTGCTGTTGTCCCCTGGATCTGGAGACACCTCCCCGAGTGCTGCAGAAGAGTGGAAGATTGGGCAAAACAATGGCAAGGCCACAGCAAGAAGCAACATGTGCTCTTGGGGAGCACAAGTCAAGTCATTCTTGTCATCAGACATCCCAGTCACCTGCCGGGATACCTGGGGGAGAAATTAGGGCAGCCAAACACATATTGTTTCTTTTGTTGGAAGTGCCAAGCTCGCTGGAGATGAATTTGCCATCTGTTCCCTCCCAGCCACGCTCTGGCAAGCCATAAAGCTCCTTTTTATACCTTGCCACTTTCCATCAGTGCTAACAAAAGTCAGGGGGAATTGTTTGGTTTTTCCTCAGAACATTCTCCCTTTGACAGTGTGCAACCAAGAGCCTTATTCCACAAAGTGTTGTTCTCCCTGTGGCCCCACCGTGTTTGCACAAGGCATTCAGGTACCTTATCTCCGAGTGGAAGGGTAACCAGACACCTCTTCAGGCCTGAAATCCAACCCCTCAATGGACTGGCCAACAAAGAGCTCTTGTCCAAGCAAACACTGTTCATCCTGGTGTCAGTCCTTGGCTGCCACCAGCCCCACGCCTCACCCTGCAGGACAGCCACAGCTCTCCATTAGGGCTGGGGTCACGGCCTCCTCCCACTGTGCTCCTTTCACGGCCCAAACGAGTCATTAATCACATCCTAATTGATGCTGAGGGCTGCAGGGGCATCCTCTGACAGGCTTTGGAAGCTGTGGAGTCCCCCAGTGCCTGGATGCTCGAGCTCTTCTTGTATCTGATAAAGTGTGTGTGATTCCCAGTGCCAGTCATTGTCATCCTTTGTCATGGGATGGGTTTATCCATGTGGGAATGTGGAATTTAGCCTGTGTGCAGTGCAGCTTACAGAGCACTGTATGTTATACACAACACACAAATCACATGTGCAATAACTGATGCCTTACTCTGCTGAACTTTTGTCCATGAGAACACAGAGCTCTGCCTCCATGAGATCCCCCTGTCCCCTACACCCAGGAGTAGGGAAGGGGCTCTTGGGGAGCCACAGGGGACAAAAGTGCCTCTGCTTTCTGAGCAGATGAAGGTCCTGTCTGGAGAAATGGTTTTGTATATATTCAGATTTTCCAAATCCCTGTAAATTCTTTTACTAATAATTCTTTACAGTGTTTTTCCTTTCCTGAATGGCTGTGTTTGAGTGCAGGCCAGCCAGCAGAATTCTCCTGTGTTAGCTTTCTGTAGGTATGGATTTTGAAGCTCTGTTTTCCTAAACAAAATTACACCCTTAAAAGACATTTCTGAGCTTTGTAAACTTGTCAGTGAAGGCTTGCTGTGCTCAGTTTGATGGGTTTTTTTTAGTATCTCTGACAGAGAAAGAAATCAGATACTGCATTGGTTACAATGTGATTTCTTGTTATAGAAAAACAGGAACAATTCCATTTGAATTTTCCCTCCAGATAGTTTTATTAGACAGATATCATGGAGGGCACTAGGTTTGTGTTTCTCTTTCAGAAATTTTTTTCCAGCTTCCTTTCATTGACATAAACATTCCATGTCCTGGCTGCATGAGTGGGGAGAATTGGGACCAGGCTGGGATTTTGGAGACCCAGCCCCTGATCAGGGGGTGTTTTTGGAGGCTAAAGCCCCTCAAATGCCCACCTTGCTCTGCCCTGCTCCCCTGGCAGCAGCAGAGCATCTTGCTGTCAAAAGCCCATAGAAGTAAGGAACATCAAACAAATGTCCTGTGAGAACTGTCAGGCCATGAAATGATGGAATAAATAATCCCAGCCTGTTGAGATACCTAATTAACTTCTGTGTGATTACTAGAGTACAATTTAATGTTTGGGTCCTGGAAGGGAGCCAGGGAATATTTACTGCTCATCTCAGCACTGTGGATTGCTGCTGGCAGGTAACCACATCCAGTCATGAGCTCTGCAGGGGAAGGCAGGCCTGCTGATCTCTGTGCAAATGGTGATAATTGATCACATGGAGGGACGTGTAAGAAAGACTGGGAACTGGAGGAACTGGAAACTCTGGCTGTGGCACAGTCCCTCCTCCCACAGCAGCAGATCCCCTGCTCCCTGCAGCCTGGGTGCTGCACCGAGGCAGAGGAGATGTGCTCATTGCAGGGGAATTCAATCCAAAGGCAGCCCCTCTGTTCCAGAAGGACTTAGAAACCTCTGTGGCTCAGCCTTGCCCTCCCACCCCCTGGGACTCCATGGCTTTGGTGCAATTTGCATTTGACACCAGTGAAGCAACAAAGGAACGAAGCCTCTTCAGTGGAGTTTTGTGATCTGGATTTTTTGTGTGTTACAGAAAGGAGACAAACTGTGATTCTTGCTTTGCATTGATCCATTAGACGAAATAAATCACTCTGGGGCACTAGAAACTTGCCTGGTATTAATGAACACCAAGGAGTCGTGCCAGAGCATTGCTGGTAATGCACCAAAATGACCCAGTTTTGTGTTTCACCCTGAAAAGTTCCCAGAGCTGATCACACGGAGCTGAACCTGGCCAGCAGCTGCAGTGCAAACCTCTGAGCTGAAATCAACACTGACAGCAAAGTCCAGCCTGATGGGTGGCAGGGAAAATCACTGCAGAGGAGAAGGGCTCCTCCAAAAAGCGTGCTGGGCTCTAACACCAACCTGTCTGCTTGGATTATCTGCACCAGGGGCTTTGGCTGAGACTCCTGGTAAGGGCAGCGCTGCTGCTGCTGGGCTCACCCCATCCTTACAGCAGTGTGAGGGAGGGAATTTTCTAATCTGGAGTTCTTCCAGGCAGCCAGCAGAGAAGCTGCACTTACCTTACCCTGTCCTGAACCATGGTGGGCTGGGGGGCAGCAGGATTGGCATGTATCCTGCCCTGCATCCCATCCCTGCATCCCAGCCCTGCATCCAATTCCTGTGTCCCATCCCTCTATCCCATCCCTATATCCCATCCCTGTATCCCATCCCTATATCCCATCCCTGTATCCATCCCTGTATCCCATCCCTATATCCCATCCCTGTATCCATCCCTGTATCCCATCCCTGTATCCATCTCTGTATCCATCCCTGTATCCCATCCCTATATCCATCCCTATATCCCATCCCTGTATCCATCCCTGTATCCATCCCTGTATCCCATCCCTGTATCCCATCTCTGTATCCATCCCTATATCCCATCCCTGTATCCATCCCTATATCCCATCCCTGTATCCATCCCTGTATCCATCCCTGTATCCCATCCCTGTATCCATCCCTGTATCCCATCCCTGTATCCCATCTCTGTATCCATCCCTGTATCCCATCCCTGTATCCATCCCTGTATCCCATCCCTGTATCCCATCCCTGTATCCATCCCTGTATCCATCCCTGTATCCCATCCCTGTATCCATCCCTGTATCCCATCCCTATATCCCATCCCTATATACCATCCCTGTATCCATCCCTGTATCCCATCCCTATATCCCATCCCTGTATCCATCCCTGTATCCCATTCCTATATCCCATCCCTGTATCCATCCCTGTATCCCATCCCTGTATCCCATCCCTGTATCCCATCCCTGTATCCATCCCTGTATCCCATCCCTGTATCCCATCCCTGTATCCATCCCTGTATCCATCCCTGTATCCCATCCCTGTATCCCATCCCTGTATCCATCCCTGTATCCCATCCCTGTATCCCATCCCTGTATCCCATCCCTGTATCCATCCCTGTATCCATCCCTGTATCCCATCCCTGTATCCCTCCCTATATCCCATCCCTGTATCCCATCCCTGTATCCATCCCTATATCCCATCCCTGTATCCATCCCTGTATCCCATCCCTGTATCCCATCCCTGTATCCATCCCTATATCCCATCCCTGTATCCCATCCCTGTATCCCATCCCTATATCCCATCCCTGTATCCCATCCCTGTATCCCATCCCTGTATCCATCCCTGTATCCCATCCCTGTATCCCATCCCTGTATCCCATCCCTGTATCCATCCCTGTATCCATCCCTGTATCCCATCCCTGTATCCATCCCTGTATCCATCCCTATATCCCATCCCTGTATCCATCCCTATATCCCATCCCTGTATCCCATCCCTGTATCCCACTGCCCCATGTCCTGGTGTTCCTGGTGGATTTTCAGAGCCCGGATTCGTCACCATGGTTTGTGTGAGAGTCCTTGAGGCTGCCCAAGGCCCTGGGGAAGGGCTGAGGGATGAATGCTGGGCTCTGGCCCGCTCTGGCCACAGGAACTCCGGAGCTCGGTGGCTCCAGGGAGGGCACATCCCTTCAGGGCCTTCCTTGCCTCCCAGCCCTTCCCTGGCCTGAGCAAACACCTGCCTTCCAAGGATTCACCCTGGTACTTCTTTCCCTGTCTCCTGATCAGCAAATGCAGGAGTGACAGGGTGGAGACAGCTCTTAACCAGGAGCTGAGGCACTGGGGAGTGCAAAACCTTTCCTGTCCTGTTCCTCACTCCTCGGCACGGTTCAGACGTGTCCATACATCGTAGGGAAATGATTCCCCCCCGTTCATTGTGCCCTGAATCCTTGGAAGGCAGACTCCAGCCCTGGCAGTAAATTACCCACAGCCACTCCACACACACGGATTGCTGAGCTCAGATTTTTCCACTCTGTGCATTTAATTTGACTCAACAGTGTCGCCCCACTTTCTGCAGATTACAGAGTCCACGCTCTCAATCATTTCTATTGCTCCCATAAGGAGGGAATTTTGCTTTATTTCTTTCTTGTGTGCTTGCACCTGCTGTGTTTTATTGTCCTTTTTAACCCTTTCTCTGCATGGGTGTGTTCTCCCAGGCTCTGCTGTGCTGCAGGATTTCAGGGCTTTGCATGGCTCGCCTGGGAGGCAGGCTCAGGAGGAAGAGGAGGGAAGGCATAGCAATCTACAGCATTGTACACCCTGATGCCCTCCTGGTAATCCAGCCCTGGTCTAGAAATGTGGATTCAAACATATTATCCCCAAGGTGTTCCCATCATTCCTGACTGTCCCAGCCCTGATCCCCAGCAGGTCCATCCTGCAGCCAGCTGGAATTGGTTCTACTGGAGATGGGGAAACTTCCAGCAGCTTCTCACAGGAACCACCCCTGGAGCTCCCCCTGCTACCAAAACCTGGCCCCACAAACCCAATTACCAAATCAGTTAATGCATCCCACATACAGCAGGGTGGGGTTTGACATCAGTGGGGTGTGGCTGCCACCCCGACCCCGGGCCCTGGCACTGCCAGCCATGAGGGACCTCAACAACCTGCCCTGGGCAAACAGCTCTGGTGGCTGAGCCTCTGACGTGCTGGGAGGCTGGGGTCCACATTCTGGAGGAGGATTAAAGGCAAAGGATGAGGAATGCCCATTTCTCATCACCTGGAGAGGAAGGGAATTAGTGGTGAACAGAGGAATTGTGTAATGATGTAGGCTGGGGAGAAGAGAAGCTCACAGTCCAGAATAAAGACAGAACCTTCATGAGATGCAGCTGTGGTGGTGTGGAAATTTCAAAATATGGCTGTATGTGCTCCCATGCTTCTGGAACATCCCTCAGATCCTGCTGGGATCCAGAATGGAACAGTCAGAGAGCTTTCTTAGGCTCAGCTTCCTGAATATCTATGCCCCATTAGGATTCATGACTTCTTTCTCTTCTTGTCAGCATTTCTGGTGGTGGCTGGCTGAATTAACACTGCTGCTGTCCATCCTGCTCTCGGGAGGTGCCCAGCCCTGCCTGCTGCTGTTGTGACTCCTGCAGTCACACCCCAGAGCTCTGTGCTCCAGGCTGCAAAGCCATCACAGCATCACTTCCACCACCATGTGCTTTTCTTGGCAACAGCTCAGCTACTGTCATGGCTGGAAACAGATTAGATGGGAAGGCAGCAGGAAAGCTGGACCCTGCATTGGAAAGATGTCTCCTCTTTGCAGGTACAGCTTTCCCCAGGTGGCTGCAGGGATGTAAGCAGGAGGAAATGCAGGTTTGCTTGGGTGTGTTTATAATCCCTCACTAAATTCCCCTGCTCAACCCTACAGCATCTCAGCTGCAACTTCTTCCAGGTACTTACTTTGAGGAAAATCCCGCAGTTTCCAGCCTCATACAACCTTTACTGCTGCTGCTGACTTCAGTGTTGTTCCTGTAGGACATCCCAAACCTAGTCAAATATTTCCAGAGGAGGAATTAATTACAGAGCATTCTTCCCATGTTTTATGACATTAGCTGGAGTTCCCATCCAAGAACTGAAGAGCCCAGATTTGTTTGATTATCCACTGCAATGTTTGTTTTTCTTCCCATCAGACAGAAATGGGCTTGTCAGAGCTGCTGTCAGTGCATGGGCAGGGAGATGTGGCTGAGAGAGAGGATGTGTGAGCACAGCCCTCCGTGGGTGAGCTGGAGCAGTGTTCCCCATCCCATCCCATCCCATCCCATCCCATCCACTATCCTGCCCACCTTCCTGGAGCCTCCCTCCAAGGCCCATTTTCCTTCTGTGTATCCAATATTCCATCAGTGGGGAAGGAAAATGATGTCTGCAAAGGTGCTAATTGCTCATGTTTATCAAAAGCCTGAGAGCCTGCAGGAAGGTGGGGGAGCATTTCCAGCTCGGAAAGTTCTGCCTGCCCAGCTGCTGGGAGATTTATGCCAGGCTGATTTATGGCTCTGTTCACCAGAGAATGCTTCACCCAGGGCTGGGCTCTTCTTTCAAAGCTGAGTGTTTAGGACAGGGATGTTTAGAAGTGACTGGCCTAGCACATGAGTCAGGTTCTAATAATGAACAAAACATACAAATAGCTGTTCATAAATGACAAAAGCTGCAGCAAATAATGCTCCACAGCTTGGCTTTACAAGAGTGAGAAAGCCAAGAGGGGACCACTCAGGTAAGGGAGGTTAGTGGGCAGACTAATCCAGCTCAAGGTTGTATTTCAGTCCTTGCAGCACTGCAAGGTGTGGGAGAAGCATCATGCACAGCCAGGATTTACTCAGAGAGGTCAGTGGCAGGAGGCTGATGGTTGTGACATTTCATCATCCACCTCTGAATAACCCAAAACCTCTTCTGGCCACACCACGGTCTGATCAATTCCATGTAAAGGTGACAACTTTGAATTTAGTAATGAAAGGATAAGGAATACGAAAAAGGGGCAAAATTCATAAAATTTGAATCTCCAGGTTCTAAAGCACTTGGCTGGAGGAACTCCTGTAGGAGTCACCTCTAGTTGAGGATACAGTCCTGGACATAACTACTGAAGTCTCCTTTGACTGCTGCTGGCTTTAGAGCACTCCCTATGCAAATACACAGCAGGGGAAGTCGGTGACTTTTTGCTGCAGGAAAGGTCAGGAAAGCTTTCAATTTTCTGAAAATGCTTGGCCATTGAGCACTGCTGCCAAAGGCACAAAGCAGAACTACATTTGCAAATCTGTCGGACAAGAAAAGTATTAATAGGTTTTTTAATATATGGAAGTGTTTTCAAGGCATCTTATTATCATAAATAAAAGATTTCAGCAGCTTATAATTCAGGAGGACTGCTGAAGGGCTTTTGTTGGTGAGTTTGCCATTTCTCCAAGAGGCTGTGAAGGATGTTGGGCTAAAAGGAAGATGTTCTCACTCATCATTGCTGAGGAAGCTGATTGACTATGAGTGGGTGTCAGGTTTGGGTACAGAAGTTCTCTGTCAGGAGAGGCTGGGGTTGCTCAACCGGCAGTCCCTGAGCAATCCCTGTCATGGGCAGAACAGGCTCAACTTAGGTAAAATTAATTTATTGCTCATTAAAACAGGCAATTTTTTTTTTTCCGTTCTTCTCTGCCTGTCTGGTGGCTTTGCCCTTTCTTAAATCTGCTTTTCCAGAGGTGCCACCAGGATCTCAGCTGCACCCTGCAGAGTCAGCCTGGGCCAGGCAGAGCCGGGTGAGAGGGGCCTCAGCTCAGGGTGTCCCTGTCTGCAGGGAGGGCTCTGAGCAGGGCCAGGCTCGGCTCCTCAGGGTGCCCTCAGCATCTCCTCTCCAGCTGAGCAGCCCCAGCTCCCTCAGCCTTTCCTGGGCACTGAGATGCTCCAGGCCCTTGCTCAGCTCCAGGAGCTCCTGTCCCTGCTGTGCTGAGGATCCACAGCTGGACACAGCAGCCAGAGATGTGTTTCGTTACCTGACCTTCCCAAGAATATTAATGAGTCTGCTTATAAAGCATTTCCAGGAGTAGGACTGTGCTGCTCTCCTGGGGGAGGCTGTTCCCAAGTGTAATTAAAGTTTTGCTCTTGGGTAACTTTCCTTGTCTTGGAGTTTTTACTGTCACTTTTATTAATGACTTTTTGTTTTAGTGCTATGATGCCTTTCTGATTTTCACTGATTCACACATCTGAGGACCACAAGGGACCACCACTCTTGCAGCCTTGCCCCTTCCTGACACTTGTATTCATTTCTGCATTTTTCTTACACTTGTGTAAGAAATACCTCCTATGTTTGCAGCTAAGGCAAATCAACTTTTAAATTCCCAGAATAACAACTGGAAAAAGACTTTGGTGCCTGAGCTCAGAGCAGCTCAGACTTCTTTTGGTGCCCATCCTGCAGCTCTTGTGGGGACCAGCATGGCATTGGTGCTTAGATGGGGAGGCAGCTGCCTGGAAATCCCTCCTGGAGCCAGGCTCTCCTTTTTCCTCTGGCAGAGGAATTACCTGATCCCCAGCAAATGCTCAGTGCCCTTGTGCTCTGCGTGGTGCTGAGGTTTGTAGTGCTTGAGGAGCATTTGGGGCTTCCTCCTTTCCCAATGGGCTGAGGGAAGCAGGAGCAGCCCAGTGTGCTGCAGCATTCCCAGCCAGCCATGCCCTGGGAATGCTGATTGTGGATGACTGGGGACTGAGCAGAGCCAAAGCTCACAAGTGCAGAGAGGTCAGGCCTCAAAGTCCTCTCTGCTGTGCCAATGGACTGCAGAGCTCCAGCCCCCAGTGCTCATTGCTGGCAGGACAACAGCAGGGAGAAAAACAGTCCCTGAGCAGTAAATATGGGCAAAACTTTCCATACAATGGAAAAATACAGATGCATCTGCCTTAGAGTGTCCGAGCTCTCTACAAGAGCTGCTCCCACCCCCCATTTCCTGCCAGGGTGGCTTTCCTGGAAATGGATGCTGTGTCCTCAGCCCAGGCTCGGCTGGGGCCTCTGCTTGTGCTGCTGCTCCCTCACCTGCTTGGATGCCCCTTTCTTCCTGGAACTGCAGCATCCAGAAATGAGCCCTTCACAGAGCTCTCACTGAGCTCTGTGCAAATGCAGCTACAGAGTGAGAGAGTGGAGGCACTCACTGCTCTCAGTGTACATTAATAAAATGTGCATTTGTACATTTAAGGGTCATTTGGGCTCAGCTCTGCAGAGTGGGCTTCTCTGGGTTATTTGTCTATATCTGGCTTTTTATGTAACATGAATTCTTAGTGTAGAGCAGAGCTGGTGGATGTTTCTAATGTAACTCTTCCAAAAATCACTGGTCTTTAAATACATCTAAAATGTTTATTTGGCAAATTTTCCTACTCTAAAAAAATCTGGGATTAAAAAAAATATTAATAGGGTTAAAGTACTTCAAATCTTATAAGAATGTTTTAAAATATTTTGGTTTTTTTTCACTGGAATTTTTGATAAATGAAAGCTTCAGATTTGCAAAAGTGCTCTGTTCTTGAAAACAATCAACTATTTCAAAGTATCTTCAGTCCTTTTGTATTTCTTCTGTTATCTTTGAACCATTTGGCTGATTCCAGTCAGGAGGAATAGAAGCCATGGAGAAGACTCCCAGGTTCAGCCAGCCTGGCACTGTGGTTGCCCTGACCTGCCTTCCTTTGCCACTGCCTTCCCCTCCTCAGATTCCTTCTGGGTGCACCTTGGCAGGATAAATGGTAGGATTTTCTGGACCAAAACTCCTCTTCCAGTGCTTTGCAGCACCCCAAATGCTTCCAATTTCAGAAAATTGCTACAACAAATAACAGAGCACTCACCTGATCTGTTCTTCTGGGGCAGGGATTTTCTTGCTTTGTTTTCTGCTTTTCTTTTTACTACTGGTAATTCACAAAGATGCTTCCCCACAACTGCTGTAACCACTGAAAATGATGGATCTGTCCTTTTCACTATTCCTTTCCCCACTCCTCTCTGAACCCTCCTCTCTGCTGGTAACACTCATCTATATTGCAACTTCTCTTACATTTTGGCAGACCTTGGGAATTTCAGCAGCAATAAATTTAAATGGATAGAATTAAGAAACATGACAGCTTTTTGGAACAGAGAGCAAGGCTTTTTTGGTGGTTTTTCCTTTTTGTTTCTTTTTCTAGATATATCATCCATGAACACTCACCTGGGACAGCTTTTATATAGAAAAAAATATCATGTGCCTAAATTTGTATAGACTGAACCTGGAACTGAAAGTAGATTTCTGCTCTGGCTATATTTCTCAGTTGTCTGTCCCTGAAAGGAGCACCCAAGATCATAATTTGACTTGTCATATTTATTTCCCCAGCCTTTTTTTTTGCAATTAACACAATATTTAATATTTTGTTTACTGTAAACAAAATATTGGAAAAGGCATGAAATGACCATTTCTGGACATTGATAATAATCAGAAAGGCCCTGTTTTAGGGTACTACTGGCACAGATCTGCTTTCTTGTGGTTACACCCCTTTGTGCCAGCTGAAGGTGTGCCCTGAGAGACGTGAGCCTCCTGAGCCCCAGGCTGCAATTTTGCTGTCTTTTGCCTCTCAACCTTCCTTCAGAAGGTCCTCAGCAGGGAAACTGTGCCTGTCCCTGTGCACCAGGCAAGGAAAAATACCCTTGGGCAGCTCTGTGATCCCCAGCAAAGCTGGAGAAGGCACCTCCTCCATGGAACAGCTCCTGCTCCTGGCACAGCTCCCTTGGGCTCTGCCTCGCCCCCTTTACAGCACTGCCAGTGCCAGGTCACCCCTGGCTCCTTGGAGAGCCCCTTCCCTGCCCCAGCAGCTCTCACCAGCAGGAATATTTTCCAGATGTGCAGCCTGAGCTCTGCTCCTCGCTGTGCCCAGGGGCTCTGAGTGTGCTCGCATAAGAGGTGTTCAGGCAAAAATGCTGCAGCCTGGTAGGACCAAAGGAAATATTTCCACTGGTTCTGAAAAGAATTCGTGGCTGAAGATAATAAAACCACAAAACAGCCCTTGGGAGGAATTGCTGTCCATGAGGACTTGGAAGCCTTTGGAGCCTGGCTCTTCTTCCCATGCAGAAACTGCACTTGCCTGGCCCCTAAATCTGCTGAGAGAGCAGAGCTCTCCTATGTGCACTGCAGGGGCTCAGGGCATCTCCCAGGGGCTGTCCTTGCTTCTCCTTCTGGCACATCAGGACCTCACCACAAGAACCAGTTCATCTGAGCTGGGCTGATTTACACAGGGTCATCTTCACCTTCATCCCAGGCTGTTGCTGGTCCTCACCTGCCTGGGGGAAGGTCCAGGCAGTGTCTTGAGAGCACCAGACCCCCTGTCCTTGTGAATGTGCTGTACTGTCCTGGTTCCCTGCCCTGGCAGCACTCAGCTGTGGTTGGTGTTACCTGTGGGTGATGCTTTCACCAGGTGTTGTTTTTCCTGAGCTGCAGCTCACTGTGTGCTGTCCCTGGGCTGGGCTGTTGTGGGCATTGAAGAGATGGGCTGGGATGATCAGGACCAGGAGATGGAGATGTAGCTTCCTGTCTCAGAGCCCTTGTCTTTGGCTGCTGGTTCTGCTCCTGGTTCCCTTAAAAAGCAAATCAGAGCCTTACCCACCATGTTACCAGGTGCATTGCAACCCTAAACTCTAAGGGCTGGAGGAACCTATTCCTTTGTATTTAAGGGTCAAATGGAAAATGTGATGCTGTTCTGACACTGAATGGGAGATCTCCTGACCAGTTTCACCCTTCCAGAGGCCTGTACCAGTGGGGACACTGGCATCCTTGGGCAGAAGAGCCCCAAGGATGAAGATGCTGAGGCTATGTTGAAAATGGGATAGCAAAGAGAGGTGCAACTGTACAAGGCTGTTGTTGGCACCAGGAGTGCCAAAAGGGTGGGGTGAGGAGTGTGGGGCTTCCTGCTCCTCAAGGAAGTGTTGTTTTGTCAGATCTTGCTTTAATCCTGAGTGATCTCCAATCCCATCAGCACGTTTAATTAAACATTACTCTAAAAAGTTGTATTTATCTATTTCTTCATCTGAGGATACTGAATTTGTACTTTACAGGATTGTTTGTTGTGTTGGTATTGATCCACCTAAAAATTACCCTCAGAAGAAGAGCAAAATGTGTGCTGGAATGGGAGAAAGGAGGGAGTGAGTTGTGATGCAATACCCAGAGCTCTGCAGGCTGCATCTGCAAACAGCAGCAACAAAAACAACAGCCCAGCTCTTTTTGTAATATGTGAAGTGCAATTATGAGGTGAAATATGAAGCTGGTATCTTAATATCTTAACAATACTGAATTTATTTTCAAAGCTAAGCTGTGCAGAATGAATCATTTATCAGTGGGCCATATGGAAAGGCACTTATCTAAACCCCCTTCTTAGTCCCAGGTGTGCTTCTCTGGCAAGAGCAAATCACACACAGTGCTTGGAATAGAACTTAAATTCCAGATGCGCAATTTTAAAAGATGCATTTGCAAAAATAAAGCCAAATTTTGCAATATGTTATTTTTCTGCAGCTTCAGGGGCGTTATGGAACAGCCACCCCCTGCTCCTTAGAGGTAACAGCCCCAAAATGCAGCTCAAGGGATGCCTTTTCCTGCCACTCCAGTTTGATGCCAGCGTTGATTTCTGAGGAGCAGGGCTGGCATGGGGAAGGGAACTCAACCCCAAGTGTTTAATGTCTGAGTGCTTCCCTTGTCTCCTGTTCCTAAACACAGAGAGACAGCAAAGGACGCGTTTGGATTGGGGTTGGTGCTGATGGAGCCAAGGGGAGAGCAGCACTTTGCCTTTCCAAGGGTGCAGCTCCTGCAGCTCCCTGGCATGGGGAAGGTACAGCTCCTTCCATGGGGCTGAGAGAGCCAGGGCTTGGCTCTGCCCTTCCCAGGGAAACTGCTTTCCTCAGGAAAGCCAGGGCCACCAAGGCAAGAGGTCAGGTCTGTTAGTTCTTCATTGCCTTGTCACCCAGTAAAATAGAAATCAAAGACAAGAATTAAGTCTGTTGAAAAAAATATTGACAATCACTTTAAAAAAATAATTTAGAAATAATCCCTCTCTACCAGGAATTTCAGTTTTGGTGGAGACTGGAGTCTGTGCACAGATCTGTTGCAATGAATCTTCATTGACCATTTTGTTTTGTAGCACCAAATTGATGTGGTTTCATCAGAAAACCTGGGTGAGGCTGTTGAGCACTTCCACAGTGCAATCCCTGAGCAGCATTTGGAAGGACAAGAGAAAAACCTGGTTAGACATGGTGACTGAGAGCTGCAGAGTGGACTCCAGCTGTGGAGGAAATATTTCCTCTCAGATACTGAGCAGAGCTTCCAAACTGATTGCAGTGACAGCTGTCAGTCAGAGGAGAGGTTAAACCTCACATCTGGCAGCAGGGAATGGAGCAGAAGCCCTGGCTGTGTCTGCAGGAGCACATCACAAGATAGAATCAGCTGGTGTTCAGCTCTAAACCTCCTCCAAATGTATTGGAGATTAATGTTAGGCTGGGATTATTCTGGCTTCCTTCAAGAAGGAAGGAACAGATCCACTGCCCCTGGATCCCTGGCAGTGCCCAAGGCCAGGCTGGATGGGGCTGGGAGCAGCCTGGACAGTGGGAGGTGTCCCTACCCTTGACAGGGGATGGGAATGGGATGGGCTTTAGGGTCAACCCAAACCACTCCAGGATTTTGTGATTTGCTTCAAATCTGCAATGGTGCTCTGGAGTTAAAAGCTCCTGCTGCTATCAATGTAGGACCAGGTTCTGTGGTCTTGGTGAGCAATTTCTAAAGTGGAAATCAGCAGATGCTGGGGTTTTGTTTCATTCAGATGCTGGATTACTGTGTGACTACAGGCAGGTTAGTAACTCAAAGCTTTTTTAACCCACTCCTGGGAGAACAATGGTACATAGAGGCAGGGACAGAGTGCCAAAACCCTTTTGATTCAGTTCTGGATTTAAGACTAGGTAGAAAAAAATCAATTCCTACTTTTTTTGAATGAGTATTAATTTAAAATATCCAAAGCAGGCAGAGGAGGATACAACAGTTCCTGCTCAATGCTGGTGGCAGTGCTCAGGAGTGGTAGTGCAGGAGGGCATTTTGAGAGGTTCTGACTCTCTGGTCCCTACTAGCCTCTGTTTGCTCATGGGGACTTTGTGGAGTGGCACAAAGTGAGGGGACACCAGAGGATGAGGACAATGTCACCTCTGCCAGAGCAGTGCCAGCTGGTGCCTGATCTGTGGAAGGGCTGCAGCCCTTAGACAAGGCTCACCTCAGAAACCACACCCAGCCAGGCTGTACCTCCCTTGCTGCTTGGTTCCCTCCATGCTCAATCAGCAGGTGGCTGCAGTTCCAAAGGCATGAGCAAATTCCTGCAAAAAGCCTGAGGAGTAACTTGTATCTTGAGATGCTCTGGAATTTCTCCAGTTGGTTCAGAGGATGGGATGGCCTCCAGGAGCCAAATACTAAGCTAAGTGATTCAGAGAAGCCTGACGAGCTCCATATCCTAATAACACCAAAATATAATGAAAATTGAATGTCTGACTGCCTTTAAGTAATTTGAAGATCCCAGTCCTGTTATATTTACGAGTCCATGCTTAGGGAGGCACCAAGCAGACTCTCCCTGAGTCCCCTCCCATCCAGAGTAAAAATATTCATACAGAACTGTGTGCAAGGGATCAAGCTTTACTGTTGGCAGAGCCTGTGAGTTCTGGCATGATGCAAAAGTAAATTTGGGTTAAAGTCCAGCTGGTTTATCTGAGTGAAGTGCCACAGGTTCAGAGGGCTCTGCTGCACGCTGCAGAAGGGACCATGGCCAATCTGCAGTTGAGGTGATGCTGCCAGGAGTGATGATGGTCTTCACAGCAATGAGATGATCCCAGAATGGTTTAAGGAGCAGAGGTACCTGAGTTCTGGTTAGATAATCTCTACCAAAGGAGGGCAAGTGCAGTGGAGATCCCCCATGTCCCCCACACATCAGGGGCTGCTTGTTTCTGTCTCAGTGCCCAGATGGGCCTGATTGCTGTTGGTCTTTCACTGGCATTTTAGTTTTCTTTCCCCAGTTTTGAAAAAATTGCCTTTCCCAAGCCAGCTTAAAAACCTTTTACTTTTTCTCTTTGTTTGGCTTTTTTGTTTCTTACACACCATGTAGCCTGGAGACTGTGAGGGACTGATTCCCAAAGAAAAATATCTCTGTTGCCCAGGCTCATAATTTATAGAATGGCTCTTCTGACCAGTTGTGTTTTCCATTTCATATATTCTCTGTTTTTCAAATCTGTCCCTTCCAAGCGGAAATGCTCCTTGGAGCTGCGATGGGGGTATGCTGCTGAGAGCTCTATTCAGAGCTCAGGGGCCTGGGGGCCAGGCCTTCCTTTCCTTCTGCTCTGAAAGAGGCTGGAGGCAAAGGTGAGGAGAGGCAGGGGAGGTAAATGCCCTAAGATCATAAGCAGCCCCACGTGTGCAGTCCCAGGGCTGCATCTCACACTGTCCATCACCACAGCGAGCTCATTACAGCTCCCTCCAAACCTGAGCCACCATTTCCCAAAACCCCTCTGCTCCCATGCACAGAACCAAATGCAGTCAGCCCTGCCCTCTCTCTGCAGTGTTTGTTCCAGGAGGAAGGCAGCATGGGGCAGGTGGCCATGGCAGGGGCTCCCAGGCACACCTGGCTCTGTGGGACAGGGGTCACAAACCAGGTCCTGCAGTGTCACCCCCCCATGTCCCGCAGTGTCACATCCCTGTGTCCTGCAAGGTCACACACCTGAGCACTGCAGTGTCACACCCCCAGGTCCTGCAGTGTCACACCCCCAGGTCCTGCAGTGTCACACTCCCATGTCCTGCAGTGTCACACCCCCAGGCCCTGCAGTGTCACACCCCCATGTCCTATGGTGTCACACCCCCAGGCCCTGCAGTGTCACACCCCCAGGTCCTGCAGTGTCACACTCCCATGTCCTTGTGGTGTCACACCCCCAGGCCCTGCAGTGTCACACCCCCAGGTCCTGCTGTGGAAGGGACAAGGGGAGGAGGGCCGTGGGGTCAGGTGTGAGCCTGCAGCCCCTGCTCCTTCTCTCCATGCCTGAGGCACAGCCAGTACAGCTCAGCCCAAGGCAGAAGTGCTGCTGCTCTGAAAATGGCCACCCTGGATATCATCAATGCCACGCTGCTGGAACTGTGGGTTCCTAATAAATGCATGTGTACCTGACAAAGCATGTAACCCAGGGAATCCTCGTTGTTTCCATGGCCTGTTTTACACTGGCACCTCTTTTATTGGATTAACAGGGCACTGGCTGACTTTTGCAAATTAAGCCAAGGCCCTCTGGCCCTGTTCTGATGCCCAGGCAGCCTTGGAGCCACGGTGCAGGACAGGACACTTCCCACCAGACTGGACTGTAGGCTCGGGGAAGGCTCTGTGTGAGAGAGCCCAAAGCTGCCTGAAGGACACAAGCTCTGAGATGTGACTGCAGGCCAGGCCTCCTGCTCCTCTCCCTGCTCCTGCTCCCCAGCCTGGTGGTGGTGAAACAGCCAAGCCAACCTTTCTTTAGGAGGTATAGCTGTGCCTCTGCTCCATTTTAGCATTTCCCAAAAGCCCAAGCAAGGGTCAGGTCTAAGAATGAGGCTTGAGGGCTGGCTGGGGTATGGGGAGTGGGGCTGGGAAAGCATCTTCCTAGTAAAGGCAGGAGGTGTCCTGGAGCACCCCCAACTCTGCAGAGTTCCCCATTAGTACAGGGGCTGTTAATCCATTCTTCTCTGAATGCTTGCAACTAATAAAATTATCTGGTCAGTAAATAGAATTGATAAGGAAATATTTTTTTTCCTGGATGAAAAAAAAATATAAGAAACAGGGTTTTTTTTCCAGTCATTAAGGTTATGTTTTTTTATAAAGGAAAACGTTTCATTGTGATTAAATTAACATTTTCAGATAAAAAAGAAAAATTACATTTGAATATTTAAGATACAGTTGTACCTGCCACCTGAGAGGCATTGTGTAATATGATGCTGTTTTTCTGTTAAGAGCAACTGCTAAATCCTGAATCATGGAATCCCAGATTGGTTTGGATTGGAAGGGACATTAAAGCTCATCTCTTTTCAATCTCCCTTCAATGGGCAGGGACAACTGCCATAGACCAGGTTGGCCTAAGTCCCATCCAACCTGGCCTTGGACACTTCCAGGCACCCAAAGACTTCCACAGCTTCCCTGTTTATCAGTAACTCACTCTTCATTAATTTCTTGGTTCAGAGCTGCCACACCACAGTCCCATCATGGCAAAACCAGTGAGTGCTGCCAGCCTCAAGAGCCCAGGCTGCAGAGAGCTTGTGACAGATGAAATATAGAAGAGGAAAAAGAGCAAAACCCAACATTTTTATTATTATTTTTTTCTACTGGCCTCTGAGCTTTCAAGACCTTATTTTTTTTTCTTCTCTTTAAAACTTTCCTTTACAGCAGTGAGGAATGGGAATACGTACGTTAGGAAAAAAGAAAAAGAGAGATTTGTTGATAAACACATGAATCCAGGAAATAGGGATTTAAGCCATAATTTTGATGAAGTGGTGCTTACTGTACTTTGTGAAAATACTCCCTTTATAAATTGATATTAAACAAACAGCCCAAAACAGTCATTTTTAAGGACCCTTTACATAGTCAGTTAACTATTAAAAAGGGCTTAGGGCAAATGCAGACCAGTCCTACCCATAATTTTTTGACTGATCATTCCTGACAGCTGTGTGGGAATCTCTGGGCCTAGAGGGGCAGGTTCACAAGGAAAGAACAAACACTGGAGGATCTGGGCCAGAACGGTGACTAAAGCTGAGTTTAGCAGGTTTGAGGGATTCCACTGGCACAGCCACCCAAGAGAGAGGTGGAACTGCTTCAGAGCGTTCAAGGAATCACTTACTGCTCCCAGCTGTGCCTGACGTTCCTACCCAGGAGGTCTCCTAGACACTGAAATGGTTTTTCCAAGTAAAAGGTAGCTGTAGCACCAGGGCTAGTTATTCCAAACTGGACAGGATCAGGCTCCTTGGAGAGCATGGCACCAGGAATAATTCTGCCAAGAGCCAACAAAATGAATGACCTAATAGGGCTCTTTTCCACCTCTGATTTTCAGCACATGAAATGCTGTGGCTTCTGCTGCTCCCAGACTGTGACCAGGACTGAACAAGACCCTGCTAAGCCTGGCTTACAGTCAGGACTTATCCCTGCAGCAATGCTGGAATCAAACTGCAGGATGGTTGGGTTGTTCTGACTTAGTCTGGATTGTTTGACTGAGATCAAACTCACTGCAGTGAGCACTGTGCACACCAGGGACTGTCGGGCCCCTGGGAGAGAGAGGAAAAAGGAAATGACTTCACTTGCAATGGATTCATTTGGAACCCTGAGAGAGAACCAAAGCCCTGTGAGCCTGTGTCTGCCTCCTCCACCACCCCAGGCTCCCCCTGCACCACCATTCCACCAGAAGAGCTCCCTGGCCACCCTTCCCTGGCCCTGGCCTGGAGTCCTGATGCCACAAGCTCTGAGCAGTCACATCTACACAGAGCTGGCAACACTGGCTGGTTTTAGGAACAATCTCTTTCCAGAAGTGTTATTTTTTCTCTGAACAGTGGACTTCAGGACACTTCCCAGGTCACTTACACACATGGCTGTAAGTCCTGGTAACTCAGTGCACCACGTGTGTGATGTGCTCCCACAGGGACTCTGCCTCTGGGATGTGCATCCCAGCAGGACAGGCTTCCATGCCAGCACAGCTGCCAGCACGTGCTCTGGCAAGCCCCAGTTTCCTTTCTCAGTGCCATGGCAGGACCCACAGCCCCCAGGGAGCTTTTTCTGGACAACCCAAGAGCACCCAGCACCCAGGTGCCACGGAGAGCTGAGCTGCTGGGACAGGCAAGCCCAGCTGAAAATGTGCACCCCACACAGCCCACAGAGGGACACCAGCTGCCTCCCAGCTGGGAAAGAGAGCTGAGAATAATTCACATCAGCTTGCCATAAATCTCTGAAGAGCTCTGTGCTTTCCAAGTGCCTCATGGACATCGCCCTGGTACTGTCTCGTTGATCACAGCTGTGCAGACACACAGACAAACAATTTTCTTAAGGGCTTTTCAATACTGAAGCCAAGCTTTTGGCTGCTTTTTAACAGGGCAGACGTTATTAGGTATTTCAGGCAGAATACAGATAACTGTTGGGCACAAAATGATAGGCAAATTTTTACACTTAAAAGAAAGCTGAAAACAAGATTAAACTTATACAATATACATACAATGTTTTCCCACCCACTCTTGGATGAAAGCTTAGAGATTTTCTAAAACTTCTTACCACACAGGTATTCCACATATCAACAAATAAGTTTGCAGACATCAAAGAGCTGCAAGGATTTGAAACATCTCAGAACCTGTGGGCAATAATTACATCCTGAAAGCATTCACCCGTGTTTACAGATAGGGAAATGAAGATAAAGAGGGCCATACACTTCCTCATTTATCCTATCAAATGGAATTGCAGGAGCAATGAATCTGGCTGGGAGAAGTTCAAATTATTTGCTTAAGGTCACAGTGGATAGTCAAGGATGGAGCCAGAACAGGAACCCAGGATTTTCCAGTCCTTCTTGTAATGCACTTGATCACCCTGACTTTGTGATTTGGCAGCAGCGCATGCTCAGTGCTCCTGTCAGTGCTCACAAACCTTTCTGTCACCAGGGCCTGGCACCTCCTCATTCAGAAATGCATCTTCTCCAAAAAGCACCTCCATGGGAAGGTGATCATCACTACCTGTCCAGCACAGTGACACTAACAATCAGAACCTGATCAGCCAGTGCCTAGAAAATCAGGGTACCAGTTTGACAGCTGTATTCCATGTCTGGTGATGCCCTCATTACAAATGTTGATTATTCAACCACTTTTTCCTGGCAATAAAACCTTGACACAAGCTTAGGAAATCTACTGTACTTATGAGGAAAGTGAGGTAAGAATATGTTTCCATTTACTCTCTGAAAGAAAACAAAAACAAATGACCTGCTACTGAATGTTCTTTTTATTCAGAAAAATAAATCAGTGGCAGTTGTTCTAATTTATGTTTCGCTAACTTTTCCTTGAGATTATTTAAAAGAAAAAAATGGCTGTTTCTATGGTTAGCTGGGAGAACATGAAGGACTTTCTAGTCCTGTTTATTCTTGTTAAGGGCTATAAACTTCTACTTCTTGCTGTGTTCAAGTCACTGCGAGCTCTTTCAAATTTCAATGATATTCCATAAATTAAATTTTAAAGAATACAGCAAATTATTAGTGACAACTTCATGTTAGAAAAGAAGGGGCAGTTAAATTCATCTGGGCTTTTGACTCCTACTAAATCAATAGGCTTCAGTTTCCCTTTTCAATTAAGTCAATACCAGAATTATCTTTTCCTCTCTTAAAAAAAAAAAAAAAAGAAATTGAAATCAGGCATGAAAAAATTGAAACAGGGGAGAGAATAAGAAATAGGAGTCCATCCCATCCAACTTCTGATGTAGTGTGAGGAACAAATGGATACTGAGAGAGCAGCTGCAGGATATAAGTGCCTTTCCTGAGGAAAGTCTGGGGAGGAAAACACAGAGGATGGGGGAAAAGGAACTGCAGCTTAAGAAAAGAAAGAGATCCTAAATCAGACCAAGGAAAGCAAAAGAGAATGTAAAATTACATTCCAAACAAATAGAAGTTACACAGAAAATTAAATAGCTTCTTCACCACTACAGATAGTGATAGGACAAAGGAGAATGGTTTCAGACTAGAAGAGGAGAAATTTATATTACATGTAAGGAATAAATTCCTCCCTGTGAGGGTGGGCAGACCCTGGCACAGGGTGCCCAGAGCAGCTGTGGCTGCCCCTGGATCCCTGGCAGTGCCCAAGGCCAGGCTGGGCTAGTGGAGGGTGTCCATGGCAGGGGATGGGTTGAAATGAGCTTTAATGTCCCTTCCAACACAAACAGCCTGAGATTCCAAGAGCTCAGCCCGGTGCCTGTGGTTGTCCCTGCCCAGCAGAGCCAGGTTTGCACTGAGGGGACACAGAGCAGAACTGCAGCACAACTGCCCCAGCAGCTCTCCCAGGACAGGGACTGAGAGGCACCTCCCATGGGAGACAGAGCAAAATGTTCCTGATATTTCATGAGCAATTTGAATTTCCTAATCAGAGCAGCCCTGATAAAGCTTTTCCAATGAGCGTTGTGATTTTAGGTCTAACACAGGGATGTGTAATTAGGCAGAAAGCAGGGCCTGGACCTGAGAGTGCAGAGGTTCAGTCCTTTGCCTTTCCCAGGGCTGTCCGGGAACTCTGAAAAATATTTCATTTTCCAGGTATTCATTTTCCTTCTCAGCCTGGATTTATCGTGGAGCTGAGGTTGTTCTGTGGTGACACTGTCATTGTGCCTTGTCCCGTGCTGTGCCCAGGGCTCGGGGCACTGTGGCACTTGGTGAATGTGCTCCAGGGTGTGATCCCAGCCCCTCCTGCCACAAGGAAAATGTTGGCTTTCAGGATGTTTCCTTACAGCTAAATTGTGTGAGAGTCCCCACCAGCGCCCAAAGCAAAGCAACAAGGCCTGTGTAGACAACCAAATCCACCAGGGTCGTGTTATATTTCTCTCTTGAATATTTTGAATCGCTTTCTCATGAATAATGTCTGTAGTGAGCCTGAAAATTATTCCGTGAAGTGTTTCCGATACCAAATTATTATTAAAAGTAGCCTAATTGTAAATTGCCCAGTAGAATCTGAAGGAACCAGCGCTGCACAAGAGGGCTTTGCAAAGACCCTTGCAGCAATTTTTTGGCAACTAAAGACCCCAGTTAAAGTGTGCAGAGCCAAGCCCTGATTTCCAGCAGGGGAAGCAGAGCTGCAGCTGCACTGCAGCAGGATGTGCCAGGTCTGCAGTCAGCACTTTGCCTTCTGACCCCAAACCAGTCACCTGCCGGCCTGCAGGAGTTCAGTCAGAGTGACCTGGGGGCTGGGAACGTGAGCAAACCTTGGAGCAGGCCAGGGATGGAGGGGCAGGGGGAGCAGCAGGAGCAGCTCCCGGCAGGGTGGGCAGGAGGGTGCACAGGAGCACGTGGGGAATGACGCCTTGGTGATTTTACCTCAAAACTATGTGGGCTTGGAAGCAATGTCATTTTCTTTCATGCATCTTTTATCTGAGAGCTGGCACGTTGTGTTGTGCATAGAAATTAAGAAGATGACTTGGGGCTCTCTTCTGTCGTCACTTACATGGTGTGTAACTCAATATTTTGTTTATTTATGGGAACATTCTTTTCTGCAGCTCCACAAAGATTGTGTGAGAGCAAAGGAGGCATGAGGAAGGAGAGGGCTGGCCCTCTCCACCCCAGAGTGAGAGCACTGAAAAAATAAAACCTGGCACCCAGGCTGCAGCTGACTGAAAGCATCTTTCAGTTGTGCATTAGAGCCAATGAATCCTTGGCCTCACCTCTCCCTGCCTGCCCTCGGCATGAGCCAGCTCGCCAGAGAGGGGGGCCATAGGAAAATAAACTCTGTGTGCATGAAGAACTCTGATCTACCAGCTCAGAAGCCAACAGCCATTCAAGTGTCTCCTATCTGATGATTGCAACACATCTCTCTCCTGTCCCCTCTTGGCTTTAAGTGGTCCCTTGTAAAAACAAGAGAAGTTGTCCAAGTGTCTGGGTTGGTACAAAAGGTAAATCCCATCACTTCTGCCCTCCATTTGCACACCCACACACATCTGAGAGCAGCCCAGAGCTCTGTGACTGAGGCATTTTGTGATGTTTGGATTACCTTGCTCAAACTTGTCCTTTCCCCTGTGTAGCTGAGAGTGTCCTGCCTCTCCCTGGGTACATTCCTGTCATGAGGAAGAGCTCTGCACTGAACGTTTCAGGGAAGGAAGGTGTAATTAAGGATGCCAAATCATTCCAGGTGGTTAGATTGTATTTCTAGGCACAAGGCTGGGCTGGTTGATGTTCTTTGAGTGTCACAGCTGGACCAGTAGTGACAGAGGCACTTTGGCAATTCCTGCCTCCTTTCTGTCACTGCTTGCAATGTTGGAGGATTCCCATATAACCTTGGGGGGATGAAATGCCTTTGCTTGGTACAAAGCCTGATACAGGCAAGTCACAAAATCTTGAGCTGAGAAAGGAATATTGACTCTACAAAGAAAGAAAAATATTTATTTAGAAAAACATTGCCTAGAATTTCCATGTCTGATGGAAGCTTAGGGAATTTGACGTGAGAGGGTCAAAACCATCAAGAAAAGGAGGACATGGACAGAACAAGGACAAAGGAGTTTCTTCCTAATGTCAGTCTTGGTCAACCTGCCCATGCTGCTACCTCTACTCACAGGGGACTATCACAAGACATCAGCCACCAGAAATACACTGTCAAACCCACAGCAACGTTTTATGAGAAAAAAATTTTCATTTCTGGCCAGCCCAGTTCTATAAACCTGGAGGTGAGATTAGTGCAGGTAAGCCCCTTGTCCCACAAAGGCCCCATAAGCAGGGTGGGGCAGTGGGGTGCACTGCAGGAGATGGAGCTGTTGGACCCCAAAAGATTGTGAAAGCCCAAGGCTTGGAGGCACAGGGTTGGCACACCTCCAGGTGCCCAGGTTCTCTCTCCTGGCAGCCCTGGGGACAAAGAAAATCAGCTGAGATTCCCCCCCCAAGCCTGCATTCCTCACCTTA
This sequence comes from Molothrus ater, assembly GCF_012460135.2. Classification (NCBI taxonomy): domain Eukaryota; kingdom Metazoa; phylum Chordata; class Aves; order Passeriformes; family Icteridae; genus Molothrus; species Molothrus ater. The sequence goes on along the minus strand of NC_050492.2, from coordinate 753,439 downwards.
TCCCAGTCCTGGCTTGTTCCCGTTACAGAGCCTGCATGGGGCAAGACTGCACAGGTTAAACATCCTAATTAGGGGAGAGAAAGAAAACCCATGTGAGTTACAGTGGTGAGGTCATTCCCCTTCTGGAAAAGCTCCTTCCCAGGATACAGGGGAGGCAGGGACACGAGGGCTCTTGGGAGGAAGAGCCAGGGAGCTGCTGGTCCCAGCCCTGGGAGCTCTCCTGGCTTTCCCCCAAAGGGAAGCACCCCCAGTTCTCCCAGTGCCAAGGCACATCTCTGAACAAGCTGATGGTTGGGGTTCTCCCCTTCTCCCCTGTTGGGGAAGATGAAACAGGAAAGCCTTGTAAATATGATTGTCTGGCAAAAGATTTTGAGAATATAGAAACTATAAGTGAGATTGAAATGAAATCAAGCTTTGAGATCCCTTAGTTACTGAACAGCTGGAAAACAATGGTGTGGCCAGACTGAAGGTAATGCCCTTTTGATGGAACAACACCCTCTGCTTGCAGACAGCTCCAAGGGTCAGAGCAGACCCTACTAGCTCAGCAGAAGGGGTCCAAAGAGGAGTTTTTAGGGTTTAAAGTATAACACAGTATGGTAATATAATGATTCTTATAGGCTGTATGTAAATGCTATAGGATTTGTATCTCGTACTAGATTGGTTAGTGAGAATCAGAATATTCAACACAGAAGAAGATTTATTGTATTGTAATGGGAACCTTGCTCTCTTACCTTTTTTACTCCCTTACTCTCTTACCCTTTTACTCTCTCACCCTCTCATCCTCTCTGCCCCTCTCTTCTCTCAGTCCTGTTCTGAGCTGTGGCTGGCAGCTCCCAGCAGGGCCCTGCCCCCAGGCCCTTTGCAATAAACCCCAGGTTCCAGGACCTGGTTCAGAGATCTCTCATCTCTGTCCGTCCCGACCGTGCTACCCCCTGATGCTCCTACGCTCCCCCACTCCATGAACATCAGAGCAGAAAAAAATGACTGTTCTTACTTTTGTGGGGGAGCAGCTGGGAATGTATTGGGAATAGTTGCCAAAAAATCCTCTTGGGGTTCTGGGCACACAAAGCATCTGGGAGCCTGATAGGCATGGATACACCTGAGGAACTGTCTCAGATCAGCCACAGCACTCACCAAAACTCCAGTGATAAAGAGCAGTGCCTGGGTTTCCCAGCTAATTTGTCTGCTGTTGGCTGTTTACTCAGGAATCCGCTCTCAACCGATGTGGTGACGTATAATTGACTGAAGAACCAAAATGTAACCAGAAGATGAATCAGGAGGAATTATTTTCCAAACCCACCACTTAACAGCAAAGCAGTGGCAATCCACAGTGGCCCTTTTCATCTGCTTATCTTCATTAAGGCATTAGGGCTCCTCTGCTCTGCCAGGCTCCTCCCAGCCCACATTCATAAACAGCCTATTTTCCCCCATTTTAAAATTGAAATAAATGTGAGTTTTTACTCCTATGTTAATTTCTTAATAGATAAAATAAATAATTGATTAATGCTAGTCAATAAAAGTGTCCATAATCCTTATGCTGTCCATGTGTTGAAGGTGAGGAAGGGGCAAGGCAGGAAAGGGCGGAAATTTTAGTTGGTCCTAAACTCATCTTAGCACAGCACCACTCCTTTAAATGAAGTTACACCATTCTACCAGCAACCCTTTCTCTTGGCTGTGCTGTCTCAAGGTATTGATCTCCTTCACTGCAGTGAGAATTGCTGGCAGCTGTCTGTGCCTGCCAGTCTGGGAATTCCCGTGTGCTGGGGCATCACTGGTACCAGGCTGTGTTTGGCAGAAAAGCCACAATGTTCATGTTCCAGAAGCAATCCTTCCAGCTCTTGGTGTTATTTTTGGTACCAGAAGAATATGAAAATAATGATCTTTAGTATAGACAAAGGTAGTCAATGTGGATGCTATTTTTTTTTCTCTTGCGTGGGGAATATGTGCAAAACGTATATCTAAATCACAAATTATTATGAAAATACATATATTGACTTAGTTGTATTTAAAGCAAGCTGGTTCAGCTTAACTTTGTATCTAAGCTGAGACTTTTAAATTATCTTCACATGCTGCCTGTCACTGTTGTTGTCCCGGGTATATTATTATGGGTGACTCACTAACACCACAATCAGTGTCAAAGCCAAATATAATTTCTTTTTAATAATGAATCCATTTTCATTACCTTGAACTGCCTTGATAATCCCTCTTGTTCTTCTGGCCTACTCCCCAAGGGTCTCATGGGCCAGCTGCATGTATGTCTTATCTGCCAGAGAGATCTTCTCTCTTATCAGAGTCAAGAAAACACATTTGAATTTATTCCCTGTTCACATCATCACTTGAATTCTGCTATGAGTCCATTCCAAACAGTTGTAGGTAAATCCATGCAAAATTGGGGGGAAAAAATGAGATGTTTTGAATCCAGAATTAATATTAATGTCCAATTGATTGTTAAAATAAATACAGCATCAAACCCCAGATAATTTATGGAAGCTCAATTGCTGAGATTCATTCACTTCTACAAGCTGTATTTCTATTCCGTTTCTGTACGCCTGGCTCAGATTTTGTATCAAAATTCAGTCAGCATTTCACTGTGAATGTGTCCCCTCTCCTGACAATATGATATTTTTTGTCAGCAAAGGGAATGGGAGTAGAAAATTTTGTGGAACTGAAAGACTCTTGGGTTTTCTTGAGCTGCTCAGAGAAGAGTTTACTATTTGCCAAGAACTAGACCTCGTTTGCTGCTCTACTGCCATCTGCCTTTATTGCTCCAGCCCTTCAATGACACTGTGACACTGTGACAGCCACTTTATTGTGCCTTATAGCAACCCCAAATCATGCACTGAACAACTGTGTGCTTCATTTAGTCCTTGTTTTAAATTGAGACTGAGAACATCCAGCTCTCCTGTGCTGGAGTACTTCTGGATGCTAGAATACAGCATTTTTCTGCAGATCTTGCTCTGTTTTACAGTCTTTAAACTTTGTTTTAAGCTGTGTAGCAGCTTTGGTTCCTTAATTTAAATCCCCCTATTGCTGCCTTGCTGAGTCTGGAGAGCAAGTGAAAACCAGCCCCCAGAGGTGCGAATTCCCCCTTATTTTAGGAGTGCTACACTCCAAGTCTGCATGTGAGCCCCTCAAGGCTCAGCCCCAGCCCATGCAGCCACGGGATGTCCGGCACATGCACATCTGGTCCAGCCTCCTCTGGGCATTGCTGATGTCCCTTCCAGGGGAGTGGACATTGCAGAGGGAGCTGGGGCTGCTGGCATGGTCCAGCAGCAGGACAGGGCAGGAGGAGCAGTGGAGCAGCCCAGTTCATGGTATTCTCTCTGGACTCTGCACACAATGGCTTTAGAAGCTCTCTCCAGCAATTGCTCTTGGAAAATACCACTTCAAACAATTTTCCTGAAGTCCTTAGGGATGTTGCTAAAATTGCTGAGAAATTGTCACTCATCTGCATTCAATACTGAGAACTTTAACAAACTGTGGGATAAGTTTTCCTCCCAGGTAGAGGGTGCAGAGGATTCTCAGGCTTATTTCCATCTCCTTTTCTGTAGGAACGCAGACAGTGACCCACGTTTGTGCAAAGCCATCTATTTAAAATAGGTCCAAGAGGACTCTGGAACGTGTAGGAAAGAATTAACCATACTGAATGATGCCAAAAGGACAAATCACAGGCTTCTCTTTCTGTTATGCTCCATTTGGCCCTGTCTTGCTGTATAGCCACACTCGTTTTGCTATTTTGCCAGCTGCCAAAGGAAAGGAGGGACCTGCAGGGGAGGGATGAGCTGCCCAGAGCTTCCCCTCCCAGCAAGGCCGTTGAGGGGCAGCAGAGCCCACCAGCATCAGGAGTGCACAGTTTTAGCCTTTATAATTCTGCAGGAATTCCCTGGAGTCCTGAACTCAGATACCATTCCTTGGGAATCATCAGGCTCTCACAGATGCTTGGGCAGCCAAGAGATTCTAGTCCCCTTTCTGGATGGATCCCACTGAAGCACTATCTCATTTTAATTCTCAGAACATGTGTTGTTATTATTTGTGGTGGTTAAAGGGCAGAAGAATCACAGCCTTGTAAACCTGGCTGGTTCTGCCAGTCTGGCAGGGAAGAAATTGTCTCTCAATGTGGAGTCATTTTCAGACAATACAGGAACCCACCAGGTCCTTTTCACAGCTTCTCTGGCTTTACACTGAGCATCAAAGCTCAGGGAGAGGTGGCAGAATGTGTCAGGTATGGGGTGCCACGGTGACATTTCCAGCTGGAGCCGCCTTGTATTTCTGAAATTGTTTTCTTAGGAGTTGGTGGTTTGTGTAATTCATTCCTTCTTTTTCCTTGCTGGTTATTATGGTCTCTGTTCTGTGTTTATAATGATGTGTGTTTACTAATAGTGTGGTGGCATCCACTGCCAAGCTGCTTCTGCTAACAATAAAACAAGGGAAAAGTGATATTTATGAAGGCTCAGGGGCTGGCCAGGCTGCAGAGCTTGATGTTTATTGTAGCTGACTGCAAACTTCTCAGACACGAGAATCTGTCTCTCATTGTGGAGAGCTGGTATTCATTTCAATCTGGGTCCCATTATTGGGGTTTGGTTTGCATTCTGTAAGGTTGGCCATGTGCAGATTCACACAAACAAATGTGGAATTTATGTCTGTAGCTTTCACTTGTGGGATTTAAACCTCCACCTATTTGAAATGTCTCTGGAAGGGGATGAGAGGAGCTACAATGTTCCTCTTTCTAATGGAAGGATGTGTTGTGTAGCAACAAGCAGGCCAATAAAAATAGTTTGAATTAATTTCCACCCTCTCCCGAACCACCAGGGCACGAGAGAGCTGTGTCAGGGAAGGGAACCACAGCAGATGTCACTTGCCACTTGCTGTCTGTGTCCCATGGCTGTGCAGAGGGACCTGTGTCCAAGACTGTCATCAGCCCAACACATTTCTTCAACACCAGCTACCACTTGGAGACACCTTCCTGCCATCTGCTGAGGTTTTCAGGTTCAGGGTGTTTCATGTTTTGAGAGCCTTTGCAGTGGTTCCCAAGCAATGTAAGAGAAAAGAGAAATTCCCAGAAAAGCTCTTGGTTTTTGGGAGCAAATCAATTCCACTTAAGAAAAGATTTTGCCCTGGATGACAGAGATGGGCTATTGGAATCCAAGCAGGGTATGAGAATGTTGGGGTAGGGGCTTCTTTTAAAAAGTGTTTCTAAGAAGAGCTGCATGTCTGTGGACATGGGGGGAGGCAGGGAGGCAGCTGGCACTGTCTGCCCCTGAGCCAGGGCTCTCCCTGAAGCAGCAGCAGGGACACAGGAGCTGTGCTGAACCCAAAGGGTCTCATTCTGTCCTTCCTTTCCACAAGCGGGGCTCACTTGTCCTGGGCAGAGTCCAGGTCTGTTTCTTCAGTGCTGATGCAGAACTTGGTTCATTGCCAGACTCAAACCTATGGCTCCCATCACCTCTCAGCTATTACTAAAAATGTAATATTCTAATTTTTTTTCAAATTACACACAAACAGGAGTTGTGTAACTCCTGTCTTTAGCTTTTTGATTTCCCCTGTGACTGTAATCCGAAATACTCATAGAATAAATGGTGACTTGACATTTTACTGGCCAAACTGGGGTGTGAAGCGGACAGCCTAGAAAAGTACCTTTTTCTCTGGAGGAAAACATATTTTCATTAAACTTTGTGATAATAGGTTTCAGGTGTAAAGTCTCCTGCTTCAATGTCTACTGTCCAAGTCAGACATGAGCTGTATCAATATCTTAGTTAATCCTACCAGTTAATCCACATAATTTAAGTGATGGAAACCAATTTTTTTCATGCTGAAAGTTATGCCAATTATATATGATTCAGTTATGAGTTTGTTGCCCTGCATCTCCCATCTTTGGAGGGAAGAGAAGATGATATTTTAGGAGTTGGTTGCCCTGCAATGCAAAAGTGCAACCAGTGCATCTCATACCCAGGAAAGTTTTAAGAACTTAATGAATTTAAGCCGACTCCTGCGAACTTGACTGTGCAACTCTATAGTCTCTAGCCCAAGTTATATTACAGGAACATGTAAACATCATCCATCTGATTTGTCCTTTTCCAGCCCTACATTTTCTCAATTACACGGGTGCACAATATGTGCTCTGCTTCCAGTTCCCATACAGTTTCCATTGAACACCACTTCATAACCATGTGGAATAAGTGAAATATGAAGTATGCCTCTGTTTGGAAAGTTTTCTGGTTTTCTTACCTGGATTAACATATAGGATAGTTGCCATATTAAAGTAATAAAAAATGAACATGAAAACCTTTCTATTTAGGGAAGAAAATCATGACTCAGCCCCAGAGCAGATGAAACTTATGGTTTATGAAAGGCAGAAAAATGAGTGTCAAAATTGGTTCAGAGGTGGCAGCAGCCCTGAATTTTGAATGTTCACTGTGGTGAATTGTTCTTCCCACGGTTACATGGAACCAAACAATCACAGCTTTGGCTGTCATTTGTGCTGAGACTTCAGGCAGAACTCTGCTGGAGAAGGATGGGTGTTTCTGCAGTGTTAAAGGCAGTTCTGCTTATGGTCCTGAATTTTGCTTCTCAAACAAGAGCTTTATATTTTTACTGAATGCAGACTATTTTAAGTATTAACATTAGAGTTAAAATGCTGTGCAGGTCGTAAGTCCTTTGATGACAATGGAGGGACGTGCTGGCACATAGGGACCCTGACATTTTTCCTGTTCCTGTTGTATAAACTGATCAAAGTATGAACTGCTTTCAGCAAATGCAGCTTCTCCAGCAGCTGCACCCTCCATGGCCCCCAGAACTGTCCCTTACATGTGTTCATGCCCTCTGGGTTTGCCCATGTGTTGGATTCAGAGGTGAGACAAAGGCAACTGCCCTAAAAGGAAGCAGAGAAGATTACACTGGATATATGGAATGAATTCTTTCCTATGAGGGTGGGCAGGCCCTGGAACAGGGTGCCCAGAGAAGCTCTGGCTGCCCCTGGATCCCTGGCAGTGCCCAAGGGCAGGTTGGACAGGGCTTGGAGCAGCCTGGGATAGTGATGACATGATGCTCAGTGTCCCTCCCACCCCAAACCATTCTGGGGTTTGGTGGTTCTCTGTTTTGAGCCATCAGATGAGAGGTTTTTTCTGAGTGGGGGTCACACCTGCCCTCCTCCCCCTGCCTGTCCCCTCCTGCTTACATGAGCTTCTTGCTGTGAAGCCTTTTCTGTATCTTGCTACCCGAGCTGCTCCCAGGGTTGTGCTCAGCCCTTCAGGGCTGTTGGCATCTCCTGCTGGCAGCCAGGAGGAGGGGAAGGAGGGGAAGGATCCTGCAGAGACCTTTGCAACAGAGCCATGGGGGAGAGAGCTCACACAAGGGACTGGGTTCTGTGTTTGGGGAAAAAATGAAAACCTCAGCTTGCTGCTAGTAATTCAGCTCACCCAGACTGTGCTCTTACTGCAGGACTTCATAAATAATATTTCATTTCAGGTTTCCAAGGATTGAATAAGGAATTTTAAGGACCAGACTGAAGGAAGCATATTCTTATCATCACTGTCTTTGATTTAGTGCTCTTTGTAAACTGGTGGGAGGTGGTGGGTTCAGGTACTATTCATAAATACAGCACATTGAACTGGGCTGTGTTTAAACCCCATATTTTTTAGTGTTTTAGCTCCAACACCTTGGAACACACTGAGGGCTCAGTTTTCAGGAACCCAGGTAACACTTCTGCATGAGAATGTAACTTAGAGTCAAATCTCTGCTGATAGACATTCTTGTGGTGGCAGGGTGATTTACCTCAGCAGATAGTCTGGGTTTGGGGGAGTAAATGGCAGCAGCTACAACTCCTGAGCTTTCCTGAAGTGATGGGGGAGGGCTGCACCTGGAAGAGAGGAGGCAATTCAGGTGGAGTCAGAGGGGCCATAGGCACTTGCACAAGCTGAGGATTTGTGTCAAACTCGTCGTCCAAGTTTTCCATTGTGCAGCATTTTTTATTCCAGGAACTATCAGGGTAACTGCAGCTCCAGCTGCTGAGGAACTTAATCCAAGATACTCTGTAAAACTCTTCAGGTCGTGTTGTCACAAAAGTTCTTCATTCCCACAGGTGATCAGGGTGGAGCTTTTCTCCCTAAGTATCCTCAGGAGCATGGGCTGCCCCTGCCAGCCTGGCAACAAGGACTGGGTCCATTCACCCACAGAATCCACAGCAGTGCTGATGCCTCCTCTGCACTCCCTGTGCAGTGGCTGCTCCAGTACTGGGCTGGTCAGATCCCTTTTACAGCCCCAGGGACCTGTCCTGCTCTTGTGAGCACATGGTGAATAAAAGCACATTTCTATGTGTCACTGGGAATTATTGTTCCAACAGGATTCACACCACGTTTGGAATTCTGCACATGTTGGTTACTAGTGATTAATGCAAATGAGGGCTTGTTTCTCCCAGGCTGGATAAAGTGTAATTGTTAGAACCAAGAGAATTGGGAGAAAGCACTGGGAAAAAAGTAGACTGTCTTCCCTAGAAAGATCCAGGAAAATTAGACTAATAACAGAAGGTGTGTTGGCTGGAGAAAAGCTTAAAATAAAATTTGTGGGTTTTGCTTTCACACAATGTAATTGCATGTACGTACATGGCTGTGTTGGGAAAGCTCTGGATGAATTCTGTCTGGATTGTTTGTCTCTGTGTCAGAGTCTGGCAGCAGCTTTGATGCAACCTGGTGTTGCATCTCATATTGCATTTGTCGTGTGAACATTCATGTGTTAAACTCAAATATGCCTTTAATGAGTATCTGAATGAATAGAAAATAAAACCCAAGAGCAACATAAACCCAATCAAAATGAATTCACAAATCAAGAAGAGGAGGGGGAAGGGGATAAACCAATGTTTGCAGTTCCTGCCATGGCTGTCAGATGTTCATTTTGGTGACATATGTCAAATGTAGTGGGAACCTGCACTGAATGCATCCAAATCAGCAGGGGAGCCCTGGCCAAGGGCCATGGGCTGCACATCTGTGTGCCAGCCTGAGCCTGGGGGCACATCTGTGTCACAGCCTGGGGGCACATCTGTGTCACAGTCCTGGGCCACATCTGTGTGCCAGCCTGGGGGCACATCTGTGTGCCAGTCTGGGGCAGCGGGACAGGCTGCCAGCTCTGCACAGGGTCACTGGTGTCCCTCTCCCAGCCTGTGGGGTACCTGGGCCATCATCACTGAAACATTACAGGTTTTTTCCTAATAATCTACTGCCTACATGGAGCTTGGGCATGAGGCAGCACGGGACCGTTCATGTGACCCTGAACAAACTGGCATTTTTAAGAGTATCATCAATTCTCAGCAGTATTTTTAAAATATCATTTTTAAAAATATCTTTTTACTCTACTACATGCAGTTTGTTACTGCTCCTACTTCCAAGGGACAAACAGGAAACCCTGGATAGAGCATCCCTGCAGTTCCTGGGATTTGGTGCTACTTAGTAATGCAGTCTTGCTGCAGTTCCACAGAGAGTTTGTTCTAAGAACCATTTGGCAGCACCTGCTGTGACTTTCAGGAAGCAGGTCCCACTGGCTCTGCAGACAGTTCCCAGTCCAGAGAGTTACAGCCTTGGGTCTCTCCTGCCAAGCTCCCAAATCTCTCTGTTCCTCTTCATCTCTGTAGCTCTGAAAACAGCAACAACCAGTATTTATATTTATAGCAGAGCCTCCCACCCAAGCCAAAGGGAGGATTCCCTTCTGCTGCTTGCTGGAAACACCTGGTGCTCAGCCCAGAGACTCCTCAGAGGGGCTGTGAGCAGGGGCAGCATTCTCCACCCACCACTGACCCTTCCAGAAGTTACAGGTGGAAACAGTCGCCACGTTACCTCCAAAACACTTCAGAACTTACAGAGTCCTGCCCTGGATAAGGTAATTCTTGTTTATGGATTTCTCTCAAATTAAATTTCCTCTGCCATTTTCACAGCTAAATGTTACCACGATAGGCATAAACATGGAAAAAGATGGTATTCTCTTGTCTTGAAAAATTCTGACTTGTGTGTTCATGGGGAAAAGCCAAGTCAGCCTAGAAGTGTGCTTCCTCTCTGCCTTGTCAAAAATATTCCTGGAGGAGGAACAGTCACAGCTGCTTCTCAGAGACCTTGTCCCTAAGGAGTTGGCATTCTCTTGGCAGGGAAACAGAGGTTGGTGGCTTCCACAGAACCCAAGAATCAAATCAAGAGGGTATTAGGGTTGCTTCAAGTGCACTATAAAATAATATTAACTCTGAGGCTGAATAAGCTGAGATGATGGACGGTTGATCTGGAATCATGGTTATGGCAAAAATTCATTTTCATGCAGGGGGTAGGGCAAGTCCTTGTTGAAGGACTTGCTATAATTATGAGGGGGAGTAATCAGCAGGGAGGAAGAGATTTGGTCAATGCAGAAGAACCTACCAGAGCAGGCAAAGGATTTCTGAGATAATGGAAAAGATATCCTTCCTTTTGGAGGCTTCCCAGAACTGCAACAAGTCCTTGGGTAGTGCGTCCTAAGGGCTTGGCATGGGGACTCCAACACCTCCCTGGGCAGCCCCTTCCAAAGCCTGACCACCCTTGTCATGAGGAAAGGGTAAAAGAATCATGTAGAAGAACTTCACTTCCCAAAATCTTCCATGTCCTATGGCAGGGGAAACTTCAGAGCTTTCACCAAACATTTCTGTTTGGTATTTGATCCACGCTTTGAGTTCCTGTGACAGGAACACTGTTGCCCTTCCAAATGCTCTGCTGTTAAATTCGTGGGAAATTTGGAGCTTGTTGCTTTGTGCCTACCCCTTATCTGTTTTTACTCATCCATGTCTCCATCAGAGCTGAAAGGCAAAGAGCAGGAGAACAGAACTGCGCTTTGATGACTGCAAGAGCTCTCTGGAAGTCACGGGAGAGGCACAGTGATCTGTGGCAAACCAAGGAACCCAAGAGCACGAGGATCCCACTCTGGAGGAGACCTGAGGGCCTGCCCAGTTCCTATCTCTGAGAGAGGGGGTGTCTTTCATGAGGATGAACATTTAAAGTTCATTTCTTTTCAGAAATAGGACATTCAGCCAACTTTTTTTTTTTGTTTTGTTTTATAATTCTTGAAGAATGCTTCCAATCTGTCACACAATGCCAAAGAAAGCAAAGCAATGTTTTCCATCAATCTGCAGGACATCTGATGGAGTTCAATGGGACAATCTACCTGTCCAAATTATCAGGCATCACACTTTCCAGGGCTGGAGCCTCCAGAAAAGTTCATGCTCCACAACTACGGAGATATATGAGGACTGGGAGGGAATTTTGACTTTACTGTTACTATTTCAGAGGTGCCTGAAGAATCGATTTAATAAATGTCTCCAAACTTGCCTCTTCCCCCATCAAAGGGTACTTGAACTCCCAAGGCTGAAGCCCTGCTGTAATTCTACAAACCTGCAGTGAGGTGAGGTTGGATTGTGTCCTCTTCCTGGCTGGATTGTGTCCTCTTCTAGATGTGCAGGCTCAGCAAGGCAGAGGGGGACACATCTGAACATTTCTTTGTAAGAGATTGTCTTCTGCTGCCGATCCTTATGCCTCAGGCATAAAAATGCCAATTTCCCAACTGGCACAGAGGGTGGAGGTCTGAGTTTGCATGTGCTGGGAGACATGGGAGCATCACATGATGAAAATCCAAGTAACTCCTTGAGGGCTTGAAGCTGGGCAGTGAAGGAGCCTGGATGAGAGCAGTGTTTGCCTCTTCTGCATGTGCTCCTCCAGAGTATCTTTTAGTAACTTCATGGGACCAAGAACCAACCCACCTTCTGGGTGGACTTCTCTGGTCCTCCATTTCCTGTAAGTTACCTTTAAATCATACAAACCTTGGGCATTACAGAAATAACATTACAACCTTAGCTGTATCCAGAGAGCCTCTTGGCCCCTCAGGCCTCTCCATGTCTCGAGAGGGACAGCAAGGTTATATTTTTTGGAGGCATGACTCATACGCTTGCCATGGGCAGAGAATCAACTATTCCATCAACTAAGATCCCCTGTAAGCTGTCCAAGCAGAAAAATTGGCTGCAACTATAAAGGTAGCTGGTAGCCTGCCTTCTCTTGGAGGTAAGAGGAGTTGGAGAGCTGCCACTGTGGGAGTGTGCTTCAAAAATAGGGACAGAAATGAGGAAAATGTTAAAGCAGGGAGTAAATGCAGTTAAAGAGGCTGTTATAAACAACTCTGAGGGCTCAGCAGCACAGGGCTCAGAGCTAACCCTGAGAAGCAGAACTCTTGGTAGCCCACAAAAGGCAGCCTGGGCAGCCAGCTCTGCAGGGAAGTTCATTAAAAAACATATTTTAAACATTCAATTACATATCAGATTATTTTCAAAACAGGGAAATTTATATTTAAGTTTATGAAGCAATTTAATAACATGGCTGTATCTCAGTTTGGCTTCTGAAGGAAGTGAGGATTGCTTCCTCTGTATAATCTCAGGGTTTGCTTTTTTCCACACACCTTCCTGAGATGTTGTAAGCCTCCAACCACTGTGTGATCATTTCCTTCTCACCAGAAGATTCAGGAGGGGTCCCACAGCAGCAGCCTGTGAACAGTGTCCTCTGCTGAGCTTTACAGGGGTAGAACTGAGGCAAAGCAGGGCTGTGGGCGTACAGGTGAAATAACCTTCAGCACCAGCTCCTGAGAAACTGAGGGGCAAAGGTTTTTAATTTCAATTTCTAAGGCTGCACCTCCCCTGTCTGGAACACAGACTCACAGAGAAGAAAGGCTTGGATCAGTCACACTCCTGCATGCTGACTGTCCCTTAAGGAATCTGTCCCTGTGAGAGTGGGCAGGCCCTGGCACAGGGTGCCCAGAGCAGCTGGGGCTGCCCCTGGATCCCTGGCAGTGCCCAAGGCCGGGCTGGACAGTGGGAGGTGTCCCTGCCATGGCAGGGGTGACACTGGATGGGCTTTAAGGCCCCTTCCAACCCAAACCAGTCTGGGATTCTCTGCCTCCAGCATCTTCAGTTTGCTGCTGATGAGGTTGGGTTCACTGGAGTCTGAACAGCAAAGCATTTCAGCCCTGATTTAGTAGACAACATCACTGGTGGGATGCCCTGAGCTGTGTTTGTGGTGTGGGACTTGCATGGGGCAGGCCTGTTGCTCTTGGCTGTGGGCAGGGTCCTTGCAGCGCCTGACATGGGATGACTTGGTTCATTCCTTCAAACACCTTTTGGAAGGCACATGACCTGTCCTTTCACATGAAAATGTCATTTGGGGACTGTTTCCATCATAACTGGCTTCTAGAATCAATTATCCTATAAATCACCTTCTTAAAGGTCATCATAAATTTTCTGCTATTTTTTTTACATCCAGTTGTGTTTCAGCCTTGAGTTTTTCTCAGCTTTTAGTCATTTTTGTAGCTTTAACCTTCCACCTGCCTCGTTTACTTCAAGGCATGCTGCAAATGTCCCAGCCATGATGACTTTAGCAGGATGTCCCCCCTGTAAGCAGAAGTCTGCAGCAGTTAGACACCCAGAGACCAGGTTTTAATCAGCCTTGACTGAAGACTAAAAATGATTCACTCCTGTCAGCATTGGGCAACACAACAAACAGTTCTCCAGCAAATCACTTAAGCAGAAATATGTTGGCATGTTTCTATAGCAACTAAGGAAAAATATTTCACACAAAAGTCCATCTGCTGCAACAGAGAAGGAGATCTGGCCAAGGATCCGTTAGAAATTAATCTTAATTTGCAAATTTTATTTTTGAAAACCTCACACAACCACTTGCACAAAAAGACAGAATGTGAGAGGCAAGAGAATTGATTTTTTGATAGATGTCAATTAATCAGAAAGCTAATCCTTAATTTGGGAAGCAGTGATTGTCTGAGGCTGAAAAACCCCAGTGCCTTGGAGGGGTTCATCTCCAGGGCTGTTTACCCACCAGGCTGCATCACACCATCTTGTACTCAGAGTATTTGGAAACACACGGGATTTTTTCGAGAGAGCCTGGTAGCTAGCATCCAATATTTTTTTTTTAATCATTTTGATTTGATTTACTTGTAAAGAGTTACTCAAATTTATTCAACCATATAAAATGCTTTGTAGAAGCCATCAAAGTGAGGAGAGGGGGGAAAACCAATGGGATAACTTGGCCAGCAATGCATTTTATTTTATGTGATGTCAACACTTCAAAGCCTATTGGAGCTGTGCTCAGGAGATCTGAAACATTTTACGGAGTGCTTGGTGTCTGTGCTGCAAACTACCTCCAACTCTGAGATCTCTTGCACAACATCCCCAGCCTGCTGCCAGCAGCTCTTTCTTCCTTACTTGCTGCTTTCTCTGTCACCTCTGGCACTACAACAGAGGCCCCAAAGTAAGTTTTATAAAAGAAATATAAAAAAGCAACAAGAAGGTCTCTTCTAGCTCAGGAGTGTGTAGCCCTGGGCCCAGGAAGGCGTTCCAGGTCCATGAGGATGGAAGTTCAGCTCATGGAGCTTCTGTCACCTGGAGTTTTGTGTGAGAGACTGGATCTGATGAAACCTCAGGAAGAGGGGAGATTTTTGTGTCTCATATCCTACAAAACAGATGGAGAGAAACTACTTGCTAACAAGTAAATATGGAGTGCCAGGACACAGGGAATGACTTCCCACTGCCAGAGGGCAGGGATGGATGGGATATTGGGAATTAGGAATTGTTCCCTGTGAGGGTGGGCAGGCCCTGGCACAGGGTGCCCAGAGCAGCTGGGGCTGCCCCTGGATCCCTGGCAGTGCCCAAGGGCAGGTTGGACACTGGGGCTGGAGCACCTGGGACAGTGGGAGGTGTCCCTGCCATGGCAGGGGTGGAATGAGATGATCCCCAAGGTCTTTTCCAACCCAAACCATCCAGTGATTCTACACAAATTCACGTGTCTCTGAAGCCTATTCTAGTTCCTCATGAAATATTATAAACAACCTCTCTCCAAACTATTCTCTGTGTACTGGTCAGAACTTTCAGTTTAATATTAAGACTTAGTTTGTTGATTGAAATATTAAAATCCCCTGCTTCTGATTTCATATTCTTTATATTTTGTTTAAAGCATTCTGTAGGTGATTTTCCTTACACTATTCTTGTGGGTTGCGAGGGCCTTGATGAAGTCTTCTGGGAGGGTTCTGTCCAAGTTTCACATATTGGTTGGTCAGCTACCCTTGTAAAAACTTGGACCTGAGATCCCTCTTTTAGCAACAATCATGAAACCAAGACCAGAGACCCCAGGAAGGGTCAAAATTCTCATTAATTTGACATCCCCATAGTTTTGGCCTTATTTCTGGAATAAAAACCCAACAGATAACTCCATTCTTCTGCAGTTCACCCATCACTGGGTCAAGCATCCAGCATGCAATGTATTGTAATGACATGTGCCAATTTTCCAGAGGTTTAAAGTTTAAACCAGATTTTCTTCCAGAGTCAAATAGTATTGAACAGGACATTTTACTGTGTGATGTTGTGTGAGCTCAATGAGCTTTTTAATTTTTTTTTTTTTAAACCCCAGTTTTAAAGGGACAATTGTAGTCCTGGAGTGGAGGCAACATCATCTGGCACACTTTATTGCAGCATCTGTTTGTGTTGTCCAGGGCTGTTGTTTCTCTCTTTTGCGTTCACATCCTATTTTTGCATCATCACCACTTTCCTTCAGCTGGACAGACCCATGGGAAAGCTCTACCCAGCCTTTGGTGGCACCAGCACCTGCCTGGCACCAGGGGACCAGGTTCTCCTCCCAAGTTCTCTTAAGTAGCTGAGAAGACAAGAACATGTTCTTTCTCCTTATTCCTCAAATAAAGAGAATGCTTCCTCAGCCCAAAGGTCCTCTCTCCAAAGCTGAACTCCAGGAAAGTGTGAAGAGGAGAGTTGAGACACATCTGTTCCTCCTGTGCTCTTCTCCCTGTAGCTGCAGTCTCTCCTTGCCTGTGCCCCAGCCCTTCCAGGGGTTTCTTTCCCATAAATACATCCAGTCTCTTCTTGAAATGCAAACTTCCAGCAGTCTTTCCCTTCTGAAGGGCTCTGAGACAGAGGGGAGACACTCAGCTAGCCACAGACCCCTGTCACCTGGCAGGAGACTGCTGAGATTTGGGACAGGCACTGGTGATGCAGGACAGGCTGCAGAGAGCTCAGGGCTGTGAATCACTAAAGGGGATGAAGCCACTGGCATGAGAAGGGGCTTCAAAGATTTTATTGTGGGGGTCTGTCTAGGAAGCAGCTTACCTTTCAAAGAAAATGGAAAATTGTGTAGATAAAATGAAGCTTATTTGGTGTCATTTACTAGTCCTGAGAAGGTTCTGGGAGGTTTAATAGCTGCTACCGTGAGCCTGGTGCCTTGAACCCACTGAGCAAGAGGGAAAGTAGCACCAATCCAGCTCACCCAGAGCTGCCTTCACCAGCATGACAAAAATCTTCATTTTGCTGCTTGTGTGCCTCATGTGAGATCCATCCCAGCCTGTGTGGCTCTTGAAAACCAGAGCATTGAATTGATATTTTTCCAGGCCCACAGGGAGCGACTGAGGGCAGGCACAGAGCTCAGAATCCAAATCCAGCTTTCCTGCCCACTTTTGAGGACATTTCCTTGCTTCAAGTTTGGTACCGGTGATTCAAACATTGCTTGATTTCAGCTCTGATTCCTTTGCCTTGCCATTGGCAGTCCTGCTGTGCACAGCTCTCTGTCCTTCCCAGAGATGATAAAAGCCGTGGATGTCTCACTGGAGCTCTCATTCCCTCTTATCTCTTTCCCCAGCCCTGGTCATGTGTCATTTTTCCCATGGTCAAGTGTTGGGTGGAAACCTTGAGTGGGCAACTGCTCCAAAGCCTTCCTGCCCCAAGGCTCTGGCAAAGCACAACTGGGTTTGGAAGATGGATTGTACCATGGGATTAACATTTGCACATATAACATGTTTGTGAATTCAGTCTCTTCTTAGTCATGATTTTGGCTGGTCTGATAGGATTTTTCTTGGGTGGATACCAGAGCTGCTGTTGAAGGATAGTTCTTGTTCCTTGGTTTAACTCTTGGAAGCAGCGAGAGGATTTCTCCATTATAACTTTACCTTTACTGAAAATATTTCAGGATTGACATTTTCCATGATCAGTCTATGAAAAATTCAACACCAAAACAAACAAGCAAAACCCCAAACAATCAAACAACCCCCCCCAAACAATCTGGCTACATCTTTCATTTTGGAGTTGTCTGGGCTAAATCCTCCTGTAGTAAAAATTGACATTGTTCCTTTTAGGTAGAAAACCAGCTGGAATGGGGGTACATCAGAAACTCAAGGCTCCAGTAACCTGCTTGCTGTGTTCCCAGTGGAAGGGCAGCCTTAACCTGGCTCAGGGTTGGCCCAACAAACCTTGTTCCAACATTCTGGATGTTGTACCTCTTGGTGGAAAGTAGAAAATAGGGATGAAAAATAATTATTTCACTGAATCTGAATTATGAGCCCTCAAAAATTTTTTTCTGGCATGTTTATCAGTTTATTTCCCTTTAGTTTCTTTGCTCCATCAGCGTCTGAGAATGCTGGACATGGAGAGACTGAGTGGAATTGGTAGTTGGTTTATCACATCGTTCTAAATTGGCTTGGAGTGCTGTGAAACACTTGCATATAATCCTCAGACAGAGGATTGAACTGGAAAGACAGAAAAATTTTCCAAATATTTTTGTACATCTACCACATCTTTGCCAATCTCTGTGCCCCCAGTGTCTCGTGCCATAGAAGCACTCCAGCAATTTCTGCCTGCCCTCAATATTTAGTGCTTCATGACCCCTTATTAATTAGGATATTAATTTCCATATGTAACTTTGGAACAATGCCATGCTGGGAAGCAGCTTTTCACGCATGTCATTATTCTGAGCTTGCTCACTGTACCCTCCCCCTGGTGCTGTTTATTACAGTGCTTGTTAGGTATAGCTTGGGGAATCAAAATTTGGATTGGAGAACAGGGGTTTGAGGAGGGTTGTTCCTTAAACTGCTATGGATCCATTTTTGTGATTTCTGGTTTCTGTATAGCAAATGATTTCCAAGCAGATTTTCATTTTCATTGCTGTGGTGACGTTTTCCAAGGGTGGTGCAAGGGCACCCTGTGCTTGCAGTGTTCACTGGGGGGACACTCTGGGATGTGTTATTTGGTATCTATTGCATAGGGCTGGTTCCTTAATCAATGCTGGATTTATTTCTTCTACCTGAGCAGAGAAATTAGTGACTTCAAGTACCAGAATAACAAGAATGAAAATATAACCACCAGTGCATGCAGAGACAATAACCAAATCCATAAGGAGATGGAGAGGGACTGTTTACATGGGCAGGTAGTGCCAGGACACAGGGAATGACTTCCCACTGCCAGAGGGCAGGGACAGATGGGATATTGGACAGGAATTGTTCCCTGTGAGGGTGGGCAGGCCCTGGCACAGGGTGCCCAGAGCAGCTGGGGCTGCCCCTGGATCCCTGGCAGTGCCCAAGGCCAGGTTGGACACTGGGGCTTGGAGCAGCCTGGGACAGTGGGAGGTGTCCCTGCCATGACAGAGTGTGGAATGGGATGGGTTTAAGGTTCCTTCCAACCCAAACCATTCAGTGAGTCCATGATTCGATGTCCTTGGATGGCTGCACTCACCAGTATCTGACACCTTTCCCCAGAAATGTTCACAAAGGACACAGATGATGGTGTGAAAATCCCAGCTCTTGTCTGTCTGCATAGTGCTGGCTGCTGACTCGAGGCACCAGTTCAAAGCAAACCCCTTTTCTCCACTGCAGGTTTAGATCCAGAGGTGAACTGCCATCCACATCCCTGGGGGTGGTGTTCATGGGGAATGCTGCACAATTTCAGCACCAAAACCTGTCCCATATTTCCTATGTCAACACAAACACCACTTTGGTCTCCCAAGTAAGCAGTGGCATCCTTGCAATCAGTGGGGCTCCACATGAATTGGGGAGGATCATCGACAGCCAGTCTTGGTGGGCAGTACAAAACTTGTTGAGTTTTAAGCTCAGCTTGGCATGTTGGAAAGAGAATTAGGTGCTTCTTTGACTTTTAAGTGATCTGAAGAGGAATGTGTTTGATACAGGTGGTAAGAATTATTCTTGGAGTTCTCAGATATTCCAGGCACACATCTATTTTCATTCCTCACTAGCGTATCCCTGGTGAGATGGGTGGGGACACCAATTAAGAGGAAAGCCATTTTCCACAGTAGCATGGGACCTGAAATGAGCCATCTGAAGATTAAGCAGAACAATCTCTCGAGATTTTGCCAAACAAATTTTTCAGATTTCTTCAAGATTCTAGTCATGGCCTGTGATCTGACACATTTGCCAAGAATTAAGCAGAAAGAGAAAAACTATCCCAGGCCTGAAGGTCTGAACAGGGAGGTGGCTTGTGGGTTTCATGGGATTGCATCAGAAGTCTGATCCGGCAAAAGAGATTCTCTCTGCAAACAATGAATCCCCTAAAACCACAAGTGCCATGAAGTCAAGCAGCATGTGGCTTGGATAGCACCAGGCCAATTTGTCAACTCTGGTTCATTCAAAGAGAAGGAAATAATGAGTGGAAAAACATTGAGATAAAAAAGAAAAACCTCAGGATACTTGCTACAGATTAATTCTTCCAAAGCAGAATATAACCTCACTTTTCCTCAATGGAACTCCCCTGGATTTGTACTTAAGCAGTACTTGTAGGTGATCTGAATAATACTTATTTTTAATGTAGGGGTATTTTTTGACTGGCACAGGGAGTGTTATTATAGGTAACCCGGTATTTTGTGGGAATTTCAATTTTGTTTCAGAATCCAGTCTAAATATTGTGATGAATTTCTAGCAGATAGTCTCAACAGACAAATACTCTTTACGAGGTGAAACTGCTGTTGTGGATCCAGGAGTGGATGTTGGGCTGCTGATGTTGGGATGCCACAGACAAGGCTGAGGATTTTGAAGCATCCACCCCAATCCTGCCATGTCATTTCAATTGGTCACAATGTATAAAAAATTATTCTTTGAAGCAAAAATATTTTTCTTTACCTACTATTATTATACATGCCCAACACCCTCCCTTTCCTGACAGCAGTATTAAAATAATTTGGAAAAGTATTTATCAGTTTTACTTAATTAATTTTTGGCTTTGCTCTTTGGGAGATTAAAGATGGGACTTTGAAACTATTCCAGTCTACAAGAAGGTACTTTCTGCAGTACTTGTGGGTGAATTGTGGCTTCTTGAAGTCATGGAGATAACAAGAATATTTAGGTATTACCATAAGGATTTTGTGAAAGATGAACTCCACAGAAAAGCAGAATTTCTCAGTGGCTTTGCTAAGATGGAAACAGGAAAGCATCTTTTTATTCTAAAAATAAACTGAGTAATGCAAGTCACGTTATTCTGCATGAGCAGCAATGATGATTTCAGTCTGGAAGTTCTCTTCACAGTCTCTGAAACTGAAATCTTGAAAGTGCCTCTTGCTGAACAGTCAGACTTTCCATAACTAACCCAGCCATTGCACAGGTGAGCATCACACTGCAGGTTCTGCTCCCAGTGCTTGAACTCAGTGAATTCCTCTTTCTTGTCCTTGAATCCTTGCTGGTGTTGCCAGTTCGATTTCAGACTGTTGGAGCCTTGGGCTAAACAAGTCCCAGCTCAGCAGTGAGGCTCTGGCTGTGTGTCCTCACAGCAGCAGGGACAGAGCTTCTGTCAGAACCAATGCTCTAAACCCCTGTCAGAGACACTGCTCTCAGCTCCAGGGTTGGCAAGGACAAATCAAAACAGAAACTCCTTCTCTAACAAGCCAAAGATACCAGGGAAATAGTCCCTGGATTTAATTTTCCCTGGAAAGAACAGAGCTAAGGTGTCAGCTTTTGAGCAAAGGTAGATCTGCAAACCACTCTCCTTCACTGCTTCAAAATAGCAACAGCAAGAAAAAGGGATGGCAAGAGAGTGGGGAGTATCACTGGCTAACACAAATCTGCACCCTGAATCTTTTCCTCTTTAATAAAATACCGAGAAAGGAATCCATTAAGCAATGGGTAAGATGGTGACTCTCATGCCAGGACTGGCTTGTTCCCTCTGGGTTACTCCAAACCTCTGAGGCCCCCACATCCTGAATTTGGTGCAAACTCCCACACAGCTTGGCACCTGGGCTCACTGAAGAGCAGACCTGGACAATGAGAGCTAAAAAGTTCCATTCTCCAGCAATGGGCTGTGACAGATCTGATCTCCACATATCAGCCATGGGGGGACAACGTGGCTCCTGGGTCTGGGAAACCAAGCACAGCTTTCCTGCCAGCTCAAAAATTAATACTTGAACCCCTGTGAAAATCCAGTAAAGAAGCAGAAGAGGTTGTAGCCCAATTTCTCTATACTTTGTGTTTGTTATTTAGTTCCTACTTAAATAATATCTCACACAGATTTTGAGCAGCCCAAGGAGCATGGGATGAGTCAGTGGAGTGGAACCAGGGGCTGTCAGACATGAGTCCAGTAGCAGACTGGAGACCAAGAGAAGCCAAATGTGGAAAGTACAGTGGTTTATACACAAATACAGGCATAGCCTAAAGGTACAGGAGAAAAGTGCTTTAAAAGTCACATTATCATTGGGTTGCTCCATTAAATGTTTACTTTCACTGTAGTTGTAGGCAGCGGGATGATAACAGAGAACAGGAGTTTCCTCAATGTCCAGGGCAGGTCTCTGTTGTGCTTTTCCTGCTGGTTATTGACAGAAGTGGATGTTTGCTGCTTTTCCTTTTATCCTTTCAGATGCAATAAAGCTCCCAAACCAATAAGCTCCCCTCCTCTATGCAGGACCAGAACCTCTGGCTGAGGGCTTGGGAAGGGTTTACATGGAATAGAGAATAACAAACAAACAAACAGCCTGGCCTGGAGATCCCAGGCCATGTTGGGAACACCAGTAGAAAAACTGGATGGATCATTATCGACTGGACAATTTGGTCTGGGCAGCTGAGACAATAACAGATCAAACCCTATAGTGCTGCTGGTTGGCCCTGAGAGGAGTCATCCAACAGTCCCTGCCCCCCATTTGGCTGGTGTTGAAAACAGGCATGTGGCAAGTTTGTTTGGGAAGCACTGATCTCTGTAAACTGGCCCAACATGACTTTGTTTGAAATCTGAAGTTACCTGCCCCAGAAATTCTTTAGGGAATGTGTGCCCTCCCTGTCCCCATGCCATGATACTGGAAGCTGAACTACTGCCTTGAAACCTTCTCTTTCCATATTTTCAGTCCCTTTTTTAACTCCCAGCCCTTCCTTCCCATACCTATTTCCAGCACCAGGCTCTATCCCAGCAGAGCCAGAGGCATCTGATTTACTAAAAATCCAGCTATGAGCAAGCAAGGAACAGACAGGATCTGTCCTTTTTTCCACAGGGCGTAAGCCACATCTAGTAAGAAGTGAAACTTGAAGCTAGAGTTTGTTCAAAAGATAAAAGGGATGGGCCCAGCCCAGTTAAACTTGAGATGGCTGGAGAAGTGTCTGCCCACATCCCTGTAAATCATGTGGTTTGATAAGTCAGCACAGTGCAAATATCCTTCCTTCGGGCACCTGCGAGTGCTTTGTTTGGAGCCCAGCAATGCCAAAGGCTGCTCGCAGATAGCTGCGTTCCATCCCTTTCCTTTTTCTCAGGGAGAAATTTGGATTGGCTCACTCTTTAATTTAAACCATTTGCCCATTGCAGCTGCTTTTACAGGCACAAGTGTCTGGTTTCACAAGACTCTCCCAGTCCCAAGTACCTGGTGGAAGTGCAGGGGCAGCACTGGGTGCATCCCTGGCTGCAGCACAGCTGGGGCTGCAGCAGTTCCCTCACTCAGAATGTCAGGTGTCCATGCTCCTACCACTCACACTGTTCTGACCGAGCTTTTGATCATGATTTCTCTTCAGGAACTGAGTAGAGAAACTTGAGACAACAAAGATCTCAAGGAAAACCAAATTATAAGCTACAAATGAGGTTGTGGATGTTCAAGAGCCATAAGTGTTACAGTACAGCTGGCCCACATAGAGAGCTCATGTGGGTGGTGGTGGAATAGTGACAGGTTTCACTTCTTTGCTTTTGCCAGCTGTTTGTGAGACGCTGATTTAGGATAAGACTTCCACTGTAATTTTTCATTAAGCATAAGCAACTTTGGCTCCTTATCTGTTCTGTCCTCCTGATTTCCATAGTCATAAAATCATCAAAAGTGTGGGGGGTTTTGTCTCGTAGTAAAACTCGGGACTTCCCAAGTATCACACATACCCTCACAGTGAACACCTTATAACCCAAACAGACAAGAAAAATCTCTTTATTCCATTTACACAGTGTTTGGGCACCATGAGAGTGCAGCTTGTTGAAAGGTTTCAGAAAAAAAACCCAGGTGTGGAGCCTTCCACACCAGCTCTTCACTCACACCCCTTCTCCCAGAGCATGTTTTGTTTGCATCCCTATCCAGTTCTTGATGCAGAAAAATAAAAAAAGTGCGATTCACCTCGCCTCACTTCAGAAATCTGGAAGTTAAGAAATCAGTCTGCATTAATTGTTTGGGTTCCCTGCAGAGCTGGAGCCCCTGGGGTGATTCTCCTCTCTTGGAGTTAAATCACCTCTGCAGGCACTCACTGCCAACACCACTGAGGGACCAGTGACCCCTGGGAGTCTGTCCCCTCCCTGCATGCTGAGGGAGTGATGCCACCATCAGGGACAGGAAAGGCTCCTGGGAATTGCCCATTCATTCCCACAGGAGCTGCTGGCCTGGGATTTGATGATGCTCTGCAGAAGGGCTCCAAAGAGCTGGTGGGCTGCCCTCAATGCCCCGGGACCATCCCAAACTTTGCACTCATGGCCATTCCATCAGGAATAATGTTCTGTCTGGTATTTTGCCCTTACCTCTGTTCCCTCTCAGCTGGGGCTCCTCTCCAGGCTGAACAGCCCAGGCTCCCTCAGCCTTTCCTAGGCATGGAGATGCTCCAGTACCTTCCTCATCATCTTTAAAAACAATTACCTGAAAATACGATCAAGAGAATAAATAATCCCTCATGCAATTAATTTACACACATACAGGTAACTACTTTCAAGCAGTAGTCGTCCTCTTGGGAAAAGCTTTCTTTTTCTTGGGTCTTAAAATCTTGTTGGGAATAATAAAGTAACTCAGAAAGGGACAAAAAATGTTTAACAAAACTTAGTTGCTAAGTGGTGTGTATTTGAATAGTTCTTCAGAAGCATACAGACAGATATTTCCTCCTCTTATGATGAATCACCCTGTGAGGGGAGATTGTAAGGACTAAAAAAACCCAACGACTGGTCTCATCACAATAAAAGGTATAATTTCCCTGAAACCAGGAGTTTACCCTTTGTGTATTGACACCAAGAGATTATTTAATTGCAGTATTTAATGCCAAGAAGATTCTAATCAAAACGATCCAGCCCTATTTTTCTCACTCTGAAAAATAAAGCAGAAAAAGGAAACAGAAGAGAAAACCACAAAATGAATAGGAAAGGAAAACATGTTTTTGGCATATTTTAAAGAATTCTGCTAGGCAGCTTTTTTGAGCTTTATCAAAGTCACATAGTCAGCTGAAGACTTAGGAGAAATGCAAAGACTAAGGATCCGAAAATCTATTCACTAGAAATTATGTACATGATCACCTGCTGGATGGTGAAGTTTGTGTCATGAGTACTTCCTAAAATATTGGTGACAGGAGGAAAAAAAGTGTACACTGGTAAAAACTACTTATCATCTTTTCATCTGGCTGATTCAGTAATGAGTAAACAAAGAAGAGAATCCAGTGCCAGACAAGCAGTGCGGATCCCGTGTCTGATCTCAATATCCAGGAAAGTGTTCTGGAGGTGCTTCTGTTACTCCTGAAGAGCTTTAGTTCACCGGCAGCAAGAGCACTTTTATTTCATAATGATGCACCTCCTCTCAGTTAACTCAGTGTATCAGTCACCAGATGCAATAAGTTAAATTCCAAAATATTTTCTGTCTCTTTTTCCTCCAGATCATTTTGCTTTACTTTCATGTCCAAAACTACAGAGATGCTTTGCCCACCCTAAGCTCAGTAGTAAAATTAAAGAATAGGATATTTGATCCTCTTGACATTCACCAATTATTTGGAGTTTTTTCCATGTGTTGTTTTCCCATTAGCATATGAAAATATGCTTTTTTTAAAATTTTATATCTGTACATTTGTATATTGGCTAGCAGTGTCTCTTCCCGAGGATTCCTGCGTGGAGCTGAGGAGACAACAGGTGTGGGGGAGAGCTGCAGACAGGAGACGAAGCAAATTATATTGTCCTGTGCGAGTAAATTTGGATACAACCAAGACCCTCCTCCTCATAGAGCTGGGGATAATTTTACAGTCAATAGAAGCTGCAGAAGCTGCACATCTTTCAAATTGTTGCCTGAAGGTGAGACAAGGGAGTTTTTCTTCAAAAGTGCCTTAAATGTTGGGTCTTAATCTGAGCTGATGTCTCTTGGCTCTTGCAGCCTTCCCTGCTCCTGTATACACCCTAATGAGAATCTGAGATGTTTGCTGTGAAATTTCATTACTGAAATGATCTTGAAAATGTTGAAATGCTGTGATCCTTGGGAAAATCTTTGCACAACTTTGTGATTTTGTTTTCTTGACATTTTTATGCTTTTTGTCAGAAGGAAGGTAGCAGGAATGTGCAGTCTGGGTCCATGGGCTTCCATAAACGTCTCTGAAGAAATGCTGGAAGGTACTTCAAGGCAGATATGCTGTTAGGCACTGTTAAGTCTGATTTTCTTCAATATCAGCTGAAGCTCTGATTATTTCCTTTTCCTAAGCAAAAGGTAAATAGAAAGTAAGCAGACATTCCTATTAATACAACTGTAGTGTTTCCTTGTTGCCATGGTTTTGTGTGTGTAAATGATGATAAAACAAGCACTTATACTGAAAAGGGCAGTTCAGCACTAAACAGGAGCAGGCACCACAAAAAGTTTCCCTGGTGTAGGAAATTAGTAGTCCTTATTTAAAAGCAAGTTTTATTTGGCTGGTGTGCAGAGCTCCATCTTCATAATTGTTTAATCCCAGAGCTATCAAACCTTCCTTGACCTTGTGGTTTACAGTAAATGGGGAGAAAAAAGGAGCAAGATGTTCCTCTGTAGAAAATCAAGCTTAGAGAACATGGCTGGAGCTGCAAATCTTTCACAGTCATTTTAGAAACTTTGACAGAAATTTATTAAGGTGGAACATTTCTGGAACATTCCTGAATCTCTACAGCCAAAGACTTGAGAAGATGATAGATGAGTGTAAATCCAGGATCTTCCAGGGGACTCCTGAGATGGCTCCTGTAATGCAGCATGGAAGTACAGGACAAGCAAAGCGGTGTTAGAGACACAGCAAGGGCAGGCTCATCTTCCATATAGATAGATTTTAAGGTAAATCACTTTGTTGCAGTGTGATGTCATAGCTTGCCTCAGTTTATCCCAGTCCTTCCACAGGTGCCAATTACCTCTCCTTTCCCCCACCCTGACTCCTGCTGAATGCTGTCTGTCAGTCCTGGCATTCCAGGAGGACCTCGAGTGATTGGCAGAGTTCAAAAGATGCCTTTCAGCCCTGGGGGGCATTGGGCCATCCAGGTGTCATTTGTCCCCTGAGACTCCCCTCCTGTACCTGGTTGGTGGCTCCCTACCCCTTCCCTCCCCCTCTCCCTGGGGTTAAAAGACACAGCAACCACGTGGTTCTCTGTTCTGTTGGAGCTGTTGCTGCATTCAGAGGCCTGTGTGCCAGGAATAAAGCTCTGGATCGAAACCCTCCAGCAGAACCGACTCCTTTCCTTCACCTGGCCTTGAAGCTTCTCCACCAGAGGTAAACCTGTGCTCCTGCATGTCTGGACTTGTCCCAAATGCCAGCTGCAACATCCAACTAGCCAAAGGTGTCTCTGAGGTGAAACCACCACAGCTGCCGCCTTTGGCCAAGCAGCGAGGGCCAGACGAACCCAGGCACATCCCATCCGGCTATATTGGCACTTAATTCCAATATCACTTCATTGCAACGTTTTTTTCTTAATGTTTTCTCTTCCTTTGCAGAGGATTGTAATGGAATGGGTTGTGAGGCAGATCTGGCATGGTCTGCGCTTCAGGTGATGGGGGGCTTTGCTTTCTAAACGTTTGTTTGGAATGGTGAGTGAGAGGTGAATAATGGCCTGTGGATGTTAAGCAAGAAAGGGTTAGGGCCACATTTTCACACATCCCAAATTGTTTGAGGATGGAGTTCAAACTGCTGACAACTTTTGGAAATCTGGTTGCAAGTAGCCTCTTCCCATTTCCTTCATCCCTCTTTATATATCTCCATATGTCACCTGCCCACTGTGGTTGTTCCTATAGCAGAAGAGATGGGAGAATCAGGAGAAGGCACAACTGGCTTCCAAGGGGAGCAGAGTCTTAGTGATAATGAAACAGATGATTCCTAGGGAGATCAGACTCTCTTTGAATGCCTGAACAGGACCCCACTGTGTATTTTAACATGGGAGAATTGGAACCCCAGCTATTTTTTCTCTCTCTCTTTTTTCTTTTTTTTTTTTTCAAAAAGGAAAACAAGAACAACAACAAAAAAGAGATTTTGACAAACTGTTGGCAGATTTTAAGTTTCCTACTCTGGAATAAATTGAGGCAACTGTTTTTTAGCCTGCCATATTTCCAGTTATTAAACTGTGTGTGGTCTATCCCAGTGCTCACCACCAGAGAGCCCTTAATTGTGGGTTTCATTTGGGGCACCTGCAGTGCTGGGGAGCCTTTGAGGGGCGGGTGGGACCCTCCCAGGGCTGAGGGACCCTCCCAGGGCTGTGAGCCACATCCCCGGGCTGGTTCACAGGCACAAGGATGCGCCGGGCATGCTTGGAAGTTCAAGCTCAATGAACTGAGACCTTGGAGAACAATTGCCCCGGCTGGCAGCACCGTCCTGGGAAGGCCTCTCAGGCTGTCCTTCCTCAGAAACGCCCCAGCCTCTCCCCAGCCGCCCTCCCTTCAGACGTTCACAAGTATTCCTGACAAAAGAGCAATTACAACCTGACAGCAACAGCTCACAAAGAGGTTGGGGATGACCCCGAGGAGCAGTTTCTGTGGCTCAACACATGGCCAGTCACCGACAAAGCCGGCCCGCTCCCATTTGATCCCAGAAGAGCCTCCCAGACTGGCACGCTTGACCAAGAACTGGCTGGGTGACTCATTCGTCTGGCGGCTCTGTGATTCATGAGCCTCCAGGAGGAAGGGAGGAGGGAGGCAAAAGCTTTTCAAATCTCAAGTTAAATGCAAGAGAAACACATTCCCCACAAAGCAGACGCTCGGCTGTGTCCAATTGGTGCCGGAATGCCCACACAAAGCCAGGGCAGCAGTCCTGGTGTGACGCACGGCGAGGCTCCGGGGCCGGCCCCGCCACGGCCTGCACCTTCCCAGCTCCGTGGTTTGGAAGGCCTCGAGTGTAAAAACAGCAACAGTTCCTTATGTCTTATCCTTGTGTGCTCTGTAAGTCCTGGCCCTGGGATTTCCCCAGGAACGTCCCACATGTCAGTGTTTTGGAGTTGATATTGAGGGTTTTGACCTGATATTCAGGTCGAAAAACCTCAAATTACTTTGTCCAGTTGAAATTAAACTTCTGGTCTGCACCAATAATTTTGGCTCCCTCTCGTATCAGTGAAGCGTGAGCCCAGGCAGGAGTGGGGACCTCACTCAAAGGTGCTCACAGGAGGCAGGACAATCTCCATGATCACAGAAGAGCCTCACCAGCTGACCTGACTGACCGTCCCTCTCTTCGGTGACAAGGGACAGAGGAGGAGATTCCAGCCCTGGAGATTCCAGCCCTGGCATCAAGGAGGGCCTTCCCTCAGTGTTGTCTGAACCCTGCCAGGAGCTGTGGGTGGTGCAGAGTGTTCACTGGAATGCTGGAGCTCCCAGCCACCATTCCCCTCCCAGGCAGCATTTTATTTATTGTTATTTGTTGCTTCAGACATATGGGTCAAAATGCTAAATTATATAGCAGCTGTTGTCAGATGGATTTTAAAACAATTAACGAGTGCTAAAAATGGGCAGCTTGCTCTGTCTCCCTTGGATTTTGCCAGAGAAAGTGCCTGTTTTCTGTTTGTTTGCCAGCAGTTTGTGCCTCCTGCTGCTGTGGCCACGTCTGGCCTCGGAGCACGTTTGTCTCTCAGTGAGTGCCAGCTGCCTGAGCCATGGTCCAGCTGGCCTGGGTGGGGGCTTGGAACACCCCAGGGTTTTGGGGTTTTTTTGCTTTTCTGGTGTTGTTATTGTGGTCATGGGGGCACCCTGCATCACCCACCTGCCATGGCTGGATTCCACAACCCCACATCCACACTGGGGACACAATGCAAGAGTTGCTAAAGCCCAGCACCAAAGGAGCTTGGGGGCTTCCCTCTCTGGGGCCACCAAGACAGCTCTGAAGGATCCAGGTTTGAGCTTTTCCTTTCTGTGTTGGCCCCACACAGTGGGGAAGGCCCCACCTGAGATGGGGTGACCTGCAGAGGCTGCACTGGGATGTCCAGTTCACATGAGGTGGCCATAGCCATGAGGATTATCTGTGTTGACCTGGGAAGGGGACAGTGTCCAGGGGACGGTGCCACTCAGACCCCTGTGAGAGACTACAAAATGAAAATCAACTCTGAGCACAAAGGCTCTGGATGAAGCTACTGAGCTGGGGTCAAAATAAATCCAAGGTGCTGTGAGGGTGTAGGTGTGTCAGGCCTTCCCTCTCAGGGGTTTTGCAGCTTGCCTCAACCAGAAATGCAGATCCTCTGTGGTGAGACAGTGTGGGACGTGCAGTTCAGTGCCTCCCGAGGCTCTCAGCTCCTCGAGATCAAAGTGATGAAGAGCATCCTCTGGCCACATTTCAGAGCTCCAGCACCCGAGCCCAGCTCACATGGCAGACTTTGGCCACCAAGCATTTGTTTATCTCCATCTCCAAAGAACAGGATGTGCTTTGTCCGGAGTCAAAGGGAGGGTTTGTTTCTCTTTGGAGTTTGGGATCACCCATAAAAGCACCCATAAAAGCACGTACTTTGCACTTAGGCACGGGTTTACAAAAGCAGGTACTTTGCATTTAGCCCCAGGTTTACAAAAGCAGGTAGTTTGCATTTCGGCACAGGTTTAGAGCCCCCTCTGCCAGCCCAGCCCTGGGCATCCCTTGGTGGGACGTGCAGCCCTCTGCCAGCTCCGGGGAATAGGGCAGGGAGTGGAGCACATTCAGCTGAGTTTCTGTTTCTAAAAAATGTTGCACTAGGCAAAGGATTTGGACCTGAATGAAAGTGGTGGACCTAATTTTAGACACTACCTATGAATGAAACTTGAAGCAAGCTGTTCAGGAAATACCTTCCTCGGCAGCAGTGCCAGGGAGAGTATGGGATTTAATGCTAAATTAGCCGGTGCTGATGAACAGATTACTGTGAGAATACTTCTTCCTACTTTCAGCTAAATTATTTTTAAAAAAGAAATCTTCATTTCTACATAGATTTCCATGTGCTTCTGCAAAAGCTGCAGATCTCAGATCTTTCCCCTCCAGGGAACAAGAGCCTTCTCTGCATCAGTGCCATATGTCACCTTTTGCTGCATGTTTGTCACCATGGCCCCACACTGCAGAGCTGTTGGCTTCAGCCCTGGGCCTGGGGATGGCCCAGAGTGACTGGCAGGTAGGAGAAGATTTGACAGAGCTGGAAACCTGTCTCAGATGAGCAGGCATGCTGGCTTGCAGTGCTCTGTCTGCTTGTGCCCTTTTGTTGTTCAGCATCCTTTTGGCTTTGTCCCATCCCTCAGTCAGGATCTACTTGAGATCTCAGTCCCTCTCCACAGCAAAGCTACAAAACCCCCTGACTGCCAACAGGGAGAGAGAGATCAAGTGCACTGCTTGTAATTCTGGGTGGTAAATGCCCACCTGTCCCATACTTGTGCTGATTTATTGCTCTGAGCCTTTCAGGAGTATGGAAAGCTGCACTGCCAGAATAATCCAGGTGCACTTCAAAAGATGATGGGATTCTTAGAAAGACTTTTCCCTCAATTTGCAGAGACTAGATGGTGACCCAAAGCACTGACTGAATGGAAGAGGGAACCTGCCCAGGTGAGTAAGCAAAGTTTATTTTGAATCTGTGTCAGCTGTGTGAAGGGACGCTGGGCACTTTCTGAGGCTGGGAAATACACAGATATTGGCACAAAACCTTGGTTCAATTGAAGGCACAAGAGGTTATTGATTAAAGTCACTGGAGTGAGGATTTCACTTGGGTTCTCTGCCCTTGTCCTGCCCAGGCCAGACCCATATTGCAAAAGCCATTTCCTGTCCAAACACCTGATCCTGAGCGTGGTTCAGCAGCTCTTGGGAAGAGCTGACCTTGGTTTATATCGCTGGCCAGGGTCTGTGTACAAATCACAAACAGGATGGGACTGCTAGGAACGTGCCTTGAGCTGTTTTATTTTCCACCATCAGTCTCATTACATGGTTATGACAATGGAAAGATGACACCAGCTCACATCCCAGGCAGCAGACCAAGAACTTAATGTTACAACTCACTTTATAAGTTTCTTGACCAATCCCACAAAGCAAAAGCACATTGACAGTAGTCCTATCCAACCACTATAAGCACACATACCTGTGATTAAAACAATGCCTGCTTATTTCAAATACAATACCTGCTTGTAAACCTTAAAACACAATGCACAGAGCTCCATTATTAAGCTTAAAACTTCCTAATATCTCGCTAGATAAACTTTTCTGTAGCTTAGGGAGTTATTCTAGACAAGCATTAATACACAGACCATTGTTGTATTTGTCCTTACTTTTCTACTTTTTACGTAATTTTTCTGCTGACCTATTTCATGGCTACTGCTTATCTCTAATCACAGTTCTGCTGTCTCTGAGACCTGCCTTTTGCAGCTTTCCCAAAACCCTCTGATTTTATGGATTCCCACAATTCCCCCATGAGAGTTTACTCTCATGATAAAAAGGCAGTGGAAAGTGTTCAGCCCTTCACAGCTCTTAACAGAGGTATCACACTGGTCCCAGGTGCTCACTGAAAACCTTTCAAATGCTGAGATACAAACTGGAGTTTCCAGCAGACGTTTGGAGACACATGTACCAGAAATGTTTGGACTCAGGGGGAATGACATGGAAGTCTCAGGTTCCTTTTAGAACCTCACCTTGGCACCTCTTTGTTGTTGAGTAAAACCAAAGGGTACATCCTGAGATTTGCTTATAATTTCTGGATATTTTAAAAATCCCCAACTGCCATGAGCTGTTCCTTCTCCAGCCCTTCCATAGCAGAATTCCAGGAAGTAACACCTTTTAACAACAAGCAAATCTGTCTTAATAACTCAAAAATCTTGTGCTAGAAGTCCAACTTTCCACTGGCAATGGTTCTGGTTAATATTGGAAATTCTAAATATCTGATTAAACATTTCTGGAATTTCTGGGAATACATTGAGATGCTTAATGGGCTAGTTCTTCATAAAGGTTTCAGCAAAATATCTTCCATTGGGTCTTAAAGGAATCCCTCCAAGTAATCCATCTCCCTAAATTCTTAATGTGGTTCCTTACATTTCCTAAGCTGGCTCCTTAAATGACTTATGTTCTCCTTTGCAGAATGCATAGACACAAGTAGACCGCATATATGAGGAAGGAATGTTCCTCTGTGCCACAAAGCAAATTAAATATATTGATCCAAAATCACCCCTGGAGGAACTCCTGTGAATCCAGATGAAATACATGGGTTGAGTTTATTAAGGCAGCATTTCTGATAGGGGCTGGGAACAGCAGGAGAATGAAGTTTTGCAAGAGTAAAATGATTGTTTATTAGTGATGAGTGAATCACAAAATGTCTGGCATGTGTGTTGATCTTAGAGAAAGAACTGAAAAAGTCTGAAACCTGATCAGGTCTCTCTGAATCCATATGTCAGCAAAACTGCCTGGAAGTGAGTCTGAGTCAGGGTTCTCATTCAGACATTCTCAAATGTCCAGATTTACATGGCTGGATATTGTCATAGCTCAGCAATTGCTGATAAATTAGGGATGGTGAATTCAGCTGGTAAATAAACAGGAACAAACTTGTTCCTGAATTCTATATGATTGTGATCTTTTGGAGACAGTTACACAAATCCCTCAGCCTGAGGGATACCAGATACCAGAGCTGCAGAAGGTAATATAAAAGCAGGGGAAACAGAATTAATTCCCAATTCAGACTTCATAAATAAACAAGGTGTGTCCAAACTTTTGTTTTACACTGTGTCAAACCACAAGAAGCTTTTCAAATGCCTCTGTATAGAAATCATCTTTGGGGCTGGAGCAGTGTGGTTCTCTTTTGCTTTTGTGGAAAATCCTGCGCAGATCATAATGATGATGATGACGACGACTATTAGTACTATTTTCATATGTTTAGAACAGAGCCTCACCCCTTCACTTCTGGACCAATTTACACCTTTCTGGACCTGTGTTCTTAGAACTAAGCAAGGCTAGTAATCTGGAATAAGCGTTAAAACCTCAACAAAATAGTGGTTTCTTAAATCATAGCCATTTTGAGCCACAGGTAGAATTCTGAGCTTCAGCATTTCCATTCAGGGCCTTTCTGGTGCTAAACGGAATCCTTAACAACCATGTCATAAAATAAACTCTTCATCCTCCCATAAAGTGTTGAGCCTGTGGAAGAAAAGTGCATATCTAAAGAAATATGCTTCTTAAAGCAGCGAGAACAGGAGGGTAAAGACTTATTCACAATCTGGAGAGCTGGATGAGCACCCTGGTGGGTTTTTGAGTGGATCAAACTGAGAGAGAAATTCAGGTTTAACAGGGCTTATACGGCTGAGCAGAGGGGTTTTATTCCTATGCATCTTTTTCCAGAAACCGGAATTATGTCTAAGAATTTGCATTGCAGGAAATAAATCCATTCTTTATTCATCTGTATTTTACAATCTATCTTCAGCATGGGAGGAAGTCAGGTTCCAGGTTTTCCCCTTCCAGGCTGTGCAGCAGGAGTGAGGATCCCTCCCACTGTGCCTTCACCAGAGAGCACAGCCTTGGAGGTACCTAGGGGCACAAAGGGGCTCCTCAAAGGGGCTGCATGAGTCAGTGTGCAGGCTGCAGGACTGGTGTCCCTGTGACAGAAATTAGCCAGAGAGTTCCTGGTGTGGAGCAGGGCACTGGGAGAGGGCCTGGCCCTTGAGGGTCTCCTGCTGGCCCGAGGCTCCTGCAATTGAGCACAAACCAATCCCTCTGCAGAGGTCACGGAGCAGTTGCCGTCTGAAGGAGCAGGAGCTGGGCTCTGGTGGGCTGAAAAGAGCTCCACAAACATCCGTTATTATTCTTGATTAGAGCAGCTCTGCAGAGATCACGTCAGGATGGACACAGCTCCGTTAGCACAGTACAGATTGATCGGGGTGGAATGGGAGTCAGGAGAACACAGTGTCTAAGGCAACAAGGCAGTTCAGACAGCTCTGCAGCAGCCTAAACACATGACAGACTCAGGCAGCTCCCACTGCTGCCAACACAACTGCTCGCAGGGTCTGCCAAGAAGCCAGATGCTGCTGCTGGAAAAAATATCTTCCAGAGTTTGGCATCAAGATCCTGTGATTACCATCCAAATGGGAGGAGATGGAGTGATAGAATGTGAGTTTAGTATTTAGCACCCCAGAACTGTGCAGCAGCCTTTGAAGGCAGAGGAAAGAAGTTCAAGCAAAATATTTTTGCTAAAAATATGTTCGGAGAAATGAACTTTTTTTTTTTTAAATAGCAGAAAACCAAACTATTATTAAAACAACGCAAAATATTTTATGTCCGTATCAATTAAATGAGTAAAACCAACGAGGACTGTAGATTCTTTACTTGAGTAAATTTTGTTAAGGAATAGTTTCATAAAGGTCAGAGCATGAGCTCTTTGTCTCTGGTGTTGTTACTTGTGGAAAGTTCCACTGCAGAGCATCACAGCAACTCCCCTACCCAAGACAAATAGAGATGGGTCGGAGCATTCCCACAGAAGTTTGGGAAGGGTTGAATTCAGATCCAAAGTCTGCAGCAAGCACTTCTCATTGACAAACAGGGGCCAAATCCCTAAATCTAAACTGACCCAGGTTTGGGAGAAAGTTGAGCACTGAAACCACCTGGGCCTGGCTCCAGACCCTGCAGTTTAAGCCCATGTTTGGAGGGGAAGCAACAGAGGGATGGGATGTTCCCTAAAGAGGTTTAAGGCCATTCCTGAGCCTCCTCCTCCTTTCTCTGTGGATGAGCCTGCAGAATAAAGGAAGAATTGGAGCCCCCTGTGCAGTGAGGGTACCACCAGCCTGCCTGGCCTTGCTGAAGGTCCCTGGTGGATGTAGTGGTTATGAGAGCTCAGCATGTTGAAAAAAGCAGGCGAGGCAACATCTGCTCCCCTGGCTGGCTGCACTCACCTCTGCTCTCCAGTCTTGCGCTTCTATATGAGTTCTGGTCCCACTCCATGACTGGGAATCCTATTATTATTGTAATAGTAGTAATAATAATAATAACAACCCAAGTGGGAACTCAGAAACTTACATCTGGAAAGTTAAGACATGAAGACTGTTTTATTTTACTTGTATTTTTGGTTGTTTATTTTTATGACAGATCTGTATTTCAACAAATGTTATCTCCTTGCCTGTTATAACAGATCAGAAAAAAGTAAACAAAGCTATTAATCATCATCTCCCATACTCTGCTTTCTAGGCATGTCAGATCGTTTTGGAGGGGAGGTGGGCAGGGAAGCAGAGAGCATCTGTTCCCTCACTTGGGAGCTCCCCCAGAGATGCTGCCAGTGGTGCCTGTTCCTTCAGGGACGTTTGTAAAGTGGAGGAGGATTCTGTCCCAAGCCTGTGTTTGTTCTGGAGGGCTCGGGCTGTGTCATTCATGGACAGTGCTGTGCCTCTCCTTGGCACAGCCAGAGTCCCAGCTGCTCTGGCTGGTGATGGCTATCTCCCTGAAGGTCACAAAGATCCCAGGTAACTGCTGACCTAATGGATTTTCCAGTAGCTTTTTGACACGTCTCACCCTCGGAGCTGATAAATTCAGCTGTTAATTCTGCAACAACCAAACAAGATAATCCCAAACCTTACCCTTTAAGGTCGTTAATAACTTATGGCAACATGATGGGATGAGTCACAGAACTGGAGGGCTGCAAGGGACATCTATCTACAGGCTCTGTAGGCTCAGGGGGAACCTTCTCACTCTCCACAGCTCCCTGACAGGAGGGGACAGCCAGGTGGGGGTCAGGACCTGCTCCAGGGAACAAGAGACAGGACAAAAGGAAATGGCCTCGAGTTAAAACCAGCACAGGTTTAGATTGGACATGAGGGAAAAGTTCTTCCCCTAAAGGGTTATCCAGCCCTGGCACAGGCTGCCCAGGACAATGATGGAGTCACCACCCCTGGAGGGATTTAAAAGCTGTATAAATATGGTAGCTGGGATCATAGTTTAGGGGTGGGTTTGGCAGTGCTGGGTTAACAGCTGGACTTGATGATCTTTCCAACCCAAATAACTGTACTCACCCACGTGGGACTGATGTTTTAGTCCTTCCCAGATTCTGTTTGGACACTGCTTTGCCATGAGGCT
Organism: Molothrus ater; assembly: GCF_012460135.2. NCBI lineage: Eukaryota > Metazoa > Chordata > Aves > Passeriformes > Icteridae > Molothrus > Molothrus ater. The sequence goes on along the minus strand of NC_050492.2, from coordinate 716,965 downwards.
GTTGATTTGGGAAGGGGAGGTGGGAGGTGTTTCCAGGTGAAATGACAGCAGGATGCTGACACACAGCCCTGGTGTCCCACGGTCTATCCCAGAGACCAGGACAGCTCTGCTTCCCCAGCTCTTGGCCAGGCTGGGAACTTTGATGGCAATGAGTTCTGAGTCTGATCAGTGTCAGGTGTGCAGATTTCTGCTATCAAAAGCTGGAGGCTGTGGGTGGCATCTTCCCTCCTGGCCTCACCTCCACTTGTGGCACATGCTGAATTTGGGGTCTGGAGGTGTTGGGTCAGGTGGTGCTGACAGTCCCGGGGGGACAGGGACGGAGCTGGACATGCCTTTTACCCCACACAAAGAAATCTGATCTGCCCCAATGAATAGATAGGATTCTTTTTCCCTGATGCACAGCAGTGCAAACTACAATTTATTATCTGTCTCTGCATTATCCCTTTTCTAGGTCTCCCCCACTCACAGTGTGGCCCTGTGTGTGCCCTCCCAGGCTCAGGCTCAGGTTTCTGCTCTCACTCCTGCCTTCTGTAAATGTTATTTCAGTATCATCAGCAGTTGATCTGTTTCTCCTTCCCTCTCTATGGATATCAGAATCCATAATGAATTAAAAGAATTTGTTCTTCAGATCATCTTGAAGTCCTTGATGGTGATGTTGTTCAGCTGATCAGGTGAAAAAAGGCTCCTGGAGCTCCCTACATCAGGAAGCCTCTCCTCAATCACCAATTTTCATCTCTGCTTGATGATGTTACAATGGATGATCTTGCATCCAGTTTGTGTGCCAGCCACAGGAAAAGTGACTTGGTTAGGAGGGCTCAAAATGTTAGGATGCTTTAAAGAAAGGTCCAGGTTTTCTAATATCTTGAAAAGGGTTTCAGTTGAGCTTTGAGAGAGAAAAGATGAGGGAGTGAGCCTTTGCCATGATGAACTGGCCACCTGTCTCTCTAAGGACTGCCCTCCACGGTGGCTTCTGGAGGATTTTGTGCCTTTCCCAGCCATGCAGGACATCTGGATCCTGTATGTGACACCTTCTGTTGGTGCCAGCAGGTGTTGGTGAATCTCAGCTGTAAACGTCTGCAGTCCCTTGCAGTAAGATGTCTCTTGAAAACACTTCTGAAATTAAGATGCTGTAAGATTTTGGTAGTTTAAGTGTTAGCAAATTCTGGCCACTTTGAAGACATCTCATAGGCCAGCTCTTTCCTGCCTGTTTCAACATCAGTTCATAGATTCTGAGTGTCTTGGAGACCAGGATTTTGGGCTGTCCTTGCACACTCCTCATGTGTAACCTCATGTGACACACATCCTCATGTGTGACCTAGCCCTAATCTGGGGCTGAGTTACTGGGAGATTAATGTAGTTATTTATCACCAACATCTCAGCCCCCTTGGTCTTTGCCAATTGCTTTTCACCCCGGAGAAGAAGTACGTGAGCTTTTGTTCTCTGAGTAACAGACTAAAGTGGTGAAAACCGAATTTACACAATGGTGTAAATTATATTTATCTCACTGTAGCTCCTTTGTGTACTCACACTCTTGACAAGATTTCAAAACTGGATAGACCCACCAGACTATCCTGGGCTCATACAGGAAAAGCTGAGTGTGATTCATGACATAGGATTTTAATCCTCAGAGTTGGCTGATTTTACCTCTTCCCATCAGTTTACTTGGAGCACTGAGCTCCAAGCAGCAATAAGCCAAGACAGCATGAGTTCCAGCACAACTGAGATCCAGGGTACCCTGGATCAGGAACCACAGGTTTGTGTCAATATCCCAACTTCAGACAGCACACAAGTCCAAGTTTGTCCTTTTGAACAGAAAGGTAATATAACACACCTGAAAAACTGTACAAAAACCAAAACAAGCCACAGTTACAGCTAAGCCAAGGCACTGCCAAAAATGCCTTTTCTGGGGAGCACTGCTGACCTGGTGGCTGGCTGCCTGTCGGGAAGGAAGGGACCTCAGTTGAGAGGGTCCCCTTGAAAGGAGAACTGCATGCAACTTCCTCTCCTCCAAGGATAGCTCAGGCACAATCCCTCACCCAGCCTGTGCTGGCCTTTGAAAACTTAGTTGATTTTATTTCTCTCTCTTAGGTAGTTCAGTTCTTACTAGAGTAACCCACTCATTGCAGCCATGCACCCCCTCACTGAAATCATGCTTTATTACATATGTTACAGACAAGAGCTGATTTGAGAACTGCTGGTCACCTCCTTTTGTCAGTATGGCAGCATTTGGTTGCCGGCAGAAATATCTGAGGCTCACATCTCTGGTGAGATCTGTTTCTCTTATTCCTGCCTGTAGAAAATACCTTTATTTTCCCTGTATCTGGAGCTGACTTAGCTTGGTTTCAGAAAATCAGAGGCATAATTTGCTTGGGCTGTGAAACATAAGCCTTTAAAGTCCACACACTGAGCACTTAGGGCAGTTATGGTGTCCTGGTTTCCTGGGAAGCACAGCTCCACTCATTAGGTGCAAGTCACCCAGGCTGAAAAGCCACTGGTCATTCCCTCAGGTCATGGACTGCACTCCAGCAGCTCCAATTACCTCAGCAGAATGGGATCACCCATAACAGCCTAAGTAAATCAGGAAGTCACCAAACAAGGGAAGTAATTACAGCTTCTTTCAATCCTGAAAAAGCAACCTGTTCTTTTACGACCCATCAAAACCATGTGTTTGCCTTTAGTGGTTAAAATAAAGGGTGTGCAATTTGGGAATAATCCAGCTATGAAGTTTCCTTAGTAATTGGCAAGTCCTGAAAGGTTTTCACTTCTGCAATTTAAAGGTGGTGAGCATGAAATTAATTTAATTTTCTTTTAGATTAGCCTTTAAGGGACACTACAAAACCAAAGAATGACATTCTCAAAGGGTGAACCTTTGAGAATTTCACCCATTTGACATAACAATTATTTTATTAACTACCTTTAAATTTCATTTAAAATGTGATTTAGTAATGCACTAAAACCAGAATGTCAGTCACTGTAGCTGTATCAAACATTCAGAATTCAAAAAATATTTACCCTTTTCAGAGAAAGGTCTAGAGTATTACTCAATTCTAGCAGAGCTGCTATCACTTTATGTAACTTTTACACTCTTGTTTTTCAGTCCTGGTTTCAATACGCCCATTCATTTTATTCAGACTCAATTGATTATAGGAGAAAAAAACTCTTGTTTGCAATAAGTCTATCTGCATTTTTATACAGCACTTTTCAAATGCTTAGGGTACTGGTGTGGGAGATTGCTTTAATGGATGGATTTTTGGAAATCTGAGCATGAACCAGCTCCTCTCTGTGGAAATAGAAAGTCTGATGCCACATGGTCCTTGTGGCTGAGCTTAGGCTGAGATATCACTAATCCAGCTGAAATCAGGGGATGACTCAAAGTCCTTTGAATGCTGTGCATCCTTGCTCCAGGGCAAAGACACAGGATGTTTAATTCTGAGGAATGTTTTTCACCTAAATTATAGGTGAAAAACATTCTTCACTTTCTTCTCTAGAAAAGGCTTTAAAAAAAGAATAACAAATATATTAGAATATTACTCCCAACTTTTGGTAGGGACAGTCTCTAAAGATCATATCCTCTATTTCAATTGAAAAATTAATAATTAGATCATTGTCTTACATTGTTCTGCATTTATTCAATATTTGTGTGCCAAATGTTCAATACCCTTTATATCACATAATTCACTTGACCAAGGTGTCTGCATGAACCACCTCCAAACCTCTGCCTGTTTCTCAGGTGTGTTTATTGCTGCTGAAGCCAATGGCTGTACCATTGGTACTTGGTCACAGTAGGCTGTGACCAAGCAATGAATGGCAGAGCAGGATCCCAAAATGAGGCTCTTGGTGTTTCTGGGGAGGAATTAAAACCTGGGTTCCTCCCTGCTGAGCTTTCTCTGAGGGCCAGACCTGCACCTTCCCAGCAAATCATCCTTCTTCCCAACAGGCCCAGAAAGTTTGTGATATACTGGGTGTTCTTCAGCTGCCACTGAAATGTTGTGAGTGTCATCCTTTACACTGGGCACAAGATCTTTTTGAACTGAGAGAAAGGGCAGCATCTGCTAAGGGCAGCAATGCCAGCTGCTAATGAAAATTTGGGGAGAAAAGAGAAAATGATAGAACCCTCCAACACCGAGCTATTTCCACAGGCTCTGTGATGCTCTCTGCTCCCCACATGCTCCTTTCTGCAGTGGTTTTCCCAGACCTGCGCTATTTTCACTGATTCATCCTCTCCATTGCTGACACATCTAAACATTTCCAAAGGAAGGCAAGAAACCAGGTCAGCAGAGTCAAAGTAACCAAGGGAAAAAACACATATTCTTGTACTGAGAGAAAAGTCAGGAAGAACAAGAATCCCGTAAAGTGGGACTTAAAAAAGGAAGAAAAAGAAAACATCCCCAGAGTGGGTTTGAAAACCAAGAGCTGACAGCTGTAGCATATTTGGTGTCTTACATCCCAATGGCTCAACGAGAAGAGCAAAGATGATGGTACAGCCTCTGAAAATCCTACGTCCCAACTATTTTGGGTTTACTCAATGTGACTACAGAGTTGCAGCTGCACTCCAACTATCTCTGTCCCTCAAACACATGGGGAGCAGCCTGCCTTGGGACGCTAAGCTAAGGTGCCATGGAAAAGATGTCAAAATATTCTCTGGCAGAGAGCAAGAGCAGGACCTTCCTGTTGTGTGCTTCTCCCTCAACAGCCTGAATGGCAGCCATACTCCAGCCCTGCTTCCGTGGGCTGGTTCTGCCCAGAAGCCTATTGGACTGATAAGAACTTCCTTTCTATTGCTTCCTATTACATCTTTGACCTTTCCCCTGCTCCTTTCCAGATTTTGTTTTCCAAAGTAGCTGGCACACAGCTGCTTGTTTGTGGTTCGCACACTAACAGTACTGGGTTCTGATCTCAAAACGTGGATGTTTTAGGCTAAAAAATGACTCCTCAAGCATTTGGTGGCTCCTTCAGGACCGTGGGGAAGCCATGTCCCCATGGACACCACTGGACCTGCCCCCAGCTCTCCATCTGACTGGGGCCATCTCAGCCACCACAGACAAACTGCACTCACATGAAGCTCATCTGCATTTTTGCAGCTCAAGCCATCTGGGAATGTAAACCACACTGACCAAGGAAAGTTGGGGAATGTAAATGCAGAAAGAAAAGAAAAGGAATATGGGGAAAGCAGGAGGTAAGAACATGAACACTGTTTATTTAACACTCAACATATTGAGTCAAATGTATGTGAGTGACCTTCCCTTTGGTTGAGATTAAGACCTTGGACCAAACCTTTGATATCTGGATGGGGATTAGCTGAATGAATTGTTTGGCAGAGACACCAGGTGGCTACAAAAGGTAAAACTCACCTATCAGTGCCATCTTGGGTATGTTTGGTATGGTGCCAGTGAGGAAGTCATTATTCATGTCTAGATTCAGATGTGGAAGGAATGCAAACATCCAAAATGCCTTTTTCCCATATTTTAAGAGTGTTCAGACCCAGGGGTTGGTTTTGTCTCTATGAAGGTAAACTTAGTCCTCTAGAGGGCATGGTTACACTGATGATATATTTAATAATTAACCAGTATTACCTTGGCTATCCGCTAATTTTTACTGGTGCAAATCGGGGTGGGGGGAGGAGGGGGGAGGAGGGTCAGTGAACTGGCACAGGTGAACTTCATTCATTGTCTTTAAACCTTGTTGTAAGGCTTTCCATAGAATCTCTTTTCTCAAGGAGGCCGATCCTGTATGGGCAGGAAGCTTTGGGTTTGATCATTGGGGAAGCTTTCCAAGAGGTATTTGGAATTCATTCCTTCCTACCAAAATCCAGTATGAAAATCTATTTTTCACATGTATTTATGCTCCTGCTTTGGTTACTCCCTGGATCCCTTGGCAGCAACCTGGACTGGGTCATCTGAATAGCAGAACGATGCAGGATTAGAGTCCACCCTTCTCAGCAAACATGGAGGCTCCAGACATTACATGGAAATTTTATTTGTGTTTGGGCAATCTGGTGTTGAACTTATCCAGCCAAATTTCCAACTTAACAAAATCAGACAGATGTCAATATGGCCACCAGCTGTCTCACTGCACGTGCTTCTCTGGTGAGCAAACAGAGCAGAGGGCAGAATTCAGGACTGCACAACACAAAAGAAAATTCTTCCCAAGCTGATCCAAAAATCCACCTCTCTTCCAGGGCAGAACGAACTGTGCAAAGTCCTTTTAATCTAGAAGTCACATCTTTGTAGAGCTTACACAAAGTTCACTTGTCTCTAATGGAAACACCTGCATTTTATTCAGCTTTACAATATTTTAATCCCCTTATAAAATAAATGGCTACTTGGTGGAGAGGTACCCATGCTGGATGTCCAAGATCTGATGAATTTTAAAGCTATTTTCTAAAATGCAGTAGAGAAAGAGCAGGACTGAAAACAGCCATCAGCCACTGCTTGGAAGGGAGAAGTATCAGTCCTTTTAGTAGCTTCCTTCATCTACCAACATTGCATTCCACCCTCATAACATGTTAGGATTTCCCTCTTGAGTCATCCCTATCATCAAACCAACACCTAGGAACTGAAAAGAATGTTAATGGCATTAATTGGTTCTAATCACTGAGCTGTGCCACACACTATCCCTTCACTTCTTCAGGTACAACTGGAAGTCATCCTCAGCCATCACCTTCTCTTGGTCCTGGACCATGATGATTATGGTTTTATGTTTTCTCAATTCCTCTACTTTTTAATGAGTTCTTTCTCATGACTGAGGGAGGGATGTTCTTAACTGGTTTAAAAACTATCTACTGGCCTTTGAATGAATCTACATTTCCCACTTCAAAGTGGATCTTGCAAGGGTGGGCTGTCCTTCTCTTGTCCCTGCTCAGACACTGGACAAGGCCAATATGATGTGTTGCTTCACACAACTTTGTTGTCAGTGGGTTTGCAGGAAGAATACAGCCTAGAAAATGGTCGTGTCCCAGAAATTTGATGCTGACCTGGTAATCTAACCTTTTTCTGCAAATGGATTAATGTTCTCTGGGTGACATCATAGATATCTGTTTTACTGCCAAAACCTCATTCACTGTAGGTCTGGTGTGTGAAATGACTAAAATAAGACTTGCCCCTTAAAAACATGGCTAGATTTCTATGCATAAGTAAACTCCTTTCCATAGCCTAGCTAATAAATATTAAAATGTACCAGGTGCATCAAGTTTTATTCTCTGTTTCAGGATGACAGCCAGACAAAACTCTCATTCAAAACAGAAAGAAATGATGCAATTTTCTGTTGTCACCTTTTTGTTTGTATTCTGCTAATAGTTGGATTTGATAACAGCAAGAATTTCCTAAGCTAGTGCAAATGTCCAGTTGATCTCTTTGTGCTCTGTCTCTCCACATCCACTTGCTGTGGACTTCCCAGGTTCTGGGGGCAGGTGTGTCCTGTGTTTAAATCAGCAGCTCCCTGGCCTCAGATACCTCAGCTCCGTCACAATGACAATGCTCTTTCAGCATTAAAAATAAGGTTAGAAACTGGTTAATTAAAGCAGGTTCTGAGGTCAGAGGTGCCCTGATGAGGTCACTCACAGCTCCAGGTTCCTCTGCAGTCTGTGGTGCAGACATCCCCTGGCACAGCTGTGGGCTGGACACATAACTTTGCAGCACACATGAAAACACAGCATGGAGGCCATTGCAGAGGAGGAAGAGGCTGGACCAGGGTTGTGCTGGCTGCAACGCTGGACATACAGATCCAGGCCATTGTTACTGCAACCATCTCCCAGTTCATCCATAGCAGCCATTTTTAGGACTTTTCAGCATTTCCCTCTTGCCATCAGCTGAAGAAGGTTTGGCCATGCTTCATTTTGCTTGGCTGGTGCGAGTGGAGGAGAGTGACCCTGTGATCCACAGCGCAGGCAGCCAAGCACTGCTGGCCCTGGTGGATATTGCTCAGCAGATCTTTGTCAGGCTTGTCCAAACAAGATATGTTACCACTGACCTACCAGCTCGAAGTTCATGCCTCTGACTCCAGGATACTTCTTGGTGTTGTTTTCATTGAAATAATTAGTTATGGTAAGATTATCACATTAAGGGGGACTTTTTTTGTTTGTTTTAAGACAAATGGCATTCTCCTTGCTGTTAGGGGCTTGGTAGGTACTTTCCATTCCAGTGTGGGTTTGGGTTCATGAAAATGAGAGAACGTCCACCTTGAACAGAGCCAACTCCTTTCCAAATCCCCCCCTCCCCTTGTCAGTGTCATTTATTAGTGGCTAATGCAGCTCAGGCCTCTCTAAGTGAAAGGTGCCAATCATGCAGAATTATGCAGTGGTTTTGCACAAAGCCAACTCACCTGTTTGCTGGAGTCTTGGATCAGACCACCAAGCACATTTTCACTTCTGCCTAGGAATGAGCCAAACCCACAGAGTCAGATCCAAATCTGGCTTTAGGTTGCCATGGCCTGATCCTGATGGACTCTACAGCTTTACTTAAAACACCCTGAGAAGACCAAAGAGTGGGTTCAGATGAGACTCTGGGGTATGACAGAGCATCAGTCCTGGTTCAGAGCCACCATGGGGCATGGTTTGACCAACTTTTTACTCTCTAGACAAATGTATTTACTGATTCTGTTCTGATCTCCTTTTGATGATTGCCAGGCTTTCACTTTACATTTCTGCCCTTCCCAGATCACACAAGATCCCAGATCAGCTCAAACATTGCACATCCAAACTGATGGTGGCCCATATTATTTTCCCAATGCTTTTTTTGCACATAGAGTAGCATGTATTTTGGATCTGACATCTGAAATGGCTCATTTTCTTCATATTTCTTGACTGAGTTCAGAGGAGCTGGCTGTGCTGGGACTGCAAGGAGGAATGTTAATTTCATTGAGTCTTTTTTGAAGGAACATTTAAGAACTAGCATTTGCTGTGGGGGCTGATGAGCAGGCGTGTGCATCTCATTTGCAACCTCTGAATCTCAGGTCCAAATCTTAATGAACAAAACTCTTCGTCTTTCCAGGAGGGAGGCACTATGGAGTGTCCAGTCTAATGCATTAAATTGTGCCATTGGACATCTTGAGAGTTTGTCAGTCATTTTGCTGGAAATACCATGACAGAACGTAGAGCTTTTCATACAAGAATTTATCTTAAAGCCTAAATGTTTCTGTGATCCATTAGGAAGAGTTGGCAATCAGATACCCAGCAGAGCATTGAGGGGTGGGAGCCATCCTGTAAAAATTACTTTCCAAAGTGGAGTTTGACTTCATCCAGCCCAGCACTCCGTGGAGGGGCGTGTGTGGAGGTTCCCTGGGAACAGACAGCAGGAATGTAGCTATAGGTCTGGGGAGTTGTTGCATTTCCGAGCTGAAATTATTATTACTGTGTTTCCAAATTTCCTTTCAAGTTCCTAATTGCCAACAGCCAAACCAAACTCACTTGAAGACAAGTCTGTGTCCATCCACAGCCCTACAGCACTGCCAAGCCAGATTCTGTTACAGTGCTTAGGAAAAATTACTTTCTATGCCTTCAATGCATTTCTGGTTTTCAGTAATACTTTTTCTTTTGATTCTGTTGTTGCTTCTTTCTCCTTCAGTGACTTTACCTCTGTGGAATCCCCTGCCACTGCAGATCAAGGGCTAATCTTTTCAGGTCAGTTTGTGGGAATTTAGGTAAATAAGTGGGTATTCCCATAAATCATGTGTTTTCAGAGGTCAGTGAAAGTGCTTATATTTCCATTGCCTCTGGAGAGACTTTTAGCCCTGGCTTCTTGATAAATCAATTAAATTTCTTTTGCTGACAGAAATAAGAATAGCACTGTTTGCAAACTTATTACATCCCTTATTTGTGAGGGAAGTTGGGAATGTGGCTGCCAGAACTGCACCCCCCAAAGAGTCCATCCTGAGTACCTCAACTTGGCCAAATTCCCACTGACTTCAGTGGCAGGTTCAGTTGTGGAAGGAAAGCCAGTGGGATCCTGGGGGCATCAGGAAGAACATTCCCAGCAGGTCAGAGATCTCAGCCCTGGGGACACCTCTGGGGTCACCTCTGGGGTCACCTCTGGGGTCACCTCTGGGGTCCTGTGTCCAGCTGTGGATCCTCAGCACAGCAGAGACAGGAGCTCCTGGAGCTGAGCAAGGGCCTGGAGCATCTCAGTGCCCAGGAAAGGCTGAGGGAGCTGGGGCTGCTCAGCTGGAGAGGAGCCCAGGGAGAGAGAGGGGCCTCAGCCCAGCTGTCCCTGGGTGTTCCTGTCTGTCCCTGACTGTCCCTGTGTCCCCAGTCTGTCCGTGTGTCCCCTAGTCTGTCCCTGTGTGTCCCAGTCTGTCCCTGTGTCCCCCAGTCTGTCCCAGTCTGTCCCTGTGTCCCCCAGTCTGTCCCTGTGTCCCTGTCTGTCTGTCCCTGTGTCCCCCAGTCTGTCCCAGTCTGACCCTGTGTCCCCCAGTCTGTCCCAGTCTGTCCCTGTGCCCCCAGTCTGTCCGTGTGTCCCCAGTCTGTCCCAGTCTGTCCCTGTGTCCCCAGTCTGTCCCTGTGTCCCCAGTCTGTCCCCAGTCTGTCCCAGTCTGTCCCAGTCTGTCCCTGTGTCCCCAGTCTGTCCCAGTCTATCCCCAGTCTGTCCCAGTCTGTCCCTGTGTCCCCAGTCTGTCCCTGTGTCCCCAGTCTGTCCCAGTCTGTCCCTGTGTCCCCAGTCTGTCCCTGTGTCCTCCAGTCTGTCCCTGTGTCCCCAGTCTGTCCCAGTCTGTCCCAGTCTGTCCCTGTGTCCCCAGTCTGTCCCTGTGTCCCCAGTCTGTCCCTGTGTGCAGGGCTCAGGGCAGCCCCAGGCTCTGCTCCAGGCCCAGCGATGGCCCCAGAGCCACGGGCAGGGCCTGAGCCCAGGAGCTGCCCCTGCCCAGGAGGCAGAGCTGCTGCCCTGGGCAGTGCCAGCCCTGAGCAGATGGTGCAGAGGCTGTGCAGTGTCCCTGCCTGGGGCCATGGCAGAGCTGTGAGCACACCCTGCTGTGCCCTGAGCTCTGGGATGGCCCTGCTGGAGCAGGGAGGTGACACCAGGTGAGCCCTGGGGTCCCTCAGCCTGACCCAGTTTGGGATTCAGTGTAATCCCATGAAAGCAGCCAACCAACACCAAGGAAGTCAGAGGATATGGAGCACACTCAGAGAAGCAGGAGGAGGTTTGGTTCCAGGGTGGGTGAATTCTGCTGCTCCAGTTCTCCTTTCTTCCATAGGCAGATGTGTGCCAGTCTCCAGAGCCCTCACACATGCACATGGACACCACTGCACTCTTGGGAAGACAGGTGACTTCCAAGAGAGGAGGAATTCTTTTTGTATGAGATGGAAAGGACCTTAGTGGAGAACAAAGACAGAGTGAGGAGCAAGGCATGCTGTCTCCAAAATGAGTTAAAAAACATACAGATGTAGAAACAGGTGTTCAGGATATGTCTTTCCCACCTTACATCCCTTTCCAAGCTAATCCACATTTGAGGACACAAAATACTGTAAGCATTCCTCCTTCTTCCAATACAACTGCATTCATTCTTCCATCCCACAGCTTTCAGCACCAGGCATATTCCATCCACACAGAGCATAGCTTGCATTCCTCCTCCACCACAAACACACATCCTACTCATGGTCTTCCATGCTTGCATACGCACAGCGAGTGGAGAATATTGTACTCACTGAGATACTGGCTGTGGCTCCAAGGTGTGGGATCCTCTTCATCTTTGCACGTTCTCCTCGGCTGCACAATTCCAGACTCCACTGAATTGCTTCTTCTCCTTTAAAAACAATTTGTGAATGCAGGGAGAAATAGTGATCAGACACTTGTCTCAGATACACGGAGATGAGTATTAGGTGGAAAAGCCCTGGCTGATCACCTGTACGTCCAGCACAGCAGTGGCTCCACTCACTGAATTAGGAGTTCTGGGACATAAGGCCAGTCACAGTGTTCACCACAGCCCATCTGATATATTTGGGCTCCTGATCCTGAGCAGAGCATTTAGAATGAGAAATGCTGAAGGATTCAAACCATCAGTAGTAAGGCATGACTGTGGTTTGGTTTTGTCTTGGTGCCTGACCGACAGACACTCCAATGGGTATCGCAGCATAAATTTGTGTGACCAATCCTTTGTGGTCTCAATACACTGCAAAGGAGTCATCCAAAGGACAGGCCAGATAAGGACCTGTAATGTCCAGAGACATTTGCACCTTGCTGGATGGGAGAATGAAGAAATCGTATTTCTACTAAGTCACATTTCCCCAGTTCTGTATCATATCCTTGCCACATGAATGGGAGTCCCTGCTGCAGTCCCACCCCTCCCTCATGCTCCCTCTCCAAGGGGCTCCTCTGCAGCTCTCACTTCAGTCTTCACTTCTCTGAGAGGGTACAAAGTGAAAAGGAGGAAAAAGAATTAACTTGGTGTCAGTGGAAATACTGCTTCTGAGTTTGCCCCAGCTGCCAGATGTGGAAGTGGCTGGCAGGGGCAGAAGGGCTGCAGGTTTTGGACTGGAGCAGATTTTGGACGGGAGCAGATTTTGGACGGGAGCAGGTTTTTAGTTGTCATTGACTGATATTTGTGGGAAGCTCTAAATGTCCAAACCTCCTCAGCCATTCTCTTGGCATCCAGCACAGCAGCTGAGGGGGCTAAAGCTGGGCTGGAAGCTGCAGCCAGGGAGTCTCACCATTAATTCTGCCATTTCACCCTGCACATCTGACCTCTTTAAGAGTGATTTGATGTTTCTTTAAGAAACACCCTGTCTCTATGAAGAAATGCCAACAGAAGAGAAGTTTCAAGCTTGCTATTTTTATTTAAGCTGTTGGAATAGTATGGACATAATGTAAGTAACGGGACCAGCCAAGAGGGTGTCTGTCAGTCAGTGACTCAGTCTTCAGATCAGACAGATGCAAGCCCATATAAACAGGTTCAGCCCAAAAGTCATGATAATAAATAATTTATTTTCATACATTTCAAAACACCAGATACAGTAAAGCGAGTGTTTTCTTTGGAAGCAGGCAGTACTGGTCGGCTGGATCTGCTTCCCACACCAGCAATAACATGTTCTGAATGAGTGGAGGGAGATTCTGACCACCATTCTGCCAGAGCCTACTTGGTTGAAGACTGCTGAGTCTTAGGAAATTGCTCTGAAAGGAATTAATTCAGTGCTTTGAGGTACATGGCATCGTCAGGATTTCATTGCATCGCTGGAAGCAGTAGAGAAATGGAGTCAGCCAGGTGGGCATCTGGAGAAAATGGACTTTCAAGGCATTTTTTGTCATCATTGCAGGATTGCTGAGTCACTCACAGCAAATGGAAATGTCCCAGGACATTTAAAGATTATTTTAGATCATCTGAACTGCCACATTAAGCTGGGAAAATAAATACATGGCAAAGCATGGGAACTGGAGTGCTCCAGGTGAGGACAGCAGTTGGCTCCAAGGAGCCCCTGGGAGCTCCAATGATCCTGGCAAGGCCCATCTGGCTGAGAGAAGCCCAAGTGACCCTACAGATGAAGGAGTTTGGTGTCAATGCAGCAGCCTGACCTCTGATGTTTTAGGGTTTGAGATCCCTGTTAATATGTTAATATCTTACTCCTTCAAAGTCTCACTGCTGGTATGTGAGGTAAAAGTCAATACAGGAGCAAAAATATATGCCCAAATGTGCAGGTAAGGTTTCCAGATATTTCAAATCCTCTGTTTAAGTTGTAATTAGAAAAGAATTCATCACTAAGCTGGATATGACCTTGCCAGGAGAAAGGAAGAATGCAGGAGTATCTTAAGCAGCATATTCCAGGGTAAGTGGTCTCTCAGTCTGGTATCCATGCATCCAGGACAAACCATATGAACACAAACCTTTACTCATTATTTAATATGGTCATTTAGAAAGCAAAACAAATAGATATTTATTTTTACTATCATTTAGCTGTGCATGTTTTGTATTTGTCTAAACAAGGAAAAAGTACAAACTGCTTTTCTCACTGAGCTCCCAGGGAATTTGGCAGATTTCTGCTGCATCTTCGGGTGCAAACCTGGGGTCACACCCACCCTTACTTGCAGCAGCCCCATTCACATATTTGCATTTATAAACTGAGATCCTGTCCTGCCTCCATTTACAGATCAAATGCAGTAAGTTTAGCAGTGAGAAGTGAAAAGATTTCAATAGCTGCTGGAACTGGGTGGGCTCTGCAAGCCCCAGCTGCTCGTGGGTTTATCAGCAGCAGCAGTAAAGTCCATGGGGTTGATAAGCAGAGACATGACCTGTACAGCCTGGCATTATCTGTGAAGGTGACCTCAGACCTGATGGGCAGAAGGAGAACTCTTTAACAGTCCTCACTTCCTCAGGTGCTGCTGCACTTCCAACACCTGCAGTGAGCAGGGAGCACCTCTGCCAACTCAAACACCTCTCATCAGAAGGATAATTAATCCCTCAGAATAGCTATGGAATATCCAATGCTGCTTTGAAAAGAGAAGGATTAGGTTCACATGTTCTGGAAGAGAGCACCCAGAATGGGTTTATTGGAGGGTTTCGAAAGAGGTGGAAGGGAAGAGAGTCACACTCTTCTTCTACTCGAGCAAATTCTTCTACTCGATGTCCTTTGTCAACAGGACAGGAAGACATGTGCAGGTCAGGGCACTGAAAAATAAATGCCAAAGCAGGTACAATCACTGACAGCTATGGCTACAAGCCAGGCTCTCAGGCTGGAGGCTCCAAGATATCAAATACTTTGTCAGTCTTAGCAAGTTGGTAAATAAAGAGAAGGGTTTGGAGCTGATCCTCACAAAGAGTGCTTTCAGACCCAGCTCCTACTTCAGTACTCTGCAGCTGGGGAAGGGCACAGGGATCTTCATTTATGCAGCCAGCAGCAGTTTATGACAGGCTCCATCTCATCTCAAGCATCTGACATAGACATGCATCATTGTCCAATTCTCAGATTCTTGCATCTAAAAGTTTAATAAGCGCTTCATTTGATTTCTTAATGCATTTCACAGAAAGTGAACATTTTTCCTGGCAGAGCAGGGACTCTGAGCTCTTTTATCTGCACCCCATAAAGGGCTAGGATGTCTTTTTGAGCTTGGCCAATAGTTTGAAAGTAATCCAGATTTTGGTTTTCCTGCAGGTCTAAATGAAAAGTGAATGTTTTAAGTGGAGGAGTAAGAGGTACATTGAATTTGGAAATATGACCCAAGTAGCAGCAGAGCTGTGGAAAAATTCAAGGAGTTACTAAATCTTTAAAACTCAATTGTTTAGAAATTAGGCACATAGTTTTAAAATGACATTTTGGCAAAGCTGTTTAAGTTACCCTTCCCATCATATATTTTATTAAACCTTTGCCATATGCCCAGTCTTAACTGGCCAGCAGTGTCCCCAGGCGTTTCCCCTTCTTGCCTCCAAACTCACTAAATGACCAGAACACATGTCCAGCCATTGCTCATCAGCACTTGAAGAAGCCTTGGTGCTTGGTTCTAAATTCCTGGCAGCAAAGGTGAACTCCTGCCATTTTTCCTTAGCAGTGGGTCCTAGGGAAGGGAGGCCACTGGAGGAGATGATCTTTCTCTCCCATGATGCTGCAAGTATCATAAGCTGAGCAGCTTTGAGTTTCTTAAGGCTGAGCTGCTTCTCTCACGCTGTAGGAGCAGAAGAACATCTGGTCTTAGCTACTGTTTTTCAACTGGATCATCTTGTGCCTCACTAAAATGAATGAGAAACACATGCAAGCTGTATTTTCAAAAAGTTGTATTTCATTGATGCAACTCAAGTAGTGATTTTCACATGCAATTAGATACACAGATGTAGACAAGCAACAATTTACACACACACACTGCATTTCCAACGAGGCCCTACGAGCATTCCCAGATGCTTTACACATGGAAATAGGCACATGGAGAGGAGGCATGGGAAAGTATTCACATGTGCAATTGTATCTTCCCACAGCAATGCCTGGGAATTAGAAAGGACTGACTGAGACAATATTTTGGATGTAAAATCTGATGACACTTTCAATTCTGTTCTGCAGGCCCCACTATAAATAATGCTAATTATTAATTATGATCTGCCTACAACAGCACTTCCCCAGGCACTTTGCAACAGGCCAGAGAAAAGGAGCTGAAATTGCCCTGGTGTTATTCTGCTTTTGAGAAGAGTTTTGGAACAGCCATCAGTGTCCAAAGCACTGCAGGAACAGCAAAAAGATGTCCCCAAGACATTGATGAAGAGTGAGAAACTGAAGAACAACTGGAGCCCTCTGCTCTGGAGCCAGGGTGGGAGAGTTGGGGGTGCTCATCCTGGAGAAGGGAGGATTCTGGTGAGACCTCAGAGCCCCTTCCAGTGTCTAAAGGGGTTCCAGGAGAGTTGGAGACGGACTTGGGACAAGGGATGGAGGGACAGAACACAGGGAATGCCTTTAAGTGACTGAGGGCAGGATTAGATGCGACATTGGGAAGAAATTCTCTCTTGTGAGGGTGGGCAGGCCCTGGCACAGGGTGCCCAGAGCAACTGTGGCTGCCCCTGGATCCCTGAAAATGTCCAAGGCCAGGTTGGATGGGGCTTGGAGCAACTTGGGATAGTGGGAGGTGTCCCTGCCATGGCAGGGGTGGAATGGGATGAGCTTTAGGATCCCTCCAACCCAAACCATTCTGTGTGTCCATGACTTGATGTCCCTGGATAGCTGCACTCACCAGCATCTGACATCTTTCCCCAAAAATGTGCACAAAGGACACAGGGCATGAAGGCAGTGACAGCTGGGTCATGAATCACAGCCACTGAGTTCCCAAAGCTGAATGCTTGGATGTGCAGGTCCTTGCACATGGAATTACCTGCTGGAATCCTGGCTGAGAGCTTGCAACAGCCTCTGCTCATTTCCCTAAACAGATAATTTCTCTGACCCCCTTCAGTACCTGTTTCTATTAACAGGCCAAGCAAGCTCTAAGAGCCAACATACTGAAGAAGTGGAAAAGTTGGTTTATAGAAAGGAAAAAAGGGGAAGGAAAAGAAAAACAAAAGCCAAGTTATTTCCACAATGCTTGCATTCCCATGTCTTAACCCCAGCATTCCCAGCACGTGCATTTTTATGGCGCATCTGAAAACCAACCACAATGCAAAAGAAGCTTCAAAGTGTTTAAGAAAAGGAAAGCTGAGAGGATGATGCTGGGGACTGAAGTCAGGCAGGGAGGAGCAGGACTCTGCTCTCTCTCTCCTGCAGTCTCAACCAAGACCTTGCTCTGCAGGTGACCCAGGACAGCAGCACAAGTTCAGGACAGGAAGGTCTGTAAAACTCAGTTACTTAGATGGTTTTCATTTCCCTTTTAGTAGGTTGAAATAGCAGAGCATGACCAAAATATTTGTAAGTGCAGTTCTTTTGTCCCTGTAATTAAAACAAGGTGAGTCTTGGAGGTGCGGCTTTTGCCCAGGTGGGGAGAGGGACTGGAAGGCATCCTGTGCTGTCCCTGGTGGTGGTCACAGCTGCAGAGAGGGGAGCAGAGGCACCTGTGGTGTTACAGAGGAAGTGCAAGTGTGGAACATTGCTGATATCGTTTACTGGACCATGGATGCTTAAGGGATCAGAGCACTTGGACAGTCAGTGCCACAGCCAGGACCAGCTTATACACCCCTGCAGCATCTCCTCTAGGCACAAGGGACAGCAGCAGCCCCTCAGCCAGTGAATTCCTGTCCCCAGCAAAGCTCCAAGCAGATGCTAGCAGCCCCTTCCCAAGCAGTGAGTCCATCCTGTGTGATGGAGCTCCTTTACTCTAAGGATTTTGTCAACACCTCAGTATTATTAAAAGGTTGCTTTAAAGTCAATTTCCTTTTTTCCCCTTTGTACTCTATAGAGCATTGCTGAAGACTCTCTCCCAGTCCAAAATGAAGATCCATTCCAGGTTTGGAGTCACATCAACGGTTGGTTGGTGATTTATTTTAGAGGTGCTGGTGTAATTACCCAGCACACACACCTCCCATTAACACTGAGTTCCCTGCAGCTAATGAGTCTTCCCAGAGAGGAGAAGGAGGAGGTCCGGTTGGTTCACTAAACCCTGTGCAAGTGAATGAGCTTCTAGAATGAATCCAGCCTCTGTAAAGACAGCATGTCCTGAAAGCTGTCAGGCCTTATTACAAATAAAAATGGCTCAGCTTCCTTAAACTGAAAATTTCAGCCCCATTTTGCCAACAACACCATGCTGATGTTCTTTTCTCCCCAGCATTTCTGTTTGGGTCAAAACATTGATGGATTTGTTTTGCCATTTTAACTTCTGTCATCTATAGCAGCACGTTGGCTACACAAGGCAGGGTTTGGCCAACAGTGCCCCAAAAGATACTCTTAAATACTTGGATACCTGAATCCAACATGTGCTGATACTGGAGATGTTTGGAGCAGGGATTACATTTCAGAAATATGAAATGCTGCCTTTGGTACCAAGTTTAGGTGGTGTTTTTGGCAGGCAGTATGGGATGAGCTTTGTCACCAGCACACCCTGGTGGGGTATCTTTGGGGGCTGCATTTTTGCACCCTGCATCAATCTGGGCGTATCTATGCATTACAGAGGGGTGATGCAAAGCAGAGCTTGTCAGGTACCTGGAGGAGGTGGGATGGACCTTTGGTAGCCTGTTAGAGCCACCAGCTGCCCACCAGCCCTCTTGTGCAAGACAGCCAGGGGTGGATCGGGAGTGGCCAGCGGATGGTGCCAGGTGCTGGCCTGGGCCCTGCCGGTGGCCATCCCGCCTGCAGAGCTGCTCAGGGCAGCCTTTGAACTCTGTCTGAGCGAGCTGAGCACTGGCCCCCACATAAATGAGAGCAGCCTGGAGACTGTTATAAATTACAGGGCTGCTCCAGCCCCAGAGGCAGGCACACATCTGGCTGGGCTCCCACTGGGGCAGCGGGGCTGGACTTGTTGCTCTGGCTCTGGCTCAGTCAGACTTCCCGTTCTGGGGTGATCTTCTGATGGCTGCTCAAGCTGGGCTTGGGCCATCAGAGCTGGGAAACCTTTCCATCTTCCCTTTGCTGGAAATAGCAGTCTTGATGGAAAGCGTTGTCAGCTTCGTGCCTGAATTCTTGATGGCGACTGTCCCACTGACCAGCCTGGCCCAGGCAGGGTCACCCTTCTGTCCCCATCACCTGCAGCTCTCTTCAGGATTCCTTGACAGGATCTGCCCCAACAGTGGCTCTTTTTCTGCCCAGGGTTTGGTTCCAAACCAGCAAAAACCCTCTCAGCAGAGCTCCAGGTGCCCTCTGAGCTGGACCTGGCTTACCTTGTCCAGCCCTTGTTCTGGATTGCTGGGCTGATCTCAGCAAAGAGGCCCAAAGCAGGTCAATGTCCCCCAGACCAACATCTCCCACCCCTTGTGTCCTTCCTGCATGGGTGTGAAGACAAACCCTGGTCCTTTCTGTTTAAATTCTGTAGACCTGAGTTACTGTTCTACAGCTCCTACTGGCTTTTCAGTTGAGAAGATTTTGAGCTTTTACCTTTTTCTCTAATTACTTAAAAATGAGTTTCTGGAAAGGCAACCAGGAAAGAAGCCAGCAAACCCCCAGTGCAAAGGAGTCAGGAGCCCTGATAATGTGACTTTTTCCTGGAATGGGACAGAAGCAAAGCAAACTAAGGAATTCTCATGCTAACACAAAACATTTCATTCACTTCCTTGCAGGTGATTTCACTGCTTCCGAGCATGAAAACCCTTCCAAGTGCAGTTCCCCTCTCTCAAGTCAGGTAGAGAAGCCGGAGCTTGGGCCACCCTGAGGGCAATGGGCAGCACTTACAGTGCTTACACTCCCCATCAGAAATGAGCCATGGAGGCCTGGGCAGTGCACAGCTCTTGCTGTTCCTTTAGAATGAGGCACTCATCAGTCTTCATATTGGCTTTTCACTTCAGTGCCCATGAGGATCCTGAATCTCTTCAACTGGCAGAAAAATGACATGGAAAAAAAAATGGACTTTTTTTTCCCTGTATATTCAAATAAATGGGTGGGATTTCAGATATATAACCTGATGTATCTGTAATCAGAAAAATAACTCTAACTTCATATATGAATTTTGGAGTTTTAAATATTTGGGATCTGGAAAAAAATGTCCATGCTGATGGAATCCTGTCAGTCTGACAGCTAACCTCACCTCCCATGTCAGTCCCTTGGCCCAAATGCTCTGTTCCAAAAGCCTCCTGTCCCAAAACCAGGGCTTTTCCAAGAAAAGGAAAAGTGTTCTATTTTTACCTTTTATCTGGTTGCATGCACAGGGCTGAATGCATCTCCCAGGAAATCTTGTACAATTCAGCTGACCTGCCCAAGAGAGCAAAATTCATCTGTTTGTGTCTGTGGTGTGATGATCCAGAGTCCCCCAGATGGAAGGTGCTACGGAGGTATGGAAAAATTGGATTTTTGAGGTGCTGGGGGTGCCTAGAAGGGGGAGGAGGTCTGTGCATGGCTATGCCAGCCTGGGGAGTACAAAGTGGGTTCCCATATGGTCAGTTTTTAGGATTTCTCCTGTTTCAAATCTGCATAAATGGCCCACTCAAGGAGGCCAAACTATTAAAAACAGCTGACAACGAAAAAGGGGGAGGTGAACGCCAAGCAAGCAGCAAGTAAACTCTGTAACTGAGCTGACAGATGGCAAATTAATGTTGTCAAATAGAAAGAAGTACATAAAGCTAAGGAGCACTATGACCAGATTGCTTTCTTGCACATGAAGTCTTTAATCATATGGATATCCTTGCTATTTTTACTCTAATGAGATTGGGAAAGAAAAATAAGACTGAGGCATCAAATTTAAGATGAATTTGCTTTGAATCCACAAGAAATTGAAGCCCTTACAGAAACAAGGAGAATTATTTGCCAGGCAAAATTTGTGTCACAGATGAACTTGTTTGTGCTTCTGAATTTTGACATGTTTATTTTATTGGTAATATTGCTGTAGCCAACAAGAGTAATAGCCAGTGTAGACAAGCAAGCAAAGGAAGTTGAGTGAAAAATGATGTTCATGGAGCTTTTTGCCCTTAGGCAAAGGCAAAAATAGAACCCAGCCCACCAAAACCCTTCCCTCTCATTGGTAAAAGGGCAAAAATAGGAAAAAAAACCCATTTCTCTTGTAAGGTACAACTTGATGAAATACCAAAGAGCCAAGTACATTAACTCCAAATAATTATTTTCCCTTTGTGTGGTTTATAATGAGAATACAAAGTTAATTTGTTTCATGTATTTCTTTAATGGTAAGTGTGAGGATGTCTTTTAATCAAGAGGTTAATGTGGGCTCTGACAACTATTAAGGTATTCACACCTCTGATTAAAGGGAGGATCCGCTGTGTTTGAGCAGGGAGCTCGGTAAACAAATACATCAATCATGAGAAAATCCCCCCAGAATGTGCATGGTCAGAGACAGCCGCCAAGGCAGTTAAAAGGAAGCAATTTTCCACAGTGCTTGGAGGTAGGTAATATAAAATAATCCATAATTAAGTTTAATCACGGCTTATCAGGCCTTCCTAGGCCTGTGAGCATTGTGGCTAATGTTTAACATATTGTCTCAGCTCTAAGTTTCCTCTGATGCCATTTCATTGATGCAATGAGCTCCTTTTATTTGGAAGTGGCAGATGTGATAAATGTGTCCGGAGGCCAGATTTGTCACTGATGTGACTTGGGATAGCTCAGCAAGTGCTGATATTGGGATCCTCTGCTAATAAAAATTGGGTTTGCTCAGTGGAGCCAATGGAACAATCCAATTTACACAGAAGAGCCTGGCCCAGCTGTTGGAATGGTCAGATCCAAGCCCCTCAGTCTTCCTCAGAGGAGGCTCAGGGAAGAGCACAGCCCCTCCTACACCCACCTAAAGGAGGGGACAGGGGTCGGGCTGTGCTCCAGGGAACAGGGACAGGAGCAGAGGGAACGGCCTCAGGCTGGGCCAGGGCAGGCTCAGGGTGGGCACCAGGAGGAATTTCCCCATGGAAAGGGGGCTCAGGGATTGGGAGGGGCTGCCCAGGAGGGTTTGGAGTCCCCATCCCTGGAGGTGCCCAGGAAGGGCTGGAGGTGGCACCGAGTGCTCTGGGCTGGGGACAAGGTGGGCATGGGGCACAAGCTGGACTTGATGGTCTGGGAGGTCTCTTTCAGCCTTAATGATTCTGGGATTCTGGGATTCTGGGATTTTTTTATTTTATTGACTTAAGCTAGAAGTTGCTTCAACCCCCTGTAAGGCCAGTAGCTGTTTTACTGGGAGGAGAAAAATGTTTCTCCTACACATAAAGCTGCACAGGCTTCTTGCCTGCATCAGGCAGGGAACAGCTCTGGGGTCAGAGCCAGGTGGGAGATGGGCTGTCCAGCTCAGGATACAGGAGGTCACACAGTTGGGGATGGCCAAGGCTGTTTGCTAGATCTAAAGAAGTCTTCTGTCCCCATCCTCTGCTTACATATTGGGAGTATAGAATTCTTACTTCACTATAATGCTGTGGTTCTTTTTTTCTTGGTTTCTCAGCATTTAACAAAAGCTGAGAAAAGTTTTGCAGGCAATTTTTCCCATTTCAGAAAGAAATCCAGTTTGGAACAAAGTGGGAACTCTTTGTTAATCAAAATATGCCAATTAATACTGTCAAAAGAAATGTTCATATGTACTGAGATGACATTTACAGAATTTAACTTCTTATCATTAGATTCAAAAAACACCATCCTGAAAAAAAAGAAAAAGTTTGCTGAAATGCAAAGTATCTTAATTTTGATTAAAAATTTGGAAGAAATATTCTGGAGAGGGGACACAGTTTGAAATATCCTTGTCCACTTAGGCAGTTTTTGGTGGGCTACAGAAAGGGCTTTTCACAGAGCTCCCCTTTTAACTGGCCAAGAGAACATCTGCTGACTGTTCCTCAAACCTAACCTCCCAGCTTTATGTTTAAATACTGATTCCCAGTTTTTAATCCAGGCCATCATATTTTCCTTTGAGTTCAGGAACATCTGCACTTAGGCAAACCTCTCTTTATGTTTGCTGTGGCCTTGCTGAGCCATGTCAGGGGCTTTGTGAGCCCTGTGTGATTTGCAGGGTCCAACTCTGTGAGACCCCAGGGTCCTCAGCATCCCCCAAAGGCTGTGACTCCCCATGGCATGTGGGGATTGATTCCTGATCCTTTATCACTGAGTTCCCATGGAAAAATCCTGCCCTTGGCCCTGGCACAGGGTGCCCAGAGCAGCTGGGGCTGCCCCTGGATCCCTGGCAGTGCCCAAGTCCAGGCTGGACAGGGCTTGGAGCAGCCTGGGACAGTGGGAGGTGTCCCTGCCATGGCAGGGGTGGCATGGGATGGGCTTTAAGGTCCCTTCCAACCCCAACCATTCTGGGATGCTGTGACCCAAATAAACACGGGATGTTTCCAGGCAGCAGAATTGTGCAGTCCATCAGCTGTGCCCCAGGATGTGGGGTTTAGGTGGGAAGGACTGTAGGTAATGCTGTTATCCCAAATGCTGGGGCCTGGAGAAGGGATCAGAGGGCTCTCAGCCACCCCCATTCCCTCCTGAGCCTGGCAGGGACGGAGCTGTGCCCTCCTGGCAGAGCAGTTTGTGCTTCCCTGCTGGTCCATGGCTTTGGGCTCAGCTCTTCCAGAGCTGTGCATATAAAAAAAAAACAGCCCATAAATAAAGTGTTTGCTGTTTCTCTGGCAAAAGGAAGAAAAGCTACAAACACTTACAATTGATTTTTGTTTTTTAAAGTGTTTGGATGGAAGCTGAAAGTCTATCACAAAGATGATTCTTTGGCTTTGATTTGACACTAGATTTCAGTCGGTCCAATGGAATTTTAATGCTATGGCCAAATATAACATCAAATAATGAAGAACTTCAATGGTAAACATTAACACAAACAGGCATCAAGTATATTAAACATCTTTTAGAATGCAACAGGCCAAATCTGCAAATTGGGAACAGGTCCCTGAGCTGGCACACTATAAAAGCAGGCTTCAGTTTGCCATCTCCAGGACCTGCCGATGGAATACAGGGAATATCTGAGCTGGAGTCCATTACCTGTTTAGATTAAACTCTGTGTAGCATTGATTCAGTTATTTATTTTGGCTAAAGGAAGCAGTGTTCAAACATGGGTGCCTAAATGGGATGTCCATAGCCCAAACCTGCACTAAGGGTACTAAGTGCTTATTCTGTAAGTCTGGCCACTGAGGCCAACAGCTGAGCCCAAGATCAGTGCTGAAAATGGGGCCAGATTTTACAAACTCAGGGCCTGCTGTGTGTGCTTGGGGTTTTTCAAAAATGCAGAATCCCTGCTAGCTCCCAGGGGGTGCAGGTGGGAGGCCTGAGAGCTGATCCAGGGGCAGGGAGTGCCCCTGGAGCACAGTGTGTCCTGCCCCAGGATGGGCCCTGTCCCTTACCTGGGCTGGGCACCCTCTGTGGGTGACTCTGGCCACATCACCAACTCCTTTAAAATTGCCCAGCCAAAATGAACCTGAAAACTGCCACTGCTCAAGTTCTCTCTGCATAAAATGGATTAATTCATTTCTCTTTCACTGCCCAGGCTTTAAGGGGTTGCTGCCATGCATTCAGGTTGTAGTGATTAATGGCTAGAAAGCATCTGATGGGGGTTCAGCTCTCCTGGCTTTGGGAACACTGAGTGGGTTTGGTGACAAAGAGCCCAGTATTGGAAACATGCACTGGATTGAGGAGTGGTGCTCCTGCTTTTCCCAGTAAGTAAATAATAAATAATGCAATTATAATGCCCCATAACAAGTCTTCCATTAAAACAATGCCTTAGCTCTAGAAGCAGCTCATGCATGAACCCCCATAGCATGCAAAGGCACAGACATGTTGCCTGAGCATTACATCCTTCTCTTGGCAACTGAGCTGGATCCCAAATGCCAGCTTCCAGCAGGGTTGTTTTCCCCACTTTGATTTTTAATTACAGATCACATGGAAGGATGGAGAGGAAAGGCCCAAGTTTTGGGGGGTGTTTTGTTGTTTTTTTTTTTTTCTTCCTCATTTAATAATTTAATTTGTATTCTGATCTTCAAATCCCAATAGCATCATGTGAAGTAGAGAAACTCAGCAGGGGAGGGGGAGGAGTGATAGGGGAGGGAGCCAGGGATTTCTATTTCCATATGGTGAGCCTCTCTTCCTCGTGATCACAGCTTGTCATCTGTCTTCTTTTAAACTTCAGATCCCCTTTAAAAATCTTCCCAGCAAAGAACAGGCCATAAATGTGACATAAAGACAGTCCAAGTGAAGAGATTACCATGGGGTAATGGTGAAGCATGATTTCATTACAGGATTTCTTTACACAGGGGCACGGATGCAAGAATAACCCAGTCCCCAGGAAGTGTGTGTTTCTGGAGTGGTGCACAGTGGCACAAGTGTTATTAATATTCTGGGCAGATTAGCCTCTGCATTCCCCTTCCATTTACTTGGCAGACAAAATGACTCATGTCTTCCTGATAAACTGGGATCAGATCAATGACCACCTTGATTTACCTGGGTTTAAAACAGATCATCATTGTGGCCCAGCTGAGCCTCCAGCCCCGCTGCATCACCCTGCCAGGGACCACTCAGTCTTAATATCCCACCAGCAGAAGGAAGGAATTTTTTTCTAGTTTAGAGACTTTCTGTAATGTAACAATAATGTCATCTCCTGACATGCAGCCATGGGAGAACAGAACAGATATTGCACCTGGGTTTTTGAGCCCCAATGCTGCTTACATGCAACGTTTCTGAGCATCTCTCTTAAGTACTTCACACAAACTTCTTCAAACATGAAATGAACAGTTTGTAATTGAACTCAGTGTAATGCAAGGATCCCTGCACTGATCTCCAGGCATGCCCCTTGCAGTGCTGCAGTGGGGGGGGCCTCACTCACAACAGCCCATTTGTCCTGAAAACTCTGGACGTCATTAAAACATAATGATTTCTGCAGAAAGACCTCCCTTCCCTCCTGGGCTCTGCTCCTGCAGGAATGGTTTGTTCTGCTGATGGAGCAGGAGTGCCACGGGCTGGGTCTGGCAGCGGGAGGGGAGCTGGGGAGCAGCAAAAGGGGGTGCTCAGTCAAGGACCCTCCCCAGGCGTGAGCAGGGCTCCAGAGCCCCTCAGAGCCATGCCCAAGGCAGCTCCTGGGCATCGTGGGCATGGGGACAGCCAGTCCAGTTCCCGTCCTATAAGGAGAGAAATCCTTCACTGAAATGGGGACCCACTGAATGGGAATTCCAGGCTTGGGTCAAGGCATGTTTCTGATTTTAACTTTGCAATCAGCTGCTGGAGGTTCCTGCATCTTGACATGGCCAAAGCATGTCCCTGTGCCCACAGGAGCTCTGTACCAGAGCCATCTTTTCTGTCTTTCTCATCCCAGAGATGCTGCAGAGCAGATCCAGAGGTGGAAGGAGCATTGCTGTGGAGCAGCCTTGGCACTCAGCTCACAGCCCTGCGAGGACTTGCCCTCCAGGCACGGTGGTGTGGGCACCAAAGCTCCTGCTGGGAGCTCCAGCCATGCAGCCCTCAATTCCCACTGCTCCTGCTCCTCACCTCACACTGCTCCTGTCCCCCCCCAGCCCCCAATTCCCACTGCTCCTGCCCCCCCCAGCCCTCTCCAGGGCTGCTCAGCAGGTGCCTCTTTGTCCTTCCCTTCCCACCTGGGGAGGTGCAGATGGAGGTGTGGGATCAGCCCTCTGCAGTCCCTGCTGCAGACAAATCCAGCTCATGGCCCTTGTGGAAGCCCCTCTGGACATCAGGAGATCCTGCAGGACACAGTGCCCAGCTGGCCCAGCCCCGAGGGCCAGGGGCATGGGCTGGGCCAGCCTTTCCTGATGTTCTGCTCTGTTCTGATGAAACATTATACAGAAAGATATAGGCAAAGCATTATGCTCGCAGCCTTTGCCAACAAGTTATGTTTTAATGTAATTTAACTGTAATCTCAGAGTGTTTTTGTTAGCTATAATTAGTAAAATATGTCTGTTTTCTGTGTTCCTTGAAGACGTCTGAACTCCTGCCAGTTCCCTATAGTTTTCCTGACATGCAGTGTAACAAGCAGACCACCAAAATGTATTTACCAATAACTGTTTATTTACATTCCATGAAATCTAATAACATTTGCTCCCTTCATTCGGGATAAATGCTGGCCAAAGTGTAAAGCATAAAAAAATAAACACTGCCTTACTCTCCAACCCAGTCCACAGAATATTTTATTTTTGCTCAATTTGCCCTGCCTGGTAGCATTTTGGTGTTCTGCTGCTTCGAAGTTGAAAAAAAATTAAAAAAAAAAGGTTGAAAAAGTTCTGTAATGTATCTTCCTGTTCAGTCCAAAACCTAGCAGGGATTTCCGGGACATTTTTCATTTTAAAGTCTGCACGGGGCTGGTATTTCATTTCTTTGTTTTCAGCTCTTGCAAGCGTTTGAAACCATCTTGCAGAAAAAATATCCAGGACACCGAACAGCAGCAGTGGTTGGTGTTGCACCAGTGCCAGTGTAAAGCACTGCTCCTTCTCCACATTCATTGGCTTTGCAGGTGTAAAAATAATTGGAATTAGGTCTGTATCTTGTTCTGCTCTAGTTCAAGAAAGAGGGCAGAATTGTCATCTCAAACCTCAAACAGGTTCCTTTCCTCTTGTATCTGGATTTGTTGATTTGAGTCCACGCTTGCTCCAAGCCCAGCAAGCTCAGATGGTGCAGGGAGGAGAGGACACATCCAACAGCTGTGGACAGCATCCACAAACCAGCCTGGGCAGTGTGAGCTCAGCTTGTCACCATCAGCCACTTGGTCCTGGCCCAGCTGGGGAAAGAGGATTGGGGTGAGCCTGGCTGGGAGAGGTGAGCCTGGTTTAGGAGTTGTGCCTGGCTCTGGAGCAGGGATTGCTCACCCAGGACAGTCTCAGCACCCACCCATCTTGGAGCTTGGCAGCAGCGGGGGCCTGTGGAGCAGCTTGATGGGCCAGGCTGGGCCGGGCCGGGCCGGGCCGGGCTGTACTGTACGTGCAGGGTGCCAGGTTTCCTGGTGCCAGGTTTCCTGGTGCCAGGGCTGTGTTGTGCCATAGCCCAGGCAGAGCTGGGCACAGCCACGGCTGAACTGAGCAGCCAGATGGGTTTGGAGGGAACCCAAGCTCACCCTGCAGTGCCCCAAGCAATGTCACCATGTCCCCTCCAGGGCCAGCAGGGCCAGCAGGGCCCGGACAGCTGAAGGGCTCCCACATTTGGCTGCTGCTGCTGCTGTGCCAGCACCCTGTGTGTGTCCCTGCTGAGCCTGAGCTGTGCTTGGCACGTGGAGCTGGGCTGGCACGGGGCTGTCCCACTGCTCTGCAGCCAGCACTGCCCTTGCATCCTTCCCCAAGGGCTTTTCCTCGCAAACTCACCCAGTTCAGCCATACCTCTGATTTGTGATTTGTGGGGCCTCTCACACCATCTAGAGAACCTCAATTCAACCAGATGTGAGGCCTGAGACACCTCGCTGGTGCTTTGGATGGTCAGCCCTGTGCCTTGCATCTTGATGGGACAACAGTCCCTCTCCTGGGTCACTGCAGGGCCTTTGGAGGAATTGGCTCTTTGAGGAGCCCCAAACCACCATGACACTGATGCACCTTTAGAGAATTAACCTTTAGAGCTGTTCCTTTGGAAAGCCATCTCCATCTTCACTGTAACATAACTGGTATTTTGTAAAGGCAGAGCCCTCTGCACTGTCCTAGATGCTTTCAGTTCAGGAGCTCCAGAACTGGATCTAATTTGAACATTAACAAATTAGGCCTCAGATTACCAGAGTTCTCCAGGAAATTCTGCCCCATTCTGAGGCAGAGATCATAGGACAACTCAAGTCCATGTTTCCAAACTGCCTTGAACTCTCTTGTTTCTGCACTCACTTCAGTTGAGGGTAAGGACTTCCCCTGCCTTCAAATGAGAGCAAAGTTTCAATGATTTTGGGGGGGCTTGCTTGAAAAATGTCAGGCTCAAAGGTAGAAGAAGTGAAATTCAAAATCCAGTCCAAGAAAAAGCAGAAACTGGTGTGGGGTGTGGAGCCTGCCCTGTGGCATCTCCCTCTGACCTCAGCAGTGGTGGCACAGAACTTTTTCCCCTGCCATGTTGCCCATTTACCCAGGCTGCTGGCAGATCTAAAGTACAGATCCTTTGGGATAATTAAAAAACAAACAAACAAACCTGAAAACTATGAAAAATTACACGTTGCCCCATAGAATTCTGTGATTCTAGACCCATTTTTATTTTCTTTCATTGCCTTTCTGGGTTCCTGTAATTTTCTAGCTGTGGTGTTCCTAGTGTAAGGCTTGCACTGGTACTGGTGAGATATTTGGGGAGAGGAGGAAGGAGAGGGGTCCAAAATGCATTAAAAACTCTGGGAAACCTTCTCTGCTGTTGACCACACTCAACCGACAACACACCACAGCATTCCCTTGGTGTTCTTGTAGGATGCTCAGTAAATTGAGCTGTAAATAAACTCCAAAACTGTTTACTGCTGAAATTTTGTTTCCAAAAGCAAAGAGCTTTTGAGAGCAAGTGTGTGAAGATGCAGCACCAGGCAAGAGGTGGGCATGCATGCAGGGCAGGTCCTGCCCCTCCAGGGCCAGTCCTGCCCCCCAGCATCTCCCATTCAACCCAGTGCTCCCTCAGCAGCTGCTCTGGTGGGAGATTTCGTGCTCCAGGAAACCCTGTCCTGCTGGGCTTGGCCAGGCAGGAGCTGCCAGCAGCCAATGCAGAGAGATGGTTTTGAGCATTTAGCACTGCTATAAACCAGCCTGGGCAAGTGAGAGGCCAAGAGGGTTTTCTGGAGATAATTATAAATATTGGGAAGTGAAGAAGAAAATTGGGATTTGCTGACAGAAGGAAAACCAAAGGAAAGTGCTTCCACCCTGAGTTTACAACCAAGCTGTCCTGCAGTAGTTGCTGGACTCAGGGAAGATGTGACTTTGGAATGGGAGAGGAAATCACCTTAGGACTTCTGAGACACAGGAAAAATTTGGGAGACAATGGCAAAAAATAACAAACAGACCAAGCAAAACCAACATTCTTTTGTAGAAAGGAGATTCCTTCACCACATGAATGTGACTGAGCACAATCCCCAAGTCATTAGTCATCAAGTGCTTTATTGTAAATTCTGGTTTTTTCTCATTTAAGCTGGAAATTTCTCTATTTTCTGTCTGTAAAAGTGACAACAGATACCCAGTGTGACAATCTGGGCTCTTGGATACTGGTGGGAAGAAGCCAGGCTGAGAGAGTTTGGGCTGTTCCACTTGTAGAAAAGAAGGCTCCAGGGAGACCTTAGAGGCCATTCCAGTGCCCAAAGGAGCTCCAGCAGAGCTGGAGAGGGACTGGGGACAAGAGATGGAGGGACAGGCCAAGGGGAAGTGGCTTTAAGCTGGAGGAGGGCAGGGTTAGATGGGATATTGGGAAGGAATTGTTCCCTGGCAGGATGGGCAGGCCCTGGCACAGGGTGCCCAGAGCAGCTGGGGCTGCCCCTGGATCCCTGGCAGTGCCCAAGGCCAGGCTGGACATGGGGCTTGGAGCAGCCTGGGACAGTGGGAGGTGTCCCTGCCATGGCAGGGGTGGAACAAAGTGATGTCTAAGATCCTGTCTACCTAATTCAATAAAAGTGTAACATGGCAAAAATTATAAATAAAGTAGGCCTAGAACATTGATTTAATTTATTGGAACTTGTCAACATAGACTGGTCTCCTTTTTTCATTTGAAATTGGGATTCTCCATGAAAGTGTGTGGAGAGTGTGGAACTGGATGGGCTTAAAAGGTCACCTGGCTGAGAGTCCCTCTGCCCCTAGCTGAGCCTTGGCTCAGTCCCTCATCCCTCAGTAGAATGCTCGGCAGAGGAGGTGGATAAAGTAGGCCAGGCTCTGCTCACAAACACACCTCTCACATGTCGCCAATTCCAATGGAATCAGGGAATGAATCAGAATTAAAAGCTGGGCAAAGGAGTTCAAAACCTGGTTGAACTCTCAAAGGGACAGTGAGTCCAGCTGCAGCTACTGACTAACCATGTGTAAAAAACTTTAGAAATTGGGCAAAATAGGCCTGTGTGTTCTTAGAGAGAAAGAGACAGTGAAGGCGAGGGGGGAAAGCAGCCACCTTCACACAGCCCTGGGCCCTCCTTGATTGCACCCCTACCCCAACTCTGCTCCCTCTTTCCAACACTCCAGCTATTTTTTGGTGATTTATTTCACAATCAAAAGCTGCTTTGCAAGGAAAAAAAAATCAAACAGCAACCCAGAAAGCTGTCTGACTCATCCAGGCAGGACCCAGTTGGGTTTGGATGCAAACACTGGGAAAGCAGCAGCGGGGTGCAGGAGCAGCTGCTGGGACAGAGTCTCTGGGATGTCAATTCAGCCCTGACCAAACTAGCTTCTTTTTTTTTTTCTTTTCCCCCCCCCCCTTTTCTTTTTTTTAAGTACCCTGACAATTAGTGGTAAAAAGGTCACTAGTAAAAATGAGTTTTGTGGTTTTGCAACTTTGCATTAAAAAAACCACCACACTTCTGGCACCGCGTGCCGGGCCTGGCAGCCTTTCCCCAGCCAGGACTGAATAAGCACACGGCCTGAAAAGCTCATTCACATCAGTCCCTCTAGGTCAGGCTCTCCTTACGTTAGCAGGGTCTTTGGGAGTTTGTGTTGCACCTGCCTGCAGTACATCTGGCTGGAGAATTGAAAAAAAGCAGGGGTTTAATGTTGCCTGGTCTCAGCTTCTCACTCTCCATGAGCCCCACAATATATCATTTGCAATTAAAATATAATGAAATCAAATTGTGAGATCATTTCAAAGTTAGTGACCCTAGTGTTTAACAGGTTGTGAATGTTTTGAGAAAGGCTGAGGTGATAGAAATATTTTATTCCATATTCTTTATCCTTTAGAGACCTCAGAGTAATAAACAATTAAGTTGAATTCAAACTAACTGTGGATACTACAAATTCTCCTTTATTAGGTGTCCAATACACTGCTTTTGTTCTTTACTCTCTTAAAGAACTTGGACCAGGCTTGAGGTGTTATCAGAGATGATGAAAGCAACTAAACATCACAGTTCCACTGAAAGTTTTGCAATGAAAAATCATATCAAATACAGCCTGGGAGGCATCTGATGCTCTGTCTTGAGGACTTCCAAACTCGCATTACTTCAAGCAGGACATCTGGGGTCAGGTGCCTTGTTAACACATTTAGGGCTTGTCTGAAGCTTCAGTGAGTTTCATGGAAGCAGCAAGTTGTTGTATGAGATGTTGAACTTCCCAGCCTAATTTCTCATTGATTTTGTCCTCCTCCCAGCCCCACCACAGTTTCCTCTCATCTCTATGACACAACCCAGCTGCCTCCCTGTGTGGAAGAGCCTCGACTGCAGTGACATTAATGAGATTTCTCAGTAGGATATTTTTGCCTAAAAATTACCAGTGTCAATGACCAGCCCAATCCATCTTGTGACTGGCTCTGGTCTAGAAGTGAAATGATTTTTTCTGAAGTTGTTGCAGAGTTGAAATCCATTTTCTTCCTAATGGGCAAAATTACTTTGGCAATGTTTTGATGGAACTCTAGCCACATTGGAAAGGAACAGAAGCAGCATTTTTTCCTTTAACTAGCTACGATTCCATTTCTACACTTTCAAAGAAGTTCATGATGGGATCCATAGGAAAACAGAGGCAAAACCCTGCTGGGTCTGGACTTCCTGATGAAGATGCACTGTAGAGCACAGTGCTGGCTCAAGGACACAGCTTCCAGCTCTTTTACACCAAGCAGTTCCAGCACTGACATGCTGGGGTGGGTTTCAGAAGGAGAGAAAAACTGCAATACTGTGACAAACAGCAAAAAATAGTAGACAACACCTGCAAAATACAGGTGAGATCATTCAGTGAGTAGCAGGAGTTCAGGGATGAAAAAGGGAAAAATTAATCTGTTTTCTCTCTGGATGATGCTCCCCAGGGATGAACAGATTCCCTCCAGAAGCCTCACACTCCACCCAACCTGCGCTATCAACCAGGAGCTCCACCAGTGACTCAGGAAAATGGGGAATTGATTAAAGCATTGACACCTGCCCTCACTACTATAACTGTGGCAGGATTTACAGTGTTGGTTTGGAGGTTCCATGGAGCTGTGGTCCATCTGTATGGAAACACATCAGGGCTGGGGGGGACTGCTGCCCGGGAGAGAGGGGAACGCAGGTCGGGCCGTCTCCTCTCACTCCCAGGCTCAGTTGCTTTCAAGATGCACGGTGCTCTTCTTTCATCTCTTGGATTCAAATCCACCATAATAAATAAAATTCTTCCTGTCTGAAAGATACATTAATTTTGGTGGTCTCAAAAGTAATGAAAATAAATACTTGACTTGGCATGTGGAGCCCGACTGGAGTGAGGAGCAGAATGTGTGTACTTGGAGCTGTTTTTACAAGAACATAAGCTGTGGAAAAAGCTTGGCTTTTTGCTCACAGGCTCTCCTCGTCTGAAGAGAAATGGAGAGACTTGAGAAGTTCAATCAAACAGACAGAAACACTGTCAAGTATGAGTTTTCTATCTCATTTTAAATGCTTTGAAAAGTGCACATCAAAGCATTGCAGGGGGAGGCACTGTCTGAACCCACAGGGATGCTCAGGCCAGGCCTGGCCCAGCACTGGCTTTGCCAGTGGAGAGGTGGCAGGGCTGGCCTGCATCATTTCAGGCCATTTTAGAAGACATATGGGGAAATTGCAACAAAACCAAGGTTTTGTTAAATTAAAACAATTAAATTCCCCAATTAAAAGGAACCACCAACCACCATTCACTGTGGCTATGGTTGGAAGAGCCTGGTCCCGCTGCTCTGGGGGTGAGTTGGTATGTGCTAGTCAAGTTAATAATTCCAGTTCTAACCAGTGCTGGATCCAGCATCCTTTCCTCATGTGGCAGCAGTGGGAAGGGCTGGGAGAATGGGCAATGGCAGCCTGGCAAAGTGAGATGTGCTCACAGCCAGGCAGGAGTAGAGGTGATCCTTCTGCTCCCCAGCATGTGCCCGTGGGCCTTGCCTGGCACCCAGGCCTGGAACTGCCAGGGCAGGGCAGCCCTGGGCTCTTGGGCTACTCTGTGCACAGCTCATAGGGAAAACATCCACCTGCTCTGTGCCTGGTGTTTCTGGGACACCCAGGCCAGGTGTGTTCACACACAAGTACACACATGTGTACACATGGAATCATGGAATCATAGAATCATTAGGGTTGGGAAAAAACCTCCCAGACCATCAAGTCCAGGCTGTGCCCCATCCCCACCTTGTCCCCAGCCCAGAGCACTCAGTGCCACCTCCAGCCCTTCCTGGGACACCTCCAGGGATGGGCACGCCAAACCTCCCTGGGCAGCCCCTGCCAAGGCCTGAGCACCCTTTCCATGGGGAAATTCCTCCTGATGTCGTCCATCCTGAGCCTCCCCTGGCACATGCCCATACGCAAATACACACATACACACACAAGCCCCCGCTTGGTTCTGCCCTTCCCACGCCCCACTGAGGGCAGGGCAGGACATGCCTGGACACTCAAACTCCTTCTGCAGCTGGGCTTTGGATCATGGTGTCAGTCCCTGCACAGCTGCTGCAACCATTGAGGCTTCCGAGGCCACTGATGCAACCAGCGACACATCTGATCCTAGCAAGGTGGCACTGGCACAGGGGGTGGCACTGGTACAGGGGGTGGCACTGGTACAGGGTGTCCCAGGACAGCTCTTCCCAAGCCAATGGGTGCGGCAGCTGCATCACTGAAAAGCTGAGCCCTTCTCAGGCTTTGCTGCTATTTAGCATAGAAGTGGGTTTGGTAGTCATGTTCCTCGAATGATGTTTATCATTTGAGCATAGATGAATTGTCTGACATAATCTGTGTGTATGAACTAAGAAATCATATTTACATTATTCAGAATACATACAGAAGGTGCTCATGACTTTGGACCACCTCTGACTTGATAACAATTATCCTTTCCTTTGTCTAAAAGAGATGTGTACCTCAGGGTTCTTACTCTGCAAGCTGAATAGTCTGGTGGAATATATCCATGTGCCTGCTCGGTAGTGCAGTGATGAAGTACAAAACACACTTTATTAAGCTTTGTAGAAAATGTCTGGCATCTAAATGCTGTAGAATGAGAAAGCCATTTCAGTTGTGAATTAATGAATTGCATCAAAAAGCCAGCTCTGAGGCTGACACAGATATGAATAAAAAACCAGCAGTGCCTTACAAAGAACACAATATTCTATAAAATGCTGCATCATAAAGAGGTTAATAAAAAGCTCAGC
This sequence comes from Molothrus ater, assembly GCF_012460135.2. Taxonomy (NCBI): domain Eukaryota; kingdom Metazoa; phylum Chordata; class Aves; order Passeriformes; family Icteridae; genus Molothrus; species Molothrus ater. Next base: position 681,846 of record NC_050492.2, on the reverse strand, counting down.
TCATTTTAGGTTAAATTAATAGGGACTCTGAGGAATGCAAACAGGATCTCTTCTCTCTGCTGATAACCAGGATCATTCCTGGCAGGCTCTGGGAGGGGAGCTGTGACAAGTGGCACCTACTGTGAGATGCAGAGTCCAGAATCACTCCAGGCTGACGGGAGGGGAAGGTGCCACTCTGGAAGGTCTGTGACGTGGGGCAGTGCTGGCTGCAGGTTCTTGACAGAGTCAGACACCACTGGGTGAGTTCTGTGTTCAGGGCTCATTCTGAGCCCACTGATTTCCCTTCTCTGGAAAAGCCAGCAGAGACACAGCAGTCTGGAGACAGCGGCACTTCATTCAACACTTCTGACAGCACTTCCAGCTGTGTTTCAATGAGTTGTTATTTTGATAAACAGCATACATGCCAGGACCTTTCCAGGTGAAAAAGCACACACTCAGCACTTCCCAGGAACTGCAGCATCCCATTTGGATGTAGAATCCCTGTGATTTCATCTCCAGAAGCTGCTTGGTTTCATTATAACATTGCTTTGTGCTGGTTGTGTTTTGAAAAATTGGCTACTGTGGTGGACCCAGCCCATGACAGGGTTGAGAAAGGGTCAGTTTAGATACAAAACATCCAGGAAAAGCAGCTGTAGGGCTTGGAGCTCCCTGTGTCAGCTGTTTTTAGCACAGGCAGTGCAGCAGGGATGACACAGCCTGCTCAGCACAGGGAAGGAGCACTTCCAACAGCAGCACTGGGCAGGGCAGTGATGAGCCTTGTGTGAGCAAAGGGATCACTGCTGGAGACTGTCCCTAAATCAGGGGCTTTCAGTCCCCATCCAGCACCAGGCAGTGTGTCCAAGGACACTGAGCAAGGGCATCTTTTACTGGCAGGTTATTTAGTTTGGTTGTGCTGGGTTGTGTCTCCTCTTCACCATCTTCAGTCTCACAAGGATTGCCTCCAAATAGTCCAAAACTGTAAACTACCTTAACAAAAAACAAGCAAAACTGGGAAAGCCAGGAAATAAAAATATATTCATGCTAGTAGAGAGCTGTCAAGTTGTTGAATATGCCACAAAGATTAATTTAAATGTTGGGAGGCACACAAATTACCCAAAGCTGTTGCTCCCTGCTGCAAGGAGCTTGTCTCTCCTCTTTCCCCTTTTTCACACAGCCTCCTAATCTGCTTGTCCATGAATGGGTGAGGAGCTTTGGAAGTATAATTTCTAGCAGGCTAATTCAGAGTTCAACAAAAAATTTAGCCCAAATGTTCTGGGTCAGGTGATACTAATTTTACCTCTTTAGCTTTGGGAAGCAGAAGAATTAATCAGGCTGTAAGCACACTGATGCAAAAAAAGCAGGAAAAAATTTAATAAAAGCTACAGTGTTAACAAATACTGAACTAATGACCTTTGATATATGAAGCAAATGCTTCACCTACTAGCCTATACAAGGTTTCATTACCAGCCATGGGAATTTACAGGTGTTAAATTAGCTGCAAGATAGCTCCCATATTGTTGCCTGACTGCAATAGAACATATTGAAAAAGTTATAAAGAATTGAGCATAGGGGCTGCAGGGTTCAAACAAAACCCACTTGCCAGTTCAGTCTGAGGTCTTCATCAAGCTAAGTTCCTGCACAAGCCACGGGTTTGTGCGTAATTGTTCATTCCCTTTGCTCAGGCTGCAGGACAGCATCCACTAGAGATGCACCGACTGCCAGAGAAGAGGAGAGGCAACACAGAGGCACCTGGAGCTGCCCTGGTCAGGTGGAGTATTGACAGATCCCCTCTTTTGGTTTTTTAACCTTTTTACCACAATCAACAGATAAAAATTATTCTAAATGGGAAACCTGGAGTTCCTTTTCTGAATCTGCTGCCATCAATCTCTTGGGTAACTGTAGAAGTTGAAAATGCACCCAGACTTCCCAGTCAGCTGTGATCAAAGCACAGCTACCAGCCCCATCCCTGCATTTCACAGTCAGGTATTGAATCCCACACAAAGGATATTCCACAAGTCCTGACAGAGACAGGATGCTCACATCCCTGCTGGAGTCGTTCAGTGCAAACCTGATCCCTTCCATAAATGCTCCGTGGTCACCGCTGTGATGGGAATGGGCTCCCTCTGCACACCCTTTAGAGTAGTTACTGTTTCCTCTCTTGTAGATAAAATTATGTTTTAAAAGTACAATGTATTACACCTAGGGGCAGGAAGGAGAGGTGAAGGGAAGAAGGGGGTGGATTTTACATAAGTGGGACTCTGAGATGAAATTATCTATTTTTTTTCCTTAAAACAAGATTTTGTGTACTCAGAAACCCCTTGGGATCACCAAACCCCCAGTTCAAACACTCAATTTCATCTAATAATATGCATAATTTAACAGTATCAAGTCTTTAATATACATCTCATAAATATTGGAATACATGGGCTGATGGTGCCATCAGTGGCTCTGCAAATTGCAATGAAAAGTGGGAGTGAAAAAGCAAAAAAAAAAAAAACCAGAGAAGGAGTTTCAGAAAGCCTTGTTAAAGCCCCAGTGTGTACTCAGAGCATCCCCAGGCCTGCCAGCTTCCCAGACCGTGGTGTCACAGCCCAGGTTTTGTGATGGGAGTGGGAGACTGGGGGCACCTCACACTTCCCAATTGACACTTGCTATGAGAAAGAGTCAAACCAAGAGGCTTTGACGAAGCTGAACAGAAGAATCAGAAGAATCAAAGACAAGAAAAGAAAGGCAAGGAAGGAAGAGCAGATCCACCTGGTTATTCATGTTTGTGTGTGTGTGTGTGTGTGTGTGTGTGTGTGTGTGTGTGTGTGTGTGTGTAATCACTTCTCCTATGGCTGATTGTGTACCCAGAGGCTTCACCACCAAAGGCAGTGCACTGCTCCAGTGCAGAATCCATCCCTCAGCTGGGCACTGGGAATGCAGAGGGGATCAGTGCTGTACTGAGCAATTGCAGCTCTAACAGAGGTAGATGAGGTCACAAATAAAGGCAAAGGGCTGGGGCAGGAGAGGAGGGGGCAGCTCTGTCCATTTGCTGACATTTGAGTTTATGGACTTCAGATATTCTCCTTGGTGCTATGAAGAAGTCACATGTTGTTCCACAAATACAGCATTCGTTTTCCATAAACAACAGCCATACAATAATTTTAAAGCTAAATTAGCGTGTGTGCATCATGCAATGTCCCCCTGTAAAGAGGGGAAAATGTAACAGATGGGAAAATATAATAAAGTAATTTTATGACAGTTGTAACAAGCCAAGAAACTCTAAAATGGCAGCAGATAGAAAACAGAATTATAAAGTACATGCATTGTTAGCTCTTTTCACTGGCACAGGGCTGGTTAGTGAAATCAGAAGACAATAACCAAAATTCCCAAAGCAGCAACCTTTGATTGCCCCCCCAAGCCCAAGTGCCCCCCAGGAGAGACAGCAGGGTGCCCCCGATCTGTGCGGGGTGCAGGGAAGGCAATAATGAACATCCAAGCACTGCTTGCCCTCGGAGAGCTTCCAAGCATGGAGGAACAGTTCTTTATTTGCTATTTCCTGCTGCTCAGGGCTGCCTTGCTGACCCCTCTCCTGGTAAATGAAACACCTCTGGCAGCGCAGTGAGTTTGATTAAAACCCAGAAAATATAGGAGGTAAGACGTTTTCAATAACGCTCCCAACCTGCGCCTGCTCCGCCGGCCTGGAACGCAGCGGAGTGGGGACGTGATCACGGCAGAGATGTGCGCTCTGTCCTCGGCTTGCAGTGAAACCACCTCTGGAATGAATCTCAATTGTTTTTCTTAATCTTTCTCATTTTTTTCTTTTTTGTTTTAAACACAGGTTCTATATGGTTTTCTCTGACGGTGTCTCCTGGGGGCTTGTGTTTTCTCTGCTCTTTAGCACTGAATCACAGTATCTTACATTTATATGGTACCCAGAGGAACCCCAAGCATGCAGAAATTATAAGCCAAATTTTGCTCTTGGAAGCATGAGCTCAGCTCATACCAAAGTTAATGGGAGGTGAGCACAAACATCTAAAGAGAAGAATTTGCCCTTTCAGACAAAGAGGAATCGTTTCACCCACCGCTGAAGCGCAGCTGCCTGTGAGGCAAAACATGGCAAATGGTTAAAGGTTCAGACCTTGGAGGTGCTGATCTCTATCAGCTCTTGAAGACAACGAGACCTAAGGATAGTCAACACCCCAGCAGGGTGCTGAGCTGGGTTTCAATTGGCTCGAGGCAGTGTATCATCAATACACAACTTTCTTGGCTTTTATGGGCTAAAAATTAAAGAGCTCTTAAAATTAACTTTCTTTGTTTCTATTTTGAGCTGACTTGGACTTTTCAACTTGAAACATTTCATTTCAGGGCTTTCTAAGGCCAAGATTTGCAGACTGAGAAGGCTGAGTGGCGCCCTTGGGCGCTGGTGCAGAAACCACCATGGCAGAAAGCTGTGCTTGTTCTGTTTGCAGCGCTGATGGCAGAGTCATTTGGACATTCAGGAATTATACATCAATTTGGTTTTCTTGCTCTAAAGTCCCTCAGGTGGCACAGACAGTTCAATGCAGAGGGTGTTTAAGTTCCCTTCACTGGCACAAGCCAGGGTGTCAGGTTAGATGACAGTGGCCTGGGGCACATCCAGCTACCTGAAGTACTTCCTGCCTTTCCTCCACCACCTGATGGCTCTGAAAAGCACTGACACAGATCAGGGGTTTAAATCCAGAGTCCAGCACACCAAATACCAAAGAAGAAACTCCCTTCCCATGCTCTTGCTTTGCTTTGATTTTACTAGATACTAGAAATGGCTGAATTTCCAACTGCTCTGCCTGAGCTCTTTTTTGGATAACCCTCCCCCAAGATGCAATCCAGATGCATAGCCAAGTGCCTTAAACCTCCAAACTGACTAAACCAAGTTATATAAAATTTTCTGAGTTTGCAGAATTGAGTTGGGAGTCTCGAGAAAACAGGCGTGCTTAGGGGATTTCCAGCGCTTCCTCCTCCTCCTCCTCAGGCTGGCAGTATCACAGAGCAGCCTCTTCCCGTGGTGTTCTGGCACTCAGGGGCTCCATCCCAGCCAGAACAGTCATTTGCAAAGGTGCCCAAAGTTAAAAAAAATGTGGGGGAAAAAATATTATTTGGCCTCTTTAGCTCACAGAAGGCTTCTTTGAAGCACAGGACAAACTGGTGGCTCATTACCCAGGCAGGTTCTGCGATCCCCGACTCTTTGGGTGATGGTTCAGCCACAGACCTCTATGGAGAGCCAAGCACTGCAGGGACCCCAAACTCCAGAAGGCTTTGTTTCTTTCTGTTTCACTTGCTGTTTCACTAGTGGATGGGCTTTAACCAAAAGCTAAGAGCCATAATGAAGGAAAATTGGAATAAGGAGCCAGGACCAACTCTCACGATAGTCCTTCCGCTCTTTGTTAGTGTAATTAACACGCGGAGGGCAAACCTAGGCTTTGGGAGCACCTGAAGGAAGCCCGGGGGTTGCAATTCACGGCCATTCAACTACTCAGTGGCATTTGCTAGGACGGTTTTGCACTTTGCTAAATGCAAATGTAGTTCCACTCGCATTTCCAGAGGAGCTCTGCCTCTCTGCAAACTCAATGCTGTAATCCAAAACCAGGAGCCAGACTACCTAATAAACAAAGGAGCTTCATCCCCTCGCCAATCCCCTCTCTGAGCTCCGGAAGCACAAAATACCCGGCTGTGTTTCGAGGGGAGACGTCCGAGCCCAAGCGCCGAGCTCACGGGCAGTGCCCGGTGAGGGGCCCGGGGATGGCAGTGCCCGGTGAGGGGCCCGGGGATGGCAGCCAGGGCAGCTCGGTGAGCCCGGCCCGGGGCCGGCTGGGCGGGAGCTGCGGGCACATCCGGGGCTGCTGCGGCCTGGCAGGGGAGCAGAGCTCATTAGCGTGCAATAACTCAATCACCCGCTATCATCCCCATCTCCAGTCTCTAAGGCAGTGGGTTGGTTTTTCCGAAGGCCGGGGAGCCTCGCAGGTCCCAGGGGCAGCGGGAGGTGTGCAGGTGCTCCAGCCCCGGAGATGGGGCCTTTGTGCCGCTGGGCGAGGGCAGCCGAGCGCAGCCGTGCCCAGCCCGGGCCCGCCGGGCTCCGGGGCCCGCAGCGGGGCAGCCCTGCCCGGAGAGCAGCCGGGATGGCACCGCTGGGCACACAGACACGGGCTGGGATTGAACGAGGAAAGGCAAAACTGGCCCAGATCGTGGGGGTGGGGCGGGGAGGGGGAGCGCCTGACCTCGGTGTGACTCCGCAAACCCTAATGTCTATTTATCGTTGTCATTCTCGCTCTTTAGGCTTCCAAACGCGATGAACCAGTTTCTCTGAGATCATGTTTTAAATATACTGCCCCGGGGCTACTCCTTAAAATTCAAAACATTGGAGGACACACAGGGAGGGCGTTTCGAATCATTTTTGACAAGCAGAAATTCTCCTTGACAACCTGAAAGGTGAGCGCCGGGAAGCCCTGAAACCCACACACGGTGCAGCACAGCATCAGAACAAGACCACAAAAATGCAGTTTTCTTGTAAGACACTGCCTTTTCATCTGCACAATTTGCCAGCAAATCTGAACCACGTTGCCGAAGGTTTCAATGTTGGATAACCCCTCTGGAGCACAGCCTGCTTCAGCAACTGCAGACCTGGTGGTGCTGAGGGCCAGAAAGACTCAAAGCAAGCTAAGGAAAGGCTCACCTGATGGACGCTGTCCCTTCCCATCTCATGCACTGGATGTCCAGTGTCTCAGATTGAAAGGAAAAATCCAGGCAGATGGTGGTCTGTGGCCCCCCATCAGAGCCCTGTGGCTGGGTCCCTCCTCATCTGGGGCAAAGGCAAACTGGCACAGTTTAAAGCCATGACTTCAGAGTTCAATCAAAGCTCTGCATTTCTGCCAGCAGCTATCCCAGTGGACAGACCATATACCTTTAAGTGCTGCTCACTTGCCCTCTAAAATGGAGAAAATCATTTAAAAAAAAAAGAAAAAAAAAAAAGAAAAAGAAGCTGTCAGGAGTTATATTACCTGCAACAGCTGAATTTAATTAGTACAGCAATCACAACAAATATTTAAAAGGTCTAAAAAGCTGTGAAGGGAAATTTTCTTTCCTAGCAGAGACATGTGCCTCGCATGCTCTGTGCAGGACAGAGCTGCCATGAATGACTCATGTTGGAGATGCTTCACACAGCTGTGGGTTTTTGCAATCATGGCATGAGCTGGAGTATAGAGACAGGACATGGAGATTTTGTTACAAATCAGAATTTCGTCATCCTGTTGTCAACCCTTTCCAACCTGTTCCTGGATGTGCTGGCAGTGCTCTGTGTGCTCTGATCACTGCCATCCCTCCCTTAGCTCTGCCTCCAGCTGGGAGGGCAGTTGTTCCTCTTGATAAAACCTGAACAAAACCAGCAACAATAAGGAGAAGGTGGAAGATTTGCTGCTTCATGCCTGAGCACAGTGCAGCAGCCACCAGGGAGACAGCAGTCAGTCCAGGGGCAGCTAGGTCATCTCTGCCCCAACCCTGGGCTTCAGATGGGGCGGGTGAGGAGGCTGCTGTTCTCTCCCCAGAACACAGCCTGGATCAGGGAGAAAACAAAGATGTTTGGCCAATTGGGTAACAACGCCTTTATCCTTACCAGGTTTCCACTGTGTGTGTGTTTTCTAGAGCCTAAAAGATCAAGTATAATGACTCTCTCCGAGGGATGGGCACAGATCGCAACAGCACTGGCATTCCTTAAAAGCCTCATGGTAGGAAAATAGGAGAAAGGGTCCCACAGCCTTGGAACTCAGGTGACATGGGTTGTGGCAATGTCCCAAAATGTGAATTTGGGGCATCCAAAGAGTTCATTTGTGGTGCCAGCATGGTTCTGTAGCCCGCTTCAACCCACTGGGCTATTCCTCCTCATGCAGGCTTGCTTCTGTGTCCATGGCCATTGGAAAGGGCCATCATTACTGGTGCTGGGTGTCTCTTTTCCTGCCCTCTTGTTCTATTTTAAGGACAATATATGACACAGTATGTGGTTTAACATGTTCACATACCAAAAAATGGAGGGAGTATAAAAGAGTTATCTGTCTGGGGAGGAATTTTGCTAAAAGAGGAACCAGAGTAGGGTAAAAGAACTACAGAAATAGTTAACTTAAACACAACACAGTTTGGTGCAGCTTGGCTCTGCTCACAGCCAACACATGGGAACTCCGGGCAAAACCATATTGCACTAGTTACAGGCTCATCTTGTGGACTTAGAGATGGAAAAGGCTTATTAGGTCATTGAATCCATCCCACCTGCCAGTGAAGGATTGTTCCCTGCAGAATTTCCTCTATTGCTTTGTACAGTCCAATTTTAAATGATCCAAGCAATGTGGTCTCAGTGACTTCCTTGGGGAGGCTCTTGCACAGATATATTTTGTTTGACTCAATCCTTTAAATGGTTAACCCTTTTCTTTCCCAGTTTGTCTTGCATTTTTCATTCTGTTTCCACTCTCTGAAACATGGAAAGTTTCATTTTATGTTTCCCTTGTTCTGTACTTACACAGTTATGGTCATACGCTACTGGTGCTGCCGGCTCTGAAACACAGCATCATCTCCAAGAGCTAAAAACATGACAATGTATTGCACAAAACCCCCAAATTTGCTTTAACCATCTATGCCAACAAGCTCCTCAAAGCCAAGAATCATTCAGGACATTCCAGCACAACATAATTATCAGGTGGATGCTCCAGTACATCCCTGTTTGGTGGAAAATCAACCCGTTTCTAGCTCAATACATTTCATTGTCACCATTAGGATGTAAAGCCAGTACAGTTCAGAGCTTAATTTGAACACTGGCAAACTCATCACAGATTATCCCTGTTACTTTGGTACCTAAGGGCAAAATTTAACTAGGGACAAGCCTGGCTTATATTTTGCCCATCTCAGTGGAAGTGATAGTATAATAATAATTCTAGATAACAAGGTTAGTGCTAGATATCAAGACCTGGCTCTTCATTGTTTCAGTCTTTCTCTAATTACTTCTTTTGGCATTTCACTGTGAAGTGCACCATCAGCTCACAGGGCTGACACAACTCAGCTCTCTTGGCAGAGTGGGAAATCAGAGCCGTGATGCCATGGAGGAGGAAGACACTGACACGGGGGTCTTTAATGGAGCCTTTGGGATTTTTTCTTCACATTGGAAAAAGCAAAGAAATCCAGGACATGCAGCTCTGTGATTTGAGGAGCTGCAAAGATGGAATACAGACAAGGAGGATGATGTACAGATTACAGAGCAGTGTCCATCCCTGCAACACCAAGGACATAGCAAAAGGTGTTGCAAAACTTTGTTGGTTTTCCTCAAATCAAAGGCCAGGGATTGCTCCATTAATCTCTTAATCCACAGGATTTATAGAGATTGTGCAGTTTCCTTTCTAGAAAGGAAATTTGCACAGATAAAAGTAGTATATTTTATCAGACAAACTGATGCAGATGAGAACAATCTACCAAGCCGTGGGGTCTAGAGGATAGGCTATGTAAGACACTGTGTCTTAAAGGCTTGGGGTTTTCTTCCCCCAGCCCATTGTGATTTTAATATCAGACAAGTTATATTCCTCAGACATAATATGCATATATTTATATACATGCTAGTATGTTGAGATTTTGTTGCTGCTGTTGCTTCGGAGGCCTTTTCCCCAGACACCTGTTGATCAAACACTGGAGGTGTCATGCCTAAAGACATTCAGTTCCTGGGTATTTCAAGGAACAGTTTAACTACTTCCCAGCAGCAACCCAGATCAATCCATTCCATGCTGATTTAGTTGGTGGAGAATAATGTTCCTCACGAGATGAAGAAGCTAGCCAGATGACCACCTCTGGGCTTTGTTTTCCTCACCAATAACACGGAGCTGGTGTGGCACAGTAACTCAGAAGGGTGGGAAGCAGAGGCTTTACACTGACTGTGCTCCATGTCCTGCAAGGACCAGCCCAGCTGATTCCCCCATGGCTGATCCCATCCCTGCTGATGCTTCTCTGGCTTAGGGCTGGGTTGTGCTTGGCCATGTCTTTGTGTGAAAGGTGGTTTCTCACTTGAGGTAAGCAAGAGAAAATTATCCAAAACCACAACCTTCCACTGGTTTTTGTTTGTTTGTTTGGCAACTCCCAAACCACACAGCCTATATTTAGAGGGAGGATCAGGAAGTGGTGGAGAGGGAAAGCTGGAAGGTAGGTGTAGGTGAGAGGCAGGTAGGGGAGGGGACTCCCAGGTGGAAGTGAAAAACAAGGCAGGAGCCAGACTTGGCAAGAGCGAGCTCAGTACCGGCCCCGGGGGCGAGGGGCTGCCAGCAGGATGGGAGGGGAGCAGAGGCATTGCAGGGGAGATGCCAGGTGGAGAAGGGAGAGGGGAGATGAGGTCAGGGAGGTACTGGTGGGTGGAGTGGGTCCCATGAGGGAGGTCACATCCAAGAGTGCAATTTTATATAAGCCAGAGAGAGTGATGAATTATCCTGTTTAGTGCAGCACAGATAGCAGAGAAGGAGGCTGAGGCTGTCTCTGACTCAGGTTTCCTTATTCTGAGCTTGCTAAAAGATCACCTTTTACTGCCTTGTCTACAGCCAAACAGATAAATAACCCCATGCCTCTCCCCCAGGCTGGCTTATCATAAGGGTGTGAGTAAGCCTTGGTGCCTGGATCCAAATCCACACTCCCAGCCTCCCGGGATGTCCATCACGCTATTCCGTTCAGACCTACATGTATCCTCAGGATTGAGCATATCCATGAACCCTACACCACTTTCCATGGGAGACCTCAGTGTTCAGAGGGGCCTGCTGCAGGCAGAGGTAACCCCACGGACTGCTGTGGGCTAAATAGTCAGAGAAGCTGTCCAACAGATGAAAGGAGTTCCTCATGTGTAGCAGGATCCTTCCAGACTTCAGATCCAGTTGTTGATCAGTAATTAATTCCATCACCTAGCGATGGTGGTGTCCCAAGCAAGGACCAGTTTTTGGGTATTGAGCAGACCAAATCTGTTGCCAAGAACCAAACACTGCTGAGCTCCTCACCATTGAGCAGACAACAGCTCTCCCCACCTTCCCCGACCCCTCCTGGTTTCACCCAAAGCAGAGTCTGCTTTAAAGCACTGTCTCTTTATTCCCATACAGATCTGGAGGTGGGGAACAGGGTGGTAGCAACATCCTGACCTTAACGTGAGAGATGAAGCACTTTGAGGCTCGTGCAGGAGTCGATGTGAATGGATGGTAGTGGTAAAGACTTGAGAATGGTGTAAACACTGCTGCTGCAAACTGACAGCTCTGTGTGGGTGACCCACTAAGCCAACAGGTCTCACCAGCTCCAGGATGTGCAAGCATCTCCATCCAGAGCTAAATCAGTGAATCCAACCTATGGGGCTTCATGTGCCCCCTTCCACTCCAGTCAAGTTTGAAGCCTCCGAAGGTTCCACCAAACTCCAGAGGTTTTAGCATGGCTCCAGAGGTTTTAAGGACCCAGGAGCCAATGCCCTCACATGCACGTGTAACACAGCACAGCAAGTGGTGATAACAAACCAGTGGATGAAAAGCATGCTGCTTCTACATTGCATAGGATGAAATTAGTAATGTGTTGATAAAATCCACTACCCTTCAGGTAGAAGGTACCATCCTTCAGCTGAGATGCAGTAGTAGCAATTTACAATTTGGGATGGTACCAGGCCTCAGGGTACAGATCACCAGGCACCATAAGCCAATCAGGAGTTCCTGACCTGATGCAGAGAAGGACCAAATGTTCTCCATCATTTCCAAAGGAAACAGCAGAGTCAGCACAATCCTACCTACACCCAGGCTCTGGTGAGTCAGCTCCAGATTGGAAAATTCCATTACCACCCATGGAAACCTGGTCAAACAATGTCCCAGGTCACACAGGGACTGCATGGGAGCCCAGGCTGCCGCAGTGCACACTGTGCCTGCCTGGGTCAGGCAGAGGCTTCCCAAAGCTCTCAAATCCACCCAATTCAATAATGCAACTTCTTGGCCCAGCCAGGCTCGGAGGGAGAGTGCTGGGCACCACCTACAACCAAGCTGGCTCTGAAATTGGGGTGTTTTGGGCTGCTGCACAGTGTGCCGTGGAAATACCGAACATACCACGCAAAGTGCTCTGCATCTCAGCCCTCACTTGGCTGGAGGTAGAACTCTTCCCAAAGCAAGTATTCCAGGCTTGCATATAAATTAAAGCTCATAAATCAGTAGAGAAAAAATCTTCTCTATGGAAATGGCCAGCTTGTTAGAAGGGAGTTAAAGGCTGCAGACGGATTCAAGAGAGCCTTCCTGGCTGTCAAGAATGCACGAGGCAGCAGAGTTGTTTGGGTTGGGAGCACGAGTTGGATTTTTCTCCCCTCTTTTGAGGACAATGAAATGTAACAGCTTTCCTTCCCCTCTGAGCTGGTCTGAGCAGTGTGAGCTGGGAGACAACAGCACAGATAACATCTCTGGAAATCATGAAGTGACTGAAGAATGACTGAGGAGTTCTGAATAACTAAATAAAGCCCTCTGTGTTTTCTTTAGCAAGTAAAGAAAATACTTTTAGCATTTTAGTGTGACTTTTGGGGTCAAGGGGGAATCTCAAGTCCAAATACAACAAACTGGTGTGGAAATTACTGCCAAGAGTCTGATAGGCTGGGAGCTTGCCTTAAAGCTCAGATGAGAGAATACCGCTCACTGAAGGCAGGCTGAGTCTGAGGTTTTGCTCAGATCATGGGAATCTTGGCATTCCTGGAGGTGCTTGCTTTTAAAAGGTTGAGTGTACCTCAGCAGCCCACAGGAAGGGCAGGGACTGAGCTCCAGTGCTCCCCAGAGAGGGAGAACACCCTGGGAATGGTGGCAGGTCTCATGTCCAGCAGCACTTCCAGGACACCAAGCACAGAGTCACTATTCAGCCATCTGCAAACACTTCCCTGACACGAAACATGTCTTCCCCTTGGGAATCCCAGGTCCACTTCAGAACACCTGAAAATGAAATGTTCCCAAAGTGTTCACCATGGGACAGCACTGAGAAGCTCCACCCAGTACCCAGCACAGACCATTGCATCTGGGGCAACCCAGCACATCTGGTTTGAAACCATTCTGCATTCACCAGTTTCTTCCCCAAACAGGAGCTTTCAGGTTTCCTTCTGTGTGCCATAATGAGAGCAGCAGCTCTCCCAGCACCAGATGGGAGATGGAAACAGAATGTAAAGGAGCACATAAGCACTGACTCCAGAGAGATGTGAGCTGGGAGGAACTAAAAGGCTCAATAAAGAAGCAGGAAATTAAGAATTCCTATTTCTCAGCTTCCTGACTTTTGATGCATTTACTATTGGAATTGCCATCTCTATCCCTCCCACTAGAAGTTCTAACCTTTGTTTGGCTTGTGCTGTTAATTCCAGTGCTATAGTCTGAATAAAGTCAATATTAATAATTCTAGCTTCAAATACACATTCAATAGATTTTTGAAGAGGATTCTTTGTTTGCTGAGGTGGTAAATGAATAGTTACATTAGTACATCCACCAGAGACCTATCAGACCTGGTTCCTGTTTCATATACCCTGTCTTCATCAGCCTGGGTGGAACAACCCTGCTGCCATGAAGAGCAGAAGAGCACTTTAGAAGCATCACATTTATTTCTTAAGCTAACAGTGGTACTGCTGAAGGATGTGAGGCTTTTGTTAGCCCAGTACAGCTGGAGAAACAGACAAGCTTTCAAGTGCACAAGTGCTTCTTCTGCTTTCCTGGTATCACCACAGTTAGCCTAATAAAAGCCATGACCCCTCTCTTCAAAATGGTCTTTGTTACTCATGACATTCAGTCAAATGAAAAGACGATTACAATAAATAGCATGTGGGTTTTGTCTTCTTTTCTTCTGTTTCATTACTGTGTCTGCAAGTGGGGGGCACCAAGGATTCTCAGAGAATTTCCTGTGCCTCCTCTAGTGTGGAGCCTTATCAGGAGCCCTTCTGCTCCCAGAGCCAGCCAGCATCTGACACACCGTGTCCCAGGTACCACAGCACAGCCTCCTGTGGCAGAGTATCCCCTGCATCTGCTCAGCTCACAGTCATTTCCAGCCACCTCAGGTTTGGCCTAAACCCCAGTACATCTGCTGGCTTAGAGGTACCTCAGCAAAGTAGCTTAACAAACCAAAGTGATTGGTTTTAATAAGAATCTTGGCTTGTTTTGACAATGCACGGAATCTTCACGTTGGCACTACGAATGATTTTTTAGGAAAATGTATGCAACTTTGCAGCCCTCAGCAACTAAATCCCCTCTTCTCTTCATGGAAAGGGTTTCCTGGCTATCTGCTTTCTGATGGATTCCAAGTCTCTCGCAGCTGTTTGTTGTCTGGGCTGGAAACACTTTCACATGGAGCTCAGAGTGCCCCCGCCGTGTGCCGTGTGCGGGCAGGGGCACAGGGCACGAGGGGCACACCCTGTCGTCCCCCCCCCCACTTCCCAACGTGCTCCCAGAGTGTGCAGGGGCACGGAGGGACCCCCTGCTCCCTGCTCCCGGCCCTGTTACAGGCAGTAGCAAAACTCACGGAGTTCAAAGGCATTTCATGCTCACTGAGCATTTTTCAGCAAGAAATCTGAGATTAAATAAACTTGAATCCACTCTGAGGAGAAAGCAGAAGATGGAGGGTGAGGAGCTGGCTCTCAGTTGCACAGCACGATCCCGGTGTACCTTGGAAAAGTCCCAGGTGAGGTGCACCTCAAACCCACATCTGGCCACATGTCCCTGCGGGGCCGGGTTTGTGCCTGTTGGCAGCGCTGTGGGTTTCAGTGTGCTGGTGCCACGGCTGCCAGCCTGCTGCACACCCCACAGTCACCTGAGATGCTTGCTAGCCTTTTATCCCAGAGGATTGCTGAGGGGGGGGTTTACAGTGGATTCACATATTTTCTCTATTTCCATCCATAAAAGATGACCCGTTAGCACCAACAGAAATATCCAGGTTTCAGTGAGTACAGGCATGAAACCCTGCCTCTCTGGAAAGAGCTGAGCTGTTCACTAGCAGAAGGCCACATTCCCCCCTAGTGCTAAAGAAGTAGGGCCCTGAGCACATCAGCACCCTGAAAGGTGGCTGTGAGCACTGCTCATCCAGGACTTAGCACAAAAAAATCCAACTGCTTGATATTTTCCCTCTCCCTAACAACTCTGCCTCTGCAGGAAAAAGAAAATATTTGGGTCACACAGCTGACTGAAATGTCATTCCCACAGATGAGAGCTGTTTGTGCAGTCTCAGTGATGGAGCAAGCTGGAAATGCCTGTCCTGGGCAGCCCCCACATCTGAGCCCCAGACAGCAGCTGAGTGCAGGTGAGCTGGGAGGTTTTATTCTGGAGTGAAACCATTCCCCAGAGCTGGGGTAAGGTGTGTGCTCAGCTTCCAGGCTGGGATTCACCATCACCAGGCTCCAAAAGGTGCTGGTGCTCCTGCAGATGTGCAGATGTGTCCAGGGCATGGAGCCCTCTGCCCCAGTGTGCCTCAGAGCTAAACTCTACTGACTTCCTGAGACAGATACAAGCCCAGTGTGGTTTGGAAAATCCTGCTAGATACCATTCCTCATCTTTAGGTGACCAATACTTCTGAAATCCCATCCCAAACACCCTCAGAGACTTTGGATAGTCTGCACGTAAGTCTTTCCTGGGCTGCCCAGTTGAAAGTCACCGTGGCTTTGCTGGAAAACTTTCTAGGTCAGGTCTGACTTAGGCCTGTCCTTGAAAAAGCCATGGAACTCTCGAGCTGAGAATGCTGCAGTGGCAATTAGCACATCTCTGCTGTAGACAAGACAAGTCCAGGACAGATCTGAAAGCTTGAGAGACAGACATACAAGAGTGTTATGTCCTCTGTCTGAGAGCTGAATTCCAGGGAGGGTGGAAACAGCAATGTAGGACAGCTGTGAGTTTGCTTAGTATTAATATAAAATATAATGGTAATTCAAAACAGAATCTTTTGGTACAGATCTGAACTACACAAGCCAAGTTATGAAATGATATTAGCAGCTGGATCTGAGGAGCAGCTGAGAGTAAGCTGGCCAGCAATTGCCATATGTCTCATCTAAAGAGAATATTTAAATAAGTAAACACAATGAGTTAATAAATACATGAAATAACTTTGCAAGATAAGCACCTAGTGGTGTGGCAGGTCGTCAGAATGATCACATCCAGGGGAAACCCTGAAAGGGAAAAATGTATATGGCACAAAGCTGGATATTTTTTGAGTATTCAATTGACTGAACAGCATAACCCAGAATGGTGAACACTTATGATGATCCTTATCTGCTGGCAGGTGAGAGGATCCTGTTGCCATTGCCAAAGCCTTAACTCATCTTGGAACTATAAACTGAAACCTTTTAAAGACCTTCTAGCTACATCCCTGTGTAGGCAGAAGGGGCTATCATTTTACCAGCATCAAAGGTATAGAAAGTCATGCTGCTTTCCAGTAATTCCCTGATAACACCTAGAGGGTGAAACAAACCTGCTGGTGGTCTACTCTGAACTGGAGGAACAAAAAAATGCTAAACACTGACTCTGGGAAAGAAACTATTCCTTAAAAACAAGCCAGACAGATCCAGTGTCCTGAATCATCTTAACTTGTGCATGTATCTAAATGTCTCCAGCAAGGGCCTAACCTACAGAGGATTTCAGGATCTGACCCAAGGGAAGCTCTTGAAGGACCACCAGACTTCAGGGGTTTTATTAAGAAATCTCCCCCCCTTGAAGAGCAGATTGAGGGCTTGAGCATGAGGTCAATGGCTTCCAATTGCTCCACATCCACAGCTCCCAAACACATCCAACCCCCTGAGCAGTTCCCTCTGACTCTGAATCACATTCTTTTATTGACAGAGGAGGCAGAATATTAATTGCATACCAAGGACATTTTTGCACAGAATTTTTTTGTAATCTCAGCATGTCCCTAGAAGATGTCAACAATTTGATTCTAATAGGCTCTGGCAATGCATGTACTATCAGTTTATCAGCCTCAGCTTTTTTGCTTTGGGTGGTACAAAATGGTACTGAAAATTAACACTGCTATTAATAATAGGTGCTCAAAGTGATACTTGCAGTCATTTTAGAAAGGTTCAAAGCCCAAGTTTATTTTGGCTCTCTAAACTAGATCACATAACACTGTTCTGATTTAGAACAGGACCTTGCTTCAGTTCTTACATGGGTGGGTTCAAACAGGACTGACCATCTCAAAGATGCACAAGCTGAATCCTCCTGACTTCATTCTTGTTTGCTCTCCTTTCATGCAGGACAGGATAAATTGTGTCATTCAGTAGAATCAAACCACATCTATTCAGGTTTCCTGGGGTTCATTTTTAACAGGTGTAAAATCCCTGTTTTAACATAAAGCAGCAGTGCCTCTCTCCAGCAAATCTTCCACCAGTGAGAAAGGTTTACTCCATGAGGGCAAAGAGCTGTGTCAAGACCTGATACATAAAAGCAGGTCTCACCAACTATCAATATCACTTTTTCCTTGCCCCTTGTGAGTAATTATGAACAAAGTTAAATTTTATAGAGGCTGGTTGTGATGGGTAGCAGATGAAATGGTTGTGATGTTTGGAGGATAAGTTCTTTAGTATTCAGTCTGATTGGCAGAAGCTGCACAAAATAATTCAGTTGCCACCCCATCATCCTCTCCCCGTTTTGCTCCCTCGTGGGCAGCTGCACATCTGCCAGGCAGGGGAGGCAGAGGAGCTCTGCACCATGGGGCTGTGCTTGGGTTCACTACACCTTCCCACCTCTCTCAGCCGTGAGCCAATAACATGAAGGCTCCACACCCCCAGCAACAGCCCTCAAAGGTAATTTGCACTTTCACAGCCTGGTTTGAAGTTGCAAAGCATATTGAGGGAGCTAGTTAACGATACAGACAGGTATCAAATATATGCAAGTGCATAAAACAGAGGAGTAAAATGGCTCGAACCAACCAGACAGAGCAGTCAGCCCAAGAGCACAAACACAGAAATATGATGGGTATGAAATCATTGGGAACCAATCAGTAAGCTCCAACTTCTAAAGCAATTTCATAATTGAGTAATGGGACACAGCAGGGTCTGAACTATTGTGTATTATAATCTGAATGGAATGCTGTGAGAAGGCTGGAGCAATCTGATCGCACCGAGACCTCGCTCACAAGAAATGCCTTTGACATATTTCCTTAAAGCGCAGCAATAAGAGCAGAATAACTGCTTGTTAATGACACCCTGATGGGTTGTCTGCAGCACTGAAACTGAGATAGCATAGATTGGAAAGCATGTGCCTCTCCTTGGCTGGAGTTAACACAGCAGCCCCCACAGACTGCCCACCCACTGCAGCCCTAATCGCCGGCGTGCCTGTACAATCACCAGTTTCACTTCACTACATATTTCCTCCCCCAGAACCTTGCTTATAAAACAAGAGGCTCTAATAATCTGAGATGATCCCACGCCAGCCTCCTGTCATGGCACAGTGCTCCTGCTCCGTGCTGCCCAACCCATGGCTATCTGCACAGCTATGTTAGCTGGGCTCTGTTCCTTTCCAATTTTCAGTCCTTCCTTGGATACATGTGCACTGACTCCACCAAGGAAATATAACCTCTTTCTGGTTTAAAAGACATCACCCATTCTGCCTTCTCTTCACCCCTTCCCTCTGCTCTACTTGCAGACAAGCCTGGAAAGAGGCAAAAGTTGGGCTGTGGAAGAGTTTGACAGTAAGGATGGGTTTGGGTCTGGATCCCAGGAGGTGCTGGGGGAAGCAGGGCAAACCCTCAGCCTGCTGTTGGGCAAAGACTGGAACACATCTCTCTCGTTCACATCTCCTTCACAGATGTGCTCTAATGTGGACAGGGCTGTTCTGGGGCAGCAGACCTTGTCCTGCTTCCTGTGCTCCAGGCCAGCTGGGACCACAGTGTGGAGGGGGAGAGGGTGCAGCTTTCTGGGGAGCAAGGGACAGGCTTTGCTGGAGAAAGTTGAGCGGGGGCAGCAGCTGTGGCAGAGTTTGCATCACAATGGCAAACTGGGAGGCTTCTGAAAGAGTCAGGAAGTGTGACCGTGCTGGGGACCAGACTCACAGCCAAGCCTCAGAGGTTGTGGGAGCAACACAAAGACTGGGAGCCAGAAGAGATCTGTGCAACCCATTGAGCCAGCCACTGAACCTTCTTCGGTTGCAAGAGACCCCCTTTTCTCCCTCAGAGAGCAGTTTTTGCTTTCAGTGCTTACTCTGTTTCAAGAAGCAACCTTGAGCACTCTTGCTCTTTTATAGCATTTCCACACTCTGAGAAGACGTCAAATGGTGCTGCAGCAGTTGGGTTGAGGGCTCCAAGAGCCTGACATGCTCCATCAGCCAAAGCCCCAGCAGGCAAAGAACAGGGAATGAGGGAGATTTTCAAAGAGTTGAAGTGTTCCTGGGGACAGTCGAAGGAATTCACATTGCAGAACCAGATTTTTGTAGGTCACTGAAGATACAAGGAAGCTCCAGCTGGGAGTTCATAAATGGGTTTCTAGGCCTGGGAACTGATGGCAGCACCACAGGACTGAATGTCCCAGGAGCTCCACTCTCAGCACCTCACTGTGACAGGTGGCACCTGTGGCCCACCCAGACATGTGGTGGCTCTGGAGGAGAGATGGGCATCTGGGTATTTCCAGGGCTTAGGAGGCAGGAACAGAGCCAGCAATGAGAGCTGCAGTGGACAAACCAACACAAGAGAATGAAAAGAAAGTGGGAATTGGGCTTGGAAGCTGGAAAGGCACTTTCAGAAAATTCATCCCACATAATTCTAACCCTTTAAATACCAGGCTGCCTTCTCTCCTCTGCCCAAGAAGCTGTTTTCATACAACCTGTTAAAAATCCCTTGCTAAATTCTGAGTTTACAAGGATGCAGCCCAAAGCTCAGTCAGGCTTGTTGCCCAAGGAGTTACTGGACAGGTTTGTTCTCTGAATGGACAGATGTTGAGCCAATATTGAAGAGTCTCAGCAAGCATGATGAATACCTATAGCCAGGAGCAAACCTATCCTAGAGTATTCCTGTCCTTTCAGATGAGGAAGGTCCTCTCCACGGACCTTCCAGGGCCTGCCAGTGCCAGCAGGAAAGCTCCCTGGGTTTTAGAGGGATTTAATCAGGTCCATGTGAGCTGTGTGCACGCATGCAAGACAGCCTGGACTTGGACTATCAAACACTAACAACAAACTACTCACTAATAAGCTCCAGAGCAAGATTTCCTTTCTTTTCAGAGATTATTTTTTTAAAAACCTTCCAAATAAGAAGTTTCTCAAAGAAAAATCCAACCTTTTCATATAGACAACTCACATACTGGAAAAAAAGGCATCATTGCTATTTAGATTATTCATTACAAATTACCCACCTATTTCTTGCTACCAGTGGTCCTTCTTGTATACCTGGAGCTGTGGAAAAGCTAGGGTCACCTCAGAGAAGGGTCACTAAATACAGTCCTCGGGGTATCAAGCCAGATGAGGATGATGGTGGGACCTCCTGACCTGGCATTTGTCACATGTGCACCAAAAATCTCCTTTTTAGCCCATTGGTTGTCTTTCTGCCCAACTCTAACCTTCAATCCACATAAAAAGGCAATCAGGAGAAGTTATCCAAGATGTTCCCAGCAAATCAGCATAAACATTTTAAAAAAGAAAAAAAAAAAAAAAAAAAAGAGCACCTGTTTATCTCCTAAGGGTCAGCAGAAGTAAACAATAGAACTTCACTGCAAACCAGAGCCTTGTAGGTTTCCCTCTTGCAGTGCAAGCTCTGTGTGAGTGGTGTCCTCACATGTGCTGGGATGCTGCTGTTCACTGTCCATGTCCAAGGGCTGTGTCTGGCAGGTAACAGCTTTCATCTCCCCCTCTCCAGGTACTAATGCCATATCCCAGCCCACGGCATGGCCAAGCTCCAGCACAAACCCACCCTGATCTCCCTGGGGTCACAGCACTCCAGAGCCTTAGGGTTCACAAATGAGCACAGCTCGTGTCATTGCAGACTTGTATTCTACCTTCCTCAGGCATTCAAAAAAGGTCTTATCTCCTACCATGAATCTATCACACACATCTCCCAGCTGTGAAACTCTTCAGACAATTCCTCCTGTTGTGCAATAGTCTGAATGAACAACACTTGAAGAAACCACAGAGTGGGGGGATGTGCTACGTCTGTTGTCTTCCTACATTTTCCCAGTGTAGCCATGGCCAAACTGGGCCATGCATGTGGGTACCTGTGACAGCTGCAGCTCCTCAGGTTGGACTGAGTCTGGCTGAGTTTTCCACCTAGAGACAAAGCACCACATGGTTATGTACCCAAAAACAGGGCACACATTTTTGTGATGGACAGCTCTTCTTAAGTGTTACGTTATTTTTTTTTAGCACTTCAGGTATATAATTTGACTAGTTTACAAGGAATTACTGGAAGTGAGGCAGTTGTGGAACTCAGCATGCTTGTTTCCTCTCGCTCTGAAGCTGACCACAGAACAAAGTAGGCTTTCAGACTTAGCAGATAGTTAAGATTCATGTGCCATGGATGCACATGGAATCACCTAAGAGGAGATCAAGTGTCAGTTTGAACCAGCAATTCCTCAGATCTGATGCTCTCCTTTGGTAGATGCCTGTCTAGCAGAAGACACGAGCACATGTTCCAGGAGGTCTGTTCCAGAGAACAGCTCCTCTCACTATTTTCCTCCTGCTTCCACATCTTACATCTGCTTGGAATTTAGAGGCTGATTTAGGACCTAACTCTGGCTCCGGGCGAAGGCATCCTGACTTGTCAGTCTCTTTGATGGCTGCTGCGAGAAGCCTTGATAACAGCTTGGGCTGTGTCCACTCTGCAGAGGCAGCGCCTGGTGCGGGCCATCTGGACACTCCCAAGGTGCCAAACGCTGTCGTTCTTGTCCAGCCCAGCTTCCTGCTCCAGGCAAATGGTATTTGATGAGTGGCTGCTCAAGCACTGGGGGTTTGACCCTCGCGTGTGTCCAGCCCTCCCCAGCAGTGACATGGTCTGCTCATCAGCTGTTGACTCAGTTTGCAATAGAGCCAGCTGAAAATTTTTCAACAGAGCGATTTCTCATCCAGTAAAGTCTATTTAAAAATCAAAATATTTCTCGGCAGTTTGTCAATTTCAATGAAATTTTACACCAGGAGAATGTCAAAACACGGTGTTTCATCACCACGGCGCTGGTTCCTCTCAATGGCATTGACATGCTTCGTTTCATTGCAGTCTTTTTGCTTCCACTACTGCATAGAGCTGAATATTGACCCAAACCTTCTGGAGATTTTACATTTCCCACTTCCTAATGTTAGTTTTTCCTGATTTTGTATAATAGGAAAGTAGAAACAAATCACTTAAATAAGGCTTTCTTTTCTGAACAGTTCTTAAATTTACATTTTGTGGGAAACTTCCAAATTTCACCTTTTTATCTTGATTCAATAACAAAAGGAGCTGGGGAGTGTCAGAGCTTCTCCTACAGGAAATTCCACCTTCTGAGCAGCTCCCATTAACACCCAGCCTGACCCAGCTGCAACCCTTGGGTCTGTGGGAAGGTCCAGGGCAGATTTGCTTCCCAAGCCCAGCAACAACCAGAGAACACAACTGGCAAATCAGCCCTTTGTGAATCATCACAGCTCTGATGGAGCCTGTCCTCCGTGCAAGGAAAATGTACCTCAGCAACAGAAATAAGATATTAAATCAAATCAGACACAGCTTGAAATATTTATCTACTGTTCTGGGAAGAGGGATTGTAGTGGAACAAATCCTCAGAGTTATTCTACTCCTAAGATGGAAAGAAGAAAAGAAAATCTGAATGCAGTTTTACCAAAAAATGAGGGAGATGACACACAACTGTGAAGAAACTCTGGCCACTGAAGTGTCATATGACACTGAACAGGCAGCCTCCCCACAGGCTGAGGAGCTAGAACCCACACAAGATAGCTCCAAAACCAGAGGAAACACTTGCTGGTGTAAGTCACAACACAAGTGCTTGTGAAACACGAGGCTGCTCAATGCAGATCTGGGTGAGATTTAGCCACTCTCCTCTTCCAGGGCAGCACTCTTGGGTCAGAGATGCTCCATTCTTTCTGAAGGTGCCCAGTGACTGCTGGAGCTCATCTGCCATCTGCCTTAGCCCTGTTTCAGATGCTGCAGCTCCTTGCTGTGTGTTTGATGATAACTTGGCAGGGCAGGAAGCAGAGGATGGGTGACCATACACACTGTGGCACCATGGGGTGACAGTCATCTGCAGAAAGACAGAGGAGCATGAGCTGGCAGGATGAGACGTGATCCAAACCACTGGTTCCACGATTCTCTAGAGGAGCCATCCCAGAAATCCAGTAGCACCCATGGGATTGTTTGCCTCAAAAAAGGCTTCAATCATGTTCCAGGGGCAGTTTCTAGGATCACCCATAAAATTACTTCACCTCTGCAAGGCAAACGGGGGTTACAGTCCTAGGAGATGAAGAACCTGGCCTGTAAGACAATTTAAAGTATCAGCTTGGTTGATCTTGACCAAATGGCTCCAGTTCCCTCAGCCTTTGCTCCTACACCCACCAGCATTCTGTTGCACCTAAGCAGGTTACAGCCTTTGGATCCCATTCAAGAGAAATGTGTCCAGTCTGTGACTTGCTCTTCTCTCCACTTCTCTCCAGCCTTTTCCCTGCTCATCCAGCTGGAGATGAGTCCAGCTGTGAAATGACCACACTCCCAACACAAAGCAGGGACAGTGAGTTTTCCCTCTCATGGGTGCCCATTCCCAGCCAGAGGGTTACGAACTGCAAGGTTAGATCATAAGTAAAACAGGGTGGGAACTTCCTAGCAGAGCAAGGAAGCCTCTCAGGGCAGTCTCAGTGCAAATAAACAAACAGTATATTTCAAACGTGACTGATGTGGAGCCCCAAATATTTGAGGCTGGGTACCCTGAAGCAGAGCCCTGAGGACCAGAGGCCCCTCTGAAATGCAGTGATTGGATCTCATGTGAAAGCAGAGCGCAAAGTGACAGAGCCAGGCTGTGGTTTTGCAGCTGCACTGGCCTGGGCGATGAAATCAGGCCCAGACAGGAAGCAGTTTTCCTCAACAGTAAGCTGCTATTTTTACCCATCTCAGTTCTCCAATCAAAGAGACATTTGGAGTCAGTGGACTCTGTTCTGCTGCCTGTCACGACAGCACCAATGTCTGGAGTAGGGCTGGGCAATGAGCACTGCTGGCTCCCCTCTCTATCAGTATCCCTCTGCTATCTCAACACACCCCTGATCATCTCAACACCTCCCCTGAAGATCTCAACTGCTCCCTGGTCATAAACGTTGTCTCCAAAGGTCCGATCACTCAGGCCTGAAGTCCAGTGGCTGCATCTGCCCTGTGGAAGAGGACAAGTTGGATTTCCCATGGATCAAACGGCCCAGGGCGAGCACAAGAGGCTGCAGCAGCCTCATCAGCCACTGACCCTGCTGCTGCACCACCCAACACACAGCGTTAGCCTCCAGGAATTACGGAGGAGGAGCTGCAGGGCATGGATGTGTCCAGTGCTTTCCTATCTCAGCTGCTATGTGAGGATCTCATGTTGCTATTTATACTTGGAGGCGATGGTTTCCTTCAGCTCCTGCGTGTCCTGGCCCTGGTCACAGCCCTGGCTCCCACCTCAGGGCTGCAGCTGGGTTGGGCAGTGCAAGCAGCTCCATCTGCCACTTTGTGCAAGGTGACAGCTCTGTTTATTCCCCAGTTCTCCTTCTCCCCACCCCACAGCAGCAATGTGGGCTGAGGGAGTGGCAGCACTTCCCAAATCCCAGAGCAATAGATCTGGAGTGAAGTCACTAATAACTGCTGCTTCACAGGAACGAGCTGGAAAATAGAGCTCGGAAGGGGGAACAAGCTGTTTATGCCAGAACCACTGACATCCAGTAACACCAAGAAGCAATGAGGGGGAACATTACCATCCCCTTCTCCAGTGGTTGATTTTCTCCCAGTTTCAGTACTTGTCTGTGGGAAATGTGAGCTCAGCTGGAAGAAAGTGAAGCGAGATGGGCAGGGGTTTGCAGCTCTGGCAGCAAAGAGCCCCTGGCCCTAAGTCCCACCAAGGGCTGAGGCAGCTCCCTGCGGATCTGTGCCATCCTCCTCCCCACCAGGCACCATTACGGGCATTCTTTCAGCTCTTTGCTTGATGTCTGTGCACATGCAGTGACCAGAACATCCCATTACACCTCCCTAACACTGTCACTGTCCTTTTCAGCAGAAGTTTAATAGCAGAAAATGCCCTGTTTCCAGCTCTTTCCAACACTCCAGGCCGAGCTCTGTCTCCCTTGCTCACTGAGGACCCTGCCACACTGCACAGACAAATCGGGAAGCTGAAGACTAGACTTAATGAAAACATATAAATTAACATATGCCTCCTAGGGGGGTTGTTAGGCTCAGCTCATTAGTGGTTTAAAGCATATCCAATGCTCTAAGTTATTTATTTGTTTGTATTTTTGCAGCTGTCCTTAGTTTTCTTAGGTCAAGTAGAGGTGTGAGGTCCAAAATAGCATCGGGATGGCTGAGCTTATGTTTCCAGCCCTGAAAAAACAATGAAGTGCTAATAAAAAAAAAAACCTTGTGAGAAAGATTTCACTCCAAAGCTCTTTGCAAACAACACACACAACAACATGGAAATGCAGGAGCCTCTGCTCCCCGGGGAGGGGAGCTGCTGCCAGCTACTTTGGGAGGAGAAATGGAATCTCGGTGGCCTGGAGAGAAATTTTGGACATAGATACCAGAGTAAGAGAAGTCACTGGATCTTTGCTCTCTGAGCATTGCAGCTCAGCTGGGCAGCTGATGGGGTCAGAGGAGCCCGTCCATCCAACCCTGCTGGTCACTAGCACTGAAAGGCAGCTCTGCCTGCAGCAGCGCTCTCGGCTCTGGGAGCAGCCCCAGGCCCTGCAGTGCCTCTCCCGAGCAGGCACTTTAGCCCAGGCTCATTCTCTCAATACAAAGCAAGGGGTGCATGTTCCCAAAACACAGGGACTGTGCTTGGGCTGGGGGGAGCAGCTCTTCCTCAGGGGAGCTGCTTTGCATCCATACCTTGCCCTCAGAAACAAAGAGGTGCTTGAAGCAGACCTGTCCTGCTTTGAAGTGCTCCTCCCTTTTCCAGCTGAGCACAGCATTAGAGATCTGGAAGTGCAAAGGGATAAGTAAGGCTTAGAAGCCTCAAAAAATGCTAGAAGAGCTGTTACCCCTCTCTGGAGTGCACTGAGCCCAGCAGCTCCTGCACTTCCCTGTGCAGGCTCTGAAAGAGAGATCTGACTTTTCCTCCAGTGGCAGTGTTGGAGTGGACCTGCACGTTTGCATCCTGGAGTGGACAAATACTGAACAGTGGTTGAAGATTCCCATTTCTGCAGGGAGCTAAGACAGTTCTCCAGTGGGTTTGGTCTCATTTGGTGACAACACCACTTGTTTGAGATCTGCTGGATGAGCAGCAGCACTCAGGGGGTGCAGGCAGCATGAAGGTGGTGTAAGGGCAGGGTAGCACGTTCCCCTTTGGATGACATAAAATCAGACTGATGGTTCAGGCAAAGCCTGCAAACCAACTGGGATCTTATGAAAGGACATTTTCACTTGTTTTGGTTAACTCCACCAGGGACATGCCATCACTTTTAAGCAAAGAAACTCCACTAAAAATAAATGACGCCTCAGCTTGTGATGCCTCTCCATTCCTGTGTATAAACACTGCTGGGAGGTGATGGAAGAACAAACCATCAAGCAACACTCTGATGGAAACTTTATCCCTAAAAATTGCCCTGAGCACAGCGGGAATTACTGCTGAGTGTCCTACCTTTGAGAAGAGGTCAGGGAGACTCTTCCCACTAGATCACTCTCTTTCTACAGCAGTCATTAATTGCAACCCTCTTTGCCATCAAGAGAAAAAAACCACATCTTTAGAGCCTCAGAGGTAATAGCAGAGGCTTTATCACAGTGTCCAGGGATGGGGTGACTTTTTGAGCAACACTGGGGCAGTTGGACTGTCCCTTCCATTTAACAGGAGGCTCTTAAAAAGCAAAACCCTTTCCTCCCCTGGCACTCCTGTCCCCACTTCCACCTCACAAATTTAATCTTAAAAGTCACTACCAGTGGTCTCAGCCCAGGCAAAACTATGACTCTCTGAAAGCCACCAAGATTCCCTTTTTTTCGGTAGAGCCAGAATCCCACCAGCCAGATTTCAGATGGGCAAGAAGAGGTTCACTCTCAAGTAGGAGAGATACTGTTTGGCTGCAGGAGCAGTTAAGGAGACCACAGGCAAAGCTGCACACCCAGGCAAAGGCTGAGCCCCATTCCTACAGGCAGGACAGGAGCTGGGGCAGCCTTATCTCACACTGCTCAAACTCAAGCTCATTTCAGGAAAGTGTTGTTGTTTTGATCCTTCTTTGAGGGAATGAGCTCAGATGAAACGGAGGCAGGTGCTAATTAAAACCAGAACTATTCTTCAAACTGGGATTTTAATTACTGTAAATATATGTAAAGGAAAGTTGCAAAGAAAAATAGTAATTTCTTGTGCTACCTGCCATTTTCACTTGATTACCATCACACTTTTCTGTAGAGCAAAAACATCAGTCCTTCATAACAAACTCCTCTCTTGGGGGCTAGTGTGAATTGAGAGCTGTGAGGCCCTGCCATGGGTTCCAAAACTAGCAGCATAATGTCTGTAACAGACATGCTACCTAATTAAATTGTTAGGGAACAGGCTTTTATATCTTTAACACCTAATTTACTATTGTTTCTTTGAAAGTGTTTGGCTTCCCTGTGGTTTTTTGTGCCTCCCTTCTCAGTTTTACGATAGCTTTTAAGTTTTTCGTGTGTGTTTCTACTAAATAACCATTTTGGAAGTTTTGTTAGGGTCCCGGCTCGAGTCGGACCAAGGGAAACAGGGGCCTGTTTTACTGTTGTTCATGCTGGGTGAGTTACCACTACTGTGCTAATTATGTAATTACCCTATTTTAATAGCTATTGTACACTACTTTATTGCTAACAAATCTGATTTCCTCTTTCTTTGCTCACTGATCGAACAGTAAAGGCACAGGGACACACACAAACATTATACAACTCCATAAACCTCAGCACCAGAGCTGGCAGAGCTCTAACCATAAACAAGCATCTTCAAGGCAGCAGGTTTAGCCAAATCTACTTCACACTAATGACAATATAATTCTTGCTTATTGGGAAGACACAAAATTGAGTTAATTTCTCAAGAACCAAGTGCTCCACAGCTGTTGCTCAGGGAGTGTATAATGTGCTCACCACAAAAATCAGGGGCTATACCTGAGATGTTTGGACTGTGCTGTACCAAAAATGAGTAATGAATGTGTTAATCAGCTACTTCCTCCCTTGTACTTGCGGGGGGGAAGGAAATATTTGGCCCCAGAGAGGTGGGGGAACATATGTTCCAAAATACTCCTGAATTCTGCACAGTCATTTGGAGACTATGGCTGACAGGACAAGGTAGGGTACTCAGGGATATCAGAATGCAGACAGGCAGGATGAAAAGGGGAAATGTCACCCAACGTCTATCCCGTACAAAATTCAGTCATAATAGCAAAACCTTATTTTTCTGCTCTCCTTGTCTTTGCCCACAGCCAGACCCAGGTCTCATTCCCAGTTTATCTGAAGGATAACCAGTCTCCAGGCAAGTAAAACATACATTAAATTCAGCTGGACTTTCAGCAATAAATCATTTTGCCTGCTCCTTTCCAATGGCACTGATGGGCCCCAGTGCCCTCCTCTGCACCAGGAAGATCCCTGCAAACAGCAGCAAGCTCTGACACTTCACATTCCTCCTTAAATCCATCCATTGCCAGCATATCCACCAAAAAATTGACAGCAAGAAACATTGCATTAGGCTGCTGGTGTGCTAAGACCACTGTCTATCATAGTGAGCAATATTGGCTCGGCTCTCCCTGCGCTCGCTCTCTGTCTGCACCCATCTGCTGCCTTTCCTCTCCTGCTCGTCACTGGGTCAAGGACAAAAGCTTTGGGATGCTGGGAGGCTACCAGTGAATACAGAGAGGCACACACATATGTGTATGTGTATGTGTAATGGGTGTGTGGCTGTGTGTGCCTGTATGTATGTGTTTATGGATGCACAGGCATGTGTATGTATATATTTCTAGATATATTAATATCATGCATCAAAAGCAGTGTGGGCAGCAGGGCAGGGGGGATTCTGCCCCTGTGCTCAGGTGATTTCCCACCTGCAGAGCTGCCCCAGCCCTGGCCCAGCACAGGCAGGAGCTGGAGCTGCTGGAGCCAGGCCAGAGGAGGCTCCAGGATGAGCAGAGGGATGGAGCAGCTCTGCTGGGAGGAAAGGCTGGCACAGCTGCCATTGTTCACCTGCACAGGAGAAGCTTTGGGGGGACCTCAGGGTGGCCTCGCAGGGCCTGAAGGAGCCCCAGGAAAGCTGGAGAGAGACAATTGACAAGGGATGGAGGGACAGGACACAGGAAATGGCTCCCAGTGCCAGAGGGCAGGGATGGATGGGATATTGGGAATTAGGAATTGTTCCCTGTGAGGGTGGGCAGGCCCTGGCACAGGGTGCCCAGAGCAGCTGGGGCTGCCCCTGGATCCCTGGCAGTGCCAAGGGCCAGGTTAGACATTGGGGCTTGGAGCAGACTGGGACAGTGGGAGGTGTCCCTGCCATGGCAGGGGATTGGAATAAGGTGATTTTTAAGGTCCTTTCCAACTCAAATCATTTTGTGATTCTCTGATTCCAGGACTCTGGACTATTCCAGAACACCATCATGACAACACTGACTGAGATCCACCTACAACCTCTGCCTTTCAGACCCCTTGTTCATTTCTCAGCCAGGCTTTTAGGGTGTCCTTCAGAAGGGTCCAAACCTGATCACTTGGTCACAGGCTGTGGTCCTCAGGGTTGTACAGATGTCAGGTTGCTGAGAGGAGATACTATGCACAAGCTCCATTCCACCAGCTTCTGCCTCCCACCCTGAAGGAGTTAAGCAGAACTTACAGCATTTTTAACTTATATTACTCACTTGTATTGAATTATTCTTGGATCAGATATTAAATGGAGATTTTCCATATTATATCTGTCACAGATGGAAAAAACCCCATCATCTATGGATGAGTGTAATCCATTCATTGGTTTACGGATACAGTCCTCTCCAGGGATTGTCAGAAATAAACACGATGTCCCTGTTTGCTGGATTTTTGCATTTGGATTGCTGAGCTAGCTGAAAAAATGTGTGAAATCGCATGAAAGCCGACAGCTCCCTATTGACTCGGCATACGAACAAGCTCCCATGTGTTATTTATTCCAGCAAGCCCATGGACTGTGGCGTGTACATGAAATGCAAGCCCGCTCTGAAATTCGAGGGGATAATAATCAATAATGCTTTGTTTGGAACGCAGCTTTCATCTGCAGAGCCCGGAGCGGTGGGAGGGAGCTGGGGGAGAAGGGAGGGGCAGACACACAGACCCTCTCTCAAAAGACACAACTGGCACCTGTCTCTCCACCCTGCAAACTCCAGGGACAAGCTGCCTGCTGACAAGGCACCTTTGGCATCTCAGACATACAAAATCTGTGGATTTTTGTTTGTTTGCTTGTTTTTTAACAAAACAGTCTCTGCCAGAGTAGCTTTCCAGTTACCTGCAAAGACCGACTGCAGTGGTTAAAAACTACTTGTTCTTTTGGGAATTCCTGGGAGGAATTAGGGATATCAGTGTGCCCAAAGCAAGGGTACGGCAGGATGGGAAAAGCCAAGCCTATTTCCAGTCCTTGCTTTGATTCCTGAACACGGGATTTGCTGCAGCATCCTCTTGCCAGGCTGGTGGCATCTGGGTCACCCCGGACGGGCTCACCCCGCTCCCTCGGCAGTGCTGCCTCGTGCTGAGCGGCGTGGCACAGCTCCAGGACAGCATCACCCTCACCACACAGCTACCACTCGCTCGGGGATAATTAGTATTTCCCCCATCTGCTAGATGAGCCTGGGGAGGGGAGGCAGGGGAGCGCTGCCAGGGTGTGCTTAACTCTTCCATCCTCAGGCGTTTCGCTGCCGCTCCCACTCCCAGGCTCGTGGCAAACCCAGCTGGAGCCTCAGGAGGTCTGGGAAAGGTGGCTGGATCCTGCCTCCCACCTGAGCCTCTGAGGGGCTGTTGGAAGGGGAAGGGTCTGTCCTGCTCCCATGGGAGCCACCACCAAATCCCTGCCATTCCCTGTGTGTGGCAAAGCACCCACTGTTGTGCCCAGCATGGGTGGCCTCCAGGTGAGCAGGTTTAGGTTCCTCAGCTGCAAACCCCTGCCCAGCTGGCCCTTTCTGCCCTTCCCAGCCAAAGCAGGGGCCCATGTGCCCGGGACAGTGTGTGGGCACCTCATGGAATGGGGCCCTCACGTCCAGGAGACAAAGGAGGAGGTTAACAACCACAGCCCAAAAGGCAGATGCAGGATTAGTGCTGCTCCCGGCAGCAGGCTCCTTTCCTGCATTAAAGTCAACACATCACCCGACACTTACTTCCCACCTTCCCTGGGGTGGCCAGAGAGCTCCCTTTCTAAGGTTAATGCCTCCTCCTCCCCCAACCCCCTGAAAGAAACAGGATTATTTCCTAGCTAATTTGTATGTGTCTAATTTTCATATCAAAAAAGCAAAGTCATGATTTGAGGCTTTTTCGGCTTTGCTTTCTTTCTCACCACATTCCTGCTCTTACTGAGGCAGTTTCCATTCCTCCACTCCTTTCCCAGATTTCAGTATCCACAGGTTTCTGGGTTAACAACAAAATAACACAGGCTGGAACCTGTTCAGGTGACTTTTTTATTAATTATTTTTATTTTCTTGCTTGGAAAACCTTTTCCCCTCTCTTTCACCCTCCCCGCCAGGGAGTTCAAAGGGACATGTTCGCAAACAGGGGCAGGGCAGCTCTCCACACCCACACTTGCCACCTTGAGGGAGGGAGCGGCATAAAAACTCTCTGGTGAACATTTGTGCAAATATTCATTTGGCATCTGCTAATGTCAAGTCTAGCTGGATTGGGGCTCAGAGCTGCAGAAAAGCATAAATGAGTCAGGCAGACAGCAAAAGCCGAGCTCTTCGTTATGCAAACAGGAGCCTCTCACAGCAGCTCTTGTGCATAGGGAAGGGGCTCATGCTTCTCGTAATTTCTGTCATGCTTTGTCCTGCTCTTCAGTTACTATGACTTTTCTCATGCAAAGCCCCTGATGTGCTAAATGCTGGACAAACCTCTAGCCCCAAAAAGCACAGCCTCAATAAACCCCGGTCTGACACAGAGAGCTTGGCAGCCACAGGCAGCAGCAGCAGCAGCAGGGACAGGGGCTGCTCTTGCTCCTGCCTTCATGGCTGTTCTGCTTTATGGCTGTTACTGCCACAAAACCCTGGCAGGACCGAGTTCCTGGGACATACACGGAGCTCCACGAGCCTTTGGTCCTGCCAGCTCCCTGGCTATGGCAAACGCAGCAGAGCAGGTAGCAAGGAAGGGAGGGCTCCCTGCCAGCATAAGCAAAATGCTCAAACAAGTGCAAATAACCCGCTCCATACAATGTTAAGGGGGCAGCCACAGCCGGGGCATGTGGCTTGTTAGTAAAGCATCCACATGCAAAAACAGACCCAGGCCTAAAGAATGGAGTCAGTTCCCACTCACTTACGTGGTGACAAACCTTCCCCGAAATCAGCAGGACCTCATGGGGCAAAGTAGAGCTCCCACAGCCACAGGAGAGTTTCACTGCAGGAACTTCATCCATCCCTTGTAAATTCAACAGCACCAATGTAGTGGCTCATGGACCACATAATCTATAATTTAGAAGTAAATTAAACAAGGAGCAGGATTGCTTCCTGGAAATGATGCTTCCACCAAGCACATGGATCCTGGGAAGGAGGTCACAGCACACCTTGCTCTGGGGCCTCAGATACAAACTGGTCACAAACATTTGGATGGCAAGAGCTGGACTGGCCATGTCAACACAGCCCTGATTCACCAAGCAGCTGACCTCCTCCCTGGTCCCCTGCTCTGGCTCAGTGCTGGCCTGCCTTGGGTGACACAGGGCTGAAGCCAGGAGGAGAGGGCCTGGCACTGCACTGTTAACCATTGGAAAATTGAGCACTGCCATTTCAGATCTTATGAACTGAATAATCAGTGTATGAGCTGGCTGGAAATCTCCACATTTTTACAGGTAAACAAAAATTTTGCATTCTTTTTGTCAAAACCAGAAAACCTGGGACCTGAAATGCATTCGTTGCACTTTTCAATATTTTTAGATTTTGTTTCTAGGCTGGAAAAAGATAAATAATTTTTCAAGAAAAAAAGGTTTAAAAATGCAAAACTTAATCCATTTCCTTTAGCTGTACTTTCCAAGGCACAAAGGACAAAATTCCCAGTCATATTTCACCAGACCCCTGGCTGATTCCTGATTTAATGTTTAGTCCTTGTTCAATCATCCCAGTCCAGCCCCAGGTTCAGCATGGCCTTGGTGAAGGTGTCCCCTGGAGGTGGTGACAGGACCAGGCACAAGGGAGGGTGTCCCTGTGTGCCCAGGGCAGGTGGACACTGGTGTACAGTGGGGAGGGAGCTTCTCCAGGGCCCCAGCTGCACCCACCATCTTTGCCTGGGTCACACCATGGTCAGAGCAGAAAGGGGCTCTGACTCTCCCAGCAGCTCCCACCAAGTCTGGCTCCCTTCCTGCTCCTTTAAACAGCTTCCCACTGCCAGAGGGCAGGGTTAAATTAGATAGCAGGAGGAAATTGTTCCCTGTGAGGGTGGGCAGGCCCTGGCACAGGGTGCCCAGAGCAGCTATGGCTGCCCCTGGATCCCTGGGAGTGTCCAAGGCCAGGTTGGACAGGGCTTCAAGCAGCCTGGGACAGTGGAAGCTGGCCCTGCCATGGCAGGGGGTGGGACTGGATGAGCTTTAATAACTGAACCAGTCTGTGATTCTGTGACACATCCCGGCCAGAGAAGCCCTGGGAGAAAACCCGAGCTCCTCCAGGGTGGAACAGTGTAGGTGTAGGTGTTGGTTGTAGGTGTTGGGTGTAGGTGAGCAAAGACTTGTTCCTTAATGACACAAACAGCTGATGAGTCCATGGAGAAGAACGGGCAGGTGAGTCAGGTCTCCTGCTTTCTCCATTGCACCCACAGCCTGAGCAATGATGCCTGGATCCCCAGCAGCATCCCTCTTCACTCCCAGAGCAGCAGGGTCTTGGGTTCCTGGGTTTGACTGAAAACACTGGGGAGATGAAACTGAATTCCTCCTCATCAGCCTAAAGACTTCCTTATTATTTATGACTGGGAAAGATTCCCACCAGAAATGTGAGCTGGTTATAATTTAAATGTTTCTTCTAACTCGGGAAATTTCCAGGAAGGTCTAGCAGTAAACACAATAACGTGCCCACAAGTTACAAGCCAGATATTCTGTTTTTTAAATTCATTTGCCCAGAAAAATAATGAATACAAAACTGATGATGATTTTTGTTTGTTCCCTAAAACAACATTATTGGTACCTGCCCTGGTGCATTTTTACTGCAATTATAAAGGTTTTTCCATCTGGAAAGTGAGCCAGCTTAACTTTCTTCTTTTAAACTAATGACCATTTAATGTCAGATAAAAGGTTTAATGGAAAGGATTAAGTACCACTTTCAACAGAGATGGTGGGAGATAATTGACTCAATTTACCCCAGATATCCATGCAGGACACTGAATGCATGTGTCTGAGGTACAGCAGAGCAAGGGACCTCACCGGAGGGAGGCCTGCACTTTCCCCGTGCAGGTGTGTGTTCACATTGTCCCCCCCGCATCGTCACAGCACAACCAGCACTCTAGTGGGTGTCCCTGCGCCCTCCAGGAAGATGCACTGCCTGCCCAGGAACCAGCTACACCTTTCAAACAGCAGAGATGTTGCTTGGCAGATGTGAAGCTGATAATGCACCCCCAAAAGAAGATAACAGAACAAAATGCTCCAGATATTTGCCAGCAGACAGAGGCACAGCCCTACCCTGATTCTCTAACCTCCAGCCACAGTCACATTTTCACCTGCACCCACCACCACTTCTCTGGATCCCAAACGACTTTTAATCTTTCATCCTGTGCACTCCTTTGATCCATTTTTTCTGCCATTTTCAAGGACTTGGGGTAATTCCTCCTGGAGCAATGATTTTCTGATCTCTTTGAGCAGGATAGACCCTACCAGCAGGGCTGCTTCAGGTGTCATTGTTCCCCTCTGCTCACAGCCAAACCCACCCTGGAGCTTGCTGTCTGTGTCCTAGGTGCAGTGTGGCCCTTTCCCCTGTGGCTGTGAGGCTGCCAGGAGAGGCTTTGATTGCTGCTCTGGTGTAGGAACCTCTTGGCTCGGGTGGAAAGGTGTTTAATGAAGAACAACTGTAAGGCATTCACTCCATCACTGCTCCCTCCCTACACAGAAGTCACCTATAAATTTACATGTCATGAATTCCACCCAAGGGCAGGGTTTTGGTTTATTTGCGAAGTCAGTCACTTCCTGAGGGCGATCCCTGCCTCCTGAGGTGGCTGGGAGCTGCCTGTGGGATCTGGCTTGCCCCCTGCCCTTGGAGAGTGATGCCCTGGGAGGAAGAGGAAGAAGGACTTTGCTGGCTTGTGGCTCAGCTGCTGGCAGGTGGTCCCAGCACCTGAGTGAAGCCACCCCATGTTTGGAGGAGCCACCTGGAAAGAGTGAGGGTCTGCCCTTGCTGTGTTGTCTCACAGGCCACAGTCTGGGTTCACACCTTGCACAGGTACGAAGCAAACCTCCAGCCTTGAATAATTTGGCTGCTGCAGCAGATCGGAGATTAGGGCACCTTGGGCCGCGTTCAGACCACCCACGGCAGCGTCTGCCAGCAGCATGTACAGCCGCGCCGAGCCCACAGCCGGGCCCACAGCCGGGCCCACAGCCGGGCCCACAGCCGGGCCCACAGCCAGGCCCACAGCCAGACCAACAGCCAGGCTCACAGCCGAGCTCACAGCCGAGCTCACAGCCGGGCCCACAGCCGGGCTGAGCCCACAGCCACACCAACAGCCGGGCTCACAGCCGAGCTCACAGCCGAGCTCACAGCCGGGCTAAGCCCACAGCCAGACCAACAGCCGAGCTCACAGCTGGGCCCACAGCCGGGCTGAGCCCACAGCCACACCAACAGCCGGGCTCACAGCCGGGCCCACAGCTGGGCCCACAGCCAGACCAACAGCCAGGCTCACAGCCGGGCCCACAGCCGGGCTCATGGCCGGGCAAGGCCCACAGCCAGGCCCACAGCCGGGCTCACAGCTGGGCCAGGCCCACAGCTGCGCTGCGCTGCCCAGCCCCTGCTGCTCCTGGAGAAGACACCAGCCACGGTAGGGCCCAGAGCTCTGGAGCCAGACTCACTCCCGCCCAGCAGCTGTTTGTGGTGCTTCCTAGCAAACCATGCCATGCAGCCATTTAGATTCCCAAAGCAAAGGGCCTGTCATGTGCAAGGATCTCCTCCTGAAATCACAGGAGAAATCTGGCTGTAAGGTGCCAAACAGATGGGAATTGAGCACCTAAATCCTCCAGGTCACAAAAGATCTCAGCCCAAATGTGTGCAAGGAACTTGTAGGATCAGGCTGTGAAACACGGAGAACAAAAGTTGCCATGTTCAAGAAAAGCAAGCAATCCCAACTTCTCCACCTCCAGAATGGGACCACTTGTGCTCAGTTGTCTGGCTGGCTGATGTGAAAGGCAGTGAGGGCTGGGCAAGGTCTGGGTCACCCTGTGGAGGGGTAGGACAATTCTCCAACTCCATGCAACACACGGCCATACATCCCTGCCACATCCCACACTGGAGCTGTATTGATGGTGAGCAAATGGGATGGTCCCTCTTTGACACAGGAAGGGCCTTGGAATCTAAAAAGCGCCAAGAGAAAAGGCAAGGTAGGGTTTGCAACCAGGATTGCCACATCGGCAAAGGTCTCAAAGGTCTCATTGGAAATAGGTGCCTGTGGAGCTTCTTGTGGAGATGGAAAGGTAAAAGAATGAGGATGGACCATACAAGTGTCCTGCAAGGTCATCATGGAGCGTC
The DNA here is from genome assembly GCF_012460135.2 of Molothrus ater. NCBI lineage: Eukaryota > Metazoa > Chordata > Aves > Passeriformes > Icteridae > Molothrus > Molothrus ater. The sequence continues at coordinate 644,905 of NC_050492.2, read as the reverse complement.
TTTGCTGCTCCTTCAGGCAGCACAGGAGTGTGAGAACAGCAGGCCTCTGTGACACAGGACAAGGCAAGGACTCAGAGTCCACACATGTGGAGTTATTCTTTCTCCAGAGCTATTTAACGTAGGTGAAACAAGGTTGAACCCCAATGGTTTTCACTGGGTGGGATGGGTGAAGCACCAGTCTGTAGGGGGGTGTGCTGCCCAACACCCTGCCTCTCTGAGGCTGCTCTCCAGGCTCCCACTGTCTGAGCCCAAAGCTAATTTCCATGCTACATGTTAATTTTCCCCGAGTCAAGAACCCCTCTCTTTCAGCAGTTTTGATATTTGCTGCCTTTCTTTGAATTTCTCTGTGTTGGGAGGGCAGGTGAGTGGGAGATCCCAATTTACTTTCTCTGCAGTCTAGACTATTCATTACTTTTCTGTCTCTAAATGAAGCAGGCACAGTCCTTTCAATACCTACATAAAGCATTCCCTCACCAGGCCTCTAAGTATTTTCATTGTCAGCCTCTGAACACTTATTATTTCCACTATATCCCCTTTTGAGATCAGGTATCCAGAGAGAAGCTCGGTGTGTTAGCAAGGGTCTCCTCCGGAGCTATGCTGTAAGCAGACAGGAATTAGGGAATATTTTACATCCCTCTCTTTAACCATCCTCATATTTTGTTTTACTCCCACAATAGCAAAGAGGAAAAAAAACCCCAGAGTGGCTGTTATTGCACTCATTTTGTGAGAATAAATGATTACAATTAACATGGAACCCGACAGAGTGCAGGCACAGCTCGAATTATTCTTTGCCATGCCTTGCCTTGCAGTTATCAGGGGTGAATTTTATCTGCCATTGTGCTGCCCATTCACCTAGCTTTGTGTGGTCTGACAATATCTCAACCCAAGGTGGTATATGGTTGCAGGCACTGCCGCTCTCGTTATTTACAATGGCTAATTAAGATCCTGCTACAACCTTCATCCCACCCTTAATTCTTATGAAGCAGCCAACAAAAGGTTTTGATTTCCTTTTTGGCTGGAAGACCTTTTGGCTTCTGCAAAAAGGGGATTAAGAATGAAAGCACATAAAGGTATGTGCACAATCACAAAGTCATAACAGCTCTCCCAGTGCAGTCTCCCAGGAATGAAACGCAGCATTAGCAAGAAGGGCTAATTGGGACCGGTTTAAAGAGTGCACATTGTGTAGCTCAGTCCGGTAACACTTTTGATCAGGCAGACAACACAGCCACAAATTGCTTTCTTCCCCCTCCAAAATATCTGACCCTGCAGGAAACGGTGTTTTACCTTTCCCAAGGAATCCAGACAGGCAGGCAGACGGATGGTGCACATGGAGCTGTGTGATCACCCAGCTGCTCTGCAGGGCACAGCCTGCACAAGCCCATCTCTCTGCCAGCTCTGGGCAGATGCAGGGTCCCTATCCCTCGCCATCAGGGTCCCCAGAGGCTGGTGCTGGCTCTGATGGTGATTGCCACTGTCACTGTCATGGCAACTTTAAGATCAGATGGAGTCACACACAGGCAACTCACCCAGACTTTCTCTCTAGGGAGTGCTTCAGGCACTGCCATCAGCTGTGGGTTTCCAAGCAATTGCTCTCCATCACCTCTTTGCCTTCCAGACGAGCTGGGTCTCAGATCCCTGGTTTCAGGTTGCTTCTAGAGAGCCTCCCCATTGCACACCTTGCTTCAGAGCCTCCTCACTGCCCACCTTGCTCCATGGGGATCAGCCCTCCCCACTGCCCTGTCCCCCTGTGGCCAGGCACCCCATGCAGGCTCTCCTGTGGTGCTATGGTCCCCAGAGCCTGTCCCCAGCCCAAAGGCCTTTCCTCTCTGTCCCTGCATCCCCAAGCCAGCTCTGCAAGTCAAGCCCAGGAATCTGGTTCATTAGCTCTTGGCAATGCCACCCCCCAAATGTCATGGCATGCAGGCATCTATGAAAACCAGAGGCCTGGCACATGTGTTTTTATTTGTTTGCATGTGCCAACATTTCCAATGGCTCAGAAATGTGTGCCTGTGAAAGCTGCATGTGTGTTATTCATTTAGGATTATTTTCAGTCCTCATAATAGGAGGCTCATTTTATCCTTTTGAAAGCTCTCGAGCAGAGATGATCACAGCCCGAAAGCCTGCCATGGCTGTGAACAACATCTAAGCTCCACATAGCTGTCTCTCCTTGGAAAATGGTCCCACCAAGGAGTGGAAAGGTTTTCACTTTGTGCTCATGTCAGATACACACATAAAGAGCAGCTCATTTCTCTAGACTCCTTTGTAAACCCCAGCCAAGATTTTTACATTCTGGTTCATGCAAATCCGATCATCTGATCAAAGTAACGTGCTACCTCCCAGGAACTCAGGCCCTGCTGGCTGGGCCATGGCCCATCCCTCACACACCAATGCCTTCCCTCTGGTTCCTGGCCGCTCCCTCTGGCCTCACACACAAATCCCTCTGGCCAGCAGCAGCTCCAGGCCTGTGCCATGGTCACCTCCCAGCTGGCCATGGTCACCTTCCAGCTGGCCATGGTGGGCTCTGCTCCTATCCAGCTCCAAACTGGCCACCACAGGGGCTGCTGACTCTGCACAGCCTCACAAGACACTGGGACAGCCTTTCCGTGCACCCTCGCTGCTCCACCCATGCCAGAGTTTCTGGTGGCACCTCTCTCCTGGGTAGTCATAGGGGTGTACCCCAAAATGGGCATGTCTCTGAATCCTCAAGCTGCAAAGTTTTGAGGTGAAATTTCTCAATTACAAATTTCTCCCATGATTGCCATAGCTCATTGCATTCACTTGGGACAAAAGCAGGTTCAGAATTTCCTCTTCAGCAGAAAAAAACTGGCCCTTCCACGACTGGGATTGCACAAGCCACTGAAAACACATTCCAAGGGAGGAAGAAGCCCTCAGCTGGGAAGGGGAACATCATCATCACCTGCAGTGCTTCCCCCAGCTGGGCCACACTGTCCTGCATCCAGGACATCCCTCAAAACATATTGCAAACCTCAGGATGCCTGCGCTGCTTAACCCAGGAGGAAACTCCCATCAGAGGCTTTGGTGCGGTTACGTCTTCTGTTATTCCTGGCCGCTGCGGTTGTTTTTTTCAAAACAAAGGCAGTGTTTTCTATCCTTTAGGCCTGAGCAGACCAATTCATCTCTCTTTATATGGGTTTGATGTGGCTTGGGAAACTCAACCGGTTGTTTTCCAAGCCCAGCATAACTCAGTTATGCTTCCTGTGGCTCAGCCACGGGTCCTCCAGCCTGGCAGCCACTGGGATGCACAGACAGCTACCCTTTAGTCTGTTCCAAGCCTGGGAATCAGCCCTTGCCCAGGCAGGTGTCAGCCACCTTCACGCTGCACTGGTTGGACTAAACTTTCCACAATTCTGAGTAGAAACGAGTCCCACCCACAACAAACAGTCAGGGACTGGTGACTACGAGCCCAGAGCTCACAGCTTGGCTTGTCTGTATCAGTAACCACTAAATTCACAGGTCTTGATGGCCACGGAGGCCCCAGTATGTGCCAGACCTTGCTGAGGGACGGGGGACTCTGGAGGATGCTCACAGTGTAGATCTCCTTGGGTTGGTACCTTAACACAGACACTTAAAATGCCACAGGAGGAAGAAAACAGTGTTCTGAGCTTTGCTCCCATCAGCCAGGATTCAGCCTCTTATAAAAGGTGAGGGGGCAGAAGAAGGGCAGCAGGAACGGGTGGGACAGGGAAAAGATCTGGGCTCTGCACCCATCTGTGGGCTCCAGAAAAGGTTCCATCCAGGGCCTCAGCGAGTGGAGAGAGGCAGCATTTGCTAAAGCAACAGAAAACTGCCAAAGGACTGAAGGTTCAGTGGGGGGCTCAAATCAGTTTCAACTGACAAATAGGCAGGGGAGACTATTTTACTCATCACATAATTGTTTTTTACCTTCGAAACTTCTATTTCTCTTTTTTTCCCCTATGAAATCACATGTATTTAAAGAAAGTAAATAAATCCTTAATAAGAGTGAATTAAATGTCTCTGGTAAACCCAAATCACTCCACTCAGAACTTTGTCTCACTTAAAAAGAAAAAAAGGATAAGTTTCAGTTTGACCTGGTTTTTCCTCCCTAATTTTTCAGCTCACACTGTTGGAAATAACAGTCTACATAGGTTACATCATTTGTGAGGAATCTCCTCTCATCTGTCTCCAAATGAATAACAACAAACATTCAAAAAATAATTGAAGTTTTATATATATCCCTTGGCCATTCAGGTGGTATGGCTGGCATAAGACATAGGCACTTTAAACAGCTGTTGTGAATCTTAAGTATAAACTTCCACCCTTTGGCACAGCACCAGGAAATTCTGCATAGGAATATACCTGCTCTGCCTCACAGCAGACACAACCCACGGTGTTTAATACCTTGAGAGTGGACAGCAGAGAAAAGCTGTTTTCCCAGGGGACACCCCTGCTTTGTGTGACCCTTTTCCCTCTATTGGATGAGCATGACTGAGCAGGGCTTGGGGGAATGTACAGACCCCCACACACACAGAGCTCCTCTTCCTCCTGCACCAGCAGATACTTGTGTTGCAGAGCAATGCAATGGCCTAAAAAAGCCCAACCACCACTACACACACACCCCCCCTATTTCACATACATGTTTTCACCTATTCCAACCTTATTTCTCAAAGGCAGGCATGGTAACACAGTGTGCTCTGGGAGCCAAAGTAACCCATGTTTTCTGTTACCCAACCTGTCCCACTAGAGCTTACTCCAATTGCTCAGTCAGATCTTCCTTGGTGGACAAACTCTTCTAAACAACACAAAGACCATGTTCTCCAGCTGGAGTCTAAAATCATGGCTGAACTCCCATTCCACTGCTTTTGTGAAAATACAGAGACACCAAATTGAGCAGAGAATCAGGGAAAGCTGATGGACATCACCAGGCACGTGGTGCAGAACACAACCCCTATGGCTACATGTGTGCCTGTCAAGCCTGGCTTTAACAGCTGGTCGAGGCTGGTAGTTTGCCTAAGCCAGACCTAACTTCCACCTTGCCATGTTTCCATAAGCAGGTAAATAAACTGCTGCAAAGACCGAGGTGGTGCAGCAGGCACGGCTGGGCTGAGCTCAGGCCTCACAGCGCTTTTAGGGTCCTCCCCAAGCTCTGCCCCACTCCAACACACACCCACCCCCAGACACACAGGGCTCACAGGCATGAGGGCATCCAGCCTGTTCAGATTATGGCTTTAACTCCACGAGCCAGGGACACAGAAATTGGGTCTTCTTGTCGTTTAACTACTAGGGCAGCACCCCTTCCCAAAACAACATTATTTTGACCTGACTGCTTCCTTCTCCCCTTGTCCCACCTCATGACATTTATTGGAGGATGGATCAGCCATGCTCCCAGAAGCTGTTATAATTACAGCTGCACAGATATCACACATGTTGATGTGTAAGAGATGCAGCTGAAGAGATCAGTTTCTATCACAGGTAGGCTACACCTGGGCAGGTGCAGTAGGGCAGGGCTAAATCTGCAAACATGCTCCTGGAAGAGGCTGCCCCACTGCTTCACATCTGTGAAAAGTTCATCCAAACTGTCTGTGTGACCCAGCACCAGGGGGGTGATCCTGAGCTAAAGACTGCAAGGACAGCACAGGGAAACAAACATGGGTTTCCCATGCCTGTGCTCCCAAGGATTGTTGCCAAAAGCCAGCTGCTGGCCCAGAGGGGCAGATCAGGCTCTGTTGGGTACTTCAGGCCAGAGCCTGCCATGGCACTTGCAGACACAGAACAGAACAACTCTGCTGCTAAGCAAGAAAGACCACACCAGCTTTGGGGCTCCAGCTGCAGGGATGTGAACTCAGTCACACCCTGACAGCTCTGTGGCAGGGGGTAGGAAGACCAGGGCAGCTTGGCAGGGGGTTGGAAGGCACCTTGCACAGGGACCAGGACACTCTTTGTCCTCTTGGCCAGTGGTAAGCCGCAGGCAGGGCACAACACCACCATGGTCAGTTGTGGGGTGGAGGGTTTGCCCTGCCTGGACCAGACACTGGGCCTAGCTGAGTGGTGATCACTGACCCTTCACCCTCACAGGGACAGCACAAGAGATCCAGCACCCAGAAGGTCTCATCAAACAGCTCTGGTTCATGCAACATGCTCAAAAAACTTGTACCCACAAAGTTTCCCTCCTGGGCTCAGTGGCTCCTGCACCCGACAAAGCCAGCCTGGCATTATCAGCCCGTGCCTCTCTCTGATCTCAGCTATCAAAGCAGTGTGATTAATCCAGCAGTGTTTCTGAGGCAGTATCTCCAATGCACTTGTATTAATGCCAGTTAAGCAGAGTACTGGTTAAAGTGTGCCCGCTCAGAGCTCCATGCACATTAATGCCATCACAGAGTGTTACGTCCCTTGCTCTTGAGGCGAATCCCAGAATAGCAATTAAATCCTCATTAACAATCTTCAATTATAAAGTAAATCAAATGCAAAGCCTCCATGGGAAATTTCAGCTCATATTCAGGGTGACTGAAGATTTTCTGAAAAGACAAAATTAGGTTAAACACCACAGACAAGCTACTTCTCTGCTCTGGATGTCAGAAAGGGATCTGTCCAGCAGGGCTGCTGACAACCACCTCTAACCAGCTCCTGGCCCGATCCCTGAGCACAGCCCAGGCAGGAGTACCATGTGCCCCACGCACAGGGCTGTCCCTCACTGGGCACAGGATGGATTTCTCCTATTTCTGTTCAGTCTTTGAATGTCTCCTACCCAGAGCACCCTTCTGTCCAACATGGAGGTCCTCTGAAGGGGAATTCTCACCTTTGCCCCTGCTTTTGTTAATAAAGCCTGAAAGCAGATGTTCAAATACAAATGCTTAATGAGCACCATCAGCCAACAAATCCCTCCAGCATCACCTAATCCAGGTGAGCATCAATCTCCTCACCACACGGCCTTTCCACAGCCTGAGGGACCTGTCCCACTGCTGTCCAAGAAATACTCCTGTAAACCAATGACATGAGAGACAGAGGCCCCAGTTGTATACCAGTTGTATGACCCCTCACTCCCATGTGCCAATTTCCCATTGTGGGATGGGGAGCAGATCCTCCAAGGTTGCTCCCAGCCTCAGTCTGGAAGAGGAGATCCCTTCTGCCCACACTGCTCCAGCCTTTACTGCCCCCACCCCTTTAAATTTCTCCAATAGCAAATAAACCCTGTTGTTCTAACAGTGAAACCATCAGGGCCATGGCAACATTTCAAGGAGAAGAAAGGCACCCATAAAACCTTTCTCACTCTGGAAATCAACTGGGTGTCTTCTCTTGGAGGTACTAACGCAGTAAATCTCCAGTTGCTCCCAATCCTCCACCCCAGCACTCCTCTGAACTTTCCCCAAATCCTTCCCACATGAATCAATCTGGAGACAAAGCTGGCAAAGCCTTCCAGCCCCCACCAACCAATTCCACCCTTGGGTCCCGCTCCTGTGCTTGTCTCCAGGTGCCCCAGGAGAGCAGCTCCCAGTAATCCCCTGGGACAGGGGCTGTTGAGTGACCTCCCATGTTTAGCTGGCATGAGGCATCACCTGTACAGCTCCCCAGCTCCTCCTGGAGCAGCATGGAGTGACCCTGCTTAGCACCTGCTCATTTTTCTCCAGGCTTGCAAGGTTTGGAGATTGGTTCAGATAAGCATCCTCAAGCTTGCATGCTTATCTGCCCCATCTCCCAAACAGCTTTGATCTGCAGGATTTGGCTGCAGCTCTCAAAGTTATCTTGGGAAAGCTTGTTCTGGGGAGAGTCATTCTCCTGATTAACAAGAAAATCTTTCTTAGTGGCATTGAGCATTTCCAGCCCTGGCTGTACCCAGGGAATGTAGCCATGTCTGCAGACAGAGAGAAGGAAAAGCCAAGCAAGCTTTTCCTTAAAACTCCACTTGGGCTCCATCAGCATTCCAGCTAAAATCTGAGGTCAGATATTTCATCTTGCTTCTTTTCCCCATTTTCTGTTTGTGGGGCACTTTACATCACCCATATCCTGTGCAAAATTCCTGGAAGGAAAGCTGGCTGGACTGACCAAGGAAACAAGTTCCTGGATGAGCTAGGTGAACCATGCAGAATAAGGGAAAGGGATTTATCTGGCTGAGGGCAAGTTTTAAAAGCCACAATTTTGCATTAAACAGCTGAAAGCAAGAGCCCCTCTAAATCCTCTAATGAAGGAAACACAAGCCACACGTAAGTATGTGTTAATGCAGTCAGATACTCATTTTCCAGTTTACTTTCTGCTTGGCCACAGCTTTAGGAAATATTCCTTGGACTGCAAGGTATCAAATGTGCCGCTCTTGAAAAACACTGGCGTGGATTCCCTCACACTCAGCCCACCACCATCACCCCACTGAAACTCTTCCTTGTGGAAACAACCAGGGAGGAAGAGGAAGATGGTATTAAGGAACAGGAGGAACTACAGAATCAGCAATGAAGTTTATAGTGGGGAAACTGCCCCGAATATTTCCTGCCAGCCTCGCATAAAGGATAAATATGCATTTAAAAAACACTACTCAGTGAGGGGAAAGAAGTGTGAACAGCAAAAATATGTACATATGTTTTAAATAATTTTTTTAATTGTTGAGGCAGTAATACTTGGTTCATGGAACTGCAATATACAGAGAGGTGAAATAAATAGCTTATATATATATAATATATATAATATAGCTGGTTTTAAAATATTCCCTTATCATTGGTGTACTAGGTCATCTTGTAGTCACTTGAATGTAGTTAGCAGCATTCTCCAGAAGTGAGCGGGATGCAGGATCACGGAGCCGTGACTCCCAATGTCGTCAGGAGGGGTACAGAGGGTCGGTGCGCCGAGAGCTCCGCGGGCTCGTCCCTGCAGCCGCCGCCTGTCCTGGCGGGTGGGCAGCAGGCAATAAATAATTACTGCAACCGGCACTTGGCGGGGCAGGGTCTCAGTAACTTTGGGAAAGAACTTTGGTTTTCTTTGGTTTTATTTATTTATTTTTAATAATTTTTTTTCCCTCTGGGGATATGCTTGAGAAGTTGTCCTTTCCAAAAAAAGCAAAAGAAGCACCTGTGTGTCATCAACAACAAGAAGTCAATTTAAATAGAGCAGTTAATTTCATTTTTCAAGTCACAATTAATCCCGAACAGCTTTCCCCAGCATTTGCCATCTAGTCTTTTATTAATTTTTTTTATTTTTATTTTTTTTAAACACAATGTACAAAAATAGAGCTTCTTCCTTATTTTTAATGTAAAAATATTCCTCTGGTGCAGTTTTTTTTTTTTTTTTCTTTTTGTGGTTTCTTATTGTGACACTGTTTTTGTCTGGTTTTAGCTGGGGTTGGTGGGTCGTATTCTCTTAGTCCTCTTGGTGACTGTTGTGTACTTGAAAGGTTTCTGTATCTCCATTTGACCCTTTGGGTATCTCTTCATAAAGTGTACATCTTGCTGATTTTCCCGGGTCTTGGGCCCTTTCCGCGGCCTCCCTTTTTTGGTGAATCCAACATACCAGCCTGAATATTTTGCAGACATCAGTGCTGTGTAGTTGTTTTCTAGGACTTTTTCAATGAAGACACACTCCTTACTGGTGCCATCAGGCTGAAAAAGGAAAAAAAAAAAAAAAGGAAAGAAAAAATAAATAATTCAAATGCAAGCTCAGTGACCAAAACCCAATTTGGCATAAATAAAATCATCACATCTGGACCTCTTTTTTGGTTCAAACATTCTTAATAAGAGCCATAACAAGCATCAGCTAAAATAGATTTTTTTTTAAAGCATGAAAGCGTGAGGTCATAATTTCTTTTTTTTAAATGCTCTTATCCAAGGGGAGAAAACTTTTTCAAAGACAACAATTAAGTTTATCCAGTCCAGTGCCTTCAACTGCAAGCAAAGCAAGACATCCAGCTTTGCTTTCTTCCCTTAGGGAGAGAGGATGAATTGAATTCGTGCCAGGGAAACATCATACTTAGTCAGAAAAAAACCAAACCCCAGAATCTCACATGGCCCAAACAACAGCGTTTCCCCTTCTACCCCTCACTCCTGAAATACCTCATGGGCTTTCACCCCCAACTACCCAAATCCCACTAAAATTATGACAAGCTTCAGTCTAAGCCTCCACAGCAATTTGAAAACTCTCCCCCATGTGATCCCAGGGCAACCCCTGGCAGATGGACCACACATGGTGCTCCAGGGCTGCTGGAACCACTGGGGTCCCCAGCACCACTCCAGTCCCTGGGACCCTGGAGAGCCCTGAAGCCAAACTGGGCTCAGCTCAGCCTGGAGATTCCTACCAGACCCAGAACTGGGCTTTGAATATGGCAGAACAAGGATCTCTGCATCCAGGACTCTCACCCAGCACAGGCAGCACCGGAGGGAGTGACAGCATCACACAACTGCATCTTCAAGTCCTTGAGCATAAAGGAAATTCTTCTCACCCATAACCTTCTGCCAGAAAACATTTTACCCTTTAACTGCTGAGTCACTGGTACTGTACTTAGAATGTCACATGACTTGATTTATGCATCAGAAGATACTCAGGAGTAGATACAGGATAAGTAAATATAAACCATCGCACAGGACTTCATTTAAAGCTCAGCAAACTCAAAGGAAGTATTTCCATCATAGGCCAATTCAGCTTCTCACTGATATCAGATGAGTTTTTTGGAACTGCAGGCCTACACATACTACTATGAAACCCTGCCCACCCAAACTAAACACTACACCCATCATATCCTGGGGGGGCAGAGAAGCGTGAGCTGCTCAGCCCCCAGTCCCCGCTCTGCTTAGGGGCCCCTCTGGGCACAAGGCTGGGGTGAGCAGCCAAACCCTGCATGGTCACCATCCTTTCCCCAAGGACAGCTCACCCTGTCCCTTCCAGGGCAGCCATCCTGAAATGTGCTGCACAACCCCTGTGGAGTTTGCTGCAGTTTGTGGAAGGGCAGGGAATCATGGAACAGGAGGGAACCCCTCCAGGCCATGCTGCACAGGGTTCCCTGCACCCCTGAGCCCCAAACACACACGACAGGGGAATCATCAGGCACCATGACCCAGGCTGGAGGCAGCAACAGAGGAAAGCCAGGATGGCTGGTCATCACCAGCCCCCAGGGCCAGCCATTCCTCTAGGACTCCATGCCTTTAGCAGAGCTTTGGTTCCATCTGTGTGACAGAAGGTGATGTTTGCTCTGAAGTCAGCACCTCGAAGCTTTCAGCACCAAGTAAGGTCTCATTAAGAGGGCGAATTCTGGCAACTCTTCCAACAGTTCTGCTAATCCAGGGGCTCTGCCTTAGGACCAGCAGTCTCCATCCAGGATAGGCACAAAGGTCCTCATTTTACCATCCCCAACTGGAAGCTCACAAATGCTTTAATGAACAGCAGAACTGGGCAAAGCCCAGTGATTCCAGTTCCTGGGGGTGTCATTCTACAAATCCTGGGTTTGATCAAAGCCACATGAGTGGCAAAGAGGGAAATCAGTCAACACCACAGGGTTCCACCAGATTTCAATGGGAAGCCATAAAACCAGCTCCAGGTTTCTCAGGGCCCAGCCCACTACAAACCCTTCCCCAGTGAGTGGAGAATTTTTAAACAATACCATGGCTGGGATTCAAATCCACCCAAAGCCAGGTGCCTGTGAACCGACCGGATCCGTACCGCAGGTAATTGGAAGGGTTGTTCCCCCCATGCTTGTGGGAAGGGACTGGATTTGAGCCCTGACCTTGTTGCTAGGAGAATTAAGGGTTTTTCATGCAATTTGGGAGGGTTCCGCTTCTACTGCAATGTCAGTTTTTCATGGAAAATGAAGACTGGAATGAAAAGAAAACATGTGTGTAGGAGGGGGGAACTTATTCTATTAATAACAAAAAAGTATTTACTTATACCTTCAAATTTGCCGACAGAGCCTAAGACGGAGACAGGAGGTGGAAGATTAACAAGGTGCAACTTCAGGCCAACCTCAGGGCTAATTTGAAGTAAACAAGGTGCATGAGATAAAATAACTTCGTTCTGGAAGAGGAAGAGCTAAATGGTTTGATAACATGAAATTACAGCAGCATTTACAAGTACCTAGAGATAAATCAGGATAAGGACCTCACTTCCCCAAACAGAGCATTCCTGTATGTGCTAAGACACGTCACAGACACACAAGTGATTTTCAAATACTGACAACATAATTTTACAGTTTCTTTTATGATCCCCAACAGGATAAATCATTCACACAAGCTACCTACACCATGAAGAACTGTACTCACAGCAATCTATTAGGGGAAAAATAAATTTGTGAGGGTTTTCAGTAATTTTTAAGCATCAGGTGACCAACATTTAAAATTTAATCAGTTCCCTACTTGAGCCATAGCAAAACACTTCTTGGGTCTGTCAGCATCCTCTCACACCTCCAAAGAGAGGGGGGTGAAAGAGAAAAGGGAGACAGCTTTATCCAAGCATCACTCCCTGCTCCAGCCATGGGCTCACCCTTCCCCAGGAGCTCCTGGTGCAACTGACCCAGGGCTGCACCCTCTGTCACCAACGCAGGCAGGTGGGAGCTGCTGCCAAGCCACATTTCATACACACTGTGCTGGCAGGGATGTGCCCTGCAGAGCACTCACTCTCCAAAACACGGAGCTTTGTGTTTTCAACTGATTCTTGACAATAAACAAATTCTTGAAAGCCTCAAAGCTGCACAGGGGCTGTCTGGCCCAGTGTAATGGCCTGGCCACAGGACAGAGGGCTTCCTGTGCCCCTCATGTGCCCCACTGGCTGCATCTGCCTTTTGGCCTCATCGTCCCACTGGCAGCGGCTCCAGCCACGCTCCCTGCTCAGAGCAGGACACAGCAGTGGCACAACCCTGCTCCTGCAAAGGCCCTCTGCAAGTCAGAGACCAAACTGTTTGGGTTGGCCAAGGGGCTGCTGCCTGGCTATGCAACAAGGCCATGCCCCCTGGCAGGTCAGTTCTTTGCAAAGAAATCATTCAGAGCACGTTTTTGTTTAAACACAGCCCAAGAACTTTGGGAAGATGTGGTATCTGTTAGCCAAATTTCTGATAAATGCCTTATATTTTATAAGGCATTTATCAGAAATTTGGCTAACAAAATGCCTGATCTAAATGCCACCTTCCAGGGAAAGCTCTGGGGCGTGGCCCAGGTCTGTGCAGAGTGAGGGGAAAGCCCAGCCTGAGCAGCACCCAGGGCTGGCTCCAGCAGAGTATCTCCTAAGAAAGGGCTGGGGAGCAGCCCCGCTGGCACTGGGTCAGTGCCCAGCGCCAGGCAGGGACCTGAGCGGTGCCAGGGTTTTTACAGGGCAGGGTTAGAGCAGCAGCAGCCCAGGCTCACCCTGCAGTAAGGGGTTCGAGCAGACTTTCTGCACCGTGAGCCGGCTCCAGCCCGCGCAGCTGAGCGCAGCAGAGCCGAGGGGCCGCGCTGGGCCGGGGCTCTCCGAGCACACGGGGCTCACCGAGGAGCAGCCCCGGATTGTTTGTGCAGAGCATTTGGTGAGGGGCTCTCCAGTCTTAAACGTGAAACATGTTGAACTGACACTAAAGCAGAATTAAGTGCCAAAGCATTTGCTGCTTCTACAATTACACTCCGGAGCGCTTTGGTGCTCCTGCTCTCCTTTTATGACCCAACTTGGTCTTATTGTAGTTTGGCTTTCTCGTTTTAAGTTCTCCAAATGGAAAGGATCAAAGAGCTCTTTGTTGTCGTAGCAGGAGCGCTCCTCGGAGCGAGGCATTCCTGCCACGAACAGCTTGCGGCTCAGGGGGAATTCGCGGCCGCTCTGTGCCACCAGTCCGAGCCAAAGCATCAGCAGGTGCAGCAGCCGCCCCCGCCCTCCCCCGCAGCCACGCCGAGCCACCTGAGCAGCTCTTTATGGCACACGGGGCCAGGGCAGGTTTTCTCATTTACGCTTCACAAATCTGGCGCAGTGGACACCGGGAAATCCAAACTTCCCTCGGCTTTCACAGCAACAATGAGCTCGCGGCAGCAACTCGGGTAACAGCGAGGAGCGGCGAGAGAAGCCTCCAGGACGGAAAAGTTTCTCTGTTTGCAAAGATCGGGGTTAGCTAAGCTTAGGTTAAAACACTTCCCCTCCTCAAGTGCTGCTGTATTTAGGAGCTCTCTGGGTGAGCGACTGGTAATGTGCTGCAAATAACAAAAAACCCCAAACACAACCAAACATCCCAGACATGCCGGGTTGGCACAGGGCACAGCGAGTCTCAGCACTCCAAGTGAGAGGGGGCTGAGTCTCTGGTTTAATTATCACCTTTTTGGCAGCTCAGCCCCCAGGCTCGAAGTCAAACCGTGGTGACACCAGCCCTCAGTACAATGGAGAGCATCTCCCTCTGCGAGGGAAGCAAGACCCCACCTCCCAAAAATTCTGGAGTAGGGAAAGCTACCACCCAAGCAAAAGGTTTCCAAGAGGTGCACGCACCCAGGCTTTTACAAGGAAACCCGCTGAAAAGGGACCCTTCCTGCACCCGTCCTTCTCTCTCACACACAGACAGACAGACAGACAGACGGGGTTCCCAAGCCCTGGCACCCTACCGTGCTGGTTTTCATGCCACCCCCAGGTGTGAGGCACACCCACTGAGCTCAGCAATCATTTCAAAGGACTGCTGAAATTCCCTCGGACACTGACACTGTTAGATTCACCCACTGCATTACGCGGACGAAATCCCACCTTGTGTCTCCTAGATTTCACAGCAGTGAGAGCAAGGAAGGCTTGGGTTTCCAGGAGCAGCATGGCTCAGAACTCCCCGTGAGCTGCTCCTGAAGGATGCCCAGTTGAGGACTCAGGGCTGGTGCCCCAAACACCACTGATAACCCCTGGCAGCCCCAGAGCTGTTCCCCCAGCAGTGCCCAGAGACGAGAGGCTTTCAGGAAGTTCCTTCTCTGCAGTTTTGCACAAGCTTAGCTCAAAGCCAGAGGGCCAATGCTCGGAGCCTCCTCTAGACTTGCTCCACATGGCTTGGAAAATCCCAGGTGGAAGGAGGCAATACAGGAGCAGTGTTAATGTCACAGCTTTTAGCACTGCCCCTCTCCCGCTTGACGGGCACGCACACACACACACACACCTTCTAAAGGCAGGTCGGAAAACACGATGGGGAGGTGAGCACAGCACTGCCAGAGCCCACAGTTCTGGGGTGGCAGAACCTGCTCACTCACAGCAGTGAGCCTGAGTGCTCAGCCATCCCCTGCACTTTATGGGAATTATCGGGACAGATCCATCAGCAGCATCCTGATGCTCAGCATCTTGGATTTATGACAAAGCATCCTGACCACAGAGACACCTCTTGACCCAAATGCACATTCCTGCTCCTAGAGCAGGCTGTAAATCAGGGAAGCTGCATCCATAACTGCCAAGAGTCACTCAGCCTCATGCGCGTTTCCTCCAGCTTTCTGCCCTCTGAACCTGCACAATCCTCCGAGGAAAATACTTAGGAGTCATGATGGGCAGTTCAATAAAAGTGTCTGCCAGCACAGTGGAGAGGTTAATTATGTATACAGGACATCTAAGTGCATTCACGAGGCAGGGAAGTAACACAAAACCACGCAGAGGAGATGCTCCGTGGAGGGCACATCTCCCTCCAGAGGCCCCGTTCCAAAGCAGCCCTGCCCACATTTGCCTCCAGCTGCCCCCATGTGCTGGGAACACCCCATTCCTCCCGAAAACAGGCAAAAAAGGGCACGGTCCTGCATGTGTGGGTCAGGACATGCAGGCTCGGCAGAGCCCTGTGCCTGTCTGTGCCAGGCACAAGCTGCAGGAACCGAGGAAGGAAGAGAACAGCTTAAAATTTTTCTTTCCTTCCACCTTCCCTTCCAAAATTCCCTTTTTCTAACTAAGTTCAGTAATCCCCACATTGCCCTGGGAGAGCTCTCTGTCACAGGGTAAACTGGAGGACACAGATGAAAGGAGTCTCTGTAGGCTGGACCAGGCAAGGCTGGGGTTACACCAGGACAGGCCTCCTCACCTGCTCCTTCCGTCACTGCCACGGCTCCTGCCAACACTGCAGCAGGGTGGCCACAGCCTGAATTAGGGCAAACCAGGTGGCTTCACCTGGTAAGATGCACATTTGCTTGACAGACATTCCTAACTGCATCTCAGAGAGCTGCACATACGAAATATCAACTGCTTTTTAAACGAACTTTATTAAACCAAGAGAAAATTTAGGAAACTTAAGTTAAAACTGCAGGTTCCCTGGAGCAGGAAGCTATTGCTCTTCAGGAGGTCTGAATCCCCAGGCAGGTTTCAGATGTGATATCTGAGCAGATCTATGGCATCTTCTGTTATCTGCACCCACCAGGTCCAGTTCCATGGAAGCTGGGAGGGGCTGCATGTGGTAAGGGATGGGAAGGTGTTTTTACCCCTCTGTACAAAGCACAACCTGCTGCTGAAGGGCTCTGCTGGGCTTTGCTGGGAGCTCTTTTCCAGCAGTCATTTCCAGCCTCCATAGGCCAGTCCTGAACTTTCTATAAAAGCCATCTAAGAGCAGCAGCATATTTCATGTAGGCTTCAAATCAATATATAATTGTAGCAAGGTGGGAGTCACTCTTCTCCCTGGGAACAAGCGACAGGATAAGAGGACAGAGACTCAGGCTTGGGGGAGATTCAGGCTGGGCATCAGGCAGAATTTGTTAAACATGGGAAGGGGCTGCCCATGGAGGTAGAGTCCCCAACCCTGGAGGTATCAAAGGAAGGCCTGGAGGTGCTCTGGGCTGGGGACAAAGTGGGCACCAGGCACAGCTTGGACTCAGTGGTCTGGGAGGGCTTTTCCAACCTCAGTGATTCTGTGATACAGAGAGTTGTGCCACTACTCTGGCATTGTTTTCTTAAAAATTTGTTTAAAACCCAGGTGTAGATGATAAGTGGAGCAGGATAACAAGACTAGAAGAGTTGCTGACCTCATAGAAAGTTGTGTTTGTCCCAGATTTATTCACATTAAACAAACATGCACACTTACTGTAAGTTATCATTGCAAACAAATGCAATTTCATCCAGCCAAGATTCCAGTAGTGACACCACTTTCCATGGAGCAAGCTTAAATGGGGGAAATTTAGAACCAGAAAGGTCATTGTTTGTATGCAGGATGGCATTAGTTCTCTTCATGTCAAGTTATATTACTAAGAAAAGAGAGAAATCCATCATCAAATCAAGTGCCATCCAGAAAAAATTATTATCCAGATTTGTTCCAGCCTGTGAGTGACCAACTTCCATCCCTATGCAACAAATGCAAGGCTTGAGACTTGTCCTCCTTAGGCAAAACTTCGTATCTCTGGGTACCCAAAAGATAAGGCAAGAGAATCTCAAGAACAAAAATGTATTTAAGCAGGATCTACTTTTCTTGGACCTCAAATATAGTTCTGTAACTGACATATCAAATAGACTCTATTTTGCTACTGTTAGAGCACAGGTTTTATTCTCCACCGCAAAAATAGCCTCTGTCTTCTCACCTCCTCTCCAAAACCAAACTGCAAGCCAAGGAGAAACAGTCCTTGAGGAGCAGGAGTCCCCTGAACGTGATCTCAGCTGCACCCATTTGAGAGAGACAATTCCTTCTTCCTTCCTTCTTGCAGTTAAATACATCAGTGTATTTGCTAAGTAGTGCTTAGAAGAAACATCACACTCAGCTTAAGAGATGCTCAAGACCAACAAAAAATTGCACTTAGGAGATGAAATGCTGTGAGGAAAGCAGTTAAATCCAACTTGATAAGTGTCAGCACAAGATGCATTCAGCAGCACCCTCTCCACCCAGACAAGACAAGGCATGACCAGGGCTCAGGGATCTCCATCAGTAATTTTAATTAACATTAAACCTTAGGGAACTGAAATAGTCCAACAGGACACACAGCTGCAGCCACCACAAAACAGAGGACAGGAGGTCAGCAGCTTTATGGTGACACTTGCTTCCTGAGGACAGCAAGGATTAAATTAAATTATCACACAGCTTTCAAGAAGATGGTTTTCCTCCCTGGAAGGGCATGGACACCTTCCAGCCATCGGATAAGGAAACGATTCAGAGGTCAAGCTTACAAGTTGGGGCTGCAAGTGAACCTTGACTTTGCAAGCTTAGTCTGAGAGAGAACTGGGGCTTCTTAGAAATATCCAAAGGAAACACGGCATTTCCTAAAGAGGAAACACAATAAACCTGTACATGTGTTACAGAGCTCTCTGGTGCCCTGACACAGCCAGGACATACAGTGCTCACATCCCCAGCAGAGTACCTGCGAGTCCTTATCATAAAAATAATACTATGAAGAATGTTTATTTTTTTAAATAAAATGACCACTTGCTTTATTTCAGGGCAAACACTTGAAGAATTAGGGCTGTGCTGAGAAGCTTAAGTTAACTGGAGATGTTCACATATAGATAAAAGTAGTTTTGGGCACCAAAACTGCCCCAGCACTGGAGGTGAGGCTGCTCCAGCCCAGAGCAGAGCAGGACAATCCCTCCCTTGCCCCTGATGTCCCCAGGACAGGGATGTCCCTCCTGGCTCCAGGGCACTGCTGACTCAGATCCAACTGGCCATGGACCAGGGCCCCCCAGGTCCCTTCTTGCAGCTCATCTCCAGCTTCTCAATGATGTTTGGGGTCTGAGAATGGAGGAGTGTGGTTTAGCTTCCACTTCCACTTTTAATTTCATGACACTCTCAGCTTCTAAATTTTCAGAAAAATAATTCAATTTTTTTTCCACAGGTTGCGGGGAAAAAAGCCTGATCAGATAAATGCAGAAGATTCTGATAGCCCAACCAAAATAGAAGTGGTTTTGTCATCTCATTGCTTTTAAGACCTTCGCAATCCTACAGGCTCTGATTCCAGATTTTTGGACACTTGAGACAATTCCGGATCAGGTCTCCCTGTCCTAAATATGGCAATGTCCAAAGCTGGTTGGCTTCAGGGTCCAGTGCATGTGTTTATTTAGATGACTTAAACTAAAAAAACGTTACAGGAAAGCGAAGACTCAGACTGCAGTTCCAAACGAGATCTGAGTGAGACCCAGCAAAAGCCATGTCAAGTTCTGCTTTTGCATGAGATGCCAAGTTGGAATGGTTTATGGCTGAGCATGTCACAGAGAGATCCACAAAACATGTGCTATTAAACCTGACACCCCACCAATCCTGCTCATGTTTATGTTGCAAATTCAGCATTCAAAAATGTAAGGTTTTACAAGCCCCTTTCAAGCAACCCGAATACTGTGCAACTCCAGGAAAAATTCTGGATAAGCATTAAACTCCAGTGAAACTTAGAGTTCTGCCCCAAATCCAAGATGCAGTTAAGTGTGGTTTTAAATATACAAGCTGAGCAGGGCAAACACCTCATGTACTGCACCAGAGTTCCAAACTGCAACCCCAGGGTGCCCCTGCCCTCTCCACACACCTCCTGGCACCTTTACAGCACCCCTGGCTGCCAGGATGGCCCTGGCACGGCAGGCACAGGAGCACTGGCACCCAAATGTCACACAGGACTGGGGCATGTGGAGGGCACTGGGCTTGGGGCTCATCCTGAAGTGTCCTTACCTCAGCCCCCAGCCCTGCAGCGAGGAACTGATTCTCCACCAGTAGCTTTTCAAAGACAGCTTTTCAAGAAAGCTTAACCTCACTCTCAGCCAAAGCCAACTGATGAAAACCTGCTCCAGGTACAGCAAAAAGGCTTTGGAGGATCCCCTAGTGTCTCCCACCTATGTGAGTCTCCTTCCCTACAAAGGGAGGCTCCTGCTGAAGCCTCCACAGCTCCTTCTCCCATGGGGCCAGTGGGTTTCAGGGGCCAAGAGCACATTTACAGGCCACAGTGGGCACCTTCAGTCTTTGATGCTGTCAAGAGTTTTTTTAGCCAACTTTCCTGACTAAACACACACATGCCTCAAGAAAACCCCTATTTTAAAGCTGTAATGTAAACAACTCCAAATTATTACTATCCCCTAAAGGCTACTGCTGGCAGGCATCAGTGATAAAGCTCTGCCAGAGCAGTCTGGCATCGAGCAACAATTTGTTTGTTGTCCTGCAAAAATACAGAGAGCCTTGCCATATGGTATTAGCAACTTTCTGGTAACATTAAGAAATATATTGGCTTGGAAAGCAGTTATCACACCAGCAAAAATGCTGTGTTTAGAGGCAGGTCTCTGCTGTGAGTGGCACCAGCACAGTGGTGCTGGTCAGGGCTGGGAGAGGCACTGGTGGCCAGCCTGGCCGTGCCACCTCCTGTCCCCTGGACCAATGACATGGCCCTGGCACAGCCAGGCTTTGGCTGGCACAGCTTTTGTTCAGGAGCTGGGCTGTGCCTGGGGCCCAAAGCTCAACACTGCTCGTTGGGAGTGCTGGGAGGGCCCCAGTGCTGCAGACATGGTGTCAGGGGACACATCCCCAGGAGGCACCCAAATGATCTGTCACCTGTCTGGAGCTCTGCCTCAGCCACCCAGCTGCCCACAGCCTCCTACCCTTCACCAAACAGCTTTTCTCCTCTGCTCACATTCAGCTCAGAGAATGGAGGAATAAAATCAAACTCATTAAAATGCTATTACAAAAATAATGCCCCTATATGTCCCCAATACTACCATGATTTTGAGAGTGTGTGGACACCAGATCACTGAGGATCTTTGAAAGAAGGTGGGAGTGTGAAGAACCCTCCCCACGGATACCTGCTGCAGCCTGAGCGCCAGCATTGACCAGACTGCCTCATCCCACAGGGGGTGTCAGGGAACTTCCCTGGAGACAGTGCTGGGGTCAGGAGATGCTCTGCTCTGCTCCCCATGCAGCAGCCACCGACCCTGGCTGTGCCCAAAAGAATAGCAGGCTCTGGCCTTCCTTTGATGGTTCAGGCTTCACACAGACCCCTGACTGCAAATGTTCTCCTGGCAGAGGATGGGACAGGGCAGTGAAGGGCAATCTCTGCAGCATCCTGCAGTACTAGGGAGCTGGATGTGCTGTAAGGACAGGCTCAGCAAGAGCAGCTGGAGCCCAGCTCAGGTAAGAGCCACCTGCTCAGCCCAGGCTGCTCCTCACTCTGGGAGACTTCAGTGACTCACCCTTGCCAGCCTTCAGCAAACACAAATGGCCTCATCTCAATGCAAATGCATGAGATAAGAGAAGCTGAGGCAGAGAGAGAAAACACAGAAGGACTCCCCAGGAGAACCAGTTAGAAGCTCAAGAGCACCTCCAAAGAGACCATCAGCTCCTCTTTGCCTCTAACAGTGAATTACTGCCAATATTCAGAGTTGTTGTGTTCTAGATGACTTGTCACAAGTGGACAAGTCACATTGTGCCTCTCCTTTGAAGAACTGCACCTTTGAGTCCTTTTCTCCTTGTGTTTGTAAAAAACCTGATATAAATAAAGAGGTTTAATAATTTTTTTAGAGACAAAAAAGGTTCTCAGAAAAGCAGCTGGCATTCTTGTTCTGAATTTTCCTATTTTCATCTCTCTCCTGATTCCACCATAGTGTGATTCCACCATAAAGCCTGGAGAAGAGAGGGCTCTAGGAAGAACTTAGTGCAGCCTTTCAGTATTTAAAAAAGGTTAAAAAAACAGGGACAAACCTTTTAGCAGGACCTGTTGCAGTAGAACAGGGAGTAATGGCTTTTACTAAAAGAAGATAAATTTGTACCAGATATAAGAAGAAACTCTTTGCTTTGAGGGTACTGGCACAGGGTGCCCAGAGCAGCTGGGGCTGCCCCTGGATCCCTGGCAGTGTCCCAGGCCAGGTTGGACACTGGGCCTTGGAGCAGCCTGGGACAGTGGGAGGGGTCCCTGCCATGGCAAGGGGTGGAATGGGATGAGCTTTAAAGTCCCTTCCAACCCCAAAAATTCAGTGATTTTATAATAAAGTTCAATGGTCCACAGAAAACCTCAGGAAGACCAGAAAACTCAGGACCTACAATTTTTATGTAGCTCCAAAACACCATGGTCTAAGAAACAGATGGGCAGAAGTAAAAAGAAAGAAATCTAAATGTTTCTTGGGCCTTCTTCAAAACAACACCAAGAATCCACAAAAAACACACTCTAGTTTGTTTTCCCCAAGCGCTGCTCACCTGTAACAGAGAAGTGACTGCTGTACAACACATCCCCTGTCTCATTTTCCAAAGCATCACAGAGTGCCAGTGACTGCAGCAGCTGCTGTTATAACAGAGTCAGGAGCCTGCCCAAACCAGCTCTGAGCCCTTTGGCCACTGCTGCCTGTGAACACACACAGCAGCACCTGAGACAGGCAAAACCCACAAGGTTTGGGGCTCCTGAGCAGGCTCCATCAGAAGGCTCTGCTGGGAAACTCGGGTGGAGGTACAATCATCAGAAATAAGGACACAAAGGCTGCTCTTCTTACCCCTGGGGAGTTAATCTGCTTCCCTGCAACACAGCCAGCTCCAAGGTGGGGAAAAGCCCTGTCCACCTCTGGAGCTCTTGTGTTCATCACCAGTTCCAGCTGAGAACAACAACCTGCTCCTGACTGTGGCACTCTTTGTAGGTGATTATGGGATACAAAAGGGGCTAAATTCAAAGCAGGTTTTCAACTGGGGGGGATCCAAAACTGCTGAGTGAGGAGGAGAACAGAGCCAGATGGCATGTGCTGGTCTGGTTGGGGATTCTGCAGTGCAAGGCAATAGGAAACGAGCAGAGGAAAGGCCTGGGTTGGTCCCATGGCTCCTCTCCTGCCAAATGAACATAGCAGGACAACCATGGAACAATCACTTCGTGGGCTTCATTCCCCTCCACCCCCAGACTGAACTTAAATATTTGTATAAGCCCAGGCGTAACTTTTATCTCATGTTTTCCTTGGGGTTTACTGGCTGTTTAGAGCATTCAGGCTAAAAAGCATTCCCTCAAACTCTTGCCACAAAGAGAGCTGAAACCATGACACTAATTAAAACCACACTCTTTGGTATCAAGAAGACATGCTATTGTTTTCTTTTGTTGCTTATGAGGAGCTGTTAATATGGGCAACACGTCTGGAACATTTTCCTGCCCAGCGCCGCGTTCCCTCCAGCCCAGCTCGGCTGCTTTGGGAAATTGTCATAGGCTGGGCTGGGAGGGCAGCAGTATTTACAGGAACAGACTTATTTATTCTTTGTAACAAAACATTTACCAGCTTAACACCATGAAAAGCACACGGGGAGGCAGGTAAAGGTTCACGCTGCCTGAAAGGTGACAGTGAAACAAGTGACCTGCCTCAGTGCCCAATGGGCCAAATCAAGGGATGAGCCTTAAATACACACTCCATATAAATTTATGGTATGTTTGGAAAAACTGAGTGTCCAGGAACATCCTGACTTTGCCAGGATGCTCCTGGGCACTCCATTCAGAACAGGAAAGGCTGTGGGCTGCCCTGTGCCACTGCTGACCCACCTGGGGCAA
Source organism: Molothrus ater (assembly GCF_012460135.2). NCBI lineage: Eukaryota > Metazoa > Chordata > Aves > Passeriformes > Icteridae > Molothrus > Molothrus ater. The sequence continues at coordinate 621,623 of NC_050492.2, read as the reverse complement.
GGTCTGCTGAAGGAAAAGGATTTTTCTAAGATTTTGTGCTCAATTTACCCCACCTGAGTGCTTCTAAGGTCTCCATGACTGGTATCAGCACCTCATAAACATTAACAACATTATCCTTAAGACATTTCTGGGGAAAATGCTCAGATCTGGGGAAAATGCTATGATCACATTTAAAGGATGGAAAATTAGGGCACAGAAAAGTCTAAGGTAGGTTTGTGTCCAATGCAACCTTCAAAAGCATCCAACATGGTTTAAAACCAGTTAAAATAATTTCCCTGTCCAAGACCAAACAATGGGGTCCCATGCAGGGTGGTAACCCAAGTGGAGGAAGCAGAGACAATTGGCTGCTTTGCCCCAGCCCTCTCAGAGTGCTAATTTCCATTTCTCCCTGATTTTAAGCAGTGCCCTGGATGCCTCCTGCCTTGACAGGTAGCTCCAAAGCAGGTCAGGCACAGGGCCCTGGCTAGCAGCAAATAACCTGGTCTTAGCCTCCACAGAGCATCTGATCCCCAAGGAAGCACAAGTGGAAGAGGGAGGGGTCCTCCAGGGAAGGCAGTGTCCCACAGGTGTCACTCCTGGGACCACAACAGTAAATAATTTTTCATCAGAGCCATTTGGTTTCTGGTTTCTGTTTGGGAGCACGGCTTTCACTGCCTTGACTAAAAACAAAACTCTGCTTCCATTTTTCACGGCCACAAAGATGCTCGATTTGAACTCCTGGTGGTGCAAAGTGAACGCAGTTGAGGTTTGAAGGCTGGAATATTCTATTTGACATTTATTTTTTGGTGGCACTTCAGCTTTGCACAAGCCTCTTCCTGGTTAGCAAGCCTCCAGCCTTTCCAGCCATAAAGAAGGACTGTGTGAATTACAAAAATACTACTTCAGCACACAAGTTGGGCTGAAGGGGTGAACACACTGTAATTTGTTACATGCTTCCATTGGGGAGGCATCCCCCAATGTTCAGATTCCAGCCCTGGCTGTGCCATGCCAGTCCCTGGCTCCTGGAGGGCAGGAAGGAGCCTTCTGCTGCCCAGCACAAACCACAGCACAGTGCTCTGCTTGCGCTTCTACTCTGAATTCTTCCCAAAAGGAATTCTGGGGGAAATTCATATTTGAATGTCCCCCCAAAGAAAGATCAGATGAGGAAGGTGCTGTGGAGGTGGCCATGGCTCTGGGATGCTAAGGTGACATCTCACGTGAGGCACGACCCCGTGCACACCTGCAGCAGCACTGGAGAGCCCTGTGAGGCTGCAGGGCTCCTCTGGCAGCCTGGGGGGCTCAGGAGAGCCCCTGGGAGAGCAAAAGCTTCCCTGCAAACCCCACATCCCCCGTCCTGCTCCTCATTTGAGGCTGACAGACGAGGCTCAAACACATCATTACAGCCTTGAGGAGGCTGCTCAAGGTAACACTCAGGTTACAGATGAATTAATAGGAAACACTTACCTTGCCCACTAGCTTGCCTTTCCTGTTCATGCAAAGGTAGAAATCTGTCTCCTTCCCTTTGATCCGGACTTGACTTCCAAAAGTGTCTGTTTCCACTAGAAGCTGGGCTTGGAAAGGAAGAAGAAAAGAAAGCATTTACCTGTGTGGTCCCATGAAGGCACAGGGTGCAGATCTCCCTAGGCACTGTCCCAGTGCCCAGCTGAATCACACCATGCCCAGGTGCTCTGCAGGGCACAGCCCCAGGCAGCACCAGGGGCTGAGCTCATGGCTCGGTGCAGGACTGACACCTCTCCACTCACTCCCACACAGATACCCCAGGTTTAAAGCTGGTTTGCCACAGAATAACCAACAATAAACACAATATAACCACACGTGTGGGCTCCATCTGTCACACCAACGCCACCACCACCAGCAATATTAGCTCAGTGTTAATAGAACCAGAGAACTGCTTATATTGGAAAAAACCTCTGAGATCATCAAGTCCAAAACTGTTCCTCCAGCACTGTTGAGGCCACCACTACACCCTGTCCCCAGGTGTCACATCTACACAGCTTTTAAACACCTCCAGCGATGGTGATGCCACCGCTGCCCTGGGCAGCCTGTTCCAATGACAACGCTCTCCTTCACGCTGTGGGAGGGTTCTTGGAGGATAAGAACGTGGATTTTATTCTCATGAAGATGAAAGATTAGCATGACGAGAAAGAAAATCCTTTCCCCACAGCCAGCAGCCTTCAAACACTGCACAGAAGTGGTTCAGCCACACACTCCAGTGCAAAACATTACAGTGACCTCCTGAAGGTCACCACAACAGCCAGCAGGGAGAAATTTGGCACTCCTTGTTCTGTCTGATGCACACCCACCCTGCACATGTCCTCCATGCCTTGTTGTGCATCCAGGAGGTCAGAAATTTCTTTCTGGCAGTCAGACTGAGGTCTCCAGCTCTAGCTGGGAGAAATGTGGCCAATCTCAGTGTCTTGCAGGGTATCGATGCCAGAGCTGGTTTGCAGCAGGAGCCAGGGTAGAGGACAGATTTCTGCTGCATCTCCATAAACGCCCTGCTCTGCCACAGCTGTACCTGCAGAAGGGGCCAGGCTGCCACCCAGACAAGCAGCATGCCATCATCATGATCATGATCATCATCATCATCATCTCAAAACCCCAGACAGATCCAAATCCAGCCTTTTATTTCATCTCTAATCTAAACACAAATTCCAGTCATGCTCAAGATTCGGATTCCAGGAATTTCCCCAGAGAGGCAGGAACAGGCAGACTGGACATTTTGGTTCAGATCCATCCCCGACATGGAGGAGGAGAAAGGAGACATGGTTGAAACACAATGCAAGAATGTGTGAGTGTCAGCAAGTGCAGCTCCACGCTCCTGCTCTGGAAATACTCACGCCTGTGAGTGCTGAGCCCCACCGTAGAAATACAGCTTTTGCCAAACTCTGGAGAATGTTTGATCTGTGCTGCAAAAAGTCACATTCTTTTTGGCATTCATATTTCAAACTTTAAAGCCCTCTAAGAGCAAATATGTTCATTGTAAGGATTTACCATGGGGATAGAAATAGGAGTTTGTTTCATTTAAACACATTAATATTTTTCCCACTTGTAAAGTCAGCTTTTGGCTTCTGCAGCAGTGCAAATATCACAGACCTTTAACTCACAAGGGCCCTAAACAATTTTCCCCTCACAGCTCAGTCACATCTGTAAGTTCAGGGGTTTCCAGTTACTAGCTGCTTACATTTATTTAGATCTATTTGTTAAACCTGTTATCACTGGGGATATTTAAATTATAACTGCTTTCTGACAGCAAGTGGGATAATGTCTGTATTACAGCAGGATATTACTTGCAATCATGCACAGATATGGATATTTATGGAAGTTTTTCAGAAACACCTCATGGGTTTAGGTACCTGTGATGGAGAGCAGCCTGAAGCAACAACTGGGTGCTGCCCACTTTGTCGTTTCACCTGCCAGGTCAGTATCCAACCTGTGACCACTTCTGTGAGGAAGGGCCCTGAGCCAGAAATAACCCCTCAAAGGGAGGCTATCAAGGTGAGCCAGCCAGGAGGGGAGTGATGGCACAGGGCCAGGCCAGCTCCTCCAGGGCAGGCTGAGCAGCACGGCTGGAACCTGGTGAGTGCCCACTGCTCCAGGAAGCTCGGGGAGGCTGCTCAGGTGCAATGCAGCATTAACAGACAAGAGAACAGCAAAGATGGGACTGTCTGCCTTTGAAGAGGTGATTCTGAAAGGGCTTCTCCTCACATGAGCAGAGGATGGAGGTCAGCCTCAGAGCGGGAGTCCAGCAGCCAGCACAAGAGCAAAGGTTGTGGAGCCAGCAAAGCCTGGTCCAGGAGCCATGGCTGACACCCAGAGCACCAAGGAGCTGCTCACAGATGTGCAGTGGCCAAACCAGCTGGGCATGAACACTGGTGTGGTGCCACCCAGCACAGGGGTCAGAGAAGGCTCCACACAGGCCAGAACAGGAGAGCACAGCTCCCTCTGAGCTGTGAGGCATTCCCTATCCACCCCAGCCTGAGAGTAAAAAGCTGCTGAGAGTGAGTCTGAACATCAGATACAGCCTCTGGCCAGCCAAAGGAGGAGCTAACACCGACAAAACCTTCCGGCATGAGAGCCGTGAGCTGCGGTCCCACGGGACAGGCAGCAGCTCCCACCCCTCTGACGCAGGTCCCCGTGGCAGCCCGTGCTCAGATGGACAAACACGGGGCACACTGGCTCATGCTCCCCACCCCCTCGCTCTGCAGCCACTATGACTAATATCCAAGCTGATTTTAATTTGAAAAATATCACCTTAAAAAGATGCCGGTTCCCTGCTGTGAAAATTAAAACCATCTGGATGGAGTGATTTCAAATAATTAATCTAGGACTCCTTTGGCACCACTACTAATTAAAATATGATACCTTCCTCCCCTTTTTTAAATAAAAAATTTAACTAAAGTTTAAAGATCTAATAAAATAATGTCATAATTTAGAACTAGATGGAAGTCACCTTTCCTGCAGGCTGCAGAGGTTACAGCAGCCTGAGATCCCTCCCAGGCAAGTGCCACAGCACAGCCTGAGCACCAGAGGATAAGCAGGCATCCAGGGAGACATTTGTGCTGGCAAACACAGCAGCATCCATCCCAGGGCCCTGAGAGACAGCCCAAACCCCCAGGGACCACCCTGCACCCCATGCCGAGGAGTGGGAACAGAGGCCAGGAGGTTCAGATGTCTGATCCCTGCTGTGACCTGAGCTGCCCTAGGACAGGCCAAGGCCTCACAGAGGTTTCCCACTTCTACAAAATCTGAGTCTTAAGATGTAGGAAACATCTTATTTCTAGGGATCCCTGACCCCCCTTTCTACAAGAGAGATCAGTGCAGCTCTAGGCTGGGTTATAACCTATAACCCAGGGGTCTGCAGCACCCCTGACAGCTGATGCTTCTTTGTGCAACAGGCATCTCCCTAAGTTCTCTCAGGAGCAAGGACAGGCACCTTAAATAGCAAATCTGAAATCCTCTGGGATGGATCCCAGCCCTGAAGGATGCAACCAGAGTTCCTAGGGGGTGGAGGCTGAGCCAGCACCCAGGGGCTGCTCATGTCTCCCCCTCCACTCACACACAGCAGGAGAAAAGCTCAGCCAACATATTTTACATTAATTCAAACTGGACTTGAATGCTGTCCTGTCCTGTGATAGGTATGCCATGGCACAATGGAAGTGCCCAGGAAAATCCAAGAGAATGTACAGGAGAGTTCAGGTGAAATGAGAGCCACCATGCCAGAGCAGCAGCCCCACAGCACTCTGGTGCTCAGCACCCCTGACTTCCAGCCCCATCTCTGTCCCTGGACACACCACACAGAGATTACAATCTTTATTTTCAAAGGCCCTGTGCTCCAATCTTCAGATCAGGTGTTATTGTTTAAATTCTTTGACAGCTAGATATTCTGATATGTTTTCCAGGGGAATAAAATAAAGAGCAAAAGAGAAAAGATGTCTTTAGAGGGTGAGATCTCCTGCTACATGTTTTGCCTTATTGGCCCATTTAACCTAAACCTTCCTGAAAACTCCCACTGGAAGAGACTGGAATTCCTCACAAGTCTAGGTGAAAAGAATTACATATGTATGTGTATATATATACATATATATATATATATATATATATATATATATATATATATATATGTGTGTGTTGAAAAGCTATCTACCAGCTAAGAAAACATGAAGTCAGGGAGATATGTGAGATATGTGAAGGTGGCAGAAAATATGCCAAATTATCTTTCAGATATTTCCTGGGAGTGGGAGGACAGGAGCCAGAAAAGCACAGGCAAAGAGAGGAGAAAGAGGGCACCTGAGAAGTGTAAGGTTTACAAGTACCAATCACAAAATCCTCAGGTCCAGATAAAGAAAGAGATAAAGGGGAAAACACAAGAAGGGTGCAGAAGGACTAGATACTTCAAGTCTATCCACTGGTTTGTGGTTTTTTTCAGGTGAAACCCCTGCAAAGGGAGCCACAGGGAGAAAGAACACAGCTGCTTACACTGTCCACAGGCACCCTGCAGCTGGCAAGACACTGGGGAAAAGGATCTCAGAGGGGACAAAGATATTGTTGCTTTGGTTGCACTTCTTTTTCTGAGAAGTCAGGAGAACCTTCTCAGACTTGAAACCATTTCCAGCTAATGAAGAGGATGCACGGACACACTGAGGCTGGGAGCACAGCACCTGGGATGGAGGGCAGCTTTCCCAGTTTGTTACCCTGGAGCTGTGAACAAGGACATTCCCATCTTTCACAGTGCATAGATCACATCCGATGGGAGAGCAAAATCCACTCTGCTGAGACTGAATCTTCTCCTGAGACTCCCAGCATGGGCAACAGTGCTTAAAATAGTTGAAATCTGTTCAAACACTGCCTACCCCTACCAAAACCACATGAATCCCTTCCACGACCACAACATAGGAGAGAATGACCCCGTCTCCACAGTCATGATGTAATGATGAGGGAGTAACACCAAAATTAGGTAAAGTCTGGAGGGTCTAATGAAGCCTGCAGGCTGTGGCCCAGTGAGGGAATCAAGGCTGCATCCCCAAGTTTTGTCTGCACGCTTGCATCGTCCAGCAAACTAAATGGTATTTAATATTTATAATCCACAGAACCCAGCTCCCTTCTCAAATATTCAGGTGCAAATTAGGAGTAACCACCCCAGTCAGTGAGGCTGGTGCTCTGACCCACATACCACTGCCCTGAGCTCATCCCGTCTCTCCTGAGCACAGCATATGCCCATCAAATTATTAAAAGGTATGTTTGTGGGGAGGAAGACTAAGAGCAGCTCTGAGACCCAGGCTCCAGATATTGTCTGTTTTAAGCCACCATGTTTCAGGAGCCAGGAAAGTGCTCGGTGTCAGCACAGAGGCTGCCCAGGGAGCAGCTCCCAGTCCTGCCCAGGGTTTGAAAGATGCTGTTACTCTAAATGAGGATTTCTTTTAGACGCTGTAACTTTCACTCGGTGAAAGCACCCTAACTGTTGCTGACCTGGGGACAAAGACTTTTTGGGGTGTAAGGTCCTCAGGGCACCAACACATCCACCGAGTGCCAAGTCCTGGCAGGTTTTCCTGCCCCATCGCGGGATGGGAAGAGAAGCGGGAGCGAGGGCTCTGTGTGGACAAAGGACAGGCTGCAGGCACAACCGGCCACCGCACAACTGCCTCAGTAGCTCTCAGGAACCAGACAAGTTAAATATTTGCATGGGAGACATCTGAAGAAAATCTATAATGCAGCAAAGACCTCAAAGACATTTCCACTGCAGCAACCTGATCTTGTAAATACTTCCACACAAAGGACTTCACACACATCGGAAGTCCCTCGAGTGCTGATAAAGACCCTACAGGCCGCAGGGTCCCGCCTCTGCCAGCGGCGGCAGGGTGGCAGCACAGCCTGGGACAGGCTTTGGGGACAGCTTCCCCCGAGGGCTGTGTGCTGCCCACTGCCCACCCCGAGGGGAAAGGTGCAGGATCCCGGCACGGAGACCCCTTCCCCTCCTGGCACCTCCCTCGGGCCTCCCCTCCGCAGCAGCCACGGCAGCTTCGGCCTCCGGGCTCTGCTTTCGGGCGCTGCCGCTCCCACAGCCCCGCCTCACGCCCGGGCGGCTCCCGTCCCACATCCAGCACTCTGGGCTATCCCTCGGCGCTCCCTGGGCTCGGCTGCAGCACTCGGGGCCAAGACACGCAGGAATCTCCATGCTGGTGCCAAGCACACCAGCCCGAGTGCCCAGCTGTGCAGCTGGGCAGGCAGGACACGCTGTGCTGCAGCCAGCCCAGCCTGCACGGCCCGGGATGGTCAGCACAGAAAGCATAACTCTCAGGCTCTTTAGTATCATTCTCCACTATTAAATATCACTCCCTATTTAGCCTGACACACCATTCCTAGAAACATGAAATCACATAGTGGTTGGGTTTGAAGAGATTTTCAGGCTCAGCCAGTCCCAACCCCCTGGGCAGGGGCACCTTCTACTGGACCAGGTTGCCCTAAGCCCTGTCCAACCTGGCCTGGACCATTACAGAGCTCTTACCTGTAGTGATGCCCACCCAAAAAATTTCCCTACCACTTCAGCAGTAGCTAACAAAACACAGCCAGGAGATGATGCTGAGCTGGTGTTCCCCAGGTATCTCCGGGACCATCTCAGGCTGATTCTGCCTCCCCACCCTGTCGAGATGTGTTGTTTATGCCAAAGGAGGTTCTAAAACATACAAGTCCTCTTCCCCAGACTGCCAGGCTCCTATAGGATGACAAAGCTTCCAAACATAGTCCCTACAAACTCACTCTAGTCACCACATCTTGAGAGAAGCTTAAATGAAAATGTGCTAATTTGAGATCTTTTATTAGCCTACACATATGAAAATTGTTTGAGAGTTCAACAGATATAAGACCAGAATCAGACCAGAATAAATACCAAGGTAGGTAGGTAGGTCTAAGAGATTTTTGTCCAACTTAAATAAAACTTTAGTAAATCCCTGAATCTGTAATTCTGTGAAAAACAAAACAAATAAACACACACAGAAACAACCCCCCCTATCGGAGCTGTAAGTACCATATTACTGGCCCAGGCTGGTACTACCCAGAGGCTGGTCATCCCTTAGCCATGTGAGAAATGAATGCAAAATACTGTCATTCTAACAGGGAGCCATTTGCACCCTTTTGTATATCTAAGAAAACAGGACTAAGCAGTGGGAATCAGACTTGACCTCTTGCAGATGTTTTATACATAATTCACCATAAGAGACACTAAAAATATTTTGGTAATTGCTTCAACGATGGTGAATAAGTTTATCTAGACAAGATTCAGTAAAAGGGAGGTGGGTAGGTTGTGTGCTTTAAAGACGCCTGGGCGGGGACAGCTGTGAACAAATTCTGCCCTGAACTTTGCCACCTGCAAACTTGCCATGACTAAGAAATAAGCCTGGAAGGAGAAACGTTCAGAATGTTAGCACAGAAATTCCTCTATCTCACCAGGGTGTCCTGCTGCCTCCAAGCACAGCTCAAGTGGACAGTATTTCTACAGAGGCAGGAAAACTGCCTGACAAGCTGCCAGGCTCTGAGTCTGGAATTACTGAAGGATGAGCCTCAAAAAAGTTCAGAAGATCTGTTATGCTTGAAAAAGCACCTAAAATGAAAAATAAAGGGCCAAACCCTGATGTCTTTGATCATTCTCATTTGAATAAACTCCTACTGACACAGTGAAGCCCAACACAACGACCTCAGAACCTGGCCCTGAGCTCCTCGCTGAAACGCATCCAAAGCGCTGGAGTCTCTCGGGTCTGGAAAGAGTGTGAACCTTTCCCGTCCCCGCAGAGGGTTAGAATTACTGCAAGAACAAACCCCAAGGAAGGTATTTTGACTCTCTTGTTCCCAGTCTCAGCTGGACCCAATAAAAACACTGATGTACACAAAAATAACAATAAGGAGAGAATGACCAGCCCAGGAACCCATGTGCTCTCGCGTCTCTGCAGAGCTGCTCCGTGTGTGCCCAGGAGCTCAGGAGAGAGCACAGGGACCCTGCAGCACTGCCCACCTCCCTCAGGCAGCTGCTGGCAGGCTGCTCATCCTTAGGGATGAAGTAGGAGTGATGTCAGCACTACCATCTCCTCTTTCCGAGGAGTCCCAAACACATAAATCTCTCCCACATCCCAACACCCAGATGGTTTCACCCACTCCAGCAGTCAGCCTGCCCAGGCTCCACTGCTGTGTTTTTCAGTGCTCCAAAAGGGGGCTGATTGGGACAAATGTGTCAAGCATCTGCAGTACAGCTTGAATTATCAGACGTGCCCAATACACAAAGATTAAGTTCTACCAAGCAGGGTTCTTATTCTGCACCAGTAAAAGCTGAAATTAAGATAATTAATTTTATGGATCAGAGTAGAAGTGTGTCTATGCATTCTCTCAAAAGGGACTCATTGTAACATTCACTTCTTTCGGCAAGTGAAAAATATGCTGAAAATAAAGTTGCAGGATGCTCTGGTGTTTTAAGTGGGATTCTTGTGGCTCTGAAACCCAAAGGAGCAAAGGCAGCAGCACAACCTACCAGAAGAAAATGTTCTGGCACACAGGGAAAATTCCTTTCTGTTTTAAGATTTTAAGCAGGATTTGCTCTTAGACATGGTCACAAATACAGTTTCAAAGATACCTGACTTCTTAATGCCTGTGTTGCTGAAGCTCCCTTTTGCCAGATAAAAGATAACTTATTATTAAATGAAGTACAGAAAATGGTCACTCTTGGGTCAGAGGATATAAGAGAGTGTGACTATTTTGGAGTAAGGGTTAAAAGACGTGGGAAAGGACTGATCTTCTTACAGTGCCTGGGGACACCTGGAACCAGCTGTACCCTGAAGAGTGCCTCAGGGGAAGGACCACGGAGAAAAGTCCTCTGCACCACCCCCTTTGGAGAGGTTTCTCCTTATAGACACAGCACAATTCTTACAACTGTTCTCAGGGCAACAGAAATAGCACAACGACCACCAAAAATCAGGTATCACATTAACTCTCCCTTTAACACCTTTGGTTTCACATATTTATTTTTGGAAACATTTATCACGGGACTTCTCTTAAACTGTTACCCCTAGTCCTCAGCATATGTAAGACTATATACTTCCCTTTTACTGCATTTTAATTGCATGAGAAGTTTTAAAAGTCTTTTTTTTTTCTTTCCTGAAGTCATTTGGGACAAAAGGCATCTGGCACTGGGTATTTAAATAAGACCTGTCAGAACTGTAAAATTAGTTTTACGTTTTAATAAAGGTACTTTAAAAATCTCAAATATAATTCTGCATTCAAATCATAAGTGTTTGGATTAAGAAAAGCAGATCCCATGTTAAATCTTAATATAAAAAATAAGTCAAGTACAGAACTAAGCCAGTCCTCATTTGTGGCATTATAAAGAGCAGCAAAGAGGTAATATCTCCCAATAGCTTTTTGGGGAGGACATTCTAAGTTTAGAGAAGCAGCATTGATAGCGAGAAAATCTCTATTATATTATATTATTTGCTATTTATTTCAGTTTATCTAGAGACCCAGGCTACCTTTAAGCTCAGACTCAGGCCCCTGTTTCCATCCAAAATTCTCTCCTCTTTCTTATTCTCCCTGGGATGGACCATCCTGCCCTCCTCTCCCCACCCTGAAGGGGTTGGCCCCAAGGACCTGCATGGCAAAAGATCCCTGGAGGTGCAGGTGCCACATTGGCAGGGGACATTTCTGCTGTAGGTGTGCAGCCCACACCCATCCAAACTGGGATTGAAAAAGCTCACTTAGCTTGGAGAGCTCTGTTTTCAGCTCTGCAATGGGCACAGAATTCACTCCAAGGACCTGCAGACATACAGACAGAGGACAAACCCAAACCTCCTTCCAACACTCACTACCCTACACCAGCGAGCACATCCCTCCTCCCCACCAGGGCACCTTCTGACTCCCCTTCTGTTATCTCCTTCCAGCCTTTGAAGTGCACAGAGAATTGCCCACTCCTACACCTACACAGACCTGAATATTTTTAGGCAGTCCTTGGCCACATCTGTGTGCCAAGCCCGAGCATCGGGCTGCCCCCACCTTTGGCATGGGAGGACAAAGCCACCTTCAAATGCCACCAAGGTGACCAAGTCTCCCCATGTTTGCCACCACCTGAATTCAGCAACCACTGCTAGGACACTCATGGCCAGCACCACCAGAACAGAGGAACCCAAGGACACACCACAGTGGTGGGACAAGAGACAGCCCCTGGCCAACAACACCTTCTCCAAGGGCTTTATAGCCCAGCACAAAGCTGCAGCCTGACCTGTGCGAGAAGGGAGCCACTTCTCCATCCAGGACCCCAAAGGAGCAAAGGAACCAGCTAACATGGACTAAGGAGCTTCAGTGCAAGCTCCTGGTGAGGAACTGCCTGACCTTTACGATCCCTTCCAAACCATTCTTCCCTTCCTTCACTGTTCTGTGACTCTGTGGAGTGGTTTTCCAGATGCTCAGCAGGCCTGGCCCTCCTCCGAGGTCACAGTGTGGATGAAGGGAGCAAGCAGGGAAGTGTCACAGGTGCAGACAGGCTCGGGACAGCCCCCATCCCCCAGCCATGCTGTCACCTCCCTGCCGCCAGCTGCCCAACCTGGCACTTCACCACAGGTCACCTCTGGTGTGAGGAGTTAACGCTCATCCCCCAGCAGGCGCGATGAAAAGGAGACAAAAAAGCAGGATGCTGGTGAATGACAGCAGTGGGTGGCCCAGCCCTGCACACAACAGGCACAGCCAAGTGTGTCTGGCACCAGACAATGCTTGGGCTGGAGGTGTGTGGGGCGGCAGCGCCAGCGCCATTCTCACGGCGGGGCACCCGGCCATGTCGCCTCACAAATCCACTCCTCTCCTCGCTCCCAGCTCTTTCCCGAGGCTGGATTTGTTTTTTTCTGTGCTGTCCTTCCTGTTGGGACATTTGCAGCTCTGAAAAGAAAGCAGGTCAAACCCCCTCAAATGGTGTATTTAGAGCTTCCCCTTGGGTTCCTGTGGCTTCCTTGCCATTTCCCCGCTGCACTGCGAAGTGCAGCTGGATTTTGGGGTAGCAGCCTGACCCCTGGCTGCTTGGGGCCTGATGTCAAGTGCTGCTAATGTGTTTTGCATTTGTGCCTGGGGGCAGGAAATCTCAACTTCCAGTGCCAAGGGGCTAATTATAATTTATACAGCAAGATCTCAGACTGCGGGAATTTTTTTCTCCAGCTAATTAAAAGGTGCAATTACCTTTGAGAATCAAAGGGATATTCTGGTACCCAGCTCTGAGAAGCAGATTACAGGCACTTAGGACACAAGGACATCTTTGCTTTTCTACATGTTCTTAGTTTTTGATGTTGATCATTAACAAGAATTTGTCATATTTCTGATCCATCATCACAATGTCCTGCTGACCACATGCTGAAAACCACTGCAACAGGGTAACACAGAGCATTGCTGCTTTCCCTGTGATTACCTATCCTTCCACAACATGCTCAGCTGGCCTATCACCTGCTGCTCAGGACTCCGAGCAAAACTTCCTGCTTTTTTAATTAACAAAGCTTTATGATGACCTTGAGGTGGGCAATACCTAACAGCCCAGTCTGTGCTCAGACCACAAGCTCGGGACTACTTACTCCCAAAGCAAGCAGTGCATTGACGAATGTTGTATTAATTTAATAAAAACATTTGTCTTTATTTGTAAATATTATTATAATTAATAATTATAAATTGATACAATAATTATAAGTATTGTATTAATTTAGTAATAAATATGACTAAACTGTCCCATGGCAGCCGCTCTGCATTTCCCTGTCCTACCCAGTGGTCCAGTGCAAACAGGAGGACACCATTTGCAAATCTACCCCCTCCCACAAGCTCTTCCCATCCGCTCCTTGTCCCTTGCCTTCGTGTTTGTGCAGAGGCTTAACAGTTCCAGCTCTCTCTTCTTACCACTCCCAGAGATGACTGCTGAGCCATTTGCAAGGGGCTAATGTAATTGAATATTCAAATGTGGGGAGTGGGGCTTTTGGCTGAAGACAGCAGTGAAAGGTTCTGGGGAGCTCTCAAAGTCCTGCTCTGGGGTCTCAGCAGAGTTACACGTGCAACACAGGCTGCAGCCTCAGCCTGGCCCAGAGTGCACAAATAAATCCTCAGCCATTCATTGTTTTTTAGGGATGCACTGGGCCATTGCTCTCAGTGAAATGGAGTGCTTAAGTTAGAAACTGGTGCCATGCAGTTGTCAGCAGCCCACACACACTGCAGGGCTCATACACCCGCAGCAGCAGCCTCCACCCTGACCCAGAGCACAGCCAGAAGCAGAGGTGAGGCTGGCAGTGGCAGGAAGACCAACCCTTCCTCTGAAGAGGGGATTCCAAGAAGAAGCTCTGTCTGTGTGAGTTAGAAATGAAGCTCCTGCTGGCAAAGGCGACAGGGGAGCTCAGCAGCTGGTACCCAACATCAGTAACTCTCTACCATGACTTGATTACACTGTAGCAGCTTTATCAGGCTGCCCTTTGATGTGCTGACAGCAGCAAACTGCCTGTGTTGAACTTGTGGCCACGCAGGCTGAAGCACACACCCCAAACCCACACCACGTGAGGCGTTTTGTTAAATGAGGAGGCGATAACACAGATAACACAGCTGACATCTCGGCATGGAGAGATGCCTACTGGCACTGCTCATCTCACAGGGAGCTCCAAGAAGCTCCTTTAGAACTGACAACAGACTTATCCCACAGGTATTGCCATCCTTTGGTAGGTGGCTACCATAGAAAGGGCACATCAGTTGTCATAAGCCATTTTACAAGAACATCTACAAAACTACACAGACCTGTATCAAGCAGAGCATTTCCAATACAACCAAGTCCCCAGACAGAATAATCTATTTCTCTTTAGGAGACTAAGCAAAAATCAGGAAGGCTTTCCTCTGCAAAGGTTGAGAATAATCAGGGTAGAAGAGAGGATGGCAGTTTTTAGAACATTTATTACTCTACACAGGAAGGTATTTTGCTCCTTGTTGGTGCAGGCAAGAGGTTGGGAAAGGACCTGGCTCAGCCCTGGAAAAAGCAAGAGAGGGATTACAAAACTATGCTTGTAGTCTCAGCTTAACCCACGAACCTGCACAGCATTCAATGAAAAAGTTTGTAAATGCTTCATCAGCAACATGACGAAGCTAAAGAAAGGAAGGGCAGATCCAGAGGGAAATAAATTTACTCCAGCGTTACCTTTCCCTACAGCTTGCTATTTATTGAAGAAGCAGAAAAGCTTCAGCGTGCTTCAGGATACAAACGCTGACACGGAAATTCAGAGCCCTGAACCACCTCCAGCAGGGAAAATATACTGACCGCAGTCTCTTTGGAGGTCAAACAAAATCAATAGCCTTTCTCTCCAGTCTGTCTCTAAACTAAGCTTCTTTCAAAGACATCCAGAGAAAATGGATCATCTTTTGTTGTTGTGTGTGGTTTTGGGTTGGGCTTTTTTTTGTTTTGCTTTTTTTTAAGTGGTCAAACATTCATAGAAGCATAAGAACTCCTTCCTCCCTAAGCATACTGAAAGGATTGTATAGAAGTCAACACTGCCCATCAGTTTTACTACACAATAGATGAGTTATCCACTTCTTGGGGAGGAAACCAAGCTGGAAGCTGCTTAGTGCTCGGCAAGAGAGGAAAAAATAAATCAATGCGTTTTGCTTGATTGGGGTACGTTTAAAGCTGGTTGTCAATTAGTTCAACACAGTTTGCTGTTAGAGAGCACAACAGTTTAGCCCCAGGAGCTGAAGTTTGCTGCATTTCCTCAGATTCCTCCTGCTGAGAGACAGATATTGGATGCAGCACAGAGGAGGAGAAGGGGTGAGGCTGAAGTCACAGCCACAGAGTGGGAGCCTGACATCAGATACAGCCAGCGGGGACCATTTTCTTCTGTTCTGAGCACACAGCACACCAGGCTTGTGTCCAGAGAGGAGCCGAGATGAGAGCTGCTTCTCACCCTGACACACGGCACGCCTCTCCCCTCCCAGCACACATCTTCTGAGATAAACTACAGCTTACACACCCTTGTGTACCAGATGGTATCATCCGTTCCACACGAGGGGGTCACCCCAAGCTGAGCAAAAGGGCAGAAGGACCAAAGCAGGAGGATGAAAAACTTTGCCTATCTCCAGTTTTTAAAGTAATTCTTAAAAATCTCAATACAAAAATCCCAAATGGGGACAAACCACAAAAGTCACTGCCCTAGGGTCCCTCTGAATGCATCCAAAGGAAAATCAGAGAAAGGGATCACCAATGCCTTTACCTGCCAGTTCTGTTCTGACAATCAGTGTTGAAAGACACTCATTCAGGCTGAGAAGGCTCTCAAGAGGTGACCCAGCTCAACCCTCTGCTTCGAGCAGGACCACTAGAGCTGGGGACCATCACTTCTCAGCTGTGCTCCAGCTACCCTGCAACAGGTCACTCTCTGAGCAAGTGACATCCTGATCTAAGCACACCTAAGGGTGGCATTACTGTGTCACAGGCATGGCTGGAGAGGGACAGACACATCTGCAGCTGACAGGTGTCCCAGCACCACCAGCAGGGCTGAGCACTAACCCAGCAGAGTGAGCTGCCCCCGGCCATGACCATGAGACCCTGGTGCCCTCGCAGGCACAGGAGTCACGTTTGCCAGCAGGCACCCATCCCACACTGCTGGCCTGTGCTGGCAGAGCCTCCACGGGCTGTGCTCAAGCTACGCTGTGTCTGCAGCCGCCCTCCAGGCACAGCACACCTGACTCACGGCCGGCCTGCACTCACACCACGGGAAGGAGGGTTTGTTCCCTCAGCCGATGTAAGGGGCACCTCATTTCCGAGCGAACACATTTAGCATCCTATCATTAGGATCTTAGTCCCGTGCCCACACGGGTCTAATGGTGCTGGAAAATCCTGGGGAAGCTCAGAACAGGCTCCAGCAATGGTGACCATCAAACGTCCACCCCAGCTCCAGTAGCAGCAGGAACAGCCAAGGCTAGGAGCTAGAAACAAAAGCGCTGCTTCTTTGTAATGCTTTTTTATCTCCCCTCCTCCAGCCCCCCCAGGTGGGACAATTTACCCGGTGACTATAAAGCTCTTACATGTGCTTGTTAGCACCCCCAAATTAGTAGGTGTAAAGTCAATATCCTTTTGCCTATTTACTCCTAATGAGTCACCAGTCAGAAACTTCACTTGAAAAAAACGGTTACAAATGCAGATGCCGAAGCAAATGAAATAAAGGCAAGAATCACAAACGTTGCACAAAGGCAAGGGGCTGGGCACACCACACAGCACCAGGCCATTGTCACCGGCTCAAACCTAACAGCTTTGATTTGCCTCCCACCGGCTAAAATGGTTTGAAATGCAAGGTCTGAACAAAGGTGCAAGACACAGGAGGAATGGGAGGCACTGCTGGGCACTTAATCTCCTTTCAGTCTCACACAGGAGCTCCAGGAATGGCTCTGTTTAAGTCGGTGGAGTTTCGGGAGTGTAGGAAAAAGGATAATCAAGCTTTGGCTGTAACAGAGATCGAGCCCTGTGATCCCTCCATGCAACCAGCAGAAACCTTATTAGGGATTTATGCTGGTTACCTTTAGGCAAGTTCCTTTGGCACTGGAACCTGGGCCTACATCACTGATGCCGAGAGGACAAGACCAGCTTTTGGGAGCTGTGGTGTTCACCTTCTAACTAACCAAGTATGTGATTTGAAATCAGGAGCCTGAAGCATCCCCCAGTCTGCTTCAGCACTCACCCCTGCAGACTGTGAGCCTTGCAGCTGTCCCTGGCCAAGCACTGGGGACACCTGGACAATATTTTTAGTGGCGTTTCTGGTGCTTACATGCCATCCAATTCCTAGCCCTTCCCTGCTGCTTCTCTACTCTAAGGTCCTCACAGCCTCCAGAGGCTGGGGGTGACATCCCTCTCACAAAGTACCTCAGAGCTCCCCTCTCACATTCCAACAGCCATTTCATCTCCTGCTTGTCCTTCCAAAAGCACTTGAGTACATCAGATATAAACCAAAGCACACCAGCTCGAAGCCAGGATCCCAAGCATGTCACCCACCATGTGGGTCAAACACCAAAGGCTCATATCACCATCGAGCTGCTCAGGAGCAATGTCTGCTCCTTCTCTGCCCCACCAGCCCAGCTGTGGGACGAGGCCAGAGCAGCTGAGCAGCGCAGGAGAACAAGGACTCCTCTCCACAGTAATACCTGGGGCCAGACCCCTCCAGCCAGCACAGCTGCTGTCACTGCTGGAGAACACCCAAAACTCATCACAGCTGAAAGAGGCAGGGCCACAGTGGACGGTGGGGTTTTGTTCATATTGCTCTGGGAAGAAAGGCACCTTTTTTGGCAGCTGCAAATGCAGAAGAGGAGAAGGCCTCCAGGCACATGTTTCAGCTCACAGAGACAAGGGCAAAAATATCTGAGCACTACCCAATCACACTTCAAGCTCCACCATTCCAGGCAGCATCAGCAAAGGACAGACACATCCCAAGGCAGCTACAGCACAACTCAGGGACCCAAAGCTCAGGATATATTGAGAAGGTCTCAGCCCCTATGTTCACCATGAAAGCATGAACTGTCTACTATGGGCATTCAAAAATACTGAAAGCTCTTCAGGGACCAAAGTGGGCACTATTTATTGCTGACACAGCTTATTAAAAGGGATGCTTTCTGAGTGCAGCTGCCTTGAACCCCAGTAGCCCCACACTTCCTCACTGGATGAAAAGTAGGTGTTTCTTATTTTTTACTGGGACTTCTCACTGCCTTTACATCCAGCTCACCTTCCACTTCTTGCGAGCACTGCGACCGCAGACGCTCCACACGTGTTCTCCTCTGCATCCGACTGGCAAGCAGTCTGGAAAATGCCAGTATTGGAACGGCCTGGATTCAGCGGTTTCTGAATGCTGATCGGACACTATTTCATTCAAGCCACAGATAGTCATTTTTGGGGGGTATTTTCAGCTCCCTTTCTGGACTCTTCCAGCTTTCCAAGCACCATGCATCAGCAGTTTCTCCTCTTCACAGCTTCGTTATTTTTCACCTTTCTGCCAAACACCAGTGCAGTTCTGCAGGACCTGGGCTCTTCCCTGCTCCTGCAGACAGCCAGGCAGTGCTACTGGCCTTGTTAATGTTTGCTGTGCTCCACCTTGCAGCTGCGGAAATTCCTGACTATCTGTTTTTTCAAAGAGCTGAGGTGAAATCCGAGTGACTGAAGTGCCTTATTTTTTATAAATTTAACACCTTTCTTGAGGAAGCCCCAACCTGAAAACAGGAACAGTCTCACAGCATCTCAAAGCACCAAATAATTACTTCTACCCAGGCTACCAGTGTGGTCTCCATTAGCACTGTCTCCTTAGCATTTCTCCATCTGCAAAGCTTTCATCCTGCTGGCACACCATGGGCTGAGGGGGTTCTGGGCTGAGGAGGGACACGTGAGGACACTGAGATGATGAAATTCATGCTGCTTCATTATACATGAGGAACAAAGTTCCTTCTGTGTCCAGTGTCTGGAGGGTCCAGCCCCAGCGTCCCACCACCCCAGATCACCCTTCCTGGAGTAGGAGATGCTCCAGGTGAGGTGTGGCCAATGCCAACACCACCATGAGTCTCCAGGAATCTGACTTTAGGAATCTCAAACAACAGGCAAGTGAGGTTCCATGATGAACTTCAAGGAGAAGTGTAATCTTCACATCAAGTTTTGTATTCCCCATCCTGTCTTTAGTTAGGCAGTTTTTAACAGGGTTATTGACATTTCTTATTCTTTCCAAATGTTTCTTGTGAAGAAAAAAATTCTTTGGCCACTTGACATCATGTATGGGAATGTACACAAAGCAAAATGTACAAGAGCATTTGTTGATGATGTTTTCCTTCCTTCTTCTTCAAAGTAAAAGCAATTAAAAACCCTTTTGGAAATGCAGACTAGCCTATTTGTAGGGTACTTTTACTTGCGCCCCAAGAACCGACTTGAATTAATCAATGACTGGCCAAATGCTTAGACATGGGAAAACCTCAGAGAGCACAAAACAAGGTTTGGTAATAGGCACCAACACAAAACAACTGCAGTAAACCCAAAGGAGCTCTCAGCATTTGTGCACAGAATCACTCCTGGCCTAGAAATATACTTAAAATTATGTAAACTTCTTCCAGAACTTCATCACAGAATGATTTGGGTTGGAAAGACCCTGAAGATCACCTCCCAGTGTCCCCCCAGCAGTCCCCAGTACAGATTTCAGACAGAAGTAATCACTATACTGACAAGCATAGAGCATTTCTGGAGCCATGGAGGAGAAAGGAAAGCCCTAAGTTTGTTTCTGTGTTATTTCATCAGAGCCAGGGAAGAACATTTAACAAAGCAGATGCTTGACCTTCGTGGGAAAGCACCATAAACACAGCAAGGCAGGAGCAGATAACATCATATTGACCTGTCTTCAGGGGCTGGCATTCACATTTTCATAAAGTGTCTAAGAAGATAAATCACTATACTAATAATATTTGTATTGATTATCTAAACTGAAGCAGCAATCGACTCCATTGTCTCACTTCCTCTTAAATTGCTCACAGATGGGATCCTATTTCCTATTCTGCATTTCTAATGGGAACACTTAAATCACAGTGCGGAATTATACACACACACACACACAAACTGTTAACAAAAACCCTTTTATGACTCACATGAAAATAAAGATTTTTCACTTTGTAGCTCACTTTCTACTCTACACAAGAATTAAAAATGACAAATTATCAGTAGATCCCTAAATTACCTCTCCTCATTATTTCTGAGTCTCTAATATTTGCTGACAGACAGGCCTATGCTTTCAAAACCCTGACCAGTGCTTGTGAGACTTGTGAAGTATAGACACCCAGTTAAAAGGAGATTCTTTGTTTCCCCATGAAAGTCAAGGTTCTTTAAGCTATCTCAAGATCCAGCAGTAGGGAAATCTAAAATCAGTGCGGTGTCAGAGGGAAAATAAACGTAAGGCTTTGCTGTTATGCGGGTACAAAACAAGGACTGGTGCAGAGAGACTCGGCTTCAGGTGTGATGCTGGTTGCAGCAGGAGTTCAGGAGAGGAGCTATCAAAATCAAAAGTAAAGGAAATTGGCAACAAATTAATTGTTCAAAAGAGGTTTGTCATGAATCAAAAAGGCTAGGATTTTTCTCAAACTTCTCATCCTGCCTAAGCAAGGCTTTTCCCCACACTGCCGCGAGCACAGAATATGGCAGAATAAAAACAGAAAATGTCTTCAATATACAGATGGTTTGTATAAGATGCTAACAGTGTGTTTCAAATAGAACTTTTCAGAGCCACCAGGAAGGTGAGGGCAACCAAGAGCCCTCGCTGCCCAGAGCAAGCTGGGAGCCCCAGCTCCATCCCCAGCCCCAGCTCAGGTTTCTGCCTCACACAGAAGCTCTTCCTGGCTCAGCAAAACCCTGAGCTGCCTGAAGCTTCAGCTCATCCCCTCATCTGCTTTCAAGGAACAGCTTCACCGCTGCCCCACTGCAGATGAAAAGGGGAGACGTTTTAAGGAACAAAATATAATACAGCTCTCAGGGATTGCTAGGCAAGCAGGGAAAAGCCCAGAGCCACAGCACAGCAGCTGGAGGGCAAAGGCTGCTTGGCTCAGGCCTGTCCCCAGGACCCATCTGACTGTACAGCTGCCATGGTGAATGATCATCCCCTACGCTGAGGTCAGCTCTGCCCCCGGGCTAAGTAAGTGAAAATAAATGGTTTAGAAGATAAAAGGTCTTTTAAAAAATTTATTTGTCTTGTTGTGATGTCAAAACTGTAATGGGAAGAGACTGGAGGCAGCGATATGTGGGTTAAATGGGAAACAGCCATTCTGATGGGTCAGCACAATAAATTACAAGGCAGATCCCAGCTCATGCGGGATTTGGGGCTGAGCTGCACTGACAGACAAAACCTTGCACGCACCTGTTCCTGGAAAGAAAAGCAGCTTGGAAATACACGTGGAAAAACTGCGGAAATACAGCGATATTTCACAAATCAAAATTGATGTTCGGACTACATCTCTTATCTTTCTTGCACAGAAATTCTGAGTCTTCCAGCCACAATGAGTTTGGTTTTTTACTCCTGCTCTTTCCAGGAGATGGATCAAAATTGATTCAAACTATTCCAGGAAGGGAAAGGGTTAATCAGATTTCCCAAGGCAGCTTGCTGTTAAGGTGCCAGAAATACTGAGGGAAAGAATGACTTGCTAAAGATGGGACAATGGCACTGGTATTTTGCATTTGTTTCCAGGCTTTCAGATAGAACAAATGGGAGTCATTAGTGAAATGAGTTTAGGGAGTTCTAAATTAGCTGTCAGGCTGCCAAGCTCGAAGAAGTGCTATGTCAGCCATTAATTCTGGAGAGCACCAGATTACCCAAACCTAGGAAGGAATCCTGCAAAATTTAGAGTCAATTAAAGGAGGCTATTTTGCTATAATATTTTCCACACATATTACACCTCCTCATGGAACAAAGCCCACTTCTACCACAAATGAAATCTCTGGCAGGATGGAGTGTGGCTGATGTCTAGACAGCAGTAATGTGCTCTCCGTGGGCAGGTCCGCTGGCATCTCAGGGCAGCTCCAGCTCGAGCAGGAGGTGGAGGCTGCAGGGCTCAGCAGCCCGGCTGGAGCGGCCCCAGGAAGTGACACCCGTTTGCCTCAGCGCCTTGCTGTCTCTGTACCACCCAAAGCAGCACATCTGTGTGGGGCGTGATGTCTGTGCCCACAACGCCCTTCCCCTTCCCTCCTGACCCCACTGACAAACCCAAAGACCCCAAACCCGTCCCTCGGGAGTTCTGAGCCGAACCCGCTGAGCCGGGGGAGCCTCCAGGGGCTGGCACCGCCAGGGCACAGTGCCCGGTGCTGATGCCCCACCTGTGCCCTGCCCCTGCACAGGGTGTCCCCAAATAAAGCCTCCACGCTGTAGACGAGAGAGCTTATCGGTAGGACGGTTTATAAAACACAGGGTTTGTAACTTCCTGAGGGACTTGAGAGTGTTTTTGAAGCTGTGATGGAATGGATGCATGGAGCACACACCACCTGGAAGGTGCCGTTCAGGGATGTACCTCTGTCCCGAGCCCAGCCCCCGGGACACCCCCACACTCCGCAAAATAAAGTTCTCTCCACCGAGGGGAGCAGAGGGCTCTCACACCTCTGCACTGACGGCTATCGCTGCTCCATGCCCCGTAGGACAGCAGGACTGGGAACAAATTAAACCAAAAACCTCTGAAATACAAATGAGGCAAAAAATGCCTTCACCCAACCAAGAGAGCTCTGCCTGCCCAACTGCGCCGGATACACAGATCATGAACAAACAGGATAGAATGTCTTCTGCCTTTTGTGAAATGAAAATAAATGAAAGGATCTAAGGTTTCAGGTCACTGATCCCTCTCTTCCCTATCTGTACCATTTATCGGAGGTAGATTATAAAGGTTCCAGGTCCTTTTTTTTTTTTTGTCAGCAATTTAATGGTTGTTTTTTCTCCTTCATCCTTTCATTTTCTGAATGAAAGGACCACTTAGGAACCTGTAAAGCAGTAATAAGCTTATAATAGAAATATTGTTTTTCTGGGCCAGTGCAAATTCTTTCTGAATAGGTTCAAGGGATTAAAGTAAAAATGCAATTTGTATATACATCAGTCGTTTAATTAGTTTATAGTCTGTTAAGAGATAATATTTTGCTCACACAGATCATCTATTATCTAAAGATCTCAGAGCACTTTAGGAACATCAATTAAGCCTTTAAAAAAACAACCTTGGGAGATAGGTAAGTGTATTTAGATTAATTAGTGTTGCTGTGAGCAGTAGGCATTATTATTAGATTTAATTTAGTCCAATAATTGACTTATCTGTTAATGGATTCTAAATCATCCGAGAAGGGATCAAATCCATCTGATTAAATGGATTACATCGACTCAATTAATTCTATTAACTGACTTAATTTGACATTTAATAATCCAACACACAGGACCAGATCTTGGCCCCAAAGAATGCATAAACCAAAAATTACACACTGGAATTGTTACGGCAGCAGAATTATGCATTGCAGAGCATGCATTTTGCCTTGCACATGGCATTTACACACCTGGATTAAACAATCAATGGGGATTCCTCTGCCCTGGGATCCCCCAGCCCTGCAGCTGCGTTCCTCCCTGACCAGGGCTGGCTGCTCATTTTGCTATACTTGGGGTGGCTGCTTGGAAAGCAGAAGTTCCCTGCCTGAGATCTGCCACCTCCCCTCTCTTCTGGGCATTCTCTGCAATCAAGAGGTGACAAGTTTTACAGAAGTCAATAAGCCTTGCAATAAAAGTAATCTCCCTTCAAAGGCAGGACAACCCTCCCATTTGGAAGCTGGATATGTGGAAGAAAAAAAAAAAAAGGAAAAAAGAAACATTTGGACACTGTTGTGAATATAAGGGAAGACGGGAAAGAGGTGTTAAAACATTATTTATTCCGCTATCCTTAAAACGGGCTGGTGCTAAAGGGCTGGTGATGAGCACCAGGGACCTTCGCCCTGACAGAGCTTCCCACGTGAACCCTGAGCTGGCGTGGCCCTTGCCCGATGTCACCTTCTCCTAATTGGACCGGGCTGTTGAGAGGATGCACGGCTGGAGCCAGCTCACGGGCACCTTTGCTCACGTCTCTTGCCTTTTTTCAGACATTTCTCAGACGTGTTTCTCCTCCTAAAACCTTCCCCAAGCTGCAATCCTTAGGCCACCAGCCCACATCATCCTCGCCGTGTGCTCCCCCAGCAGGGCCGGGGCAGGAGCCGGTGCCATCTGCGAGGGTGGCACAGCTCGGCTCTGTCACGGACAGGGAAAGGGCAGGGGGACACTCAGCCATCTGCTGCGTGGGAGGAGAGGTGTCCTCCTCCAGATGCAGACCTGATCGGTAAGACGGAGATGTGGATCAAAAGTTTACAACTGTTGAGATTCCCAGACCCGGTTTAAGCCTCTCTGGTCTTGATCAAAGGTTACTCCATAATAATGCCTCAGGGGGTGGGGTTCCTGGCACATAATGAACCCTGTGTCATTGCTTTTGTGTCCAGGTTGGGCTGTAACACAGATGGTTCTCACTCCAGTAACTCCGACATCTCTCCCCCCTCCATTATCCCAGACAGGAGCTTTGCGTGGATCCATCCCGGCCCGCCGTGTCCCACCTCACTGTCTTCCCGATTATCATGCTCCGAGTGTTCCATGCCAAGCAGCACCAAGAGCAGATTTCCATAACCTTTCACAGCGCTGGGGGCGAGAAGGCTCCACAGCCTCGGCGCGTTTGCTGAGAGGCTCTGGGGACGGAGCCGGATGGGGTCTGGGGGAGCAGGCAGGGATGGGGAGCGGGGTTTGGAGACAGGCGAGGATGGGGAGCGGGGGTTCGGAGGCAGGCAAGGATGCAGGAGTGGGGGTTTGGTTCCAGGCAAGGATGCAGGAGCAGGGTTTGGAGACAGGCGAGGATGGGGAGTGGGGGTTCGGAGGCAGGCAAGGATGCAGGAGCAGGGTTTGGATGCAGGCAAGGATGCAGGAGCGGGGGTTTGGATGCAGGCAAGGATGCAGGAGCGGGGGTTTGGATCCAGTTAAGGATGCAGGAGCGGGGGTTTGGATGCAGGCAAGGATGCAGGAGCGGGGGTTTGGATCCAGTTAAGGATGCAGGAGCGGGGGTTTGGATGCAGGCAGGGATGCAGGAGCGGGGTTTGGAGGCAGGCAAGGATGCAGGAGCGGGGTTTGGAGGCAAGCAGGGATGCAGGAGCGGGGTTTGGAGGCAGGCAGGGATGCAGGAGCGGGGTTTGGATCCAGGCAAGGATGCAGGAGCGGGGGTTTGGATGCAGGCAGGGATGCAGGAGCGGGGTTTGGAGGCAGGCAGGGATGCAGGAGTGGGGGTTTGGAGGCAGGCAGGGATGCAGGAGCGGGGTTTGGAGGCAGGCAGGGATGCAGGAGTGGGGGTTTGGAGGCAGGCAGGGATGCAGGAGCGGGGTTTGGAGGCAGGCAGGGATGCAGGAGCGGGGGTTTGGATGCAGGCAAGGATGCAGGAGCGGGGTTTGGAGGCAGGCAGGGATGCAGGAGTGGGGGTTTGGAGGCAGGCAGGGATGCAGGAGCTCCCGGCCGAGAATCTCGGGCTCTCACGGCAGCAGCGCCCTCGGCCACGAGCACGCTCCCGCACGCGGGGTTTGTTGTTCAGACACGATTGCATATGTATGAAGGGGACAAGATGGGCTTTGACACATAAATTAGCACTTGTCAGCTGCTCCCGGGAACACTTCCCTGCTGCACCCACTGTAAATGCCGCCTTCTTTCACCGAGAGGAAAACTCCATCACGGCACCTGACAGCCACCGCGGGCAGCAGCCGCACCCGGGCGGCGGCGGCAGCGCCCAGCGCCTCGTTTACACATCAGAGCTCAGGAGGATGAATGCCATAAAATGACACAATAATTAGCAGCCAAGTGGCACTTTTCATTCCTGTAATATCTGGGAAAAAATTTGGGAATGACAAAGGGCAAGGTTGATGAGACGTGAGGGCAGGGCTTTCTCTGAGAGAGGGGCTGACCCCACACAAGTGCTTTGGGGGGGTCACTCCCTACCTGCCCGGTGCTCTCTGGCTGTCGCTTCCCGTGGCACAGCTCACGCTGCCCCTGCCCCTGCAGTGGCAGCAGCTGCCCTCAGTGCTCAGCGTGTGCCTCATCCGTCCTGAAGCTTCCCGAGGGAACAACCGCTCCCAGATTTTGACCTGCCCTCCCCGTAGCTCAGCTCCATCTCACCAGTGCTGCACTAGACAATCTCATACGAATGGTTGAGCCAGCAAACTCTCACACACACCTCTGCAGCAGCACAGGAACTCAGAGGGCTGCACATCCCAAACACAGACAGGACCAGTGTTCTCAACAGCCCTAAACTCCTCCCAACAGCCAACTAGAGTAAAAGCATCTCAGCAGAAACCATCTCAAAATGAACCAGAATTACAGCATTTTTCATAGCCCAGGCTCTAGCAGCGTTTCCAGCATGTTGCTTGTGTGCAAATCACAAGAAGAATAGTTGAATGTGCTGTCAGCACAGGGATCCTGCAAGATCCACACACTCGAGAGATTCAGCTTGAACTCTGGGGTACCCTCAAAGCTCTCAAAGTCTACTTTCAGTTTAAACCAAATATCCCACCACCCGAAAAGAAGAAAGGGCTTCATTCAAACACTGGATTCACCCAAACACGAGCTCAAGAGTTCATGGGGAAAGGACTTCCCAATCACCAATTTAGGTATCATTCATGAATTGCAGTAAACACACTGTGAGCTCATGGCCTGGGGAGAAAGACATTTTGTTCAACCATATACTAATAAATTGGGGCATGGCAGTATTGTTGGAACTGCCTGCAGCTGGGAGGCAGCACCAGCAAAACAAATCTCATGTTCTTAACCTGGAAATGTTATTTTTCCTTTTATTTTGGTTTTTATTGCTCTTATTACTTTTCTCCCAAGAGGTTCTTAGCACAACACCCTGGATTAAAGCCTTTGACCTGAAGTCTGGGGGATCCCAGTAAATATTCTTACCATATTTATCTCCATCTTCTCCTTTGGCACTGATCCTCCTGCCGAGCACTTGGATGTGCTTCCCGCTTGTCCTGCTGTAGAGCTGATAGAGCCGGAGCTGCTTCCTGCTCACATCGTCCCTCGCTCGCGTCTGGTTCTCCACGTGTATCCGAAAATCCACATTCTCCTCAGCAGCAAACATCTGAGATGGGTGGAGAGTGGGGAGAGAGAGCAGAACAGAGCATGAACACAACAAGGCTCTGGGGCAGAGGGACTGCAGACTGGCCTGCCAAGGGCACTGGCACTGGGGACCTCAGATTTGGCTGCCTTTCATTTGGCAGCAGTGTTAGCAGCCATCCAGAGCTGATTCTCCACTGTAAACCAAATCTGGGCCATTGTAATCAAACTGGGAGTTTTTGAATAAAAACTTCTGATCATCCCTGCTTTGATTAACTCCTAGTCAGCCATGCTGACCATAAATTAGGCTCCCCACTGCATATGCACAGCCTCTACCAGGTTACACAGGCCCAGACTGGAGAGTGGAGACAGCCGAACCCTTCTCAGAGATTTGGTGCATCTCCTTCAGCAGCTGCACTGATTCTCTGAGTTAACTGCAGGAAAACATCAAGGGGAAAAACTCTTTGTGTTGCCCTTAGCAGTACGGACTTCAACTTCACACTGGCATAAAGTCCACTACAATAGAAGTGACACTTGTACACTCTGCAGCTTAACTGTTTGACCAACTCTGCTCTGCAGTGAAGCCACCTCATGATCCCCAGCCATGGATGTGTTTCTGTCCACCTCAAAAGGGGTCACAGGAGGACTGGTGAGAGTCAAACCAGCTTTTCCACCAGTGGCTGTGATCAGTAGGGGTCTGACAACCTCAGCCACCTCATCTGTTTCTTCTGGCCAAGGGAATAAATTAACCTTAGTTCACTACAGCTTAAATTATTACCATAAACTTTTCATTTTGTTTCCTATTTTAAGTATCCCCAAGAAATATCAAAACAGGAGTCCCACTTTTCCTTCCAAAGAGTCATCCTGACTTGCCCAAGGTCAGAGGACCCAATAACAGCACTGTTCTCAAGATGCCTTCCCAAAGGGGAGACTGGGCAGCATGCACCCAAAAAGCTCTTCACACCCAAACAATAGGAAGCCCCAAAAATTGCTCCATGAACTGTCCATCTATGATCTGTGGAGCATTTGCACCACAACATCCACACCGTCCACTCCAAACTCACAGATGGGCAACATTTTGGTGGCAGACTTTACAGGACAACAAATGACATGAAACATGGCCTGCAAGCAAAAGTGTTCTGATGTATCAGAGTGAGGAGGGAACTGGCAATGAAAATGGAAAAGGTCAATAAATCCTTGTTCAGATCTGCTCCAGACTAAAACACATAAAGAAAGTGGCCACAACACACCAAAGAGCCCCACTTCAGCCTCCTGCACATCACCTCATGCCAGCAAATACAGTGAAGCCTGAAAGTCAAAACCTCAATAGAACTTTGCAGCATTTCCAGTTATCCTGGGGACACCCAGGCCTGCAGCAGGAAGAAAAGCAGTGTTGCTGAGCACCAGACCTTCAGAAAGCACCCCGAGCCAAAGCCCAAGCTCAGCACAGCAGCAGCAATGAGGTTCCCAGTGATGCTGTGGGATTGCCTTCGGTGCTCTTAGTAAAATCTGGGATTCTGGTATTGATGTTTTGAGGAGAAAGTGATTTATCTCTGATTTGGCTGTCAGAAGCCCATAGGGAGCTGAAGGCACAGGCAGAGGCTGGGCAAGGGAGGCTCAGGGCAATGCTGGGACATTCACAGTGCTGTCAGAGGTGACAGACAGGGGTCACAATATTTCACACTCTCAGAAAACAGGGTGGCCAGAAGCTGTGACCCAGAGCTGGGGAGTGGGAGGAGGAGCAGCCCCTAGCCAGAGGGCCATGGCAGGGTGCCACATCAGGATGCTGACAGAGCTCTGGCCAGCAGAGAGCAGGGGTCTGCTTGCCCTGCCCTCTCCAGGCACCACAGCTACACCTGAGCGAAGCACACAGGACTTGACTTTTGACAGAAATCATATTAATTTATTTTTCTCCTTGCTATGTCTTTTCTTCCTTTCTTTTCAAATCCCATTGCTGCAAAGGATGCTAAACTACCAAACCCAGAAAGGTTCCAGTCATGCTGACAGTCTGCCTTGTGCCCACAAAGCAAGGCTATTTGCAGCTAAAATTCTGGCTCCATTATTTTAAGATTTAAAACAGATTTTAAATCAAGATGACGTCGTTACATTGCTTTCACCACATGTTAATGAATTTCACATTTTTCTAGGAAAAAACCAAAACAGGTGGGATTTGAAATGGGGGGAAGGGCAAGTTGCTTTGCTTTTTTGGAAACTCCCAACAGAAAATGCAATCTGTTTTCCAAAACATGTTTTAATTATCTTCTAATTGTCTCTGGAGCACTCAGAGTGCAGAGGCTCCAGCTTGTAGCTGCAGTGCCTAGGTGGGCCCAGGAGCACTCATGGAGCATCCTGCACAGTGCTCAGCTCCAACATGTCACCAACACACCTTTGTCACCACTGTCCTGCCTAAGATCAGCTAATTAAGTGCCCCTTCCCTTTGCAAGAAGGGCACCAGCAGCACAGGGGGTGACATCTCCTCTTCCCCTGTCCAAGGAGCTGGATGGCCCCACCCTTAGCCAAGACCTGAAGTAGCTGATGCAGGAATCAGCAGGTGATGCTGACCCTGAAATACAGCCAGCCTAGCCTGTATCACTCCACCACTTCCCTAGAAGTGCCCAGTTCTGCCCAGGGCAGAAATCCTGGAAGAGGAACAGGCTGCAGGTTCCCTTGCGGCTGAGCTGTCCCCTGGCCAGAAGCCGTGGTTAAGAGCAGAAGTGAAACCACCCGGATTTAGCCACCTGCTTCAAGATAAGCTCACACTTAACCACCCTGTGGAAACAGGATGCTCTGCTGGAGGGTGGCCAAAGGGAATTACCCATGCCAGCCTGGGCTGCATCTGGCCTGCAGCAGAGAATATCAATACCCCAAAAAAATTTCACGCAGTGTTGATTTTATGAGATAAAACTTGTTTGATCATTGATAAAATCCACTCTCACAGGACCCCTTCCCTACAGGGTACACTCCCTCAAGCAGCAAACCTCTCTGAGATAAGGAAGTCCATATATATATACCAAAAGAGAGACTCTTCTATAAATCTCATAAAAATTAGTAACATATGTCTCCTTTGGCAACTGATCACCAACACTCAGTCAGGGAGGTCACCTGAAACCAAGTACACTCACCCTCAAATACACTTGAATGCAGAAATGTCTTTAAGTCCCTTAAACTGAAGGGCTTTCACTCCTGTTCACCAAAGCAAGTTTTCCTTTTTTGTTTTGACTATTGAAATGCTATTACTGCACATAACACATCATACACAAAATGAGGCCCTTTTTTGCCTTTCAGTCTGATCATCCACATCTCCACTAGGCAGCAAAACAGACCCTGGGTCCAGAGCTCCACACAACAGGTCCCTGAAGGGAAGGGCTGTTTGCACCTTCTAGCTCCTGAGCAGCACTGTGGGACACAGGAGACAGGACTCTGTCCTGTCTGGCATCTGTCCAGCTGGTATGGGCTGTTGTCTGTGCATGTCGATTTCAGCATCTCAAGACAGTGGTTTTGTGTAACTCCACCTCATTCCTTGGCAACAATTTATAACCTGCAAAATTCCAGCTGTTAAATCAGAGCATTGAATTTCATTTCATTTTCACTCTTCCTCTCTCTTCCTTTTCCATCAGTCTCTTATCCATTTTTTATTTATTTGTCACTACACCTTTCAGTGATAATATCCAGCTACAAGTACAGTTGGCTATCCAAAGTTTATGCAAAGGAATAAACAGCATTTACTTTAAAAATAACCATCACCTCCAGCCCCAGAAGCGACAAAAATGCCTCACTCATGAAAGGAAGCTGCTCTCCCTCGCCTGTTGTCCTTGCCCGGTCATTCAAGGTGGAGCATTCAGTTCTTCCTCCTTTCCCAACAAGCCAAAGGAACCAGAAATTACATCTGTCTTCCAGTGAGTCCACAATGGGAGATTTTCATGTGCTTTTTTGCCAAATGAGTCTCAAATAAGAGTGGATTTCATTTTAAATGGCTTTACAATGATCCTTCAGCTTAAAGAACGACTGCCCTCTTTGTTAAATCCCAGACAGAGGGTGAGGGAAGGACCATTTTGCTGATGCAGCCTAAGGTTTCACTGTGCATTAATCCAAGAAAAGCTCAGGAGCAGCAGCAAAAGCCTCCAACAGCAGCTCTGTGATGTCAGCCCTGCACAGGCTCGTGCCCCATCTCTGCACTCACGGATGCCTCCTGTGAATGGAGCAATCCCAGCCCAGCCAAGGTCAATGAAAGCCTGGCCGTGCCAAGCCACGTTTGCAGGATTTGGCTTTCCACCCAACCAACCTCCAGCACTTTGGATTTTTCTATTTCAAGCTTTCCAGTAACGGGGGATGTTAATCTGTTATTGTTCATGTCATAAAGTGTTACAGCATGAGATGTCCAAGGCCCACAGCATACCCAAGTTAGCTGGGAGCTGGACTTGAGAATTTCCTGGTGTTTTGCTATTTATGCTACAGAGCACTCAATAGAGAGCTCCGTATGTCACTCAACCATATGTCATTCCCCCAGCTGAACCAGGAATACAAAATCCCTCTAGCTAAGGGCCATACCAATTGCAAAAGATAAACAAATCAGGCTATTCAAAGTCCTCTCAAACCCCATCTGATAAGCAGGAAATACTTATTACCTTTCAGCCATCAAATCAAGCTAATATTAATGATTTTCTCCATGACCTTCTAAACACATGAAAGTTAACTCAATAAGGTCAACAAGAGGATATCCAAGACAGATCTCTCTCAAGCCCTCAAAGGCAAGTAACAAACCACTTTGCTTCCATGACTTTGGCAGAATTCCTGTATACAAATCACAGCAGGATTTGCTAGCTCCCCATGACAGCCACCCTCAGCACACAGTGAAACACAATGCACTCCTTTTTCCTCCATTTAACTGCAAAGTCAATCCACCACCAGGATGTTGTTACCATCGTGTCACAGAGCCTCCCACAGCTAGACAGGAGTGCTTGGGTGTGGTCCCTTCTGTGGCTTTAGGAGCATGTTTGGAAAAGCAGCTCCATGCTCAGATATGCAAAGAAGGTACCTTACAGTGAAGCTCTGCACATCCAATGGGAGAGAGGCCATGGTGCAACAGTGCCAGAATTCCACCAATAGAGCTAAGCCTTTCCAAAAAACAGAACTTAGAGCTTTGCTTTGGTGTTTGTTTCTTCCCGATACCCATGGAAAAATATTTTTGTCTTGAAAAATAAATATCCAAAAATTTAAGCTGCACTCTTAAACTGTGGGAGATGTCACCATGGATGGTGACTGTGCACCTTTTGGGATGGTCTGTGAGAAAGGGCATGCAGCACTGTGGAAGTGGTTGTTCAAAGTGATCAGATATGAGATTCCACAAAAAACTTTACCAATGGCATTTACATTGAAATGCTTTTTGGTATTTCTTTTTGGTGAGAAAGCTGGAACAGGAGAAGGAAATGGGGTGATGTGGGGGTCAAGCCTGCCCATCCCTTTGGATTTCAGAAATGTTAAATAAGACCCAAGGAGAACACATTTCCAGGGCTTAGAAAAAGGGACACAGCTCCATGAGGTGACACATACTTGGATCCAAAAGCTGTTCTGCAAGCGAAGCCTCCTTTCCTCTGGAGAGCTGCCTTGTACATTCAGAAAGGCAGATTGAATCTCCTCGGGCAGTGCCAGACCTCTGTTCTCTCTGAAACACACAACCTCTGAGAAATGCAGCCATCACTCAGCCACACCTCCAGCAGCTCCAAGACCCCGCTGGCTGTCCAAGCCATGCACCACTGCAAAAGCAACGCATCTGTCGGCCTTGGAATGGCAGGCACAGTGTTACTGAGCCTGGTATGAAACCAGGAGGGAGGCTGGAGGGAGCGCCAAACAACTGGAATCTGAGAGTTTGAGGAAATGAATGTTTTATGGCCCATCAATCAATATTTGACCATTTTCTAGAGAAAGATGATGCCATCTTCAAGAAAACTAAGTTTCTCCTTTTGATGGAGGAATGAGCCATAGCCAGAACTGTGAAAATGCCCCATGTGTGATACGCTGAGATTCTAAACTTGTTGCACCCTGGGAAATGGTTAATCCTGGCGAAGAGCAGGGTTTCAGCCTTGATGAATGGCTTTTAGGAGCCCAGCTGGAGGCAGGATGTCGCTCATGGCCTCTCATCACCCCCAGCCTCCCATCTCCCCCTGCACCTGTCTGTTCTCACTGGCTCAGAACAGGTTACTGCCAGCAGCTCCCAGGCCACATTACTGACAATGTCACCATGAGCAGCAGCAGCTCAGCTGCCTGCACTGGGCAGCCCCAGTGCCCCCCATGCCCCTGAGCTGTGCCCTGGTGCTGCAGCACCAAAGGGGCCAAGACTGAGCCCCCTCCCAGCACCCAAAGGCAGCTCTTTCCCACTGGGACCAGTTCCTGCTACCTGTGTTGACCAAAGCAAACCAACCTCATGTACCTCAGCTGAGGGAGATCTGCGGGATGCCACAGCTTGCCATGGGCTCTTGACAGTTCAAGTCTCCAGAAATACAGTTTAGACCTTAACTCTTTTTCTTATTTTTCTCCAATTCTGATATATCCTGATGATAATGATGGTGACGATTATTAGTTAACAGCTGGTATTATTTTACCATGCTATCCATCAGGCAAGGAGCAAGCAGGGCTTTTTCTTTCTTCCTTTCTTTCTTTGTCTTTTTTAATGCTTGTTATATCTCTGCTATATACTTCCTCTCCACACAGAAATATCCCTTCAAAGCTTGATATTATTGAGCAGCTTTCAACCATGCCCAGCAGAGCCATGTATTCTCTGCATTTGTCTGGCCTTTGTTTCTAGGAATGAAATACCAATGGCTGAACAGTGTGACTTCGTTTCACTCCTTCATTCCAATACTTGTTCTATTTCTATCCCACTGGGTCAAACTCACCTATTGTGAGACCTCACCGATTTCAATTACATCAGGGATTAATTTGTTCCATTGCGTTGAAGCTGTTAATACAATCCTGGCTGGCTCTAGATTAGAAAAGGCACGGTGAGACCTCCCTCACAGGCAGTGTGTTTAACAGCAGTCTTGATCTTCAGTTTTGTTCGGCGGTGGGGTGGGTTTTTTCTTCCCTTTGTGCCCCTTTGCCCCTCTTTTCACAATCTTCCCCTTCCTTTCTAATTGCCCTTATCAGAACTGGGTGGTCCTTCTGACTTCCCCTGCGCCTGGCCAAGTGTTGCCTCCCCGAGCCGCTGCCCAGGGCTTGCGAGGGAGGTCGGAGCTGCAAGGTCTGAGCTGACACCACACAGGTGTGACCACTCCAGCTTTGGCACCTCATCTCTGCATGGGGCTCCAGAGGAAGTTTCTGTGTTCATCCATGTCCCCTGCACTCTGCTAACCAGTGGCAATGTCCTTCACTCTTCACATGGGCCACGCTGGACCCCGCATCCCTGAGAGGCTCTGTGCTGCTGTCCTCACTGCTCACTCCAGGACACGCAGATTTCTCAGAAGTCATTTCATGTCCCTGTCCCTCCTCACAGCATTGGTGTTGCTGCAAAGAAATCTGCAACAGGCTTTGCAGAACAACCCCAACCAACCCCTGTGAAACTGTGGGACCGGGGAGCTTGGCATGCTACAAATGCCTCCACTACCTTAACAAATACCCTTATTTTCTTGATGGAGAAAGCACTCCTGCTGAAATAACCTGCCCTGGTATGCAGGAATTAAGCCCTTGCCCAGCACAGGTGGCTCTGCACAGGTGAGCACAGGGCCGAGGGGCTGCCTGCCCCACCCAAGGGTGCTGCTATCCCCAGGGCCCTCTGCTGCTCACCCAGGGCTGGAGGAGCCTGGGTGGCCACAGCAGTGGGGCTGAAGTGGGCAGAGCTCCCAGTGGGTTGTTCCTGGGACAAAAGCTGCAGCACCCCACTAAAAATACTTACCAGCAATTTGTTCACCCCTTCAATTGGACCCGAGTCCAATTACTGAGAAACCTGCCAGGTTCAAAGCACCCCTGACCTTTTCTCCCCTTTCCCCAGGGGAGATGCTCCTGCTGCAAACCCGTTTGGCCACAGCAGCAGGGCAGAGCAGAAACCCCAAGCCCACTACCCTGAAACTGGTCAGGCATTTCCTAAACCCTGGAAAAAGGCAGAGTTCTTCACCACAAGGACTTAAAATGTCAATTTGAAGCATGGGCCTGCCAGGTTCAAGGTGACATCTCTGCTCTTCTGCTTGATGCCAGCCCAGTTGAGACCCCGCCACAAAAACAGGAGCAAAGGCACAAGATACAGAAAACCTGAGAGATACTCAGGAAAACCTGAGGGATACTCAGGAAAACCCTGCCATCAGAAGGAGATGGAAGATCATCCAAGACCAACCTCCCCATAAGAGAATAAACATTTGCTGGGGCAGCACCTCAGCAGTGATACTGTGCTTATCCTAGGAGCTCCTTTCATCTGGTCCCCTGACATCCTCCAAGGAACACAGATCCCTGCTCCCACTGCAGAAAAGCAACTCCCTCTAGGGTAAAACACGGCAACTACCGAGCAGTACACACCAGGGCAGAACTCACAAAATACCTTTCTGCATTGCATTTGCAAAGAAAACAGAGACTTGGTCAGCAACTGTCCCCACAGCAGCTCCCAAGTCCTGACCTCAGGTGAGAGGTGGCTTCTCTGCTGATTCAGCAGAGACACTTGGGGACCTAACTGAATTATCCCAGCATCACCTTCCTCTGTCAAATGTCCTCTCTGGAAATCTTTTACTAAGCTCCAGTCAGTTCCACTCCTGCTCATTCTGACAAGGTAACACCCAGTGACCCTCTGTGGGAATGGTGCCAAGGGGAAGGAAGGGACCTCCTCAGGAGTCCCTGCCATTCACACCAGCCTCGTACCTGCTAACAAAAGGATCCAGCAGCAGTCTGGCATCCTGATTTCCCTCTGTGACAGAGTCCCCTTCCTGAGGAACCACAGGATGAGTCATAGAATGACCTGGGTTGGAAGGGACCTTAAAGATCACCTGGTTCCAATGCTGCCATGGGCAGGGACACCTCCCACTGTCCCAGGCTGCTCCAAGCCCCAGTGTCCAGCCTGGCCTTGGGCACTGCCAGGGATGCCAGGGGCAGCCCCAGCTGCTCTGGGCACCCTGTGCCAGGCCTGCCCACCCTCACAGGGAAGCACTTTTCCTAATATCCCATCCATCCCTGCCCTCTGGCACTGGGAAGCCATTTCCTTTTGTCCTGGCACTGTATCACCTTGTAAATTGTCTCTCCATCTTTTTTGTCTGCTCCCTCACTGCTTCACCACTGCCTGCTCCTGCCTGAGGACTGATCAATTCTGCTTGCACAAGTCACCCTCAATGTTAGCCCCAGTCTGTTGTCCCAGGCCATGCTTGGAGCATTTTTGCTCCAAGTTATGAACTCTGCTCCAGGCTGTCCATGGAGTGCCCACAAAACCCATCAGCATTAACAGGGAGAAATAAAAAATATGCTGGCTGGGCTGGTCTGTAAAGGCTCTTCCTCCAGCACAGCCAGGATCACCCCATACCTTCCCTTCCCTTCCCTTCCTCCCAAAAGCCCTTTGAAATACATTCTCAAGCCCTGTTATCTCTCCCATTTAAACCACACTCCCTCTATCATTGAGAAATCTCAAAATAATTTATAAGCCCACAAGCTCCTGCACTAACAGGGCCATAAATCACATTTATAAAACCCATCACCTGCTGTTCCAGGGCTGTGGCCCCAGGAGCAGCTCCCCAGCTCTCCACAGCCGCACGTTCCGAGGACAAGGCAGCTCTGGTTGCACCAGCCACAGGTTCGTTCCCAAGCATCCAGAGAGGATCCCAGCCAGTGTCCTGCCTCTCTGTGCTCTCCCCATCTGACCCCAACACAAGCACACAAAAGAGGGTTTTCTTTGCACAAAATCAAACCAAGGGAGGAGGATGTTTCTGGCTACTTTCCTCAAGGAAAAAGGTTGCCCATCTAATAATCCCTAAATGAGCAGTGGGTTGTTGGGCTTTCATGTTTGCCTTCGAGCCTCCCCTTGCCGTGCCAGGTCGCTGGTTTTCTTTTCCACAGAATTGCAAAACCCCTGAATAACAAGATTTGTGCATGGAAGTGCTGACACAACCCTTAACTACAGCATCCTGAACATGATACCAGAATAAGGACGCTCCCTGTGTGGCCCAGCCTATGGATAAATAAAGCATTTCAGCAGCCAGCACCGACAGATCATAAACCTCCACGAGCATAAATACCAACAACAACCCAAAAAGATTAGAGGGCTTACGGGCGAGGCATGCTGGGATGATTTAGAGTTGGGGTGGAAGGGTCATTATTGCTGAATAGGTGGGGGTGAGTGGGCCACAGAAATCAATAAACCATTCTGCTCCCAGGGAAGGAAGGGGCCACGCTAATTGTGCAAACACACATTTCCATGGCAGGCCAGAGCTCTCCGGCTCACCCGGCACGGGGGGATGCAGGGAACCCACTCCACGGGCTGAGGGACAAGGACCTCAGCCCAGGCCATGTCCCAGCAGCTGTCACTCAGGGCACAGCTCACCTGAGCCCCTTGCTGGGCACAACCTGCTGCTGGAGGCACCTTCAAATGAATGCAGATGCAGGCAACATTCAGCTCCACTAATTCCACTTTCAAGGGAGTTAATGTACAGCTGGCACAGGTATCTCACTTGCTTTCAGCATCACCATCAAGTCAGAGCTTTCCCAGTGTCCAGTTCTAGCACTGAACAATCACCCAATGAGTCCTGCCAGCACCAGTTACCCTCAAGCACCAAAGACAACTCTGGGACCCATTTAATCCTGATCAAATAATCCCATTTGGAAGTTTCCACACTGGCATCAGAGATGGAGGTGGCCACAGAATGAGCCACAACAACTCTCTGGATCCTCCAGTGAGCACAGACCCAGAACTTTGCAGATGGGTTTCCAGGCACAGAGTTCAAAGGCAGTGAGCAATTCCCAGTTCCTCCTTGGGTCCTCCCCATTCCCAATTTTTCTACTGTTTTCCCTCACCTTCTTTCTAGGAAACACAGTAATGACAAAGAGACACTCACTTTGGAGAGTGAAGCTTATTTATAAACAGGATAAATCTATACCATACAAATACACAGCTGTTTGTACCCAAGGGGCCAAGGGTAACCAAAGCCCATTCTGGGGACTCACCAAGGAGGGAACCAGCAGCATGTGGCAATGCCTGTCATTGCCAGGAAGAAGCCTGAGCTCACAAGCACATACAGGTGCAAATGGTGGCAGTTTTTACTCCTGCTGGTCGGAACTAGGTGCTGGTGGTAAAGCACAGGGACCTGCTCTGCTCCCCCTGCATGAACCAGTCTCCTCCTCTCTGTCCTTCCAAAGGTATTTAAAGAAAACACTGTCTAGATCAGTTAATAAAATAGCTTGAAGTTTGCCCAGCTCACATCAAGCTTACAGCTTGCAGTCAATGGATTTCAACTTGACTTGGGATTTTAAGAGTTTTTAAAACAAGAAATTTCATCTTCCCTCCAGAAATAAATTCTTCAATAGCTTCACTGCAAAAATATTCCCAGGAATGGACAAGTCTACTACTTATGTACTAAAGACAGCCTGGAAAAAAAATCAGATTACTACTGAGCCTTATCAAAAATATGGCATAAACCATGTGTTGACTTTAATCCAAACCAAATTGTCAATCTGCCTTCAGGATCCCATATAACAAACATGAGCCTAGGGTCAGAAAAGAAAAGCAGAGTTTGTTTTCTAATAGAAGATTTGTTCTGATCTCTATTAGCCACACTTCTGCCTGGAAATATTTACACTGCAAACACCAGGCAAATAGGATTTCTTATCTTTCAGCTTTGTTGAGTTAGGGAAAAGTCTCATTCGGTATTAATTAATTTAGATTGCAAGTTTCCCATTTTCAGGGAACAATTCTCAACAGTTTAGGAAAATAAATCTGTTTTTTTAAATATTTTAAATAAGGGAAAAAATAAAGTGGTGTTAAAATCACTGAGGTTTGGGCTGCTGCATCCCTGCACAACTTGGGGGTACCAGGGAGAACCCCACACGTTTTGATCCGTCCATCACCAGTCACCAGCAGTGGGAAAATGCTGCTGGGGGAAAATTCAGGCCAGACATGGGCGGACACAGACATGAGACCTCGTGGCATGAAGCTGGGGATGCCCCAGGAGCCCTTTCTTTGAGCACTGGGGGGATGTAAGGCCCCGTGCCTTGTCCAGACACCCCCGGTCCCTGTCTGGTCTGGGGACACCTTCAGGTGCCACCCCCCAGGGCCACTACCCAGCACAGGGCAGCTCTGCCAGCTGAGCCTTGCTCACCTCAGATCAGACTTTGCACAAATTTCCTTTGGAAGTGAAACCCCACAACTGAACCTGATGGTGCTCGGTGTCTTGGCTCACACGGTGATGGTGCACACTGGGGAAATCAGGCTCCCACAAATGAAAGCTGAGCAAATCAATTCAATTTTCTTGTTTGCTACATTTAAAGAGCAATTAAATTCCTATTACCTACTCCTTCAACATAAACAGCACAAAGCAAGCCGTCTGCCTTGCTGGCAGACTTCTCCCATTTATTACAGGACAAGGGGGAAGGGGTTTAAAGTAAAAGAAGAGATATATAGATAAGATGTTAGAAAGGTGGTCAGGCACTGGCACAGATTGCCCAGAGAATCACAGAATATTCTGAATTGGAAGATACTCATTAGGATCATCCAGTCCAACCCCTGGCCCTGCACAGACACCCCAACAGTCCCACCCCTGTGCTGTCCAAACACTCCTGGAGCTCTGGCAGCCTCGGGGCTGCTTCATTCCTGGCAGTGTCCCAGGCCAGGTTGGACACTGGGGCTTGGAGCAGCCTGGGACAGTGGGAGGTGTCCCTGCCATGGCAGGGGGTGGAACGAGGTGGGCTTTAAGGTCCCTCCCAGCTCAAACCATTCTGGTTCTGTGATGAGCAGGGCAGACTCTCCATGCTGGCCAGAGCTGCCCTCACTCCTCCCTTCCAGCCTGAGATGTTCCAGCTTTGAGAATCCCAATGGAAACACACAGAGTCCTTCCCATGCCCACAGCCTGGGGTCAGGCTGGCACAGCCCAGCTCCCAGCACGGAGCTCCAGGTGGAATTGCAGGGGAAGCTTGAAGCACTGCCTGCTCCCTGGGACAAAGATGCCTGTGCCTGCAGCAGTGCTGTCTCTGCAGCAGCAGCAGTGCTGTCCCTCCTGCAGCAGCAGCAGCAGCAGCACTGTCCCTGCAGCAGCAGCAGCAGTGCTGTCCCTGCAGCAGCAGTGCTGTCCCTGCAGCAGCAGCAGTGCTGTCCCTGCAGCAGCAGCAGCGCTGTCCCTCCTGCAGCAGCAGCAGCCGTGCTGTCCCTGCAGCAGCAGCAGTGCTGTCCCTCCTGCAGCAGCAGCAGTGCTGTCCCTCCTGCAGCAGCAGCAGCAGTGCTGTCCCTGCAGCAGCAGCAGCAGTGCTGTCCCTGCAGCAGCAGCAGTGCTGTCCCTCCTGCAGCAGCAGCAGTGCTGTCCCTGCAGCAGCAGCAGCAGTGCTGTCCCTGCAGCAGCAGCAGTGCTGTCCCTCCTGCAGCAGCAGCAGTGCTGTCCCTGCAGCAGCAGCAGCAGTGCTGTCCCTGCAGCAGCAGCAGTGCTGTCCCTGCAGCAGCAGCAGCAGTGCTGTCCCTCCTGCAGCAGCAGCAGCAGTGCTGTCCCTCCTGCAGCAGCAGTGCTGTCCCTCCTACAGCAGCAGCAGCAGTGCTGTCCCTCCTGCAGCAGCAGCAGCAGTGCTGTCCCTCCTGCAGCAGCAGTGCTGTCCCTGCAGCAGCAGCAGTGCTGTCCCTGCAGCAGCAGCAGTGCTGTCCCTCCTGCAGCAGCAGCAGCAGTGCTGTCCCTCCTGCAGCAGCAGCAGCAGTGCTGCCCCATCAATTGCTGGCGCTGCTCTGATCTCAGCTGGCCAGGACGCTCCCAATCACCGCAAGGTCGCGACCACAGGGTCAGAAACCTGCACCTACATACATCATAATTTATTGTACAGCTAATCAATACTGCACTGCCCTGTGCAGTCCTACAGTGCAGCCTCACACCCAGGGACTGAGGTTGCTCATGTAGGGTCGTAACCTTCCGGCCTGGGAGGGTAAGGGGGCCAAAAGCAGCTTCGTGTTAGAGCTGGAGAACACGGCTGGAAACAGAGCACAGACTCCACTCCCTGTTTGTTCCTACAATGCAGTCCAATTCCACCTGTGGTTTGAATTCAGCTTGGGAAGGCAAATCCAATTATCTGACCAGGATTGTACCTCATACTCCAACGGGAGAAGTGATGCAACCACACTGTGAGGAGATCACCCAGGGTGTGACAGGAAGGAAGTGACCCCAGTCCTGGTGGTCACAGCACGGCCAGCTTTCAGACCACCCCTCTCCTCAAATGGATAAAAACCATCAGAGAAGCAGCAAAATGCCCTTCTATCAAAAATGTCCTTCACCCACTTTCTAATTTATCTTCCCAGGGCTCCCCATCCCAGCAGCCATGCCTACAGACACCCAGCACACACAGTACCCACAGTCATTGACCAGGCTAATTGCTGCTCCCTGCATTTTTCTGTTAATTCTGGATTTCTGTGCAAGAGCAGCTCAGGGTATTCCAAAAGATACAAAAGCTTTTTAACAAGCTTAAAGTTCTTAATTTCTCCTTCAAAATTATGCCAAAGATAGTATTCTAGCAGGAAAAAAGGGATTTAAAATACAGGAGAAAAAGGAACTGGGAGGACTAAGGAGTGCTGGGAATACCTTGTAGGAAAAGCAATCCGTTATTTATTGCTGCATCCTAACATTTCTATCCACACAATATGCACTTCTCTGGGACCTTCACCAAGATTTAGCATCCATCCATTTGGATTTTAAAAGACAAGCAGAGGAATCACAGGGCACACTGGGCCCCTCTCCACCTTGCTTTCCCTCAGTGCCAGCTCCTCCTTGCTTCCAGATCCAGCCCCTTAGCCTGGCCACCATGGGGGCGCTGGGTCTGCCTGGGGCAAGTGCCAGCATCCCCAGCCTGCCCCCACTTCCATCTCCACAGGGGTGAGCCCATGGGCTGGGCTCTGCCCCACCTCCTGTCCATCTCCAGCCACACAACAGTGAGCAGGATGTGCTGGGCCATTCCTGTGCTGCCCACTTCTTATCACAGAATCATTTAGGTTGGAAAAATCCTCTAAGATCACCAATCCACCTGTTGACCCAGCACTGCCAGGCCCATGGCTAACCCAGGTGCTCAAGTGCCACACCCACACATCTTTTGAACACTTCCAGGGATGGTGGCTCCACTCTTCCAGTGCTTGACAACACTTTTGTTGAAGAAATTTTTTCCTAATATCCCATCTAAACCTTCCCTGGCACAACTTGAGGCCTTTTACCCCAGTGACCTCAGATCTTCCCCTCTTCTCCCACAGCCTCCAAAGCAACGTTGACCTCCAGCAGCAGCAGCAGCAGCAAACTCAGCAGCACCAGCCCAGCTCCAGCCCTGCAGCCAGAGCAGCACCAGCCCAGGCAAAGAGCCATGTGCAGGACATCATCAGAGCTGTTCTGCACCCTGAGCTCCAGAGGTTAAAATTGTTCTGGCTCTCCTGGCTGCAGCAGAGCCAAGGCAGTAAGTCCATGAAAAGGCACAGTGAGCAGGGTGTGAGAGAGCCTGGCAAAGGGGAGGATGTGCTGTCACTGCCGTGTGGTTCAGCCTGAAATGCAGCTGTTTATGTGGGCAGAGCAGGCAGGGGCTGAGGCAGCACTGCCCAGGGAACCAGCGCCACATGGAAGCACCGGGGGCACAACCAGAGCCCAGCCCCTGGAGGGGGAAGATTGGAAGATTGGCAGCCGGCTCCCACCCGCCGCAGCCCCTGGGGCTGTGAGGAGGTAGCACAAAGGGAAACACACAGACCATGACAGGCTAAGCCTCCTCCTTCCTCTCTGTTCCCCTTTCTTTCTCTTCATGCTATGGCGAGGCTGCTGAATGGCAACAGCAAAATACTTTTGCAGAGCCAGACGGTCTTTTATATTTTGGGGTTTTTTTCTTACTTTCCTTCCAGCTGCTTTGCAGGATGCCTAATCCTCCATGGACATCTGGAGAGGCATCAGGACAGAGGCGACATGCTAGGTAGGCAGCACATTGCACAGCTCTGCATAATTTCTGCTTGTACCTGCTGTTATGGCACAGCAGGTGACCAAAACACAAAAACCCAGGGAAGGAAAGAAAAACAATATGTCTGGACCTTCCAGGCCACAAGTACCCAGGTGGAAGCCCCCTGGTTTCAGCATCAGAGCATAGGAAGGCCATGCCCTGCAGCAGAGCATCTCACAGGCAGGAGGGCATTT
The DNA here is from genome assembly GCF_012460135.2 of Molothrus ater. Taxonomy (NCBI): domain Eukaryota; kingdom Metazoa; phylum Chordata; class Aves; order Passeriformes; family Icteridae; genus Molothrus; species Molothrus ater. The sequence goes on along the minus strand of NC_050492.2, from coordinate 578,170 downwards.
AGGTGCCTCCCTGGGCCCAGGGCTCCCAGCTCCCCCAGCACAACCCACCCCAGGCTTCCCAGAGCAGCTCACAGACCCCAGGCAGGGACCTTGGCAGGAGGTATCCCCATCCCTGTCCAGGCACCAACAGCAGCCATTCCTCTTTTCCCTTTTTAAATCATGTTCCATTAACACATTTTTTTCACCTGCACTTATCATAATAAACTATCTAAATCTGTGGAAAAACAAAGGAAAAGAAGCTCTGCAAGGGAGAAGAGGAAAGAGCAAAACAGAGTCCTAAGGAAAGGAAGAGATACATAAAAATACTCCCAAGGATCTAGGAAGTAGCTTATATATCCAAAATAATGATTTTCAGTCCCAGATGAGTCTCTCTCTTGAGCTCAGTCTCACACAGCAGAGAGGCCTGGCTGACCAGCTCAGTGCTATCAGCTTACAGCAAAATCAAGTATTCAGTGTGGCTGCCCAAGCCCCCAGTGCTGCTCATCCTCCCTGAGCCTCCTGCAACCCTCAGCAGTCACTCACAGCACCAGCTGCATCCCACATGCCAGCCACAGCCACAGAGCTCAGGTAGTGCCACCCTTTGCCCATTCTGCTCTTTTCTCTCCCACCTTGGTATGCTACAGCCAAGCTACTCTATAAGAAAAACTAATTCTGAGTTTGAGCAGGAATTCCTCCCGTGAATCTCACTCCACTCCAAACCCAGCACCTCTCAGAATCCCACACTGCACTGAACCTCACACCACTTCAAATCCTGCACTACTCCAAACCCCGCGCCCCGAGCCCCCATCCAGTCTGGTACTTGTCAGGTGCAATAAGGAAAGCAAAAGCAAAATACAACACAACCATCACACTGCATCCAATTAAAAGCTGAACTTCATGATGTCCTTCTAGGCACTCTCCTCAACAACGCCCATGTCCATCCCTGTTCCTCTGAAGCACCTCACACATCTCTGGAGCTTTGGAAAAGCAAACTGCATTCATGCAGGGGTGCAGAGCAAAGCCCCCAAGGAGCTCTGTTCTGCTGCCCATTGCCACAGCAAAGCCAAACCCCCAAATGCTGAAGCAGCTCACGTTTGTGTCAGCCTCGCTGGGGTGAGAACCTGGAAACAGCTTTGCAAATCTCCCTGCTAAATGTCTTTGAGGGGTCTTTGTGGCAGAGAACTCGTCCCAGCACTTTGAAGGGCTGGGGACCTTCAGTGAAAAACAAAGGCATGGTGTGCCCAGGGCAGGCAGCCAAGAGCTGCTGGTGGGGCACAGGCTGCACATCCCCATGTGTGAGGAGCAAGACCCACAGCTACGCTCACCCAAGCTAAGCTGAGTCTCACCCCTCCCACAGGAGAACCCCAGCACACATCAGCACAAGCCCCAGCCCACTGCCATTCAGCTTCCCTGCTCCAGCCCAGACAACTGCTCCAATGTGTCTCCTCTTCCTCCACAAGCCCAAGCTCTCCAAAGTTCAGGAGGCAGAAGCAGGATACACGGGGCAGCTTCACGACACAACACTTTGTATTCTGGTGCAATGAGTCAGCAGCAGGGAATAAAAATCCCTTGTGGCAAGCCACATGGTTATTTCCTGGAGAGCAAGGGCATTTGCAACTGGAACAAACGCTTTCATGTACAACAGGACCCTGCCTCTGCAGGCCTCCATCACTGGGAGTCCAGCACAGCACGGAGCCAAAGCCATCCCATCCCAAAGCCATCCCAGGGACCATCCCATCAGCTCCAGCCCATGATGGGGCCAAGCACTTTCACATGGCTGAGCTCCTCTGCTCATTAACTCAGGCTTTGCTTACACAGTTTCTCTGGTCTCCTCACTGCCTAGTAATCAAGGCAGGTGCAATCCGAAAAATCAACAGAGAGCTGCCCAGCCTTGCACAGACCACATTTGCCATATTCTGTCCTTTTCAGGATGACTTCTCTACCCTCATGGAGCAGGAGGCAGGTACTGGCACAGGGATGCTGTGCTGAGGACGTGGTGTTCCCAATCCAGGCTGAGCAGAGAGGGCAGGCACGGGATCACCCAGCCTGGGGGGCTCTCACCCAGCCTAGGCCCCAAGGAGTCTTGGCACACAGGGCTTGACCACAAGGAAGGAGCAGCCCACGGAGGCACCACCTACCCCATCCCACAGCACTTCAGGAGCAATGTGGGATGCCCAAAGCTCCATCCCTGGCAGCACACTCAGCCTTGGCACCGCCTCAAGACAGACACTGTGCCACCCAGAGAGGACAAAGGCAGGTGGGTGCCCATCTGCAGGGAGGGGAGACATGAGAATAACCTTGTTGGTGATGTGCAGTCCAGCTACCTGCCTTTGGTGCTGTCACCAGGAGGGCAAGGACAGGGCAGGCAGGGAGCTGTGGCTCTAGCACTGCTGCACACCTGCAGAAGGAGTGGCCAGCCAAGGCAAGCTGGCCGGGTTGTGACCAGGACCTCCTTTGGCTTCTCCACGGTGAGTCCCCAGAGCTATTTGGTGGCACTCACCACCCGTCCTGCTTGTCCCAGGGAGGACAGCCATGGATCAGCAGGCAGGGAGAGGGGAGGGAGCTGCTCAGCAGGCTCACGCCTCTGACATGTGCTGTGTGTGGCTTCGCCAGACCGCAGGATCTGGCTCACTGAACGTGTGGAAGCAACGCTTCTCTGTGTCTCACTTTACAATGTCCCAAACAATAACTGTCTGTCGCTGCACAGGAGCTTAGGAGAAACATAAGTTGCTATTGGCATGGCACACAGCAGCCTTCCTCTTACACAACACCAGCAGATGTGAAAATAGCCTAGTGCTGCCTTGTGCATTCCTCTGACCTCCTGTTTGCTTCTAGATCAGATTCCAAAGCTGGATCTTAACCTACAAGAGCCATAAAAGCAAAGGATTTGGCCCTATCAGGGACCTCTTCATAATCTAAGACAGATGCACTCCGTGTAGGAGAACACTGGCGAGGTTTATCAGGCAGGGAAGAGGCTGGGGCAGGACCACCCTCTGCTCTGCAGCACAGCCAGGGCAGCCCACGCTGGGATTGCCCCGTGCTCTGCCTGGCCATGCACTTGAGGTGGCTCAGGGACAGAAGAGCTGGAAGCTCTTGCAAACCAGGAAAGCACTCAGAACCTCGGATCCTACTGCTCAACTTACACTGAAGCTGCCTCCAGCCCCCACCTGCCCTGGCAAAGGGGGCCCTCTGAGATCTCATGTCCCCAAATTTGTTATCCTCAGGGTCACTGGTGCTGCTAGAGCCAGCACAGCATGGGGCAATCCCCTCCAACCCTGCAAGGTGCTTCTGGGGTTTCTCACCTGCTTGTAGAGCAGAGATTGACTCCAAAGCCAAAGTGAAACCCAAAACCACTCTGGGGCATAAAGAACAAAAGCACATGGAAGAGAAATTGCTCCTGGAAGTGTGAAAAGGTAGGAGAATAAACTGAAAAATGTTAAAGACATGATATAGGGAGAGCTCAGTAACCATCAGTGAAAGAGCATTCCTAAGAACAACCTGCATAAATAAATTATTGTCTCCAGGGTCTGCAAGGGTATCCAGTATCCCTGCTTTGGAACTGTAGCAACTCCAAGCATCAGAGTGACTTCCTAAGAGGCAAGAGAAGAAAACAAGACAGGGGCATTGCTGTCGCAGGGGAAGGTGAATGACCTCTCCTCCAGGCAGCCCTGTGAGGTCCAGGGCTGCTCCCAGGGCTGTGCTGCACCCATGCTCCAGCAGTGCTCCCCTCTGTCCCACCATGTGTTAATCTCTGCGCTTCTTGGTGGAAATGTCACACAATGGCAAAGCCCTGGAGGAGTCCAACTCATCCAGGGGTCTAAATCCTGCTTCTGGAAACTCCAGACCCTCCAACCTCCCTGTAGCCAGGGCTGGGGAACACTTCCCAGTGCTGCCATAACCTGCCCACAGGAGATACTACACCTGCCCCATCATCCACTGGCGGCTGCAGGGTGGCCTTGGGGTCTATGAGAAAGCTTTTGGCCAGAGCTGAGCCCCCACCACAGAACTGCAGCAGCTCACACGTCAATGCACCACAGCCCTTGCACACAAGGACCCACTCGAACACACAGAGTGTACCCAACCATGGTTCTCAGAATCCCTCCAGCCCCACACACACTGGGGTGATTTCTACACAGAGCCACAGGTACCAGGCAGCAGCAGAGCAGAGTAATTCTAAGACCAGCACACAGGACGAGCCACAGATCATGGCTTGAACGCAGGGCGAGAGGCAGCCTTAGAATATAATCCCCTTCAGGAACTCTCAAATCTCCCCAATACAACACAGAGCCCTTTAAGCAAAACTAAACAACTTCCTTTAGACTAAATAAATATTAAACCTAAGTGATGCATTAATTTACTCCAGTTCACCAAAGGCTAACTCCTACCCAAACTGATCATTATTAAAGAAATCCTATAATCCCTTGGTCCCATTCAGGCTCAAAACATGTAATCCCATGAATAAATCCAGAAAGAAAGTGTAACAAAATGGGCAATAAAAACTTACAGCATTCACATCTTTTCATCTACCATTAATACTGTAAACACTCACTCGAAGGCCCTCGAGTATGACTAATCTAATGTTTTGGCTCCCCACACCAATCGCCGAAGGAGCTCGGCTCTGCGTGTGTCACCCAGTGAGCTCCACCGCCTCTCCAGCCGCAGCCAGGACACCTCCGCAGAGCCCAGCGCAGCCATCCCACCTCACAGCCCCCAAAACGCTGCAAAATCAGCACAAAAGGTAGCAAGTATGGTTCTAATAGCACCAGAGCACAGAGCTTTCTCCTTTTTTTCCTGTTTTTTTTGGTTTTTTTTTTTTTTTTTTTTATTATTATTTTATTGCTTTGGAAGCCTGCAAGCTCCAACTGTATAAATGCCAATAACTTTGTTTTAAGGCTGCTGAAGTAAGAGATCAGATTTTAGCAAGTGCTTTCCAGGCAGCCAGCCAAACTTTTTCTGATTCACTAAAAGCACCAAAGGGAGGGGGAGAGGAAGGGGGCTGGAGGGCTGATTAACTTCAGTTACCGCACAAGCGCAAAAAAACCTCTCCCCGCTGCAAAGGGTTCCGGCGCTGCGAGCCCTGCGCAGCCTGTGATTCCTCGGGCTGAAAAAAATCCGCACCAGAGAAACAGAGCAAACACCTTCCAACGGCAGGGTAATTTACAGCTGCGGATCCTCTCCTGCTGGGGAGGCTGCTCCACCAGGGGAGGCTCTGCTGGTGTCGGGTTCGAGCTGCACTTTTTGGAGAGGATGAGGAAAAAAATGTGATCGGGCATTTTTCAGATGGGTGGGAGAGCAGGGGATGGGGCTGGTTCGGGTTTTAGCTTGGCCAGAGGGATGGAGCCCCCTCCAAGGCTGTGCTCATCCAGGACCATCCCCTGCTGCCGTTGGGGATCTGGAGAGGCTGAGCAGGTGCAATCCCGGCCAAAGCACAACTCAGGGCCAAGGGTGTCACAAGTGTCCCCCAGCTCCGGCGGGAAGGTGGCCAGAGCCACCGAAGTGGCACCTGCTCTGCGCGGCCCCGCAGGTGGGTGCGCTCCAGGATGTCCAGCTAAAATCCCTGAGGCAGAGAGGCAGCTGCCATCCCCACCCCGCGGGCACCTGGGCTGCAGAGCCTCGCTCAGGGTGTTCCTCCAACGGCCTCATTCCTGCCGAGACAGGATCAAAGGCTGGAGCTGACTTGGACGGCGTTCTACTGAATAATGGGGAGGGAGCACGCAGCCTCCTTCTCTTGGCTAGGAAAACTTGTGTTTTTCAAAGCATCGGTTTTTGGGAGTGAGTTACCGAAGAGGGGGAGAAAAAAAAAAAAGAAAAGAAAATTTAAAAGAAGAGAGGGGCGAAAAAAAAAAAAAAGAAATGGGAAAAAAGGGCGAGCAGGAGAGCGCCTGCTCTTCCAAGGCAAGTGCATCAATCAACACTGTGCAAGGAGAGTCCAGCACTCCCTCTCACATCATTAGCCAGGCTAATGCACTCCAGAGGATGCTGCTACGGCAGGCTACCGGCGCACCCGGCTGCACCCCTGCCCGTACCGGCGGCAGAGCACGGCGGAGCACGGGACGGGAGCTGAGCACAGGGGAAGTCCCGGTCCAGGGCAAGTGACACTCCAGCATCTGGTGCGGGGCTCGGTTTAATACAGCTATAAAAACTAGAGGGAAACAAGTGAAAGCCCCAGCCAAACCTGCCTCGCACTCGAGGTCAGCACGCCGCCTTTGTTTCTATTTTACAACCAAAAGCGAGAGAGGACAGAAAGGACACGTACCTGTACCTGAAAGCACAGCAGCAGGAAATGTAAACATCTGGAGAGGAGAAAAAAAACAACAAAAGATCAAATGATGCGGTAGAATGATTAAAGTTGATTTTTGTTTTGTTTGGTTTTTTCTTTGTTTTTGTTTGCAATTTTTAAAGGGTTCAGAGCGATGCTCTGCTTATAAAAAGGCTCAGGTCCCCATTACCACCTGGCTGCAAGGAAAATGCAACCGGAGCCTCCAGAATGAAAGTTTAAAAAAAAATTTAAATCTTTTTAAACATTTAAAAAAATATTTAGAAATATGCCATAATCCTTACAGGCAAGTGCAGGCTGAGAGCAGTGAATACATCGCTGGGCGAGGAGGGGGTTGGCCGGCGGCTGGTCGCTAGCGGAGCGCAGTCCCCCGCCGCCGCGCTGACATGGGAGCGATCCGGCCGGCGAGCTCCGATCCCCGCCGCGCTGCTCCGCGCCGCTCCGCGCCGCCGGGAAGTTGTGGTACCGCCCGCTCTGCCTCCGCCGAGTGACTCGTCAGGCATCAGCTCTCCTCTCCCCCTGTCTCTCCTCCTCCTCCTCTCCCTCTCTCCGCCTTTGGGGGGATGAAGGTGCTTATTGTCAGTAACTTCCGATCATCAGCAAGTGCCCCCCCGCGTCCCCCCGGGCCGGGCCAGCCCCGCCGGGCGGATGGAGCCTCTCGGCCGCCGCCGCGCCCCGCTCCGGGCTCCGCTCCGCGCCCCGCGCCGCGCTCCGGGCGGGCGGCATAGCGATGCGCGGGGCGCGGAGCGGGAGGCGGGACCCGCCCGGGCGGAGCGGGACTGGCACCGCCTGCGCGGAGGGGGCACCGCCCGGCCGCGGGCAGCGCCGGCCGGGGAAGCGTTTTTTACAGAGTAAGCGAGGGAGGGGGTCGGGCTCCCCCGAGCCCTGCCCGGCCCCACAGAACGGGCGGCGCCGCCGCTCGCCCGGGACGCGAGGCGCTCGGAACCCCCGGCACAGCGGCCGCTGCCCCGTTCACCGGCACGTGTGGCCGCGGCTGCCCGGAGTCCGCTGCGCCCTCACCTCTGACGGGGCAGGAGCGCGTCCCGCGCCCGTCGAGCCCCGGGCGGGCGGCAGCGGGGCCCGGCAGCCCCGGAGCGGCCCCTCGCGGGCCGGGACAGCCGCGGCCGCCCGGTCCATGGGCCCGGCACCGCTCCCCGGCGGGACGCGGACGGCGGGGTCAGAGCGCCGCGCTGCCGGCGCCGCTCCGCACGGCTCGCCTGCCCTCCAGCGGCCGCTCCGCCGCCCCGCACCTCCCGCAGCCCCGGGGAAAGCCCAGAGGCTTCCTCCGCCTCAGCTTTGGGGAGTTTTTTTTTGTTTGTTTGGGGGTTTGCTTTTTTAGGAAAAAAAAAATCACACGCTGATAGCGTGTGGTAACTCTTTCCTCTTGTCTGAAAGCTCGTTTATAGCAGACAAGATGCCAGGAACCGTTAACCTCCACACATAGCCGAACTCTCCAAAGAGCACCCAACGTCAGTTAACACCTTATTAAGTGAGAACATAACCCTAGCTCAGAGCTCTGAGCTTTCCAAATTCTCCACTCAAATAACAGCGTGCATCAGCGCAGCGTGTCGGGCCCAGCTGCTCCCACCTCTGCAGGGACTGAGGTGCTCGCTCCCCAGGCACTCTCAGCCACAAATCAAACGACATCTTTAATCCCTGGAGTTCATCACTGGGGAGCCTTCAGGTATCAAGTCACAGGGTTTTTTGGCCCATAGTTTCAGGCTCAAGAGGCACAGAAAACATTAAGTTTTAAAACAGTGATCAAAGCAAGTCCTTATAAAATTTCCAGCACTAACACATGTCTGTGATGTATCTAACAGACTTCACACTTCTGTTCTTAGGGATCTGCAAGTTAAAAAGAAAAAAAAAAAAAAAACCAAAAACCCAAACTTCTGTCAATTGCTGATGTCACCAACATCAGAGGCCCCATGCATCCCTGTCCTGGCAGTCCCATGGCACCTTGCCACAGCTGAAAGCTGTTTTCACACATGGCCAAGAACATCAGAGCCACCATCCTGAGCCCTACAAGTTTAGCTCACCGAGATGCCTACACTGAAACGATTCAGAATTTGGGGACTCACAAGATCATAGTATTTAACTTAGATGTGAAAATATTCCATATATCCCTAATCATCACCAGTACCTCATTTCTTGGAAGAGGTTTGGGTGGCAGAAGCCCAGCCTGTGCCATCTTATGCTAGTAGGTGCTGCTCAGCCCCACAGGAAAGGTACAGGGTCATGCCCACCACCAGCCACTCACCTTGCTAAGCCCAGTATCTGCTGCCCAACACACACAGGAGTTCTGCAAAGCCAGGGGCAGTAACTCCTCCAAAAGCCTCACAGTCACCTGTCAGCATGAGCTTTGACTGCTCCTCAGGCTTTTCCATCACTTGCCTCCAAGAAAAAGCTCCACAGACAGTCACTGATGGCTCTGCCCAATACCCAAGGTGGCCCAGGGCTGCTGCACCTGGCTGGAAGCAGAACAGCTCAAAAAGGAATTTGTAAAGCTGCTGCTAACATTTATCATTTTAATTGCCCCAACAGCACGTAAAATTACAGCAGCTACAACAGAGCTGTGAGCTACACATGGAAAAACTCATCCCAGGTGATGCTGGCCCAGACCACGCTGAGGAGCCATGTGCTGGTAGCACAGCTGCCCCCGCAGCCATGACCTGAAGGACTTGGATTCACACAGGCCAGAAGGACCTGGACATGTCAAACAGCAAAAACTGCCAGGGCAACACGAGGGGTTGTTTTAAAGAGGGCACATGAGGGTTTTCTTCTTTCAATTATTGTATTTGTAATCACAAAAGTTCTTTTTTAAAATAGAGCCATCCTTTGTACCTCAGTAGTCTGACAAAACCCCTAAATCTTCAATGTCCAAATAGTTACCTGGAGAATAATACCAATATTGGGTGAATTTCAGACTACCAGTCTTGAACAACACAGATGGGGCACAGAATAGAGGCAGCATACATGTCTCTGAAAAAATAGAAATATCATTTAGCAGCATGCTGTTATGAATATATACGAGCGTGTGTGTATATGTGTATATATATTAAAAGCTCCACACCCAAACCTGTTGCTCCACTGCTGAAGGCAGTGTGATCAGTGTGATCAGATTCCCAGCACAAATCTAGCCAGAGAAGCTGATGCCCACTGGAAAACCTTTAAGGGTGTTTATTTTTCTTACAGCACGCTCAGGGTGTGAAGGCTGGCACAGCAGTTCCTGAGAGCCTGACGTTCTCAACACGTTATAAACCAAGACAGGGCCAGGTAGGAGCATGCACTGCAGGACACCCTGGGAGCTCCTGGGGTTACTGCCTTCCAATCACCTTGCAAATGCCTGAATTAAGGCTGTGTCCTACAGTCCCTCGCTGGCTTATTGGATTAGTGACCGTCCTTCAGCAGCTCAAATCAAAGTCTGAGCAGCCTGACCTTTCGCTTGCAGGGCAGTGAAGGTGCCCCCAGTGAAATGAGCTTCCCTCGCCCTGCTCCACTGGTCCAAATCCCATGAGGAGCAGGCATTTCACAGAGCATGGAGCCCATTCAATGGAGCCAAGGACTTAAGAGCATGCTTGAATGGGAAGCCTTCCTACCCCAGATACCCCTTTGGTATGTGAAAGAGAAGCCAGCAGGAATGGCTGGGATCTGGCCCTGCTGCATCTGGTACACCAAGATTTAAATTAAAATGAAAAACCTGGGCTGATATTGTACAAAGAGTTCAGCTCTACATCCCAGCCCTGCTGCCAGTGAGCAAATCCATGTGTGGTTGCTCCTGTTATCTGCATTTCCAGCCTTGTGTTCTATAAGCAAACTTTTCCTAACAGAAAATCCAGCTGAGGAGGTTTTCTGAATCTGAAAGCCTTGGTAAAAGGAAAGACAACTTTCAGACTGACTGGGGTGCATGTTCTGCCTTTATCCAGTTTACACACAGAAAGACAACTTCATCCCAAGGTAAGGAACGCTTCTGCCACATAGTGTGGACACTCAGGGAAGGAGGGGGATGCTTTGCAGTTACTGCCATTTGACAGAAAAGCCACCTCAAAATGACCCTGAACTGTCCAGGAGGACAGGACTTCAGCCTCAGCTCCACCACATTCAGGCACAGTCTTGCAGAAGGAAGATGGTGAAGAACAGTCAGGACTTGGATTCAGCCATCACAGCTTGGACTTCTTGGGAACAGAGGCAACTGCAGCATCCCTTCCAGCTCTCGACCACAGGGATATCTTGTGGCCCCTTGCAGAGGGAGAACCCAGCATGCTACAGCCCTTATTCTGATGTGTATCATTACTTTATAAGAGAAAAGAAACCCTGGAGAGGCAGGCATTATTCAGCAGGCAGGGTTTCAGAGTTTATAAAGTTTTTACTCCACTGGAACACCCCTTGGATTTTCAATGGGATTTGGGGACTGAAACCTCAGATTCCTCTAAAAGTTCCAGCATACTCATAAACAAATCCCAGTGTTTTATCAGCAGAGCAATGAGGGTAGTCCCTAACAATGATGGACAACTCAAGCTAAAGGGCAGACCAGTAGGTTGCTTCAACACCCTGCTCTCCTGGGTATCCAGCCCCTCTCCAGTGCCCAGAGCCCCTTAGCTAGAGCCTGCCCCCACCCTGTGTGCCCCAGCCTGGCCACCCTGCTCCAGTGTCTGGCACAGGGTGGACACAGACATGGGCCTTCCTTGATCCCAGTGCCCAGGAGCACGGCAGCTCCCCTCTGAAAGCATCAGACAGCTGCTAGAATGCTTTTGAAGGGAGGCAAGAACAGGCCAACCTCTGCAGACAACCCTACACAAACCAGTGGGAAATTCCACTTTTCAGCCTTTGCACTGCATTAAATCCGAGGGCTTGGCTCCTTGGATTTATATTCCTCTATGGTTTCACTTTTCCCTAAAAAAAAAAAAAAAAAAAAATCACAAGCTGTTAAGCTTCAAAACTTAATATTTCCTTAACTTAGAGCTTTTCAGCTCAACAGCTCTTAAACATAAACCTCTTTGACTGAAGTCTTCTGAATCAAGCTGTCTCCAGCAAGTCCCCATCTCAAGCCCTGTCTCTGGGATGACCCATCCCTCCCCACACCACCACCCTGGGCTCCTGCCCTCTGCCCCAGCTGCTGGCTCAGGGCAGGACCTCACACAACATGCATGACCACCCATGTCCCCACAGCTGGCAGGGACACTGCAGGGGCAGCTCAGCGCTGATGCAGGCACTGACTGGTGACATCACAGACCTCTCAATGCCCTGTGTCACTGTCCCCAGTGGTGACACAAGTGAATGAGTGACCCCGGAGGAACTCAGGGTGGGCTGTGAGACAGCTCAGTTTCTGAAAACATCACTGGAAAACCTGTGTTTCTACTAATCTTTCTGAAGAGGAACTGTAGCCACACTTTGCATCAGAGCATGGATTTAGAAAATGTCTTATGGGTGGATTTACACTAAAAATATTGGAAAATGCCATTTTTCTGCAATGTCACAGATCAGTAAAGAGACATCTCTGGAAGTCCCATTCTCCTGGGGCATGCACAAACGTCTCCTGCAAGCGGAGCTCCACCCACTTGGAGGTACAGCAGCAAGGCTTTTATCAGTGTTCTCCACCATGGCCACAGTGAGGGCAACAGCCACAGCTGGGCTCTCAGGGACACTGCCAAGCAACCCAGACAGGGCACAGATTCATGCAGGAGCACGTTTGCAATGGTGTCCAAGCTTTTCCCAGAGATCAGGGAAAGGCCATGCTGCTCCAACAGCAGTGGCTAGGGAAGACTGGAGGAGGAACTGAAAAGGATCAGAAGACTGAAAAGTCTGAAGAGCAGTGAAGGACTAAGCAAGATGGTTGAGGCAAGATGTAGAACTAGGAAGGAATTGGAAAGGACTATTTAGAACCATGAAGCCAGAGGGAACAAGTAGAAGCATCTCTCCTAATTCAAGACCCTAAAAATGAAGCCAAGATCCCCCTATCTCCCTGTCCTGTGCTCTCTGGAGATCACAAGGACTGGCTGAAGGCCCTGCACAGTGGTCCAATTACATGTTATTGCTCTGAGCTACAATTATTGAATTAAAATCTATTTTCCATGTAGAAAATTGGAAGGAAAGGCTTCAAAGTATGGGAAAAATATTTAAGAAACAGGAAGGAATGTCCTAAACACCAGAGGTGGCCTTATTATTAAATTGGAAGCTTTACTTATTAGCTGTAGCTGTGCACTGTTGTTGGTGTCCTCACACACATTTACACCCAGGGATCAGCTTTACGCCACTTACAGCAGTGCCCAGATAACATTCACTGCCTCAAAATAGCACGATAAGGGCTGCTAGGAGCCTTTTATCAAGGACATTCCTGGGAAAATAGCACAATTACAAGCTTTGGGACAAATGTAAGGAGCAGTGGGAAAAGTTTCACGAACGAGCACGGATAAAGGTGGCTGCAGTGGTGATATGCCAAATACCTCAACAGCTACAATACATCTTTCACTCTCCCTGCCATTACTACTCATTAAGAAAAACCATAACTAATGTAAAACCTAAGGCTTAATTTGAAAACAGGGAAGAAAAACTGTTTTCTCTTAAATACAGTAAGTCAACAGAATTGGATGGGGCTCAGCAGGCTTCAGGCCCCAGCAATTGGTTGAGTAAGACTCCAGGACCCTTCTAACAAAATTGCCTTCAATTGTCTTCAAAGACTGTTTCTAGTACCAGTGTAATCATTTGAGGTGAATCAGGCACATCAACTCTGAGAGGCCCAGCTCTGTTCCTTCTCTTTGCCATTTGCAGTACAAGCAGGGTGGTGGCCATGCCCTGGTCCTGGACGAAGCTCTAGGCAGCAGCACAAGGCGCTGGCATGGCCAGCTCAGTGAGGGTGGGCACTGTCAGAGGTGCCCTGTTGAGCATCCCTCCCAGGGTCTTCACTTTTCCCATTCTCACTTTTGACCTTGGCTACCTTTTCCCCCCTTGTTTTATTCATTGCCCTTTCTTGCTTGTTTTCTCCCAGGATCCTTTTCCCATAGAGGCTCTTATGGCTTGGTCAGGGAGAGGTGACAGAAGTGGTGGAAGAAGAGAAGTTTTTGAGGAAAGGAGAAGAGCAAGAGTCATCTTTATAGAACTGGATGCAGGCCATACATGTGGTCCCCACAGCAGACATCTTAATTAACATTTGATGTAATTGATTGATTTACTTGGTCCCAATTAGGCACTGCTTAAAATTCATTTATGTAAGACAATCCAAAGGCCAGTCACTGAAGAGCTGATCCAACAAAACACAGAATTGTTCCCAAAAGTGTCCATGCAGTAAACCAGTGAGCAGCCAGGAGGGTATTCCCTGTGCTACCTGCAAATGGGAGGACAAGTCAGGCCCCTTGAGGCACACCTGTAAATCCAGCATCACTTTTCCTGCACCCCATCATACACACTCAGCTCTCTGTGTTCACATTGAGAACCAGGCTCAGACAAAGCAATCCTTAATAAATACCAGATCACAAAACCTCCAAACCTCACTCAACACAATTGCACTTGCTGTTGCTTGCCAGAAACTACTGCCCACTAGCCAAGGGCAGGAATAAAGGCACTGTGCTCCATCCAACACTGAGCTCCAAACCACCCCATTCTTTTGTAGCTTTATCTGACATTTTTAAGTAGGAACCAGTCTGTAACGCCCTTTTGGGAAAACAGTGAGGAGAATAAGGATCTAGGTGCTGGTTCCACAGAGAAGGAAGGAAAAGTTGAGTTTGGCTGCTAGTCAGTAATGCACATGCAAAAGAGACAGGACATGGCTTGGGGTATCTGGGTAGGAGCATGAACTTAGCCCCTGAGGGACCGTCTGGGTGGCAAGGAGCCCAGAACCGCCACCCATCGTGGCCCTGTTTTCCATTACCTCAGCCCACACACACTCCCACCCCTCCTGCCAGCCATGCCTGAGTTGCTTCTCTCCAAAGGCTTCAACAATTGCTGAGCACAGGGCAAAGAGCCTTGCACTCATCACAGCCCCTGGACTCTAAAAAGCCATTCTGGCAGGTTTGCTGGATCACAGGAGCAAAGAGAACCCCAGGACAGAGCTATGGCGGCTACAAACATTTCTCTTGAACACCCTTAGGACTTAGGCACAGACTGAGAGCTCCTAACAGGATGGTGCCCTTCTGTTATCACCTCTTCTGGAGTGAGATGCCAAGAGAGATATGTATGGAGCAGCTCTATCTGCAGCACCGTCACACACCCCCACTCAGCTGGGTGGCCTCCCCTTTGTCCTGCACAGGGGGACACCAGCTACCTGTTCACTGTAGGGAATGAAACACTTGCAGAAGGAAATGAAATATGAAAAAAGCTGGAACAGACAGGATCTGCAACAGGAACGGCAGCAGTAGGGGCAATTCATGTACAAAGGAAAGGTGAAGGCACCACTACCTGGAGAGGCATTTCATCATCCTGTAAAGTTTTTCCCCATCACAGTGTTAGGAAATAGCAATGCATCTGGCTGCAGGGCTCCACACTCTCAAGTAAGCCATCCTCAAGGACCAGGATCACACAGAGGCTCAGAACCCTCAACACAGCTATCAAAACACTACAGCTTTGTTGCCATCATTACCATGGCAAGAACATGTTTCAACTGCAGAAAGTCAAAAGCAGTACTTCAAAAACCCACATCTGTTACTTGTCTTTTCTCTTCAACAGGTATTTTCACATCTGAGCTTATTTTAAGATCAAACTTTGAGGCTCTGTTCAAAGTGAAAGAACTGGCAGCTGCATGTGAACATCCAAGAGGATACAGCTGCATCCAGAGTCACCAGATAGCCAGTTCCAAAAGGAGCCAGGGTTTGGAGATGTGACCAGCACAACAGCAGAGGCAGGGAACAGGCCCCACAGCCAGAAGTGGGGCAGTGACCACCCCTCACTACTCCATGAACTGGCAGAGAACAGTGTGGGATCTAACCAGGGCCATGTGAAATTATTGTTATGCCACGAGGGTGCCTCAAAGATGCCTCATGAGGTTCGACAGCAGCTGACAATGACTTGACCTACACTATACCCAGCCCAGCACAGCAATGATTTCCTTCAGAGCTGCCCATACAGGCTCTGCCTTTCCCCTGCAATGCTTCTGCAGAGCATGGCTGCACCCCAGACCTGCTCTGGTCAGTCACCTACTGACAGACAACACCCTGGCTTTTCTTAAAACTAGCAATCAGATTATTTTACTGGCTAGTAATTTCTTGCTGAAATTACTGCACAATTTTCACTTCTTTCAGCCAAAATTGAGGGCAATTTTGCTTAAATAAGCCTGTCTGTGCCATTAGCCCTGTTTCACCAGGGAAATCTGCTCTCACTTGTGAATATGACATCATCTATTGACATAACCCCACCAAAACAGGCATTTCAAACCGTTATACTCTGCCATTTCACATGCTGCAATTATACTCAAGCTTAAATGAAACTTTGACACAAGACTTGCACAGTTTTACTCGTCTACCATGCACTTCCCTTGGCTCTATTTTCCCCAAAAGAGCTATTTGCTTCTGGAGACTTGCACTGCTTTCCATTTCACCCAGCATCTCAACTATAGGAACTAAGGGTTTTGTAACAGCAAACATAAAAAAATAAATTCAGTGGCAAACCAAATTGTCATCCTAACTTAACAACTTGTAAAGAATGCTCAGTAGGACAGACCCCATGCCCAATCAGCACAACTTAGTGTGTGTTCACCACATGTCTTGCAAAGCCACTTGCTGCAGGACCTAAGTGTCCCAAGTCCTTCAAGTGGGGAAAACTCAACCTGTTTTACTCAAGTTAGGGGGTGTTCTGCTATGAGAACACAAGTCAGTTGTGTTAATTTCCAAACACAGCAAGGATTAAAGCAGAGTTTGATAGTTACCATTCAAGTGTTTGAATGTTTTCTGAGTATTCTTCCAGTCTCCATGTCTGCAGTTACTGGACACAAGGTGGAACAGTCATGCATTGGAAGTGACAGCAGACAGGAGCCTTGACGAGTCTCATCCTCATGGCACAGACATCCATGCTTCCCTTCACCTGAAAGCCCTTACAAACATTGATGTTTTTACTTCATGTAACAAGAATGGCCCAAAATTTGAACTCTGGCTCTGAGCATCATGTGTAGGCCAGAGGACCAGAGGGGACTTCCTGCTCATCTAAGCTTTTGGATTTCTTGGAGATCAGTCTCAGCATTCCCAGGAATTTATCCACAGGCTCTGAACTCACTCAGTGAGCTCTCTAGGCACACCCTACAGCATTCAAGCTAATTCTTCTCTCCACAAAATCCTCACAGGAGTCATTATGGGAGGCAGCCTCAGACTCTGCAGCTCCTCAGAGGAACAGCACAGCCAGCAAATCCCAGATAAAAGTATTGCATTTTACAAGCGGAGTTCCAGGCCCTATAAACCCAGTAGTTAGAGAGAAACCATAAACCCAAGTGCAGTGAAGCAGGTCAGAAACTGAGATGCAGGAAGGGCTGTTTTAGGCAATTATGCAATTAGCGGTCACTTTCAGACAAGAATAAAGCCCCACTTGCCACTTCAGTCTTCTTCCCAATCATCTGCTCCGTAGCTCCACAGCTCATGGAACTGGAGTTGTTTTTGAAGCTGACAACACTCGATAGTTTGTGTACTTGCTAAAGAGAAGCAGCTAAAATACTCAAAGGTAGTTCCTCAGAGAACTTTCAAGCCCAATTATCTCTGGGTTCAGTATGCAGATTCCCCTCATCCATAAAAAAAGAAACAATAGTACTGTATCAAAATACTAAATTTTATTTTTTCACATACATTTAGTCTCCCCACCGTTTCCATTTGTCTGACCACCACCATGCCTTATCAAAACATTCCATACATACTTAAAATGAAGCTGAGGGTGGAGTCCTGTCTTTAAAAACTAAACAGGCATTTTGGACAACACATTCTTGGCAAGGTAATCTGGATGACATTTATCAGACACAGGAGGAAAAGCTCTTTCAGTATTTGTAAAAAGAACAGCCAAATAATGGTTACAGAAGTAAGATTGCAGATTTTAACGAACTGTTTAAACTGTTTTCTTTTCTTACAGAGTCTGTCTCCACTGCCAGAGAGCTTGAATGACCTGGAAGTGTACACAGAAAGTTAGAAATTGAAATCCATATTTAAAAATTATTTTTAGCTTACTATCACCACTGAATTTCATAAAATACTGACAAGAAATTGTAACAAAAGTACATTCCTTTCAGAGAAAATCAAGTTGAAAGCATGTCATTGGATCCTTCTGCTAGAAGATTATTATTCACACTAGGTCACAATACTAAGAATTCAGTGAAGGTTGAGTGAGAGGATGGGTGTGGATCAGTGAGGCAAATACTGGCTGAACTCTGCCTACCCTGGCTAATGCCACAGCAGGTCCAGTAGCTGAGGCTGACTGCTTTTTAACATTCCTTCAGGAACATATCAATTTGTCCATCAGACAAGTTTACACCAAACCATTAAGGAAGCAGGAAAGCATAAGCAATTCTGTCACTGCAAAACTGACTTGGTGGAATTTTGATAGGGAAATCTAAGATTTTCAGCTTAGTCTGTGCTAAGTAGTAAGCAATTCAGAAACTTGATTCCTGGTATCACCTTTTGGCTTGTGCTCTTTCAAGAGCTCTGTTGATTCTGGGAGAGAATGTGGCAAGAATGCCATAATCTCCATCACAAAACAGCTCTGCTGTCCCAGACACCCTCCCCAACAAAGGGCTGAACACCAGACTGGCTGAGGTAGCCAAATTCAGCAGCAAGAGAAACCACAGCTCATTTCCTTAGCCAATATGGTGCCAAAAGGAAAATTCTGTGGGTTTAGTAAGCAAGAGATAATTTACCAACCATATAAAAGCTGGAAAAATGTAATAAAATAGTAGCTTTCTCATCTTAGCCAACTAAAACCCTTAAAACCATTCCCATATATTTAACCTGAAGTATTGTTTGTGGTTTGCAACCCTTTAAAACAGTCCAAAGCTTGTAAAGATTAAGAAGTGGAAAAGAATCCCCAAGGTTATAAAAGTTTTTGGACTTTATCAAGCTCTGATGAATTCTGTTACCTTCTGGTCCTCTGTCCTGAAGCAATTCTTAACGTAGTTGGCAAATTTGGGCTCCAGCTTAGGAAGGGTAGTACCCTATTTGGAAAAAAAAAAAACAAGCTTTAGGGTCTGCAGATCATTTAATGCTTTCAACATATGATGCTGAAAACCCTTTGCAATACATGGAGTTTGAACTCACCTGGCAACTTCTCACACTAGTCTGCTTTAAACCATTTTAGGAAGTTTGTTTTTCTACCATGCCCAGCTATTTCTGACAGACGTGGCTACGAACTGAATCGATGTCCAAGATTCTTTGCTGATGCTGAAGAGCATAACAGTGTTCACCACTTCAAATCACTGTTTGTAGTAAACAGTCCCATGCTACTCAGATAAATTACAATTAATTCTTTATTTATGGACTCTTACTGCAACACACAACCTGAGGCCACCCTTCACAGGCAGATTTTTAACTTCAGCTCTCTAAAGCAAAACATGAATTTGACCTCCCATCTATCTTTGAAAACTCACTAATACACTACTCATTAATATGTGACTTTTATTAATTTAAAGAACTGTTCTAGAAACATTTCCTTGTAATCCCTGGAATTGTGTTTGCACATGCTCAAAGGTACAACATAGATTCAGTTATAAATCATACATACAGGGTTATCATCTTGTCTCCTAGTATCTCCAGGGGAAATAATACAGCATGCAATTTTAGGAGACACTGGTTTCCTTTCCTATGTCCCAAAAGAAATATTTTCTAATTTCCCAGGTGAATCAGTTGAAATATTGCATGTCAATTAGGACAGCACACTTAGCTGCTCCCTGCTAGACAGCACTTACCAGCAGAAGCACTATTCAGTACCAGATAATGTATTTTAAAGCTCTTTTTGCCAGTTATCTGCTCTGCATGCTTCCCTCTGCACACGTCTACTATCTGCTCCCATGTCTACTGTGAGCAGCTCATGCACTTGTGCTCACACTGCAGAAGTACCACTGATCTCCTGAGTCATTCCCAACACCACAGAAGCTTCCTGGGTTACTGTGACCCACCAGGATGGGCCCATCCATCACGCCAGGCTCACAGGCCAGGGCTCTGCATTTCCATCCTCATCACAGCCTGTCATTGCTCATTCTGCATCCACCCTGTATTTAAACACTTCTGGTCTGATTTTGCATCATTCCTGGAAAAAAGCAGCCCCAAAACACTAACGGATCTAAGCAGAAGATGATCCTAATTCTTCAGGTGACCTTTGTTTGCCATTTTATGGGTTTAAGAAATGTATTATCTTGAATTAAAAAACCCCATCAGCAAACCAACAATGCTTCCTAGCACTCACATCAGCACTTGTGAGCCAGCCAAGTGCAGCCACAGGCAGGCCCTCACTTTTATCTGCTCCAAGCACAGGGATATTCAGAACACAGCCCTTGCTGGCACGTGCACTTCAACCCTGGCTCAGGAGGTAAAGAATCACCTGCTATGCCCAACCAGCCTGCAACTGGATTTTCTATTTTATACTTAAATAGCTGCTAAGAACACTACTGACATGTGTGACCACCAAGTGCTGGTCAAACCTGGCAACAACCGGAGCAAGTGACTGGCCTGACACCTTAAAAGGGTGAAGCATCCACTGAAGGGAGACTCAAGCCTGGATCCCTCCAAAAAGCAAAAGCTTTCAGGTCTGCAGCAGTGCTTAAACTCATACCACAAGCACCTATCTCCCTCTTCTGGAAGTTACTGAGCCTTACAAGCATCAGGATATACTGTTTCAAGACCAAGGCATTCCAACCACGTGAAGAACTCCACTTTACTTTAGTAGCCCAAACTGTATATGCACTATTTAAATCATCTTAACAGTAAGTATAGCCTAAATGGGTTTTTTAATTTGAACAGAGACAGTTCACCAAGAAATACCAAACTGCTAATCAGCACTACTGGAAAAATACAAACAAAGTGGTTTTGTTTCTCATGAGTAGAGGCTTTTCCCTGCAAATGTGTTTTCATTTCTCTGAGCTTCAACATCAACACCCACTCATAGTAACAGCAGGAATCAGCAACATCATAACCATTTATTGACACATCCAATTCTTCTTATCTCTGGAAGTGTAAAAGAAAGGCTGAGAAACTTCATTCCCAAACACTCACCTTATCTACAGATGCTTGCATTTTTGCTTTTATCTCCTCTAATGACAGAGGGACTTTTGGTGTTTTCGGAGTTAGAGTTTTATCCTTCTTGGAATCTGGAGTCTGAAAATTATTTCATTAGTAACTTGCACATAAAGTTACAGAGAATATAAGATACATTTTACAAAACTAGCTATCACACTGATAGTCCATACAGTTTTCAGACAGTCACAAAACCTAAATTTATGCTTCCCTCACATTCCTTAGAAGCATGAAAAATAACCATTTTCAAACCTGAGTTATTAGAGATAGCATAGCTGGTGTCTCATGCTTCTGGGCAGGTGCCTCCACAGCTTTTTGAATAGAATTAAACCAAAAATAGCCAAAATTTTTAGTGATTCAGAGTTTACTCCACATCTGTAGCCAGATTAGGTCATGCTTTAAAAGGCACACCTGCAGTGCTTCTCAAATGCTGTCCTGGCAAGCATCCCATGCTCATATCTGTATGAACCTTCCTGGCATTATGTCTGAGTACATGCAGCAAGGAGAAGCTGTACAAGGAATCAGGACACAATCACACAGCATTAAAAGGAAGGAAGGAAACTGCCAGTCCTGCAGTGGGTCATTGTCACGAGAGTCCCTTTTCCTGTTTCCACTGGAAAACGGCCTCCAGCGTTCTCCAGTGGAAACACACTTGGCAGTCACCCTCTTGTACTAGGCGCTGCACAAAACCAATAGATTTAGTGTTTCCAACCAAAGAATTACCAGTATTCCCAAGAGACAGTATGTCTGATTTCAGATCCTGACTGTTGTAGGTACATACTGATCACTGAAGAGTTTCACAGAAAACATGAAGCAGTGAACAGTACCTTCAACGTGCTTCATATCAAGATCTAAAAACCTAATTTGAATGTTAGTATGTTGTTTGAAGTTACTATTAGGCAAGAAACTAGCTTCCCCAGTAGAATAAACCTTTGTTTTACTCAGTTGTTTTCACTCACTTTTGATTTAGATGCTGGTGTGGATGGCTTAGAATCTTTTCCATTCTGCTTTGCTTTCTGCATATTTTTTCCTGCAACCTCACGAACAGGCTGAAAAGCAAGCACACAAGTTCATTTGTCAAATGAACTGCAAGTAAACTCAAGATGGCATGTTACAGGAACCCAAAGGAAAACCTCTTCGTGCAGAACAGTAACACACCCAAGAACCAAGTTCTGTTACATCACTCAGTGCTGTCTTTTTTCTGTAACACAACCGTTATCTTATTTGGCATTTCATCCAGAAATATTGTCTGGGATGTGCATGGGACATGATACCACATGCCTATCTAAGACACAGAGTCTAAAATTCCTGTAGCAATCAAGTGACCATTTTGTTTAGTCACCCCAGATCACATCAGATGGCTGGAATCTGCGTTTCAGACTCATTACCAGGCCACTGTGCACTATCACTTATGGCAACTCAGTAGGGACAGAACAGCACATTGTGAAGTAAAACTATAAATCTCTGTTTTTAAACAGTAGGCATGAACATAAAAATTCAAGCTGAAGTACACAAGTGTGAGAAAAAGAAAATGCCTCCCCCCCTCCTGCCGGCGCAGCTGCCCTGCAGCACGTTCACAGCACCACCAGATGGCCCTCGAGGGCCGAAGGAACAGCACCTCCCGGCACGTCCCTCCCTCAGTGAACCCTGCCAGAGGCTCACATTTAAAGCCTTTTGCATCAGAAGTCGCTGAAAACTCCTTTCCACAGCATGCAGGACTAGAACTGCGAAGCACAACGCCCTTTGAGCAGGATTTCATTTGCTGTTTAACAGCTATCCAGGCCCACACCGGTCTGACAGCTGCATTCCTGTGCTGGTAAGACCCAGTCACCCCTTTGCAGCCAAGGAAATACAACATGGACTGGATGGGTGCACATTCACACTGAAGTGCTTTTACACCCTATTATAATTTCTTCACACAGGCTGAGCTAAACCTAGTGCATCCCCCATTCACACAATCCAGAGAGCTGTGATAAAACTCATTGATTTAAGGGACTACCTGCTGGATTACTATCGTATCACAGGATTAGCCACTTACTTTCTTTATTGGTGCTTTAATTTCTTCCTCATCATCCTCTAAGTCATCCTCATCACTACAATTAAAAAGGAAGTCACTCACCATAACTCAAGATCCACCTTCCCCCTCCCTCCCAATAAAATGTTTTATTCATGAAAGAAGCAAGCAATCTTTTCAAATTTCCTTTATACCTTAACACATGGCTAAGTGCTAGGGCAAGCATTACCTTTGAAGCAGTTAAATGCACTCCCTTCCCTTCAATACTGAAAGGACATTTCCTAGGGACTTCCACTACTACTTCTAGAAGTTAGTGAGTAACAGGAAGCCCAGTATAACATATCTGAAGAACATTAATTTACATAGCATTGTAGAGATAAGTAAGACAAGGATGCCTTTTCCCCAGTCAAGATACAGGAGCTTTTTCACTTAGCATCCAGTTGTGTCGCACAATTCATGTTCTGAAAGTTAGCCCTTTATTTTAAAACACATTATCAAAACAGGAATACATACTCATCATCGTCATCCTCATCTTCATCGTCATCCTCATCATCTTCTGCTAATTTTGGTTTTTTCTTTAAGAAAGAAAGTCTGTTAAGTGTTGATACCATTTTTTGGTAATACAGAGCCATACAAAACAACTATGGCACAAGTACAAGGCTACTTTCAATCAATTTAGCTAAACCCAGGAACTTACAGCTGCCAAGCCCAAAGCTATTGACTAGTTAACTGCATATGCTCTGAGCCTAGGAACCTTTCCTCGTTAGGAAAGTCCAGTGCTTTAATCAGCATCAACTCTTACAGTACACTGATGTTTATACCAGAACCTGCTGTCACTACAGGAGACAGAATTTTCACAAAAGTAGCCACTCTATCTATCCCTTCAGCAAAGTTTTGGGACCTTCTGCAATTTAGTACAAAATAATCATGTCCCACTTATAATAGCAAGGCATCTAACTACTTTATCCTAGAGGCAGCACCAATACCAAACTAGAAGAAAATGCTTCGAACAAAGTAACTGCAAGTCCATATACCTGTGGTGTTTTAGCTCCTCCTCCACTTGCTGGTCTCTTTGTTGAAGCATTAACAATTTTTGCATCATCTTCCTCCTCATCTGATTCTGGTTCTTCTTCTAATGCTGATAAAGCAAAGGCAAAGTGTAAAAACCTCACTTCACTTAACAATATAAAGCAAGACTGCTAGTAAGAAACAAAGAGCATTACCCACAACTGAGTAGGTTTGGTCTGGCTGAGGTGCTGAATTGATATCACGAAGCTTCCCACTAGTGACTTAACCACTGACTAGGAGGTTTTCCACCTGACTGAAGCAGGTACTACTACAAGGAAATCCCAATCAGGTGAACTACCACCCCTCACACTGGTCAGAACACTTTTCACACACAACACAAAGTCAAAAATAATGTTTTCTCCAATCCTAAGGAGACACTTTTGAAAACTAGTAGAGAAAGATCAAAGACAATTTCTTAAAGGAGAAGACTAGTCCTGGGTTAGTTTAGTTAAAGACCAGAACTATTTCATGGGCAGTCTTCTCATACTCAGCTGATAAGCAGAAAGCCTACAGTGGGACAAGGTCCACTTCTAAGGGAGAAATTCGAACTGAAATTCCAGGGATGACAAATGCCCCTTATCCATACAAAAACCAAGTAGCAAGCAAAGGCATGCAAGCACTTCTCCCAGCTTCTGCCCTACAGCCCCTTTCTGCTGAGGATGTGCCTTTAAGATTCAGAGGGTCATTACCAGCAAAAGCACTGCTTGCAGCACCAGCTGCACATCCTTTAAGTTCTGCAGGTGCTGCCAGGTGCCAGGACACAGCAGTGAGCAGCCATACGTACCTACGAGGTGCTGACCGCTGACGTAAACAGGCCCTGAACCACATTTCAACCTCAACACCACTGGTGGTGTGATCTCGAAGCCACCCAAGGAAACCTGTGAGACAAAGCATTGGTATTCAGTCGCATATTCCAGGCAAAGTGTATTTAACAGACATTCCACCCCAGTGGAAACGAGCTTTAACAGCTGGAGACTCCATGGCTAACAGCTACTCCAAGTTCCCTTTCAAAGGAGTGTTCTGCAAGTGTTAAAAGGTCAACTCAGTGTCAATAAGCCACACACAGGGGTTTACTACACTCGTTGCTTATCCCAGTTAAAGCACACCAAGGCCAGAAAAATACACATTTGTTTCTACTCCACTTGGCAGCAACGTCGATTTGAACATCATCCATCCCACCTGCCCCAGCATTTTGTCGTTGTACACTATCAGCAGCTGAGTCAAACTACATTCCAGATAGCAGAAATGACAAGGCGCCCTTCAATCAGAGAGGAGCAATCATCTTCAGAGTGGCATTAGAGCTTGGGACCTGCAGAAAAAATGACTTGTTCCCATCCCAGGTTTAAAGAAAGCAACACAACCTAAAGATGCATCTGCTTGCATATGCCTGGACCTGTCTGTCTATAGATGGCATGAATTATTACGGTCGCTTAAAAAATGTGTAATTTGAACATGTCTGTTATCTCCACATGACTCAAGTACTCTTCTAGGCACAAAAAAAGAGATCTATTTACTTCATGCAGTAAAACAGACACTTCTCTGAACACACTGTTCAGTTTCACTAAAATTCAGTTGACTCAAGCCTTTTTTAACTTTTTTCTTACTGGACACCAAATTTACAGTAGATTCTCTAAGTTTTTGCACTTACTGTAGGCTGCACTGACATTTTCAGAGATGCCAATACTACTTTAGTAGGGTTGCCTTCATAGTCCAGTGCTTCTGCTTCTACAATGTGTAATTCATCTTTGGCTCCAGCTCCTAAAGTAACCTGTGAAGTCAAGAACAGGACACAGTCTGAGCATCCTAAATATTTTTAAATCTTCTAAACTCCATTCACTGTTCTGCATCATTAAATACTGAAATTTGCATTTCTGACTACAAATTATTCCATCAGACTCCATCCTAAGCTGACACCCTTTCTCCACAACACTGAAACTTCCAAGGGGTACCTCCAGGCATGTTCTGATGACAGTGAAATCAGGTCACTTGCTGCTGGATCACTGCACCAAAAAGAGGCAGTGGCAAGTTCAGTCAGCTCTACAGCTGGTCCAAGGAGAGAAGTATGAACACATTATCTCCTCTACAGAATCACACCTATAGCTTTCCCCCTCCTGCCACATTTTATCTGCCAAATGCTCCTCTTTACCACACTGTGCACCTTTTGCTTATTTGACATTCACTTAGGCCTCTAACAGCAGCTTAGTCGAATACTGTGATTTATGCACATGCCTTTTGCTGTAATTCACCACGGACTAGGAACTGCTGTCCCAAGGCATTTCTAAATTGAAGTACCTGGATCCCTTACTGAATCTAGCACTTTCTGAAGAGTCAAAGCTCTGTAGGGAGATGAGTGACAGACAGTGGTCAGGCCTGAAACTCCAGTTCACTGAACCTTGGGCCCCTCAAACAGGAGTACATGCAGAAGATGTGAAAACCACAAATCTTTCAGATTACAACTCTTCCCAACAGCAGTGCACAAGGTTTTGCGCTTCCTTTCCTAATCCCCAAACAAAGAAAGCTTTCCAACCCCCCCCCCCCAAACCGGGAGATGTGGGTGTGAACACTTCAGGCAGAGGCACACAAGTTTCTATTCTTCAAGAGATGAAGAGCTTTAATGAGGCTGTAATAGTCCACACTTAAGATGTATCAGACTGAAGGCTGGAAAATAGAACACTGGATTCACTACTTCTGGCAAATTTTGTTATTACCAATTCAGAGGTGAAATTGCAGCTCTGATCTCACCTCTCTAATGTGTTGTCAACAACACTGAATTGCTCAGCTAGTGGGACTAAAATTTTAGACCATGTCCTGTCATTTGCCCCAGTTCAATACTATAGCACTTTTTATTTAATTCTCGTATGTTTGTCAAGCATCCATGCATGTGCTTCAATTTCTACATTGAAGGAATGCACACCAAATAGGTCATGAAGCAGTGACCATCCCTGTTCTCAGCTGCCATTAGTAAGAAATTTACAGAAATTCATGGCACTTTTACCTCCTGCATCTATCCTTTTTTTCCTTTTTACTCCCTTTCTCCCCATCTTGCTGTACCTCATGCCCAAGTCCACCACCACACTTGGTGGTGTAAAGACAGACATCTGGGAGCATAGGCCAGCCCCCAGGTATTTGCTGCCTTTACACCTTTTCTTTAAATCCTTCCTCTTCTCAATAAGGTCTTTTTTGTTTCAACCATGTCCCACATCTTTCAAGTCTTAAAGTCTCTTATGTATTTCCTAGTTTGTCCTTTGGTACGTTAATCCTATTTCTCCTGTGCATCACCCCTTTTAATTCTATGAGAACAGGTTACTGACATTAAGACTGCATTCCCCCCACAAGCCTAACAACAAGTAGTGGTCAGGATTTTTACTTCATCCCTCAGAGTACATCAGAAGACAAGCTACAGTTAATTTAGAAAATATAATTAGAAAAAGAACTTTGAGTAAAACAATACAATTAAAGTATCACTAATTTTAACTGCATAACAAACATTCAGACAGAAGAAATCTGCACGTGGACTTGCCCTAAACATTGCTATTCTCCTCTATCAAAAGGAATTGCAATTAAGAACGAATTACTTATTGTCAAGTCCAGGCGGTAGTTTTCATAATATACAAGGATAAAAACCACATGATTCACAGAGCTAACACAGAAGTGTTTTAAGTAACAGCATGAAATGTTTGGAGATACTTGTTATGCAAGGTACCTCCAGGAAGCAATTCTCCTGTAGGAATTAGTCCACAGTTTAAAGACTCTCTTGCTTCCAGGTATCAAAGCATTTCCTTGCATATAAATAAACACAGCAACATGCCATAAAGATGCTACAATTCTTTAATTTCTTGTCTGTTAGGATGGGGCACATTATTGTTTCGCTATTCAAAAAAAACCATGCTCAGTCGAGAACAAAAACCTTGAAATATTACGTCTAACTTGTGTGGCACCAGAAAGCCCTAAGGACCCATCCAAGAACTCCCTGGGAGTCTGTCAGATGAATTATCTGAATGAAAGATGGGGTTTCCCAGTTACATCCTTGGAGAGGGCAAACCAAGGACAATAAATCAAAGATAAACTTTCTGTTCTCTTATTTGGATTTACTTATTATTTGCTTCTAGGAAAGAAAAAGAACCCTACCTATGTTTGTGAACACACAAATGATTCTTAAAAATCAACTTTCTAGTAATCTACAAGAGAGTGCCTATGTATGACTCTTACAAGTCTATCCTTCTCCTTCTGCTCCTGTAGTATCTGCACTCGTTTGCCTTAGGGATGCCTCAGTGTATAGTCTTTAATTCCATTTAGCATCTATTTATCAACCCACTCTAAGTTGATATTTAACCTTTTCCAGCCTTGCATTTGCTTCCTGTCTACAATGAAACATCAGTGGAGAAACGTTTTCAATACAGAAAGTATCTGAAATTACAGAATATTCTCCACTGCCAGTAAGAGGTGGTTATTTTAAACAGATTTATGTAACAATTATCGTCTGTATTATAACTGGAGAAATAAACGACACGTAAAAAAACCAACATCACAGCACACCACTACATTTAAAATGGAAAACGTAAAAGCTAAATACTACTTGCCGTTCTCAGAGACAACTGATGTTCATTTTCTTCATCATCTACTTTAAACTGAAACTCTTTATCCGCTTTAAGCTCGCAGCCTGAAAGAAAACAGTTTAATTATAAGCTTACTGTTTTACTCAAGACACAAGTATTTGCTAACCAGTTACTTGGCAGCTTGCTGCTTCCAGGCCTCATACTTGCAGGGAACTAGCGGCACACTCCAAGCACGCACGGAGCGGAACACGTGGGGAGAGGAAAACCCCAGGCGAGCGCGGCCTGCTGCCGAGCACGCAGCTCCCCGCGCGGCCCGTTCGAGCCCAGCAGTTTCAAGACCATCCCCGCCCAGCGTCCGCCGCGGTGCCCGGGGCGATGGCAGCTCCGCACCTGCCCGCCGTGGACGGCCGGGCCTCCCCCGGGGCGATGGGCAGCACGGCGCGCGCGGCCGCGGCGCTCCACGTGCTCCGCCTCCGGCCGCGCTGCCACGTGCTCCGCGGGCGCTGCCGGGGGCCGCGTCCTTAGGAACGGCGGGAGGCACCGGGAACAAAGCGCGGAACAAAGCGGGACGGGCCCTGCCACGTGCGGGCCGCGCGCCACGTGGGGAGCGCGCGGGAACGGCCGCTGCGCGCCCCCGGTCCCGAGAGAGCCCCCCCGCCCCTTCCCCGCGCGCGGAGGGGCGGCGCTCGGCCGGCACAGGCCGCGGCCCTGCACGGCACCCGCACGGCACTCGGCCCCGGGGCCTGCGGGGGCGACGGGGCCAGCGGGCCCCGGGAGAGCGTGGCGCGGCGAGCGTTACCGAAGAGGAAAGTCTGCGGGCGCAGTGGGCCCATGCTCTCCATGTCCATGGCGCTGTCCTCCATCGCGGGGCTGGGGCACGACTGAGTGAAGCTGCTGCGCTGCGGGCGGACGCGCACTAAAGGAAGCCCCGTGCCCGCCCACTCGCTGATATAGCCTCGTGCTCTCGCGAGAGCTGCGCGCCCGTCCCTCGGTCCCCCGCGCCGCCCCTGCGCACGCGCGCACGCTGACGGTGGTCGCGCGCGGGGCCGGGCGGGCCGCCAGGGGGCGTCGCGGGGCCGGGGCCGGGGCCGGGGCCGGGGCCCGGGGCCCGGGGCCGGGGCCCGGGGCCGCGCCCCGCCCGGGCCCGGGACTGCCGCGACGGAGCCGGGGCCGCGGGAATCGCAGCGTTCCGCTCCTGGGCCGCATCACACGTGGGGCAGAGCCATGGGTGGGGATCGCAGCGTTCCGCTCCACGGCCGCGCTGTACGTGGGGACAGCGATGAGGGGCGCGGCCACAGCCCCGGGCCTGGCACAGGGCTTGCAGCCCTAGCAGCCCGAGGGGTTCCGCTGGCCGGAGAGCCGTGCTGCAATGGAACGTGCCCTCCTCGCTCTGTGACGGGAGCTGGTTGTTGATGTCATCTTTGACTAAAATAATAAATGAACGAAAGCAGCTCCCTTTCTCTGCATTACCCGTTAGGATGAGCACCCACCCCGAGCTACTGCTCCCTGTGCCACTGGCTCTGTTGCCAGGGTCAACAGCATTGTGGGAACCTCCTTTTCAGCTGGCGTGTGATGGGAGCAAATAACTTTTTAATGTGAATTGGCACACGGGGAAATCTGTCACAACAAAGCTTAAAGTCACAGGGTTATGTGATACTGTAGAGCTACCAGTCCTGGAAAGACTTGTTTGCCTAAGCGGTGGGAGCCTATCAGTGGCCCTGGGCTGGGCTCACCATCCACACATTCCAGGCCATCGTGTCCCGGGGCTGATCTGCACCAGTCAGGTCCCTTGTGTGCTAATCTCACACTTACCTGAACACTTACTCTGCAAAAATAAAAGCGTATAGGCTCTTGGTACACTTATCTCTCCACTGATTTGAAATGTGTAACTTGTAGTCATGTTACCTTCATTCACATTCACAAAGGAACAACATTAAATGGTGTTGCTGAAAATGAGACAAACTGAAGAATAACTGTCACAATGGGAAAATGAAACTTACCCTGTCAAAGATTCCTTTTCCTCACTCTTCCATGAAGCTGGCCCCTTTGCAAACAGCAAATGCAGTTCCACAGGATATACATGGTTTCATCAGGATATGATCCCCTACCGTCCTCTTAACTTTAGAGCAGGTTGTCCACTGAGGTGTTTCAGGTGGGGTGCCACAGGCTGACTAAAATTCGATAAGAGTTAAATTGTGTGTGAAAACAAGGTACAGAAATAAATTGAATCGCAGCTTAGCATATGAGTGAGGATGGATATTCTGTGATTCTGTGATTTACTCCCCTTAAAGTCTCACAAGGAACCAATGAACAAACATTTTCTAACATTTGGTTTGGTTAATTTCTTATTATCTTTACAAAGTAATTACTGCTGAGGGTAGCCCTTAGGGTAGGAAGAGTGGCAACTATGTGAAGATACACCCAGGGATCTGTGGAGCAGCAGAGGCAGAAATCCCAAGTGCAGTTGCTGGTGTCCCTGGCAGAGAGAGGCATCATTAACTGATCAGACACCTCAGCCTCAAGAGCTGCAAAAATGCAAATGAGGCATTTGTTTGGGTTGGATTGAAAATGGGAACTAGTATCAAAATTTCAAATGAAGTTATGGCATGACCCAGATGTCAGACAGGAGCTGGAAGGCAAATCCTACACAGTAATAGTGGAAGGGAGTGAATTACATTTACCTGTAATGCCAACAGGAGGACATGGCTGCTGGTCAAACCTGCCCAAAGCCCTGCCCCCAGGGCACTGAGCAGCTCACAAACTGCAGCTCCAGAATACACCCCGGTGGATTGGATCTTGCTGAAGGGAACAGTGCAACCACAGCATGTCCTGTGTGCAGAGTCACTTTTAATACAATTACAGTCTTCCATTATGGAGGAAATAAATGTGGGAGGAAACAAAGGACAGACACAGAGAAGCAAAACAGGGGTAGGAAGTAGGAGATATATGCTTACTGCGTCTCATTTGGCTCCATAGGGCTTTAGAAGGGCTGTCATATATCATGACATTTATTATTTCTGCCATGGTACTAGGATGTGAAGTCCATTACAATATCGATCATTTTACTTTGCTCGGCTCTGTGCTGTGTAATACTCAGCATGGCAGAAAAGGCTTACAAGTGATTTAGAAACAGCCATACAGGGACAACTAGGGGAAAATCAGAGCTTCCCTTAATGGAATTCTCTTTTTAGTGAGCTTTTACAAAACTTAGGAAATTGTATTTTAAGCATGGTTAAAACCACAGTGCAGTTGTAGCCAAACAATCAGAAGCTATAGAGACAGTAGAGATTTCCTACGCAACCTTAATTTACATTCTGGCATAATGAAATAATCTTCAGCTGCCCTGTCCCATGGCCATCACATAACCTCTCCACCAGGCTCCTCCTCCCTTCACTAGCCAACAGTTTCTGTCCCAGTGAACTAAGGGCCAAAATCTTAACTGGCATCAAAACACCCTTCTTGATGTCAAAAAAATATCACTTGCACACCAGAAAATCCGAATATTTCACTTTAGCCTGAAATAACTGCATGTTGCCATCCCCAGATAGGGCAGCAAGAGGCAGGTGTTAGCTGTCCTCACCCCCATGAGCTGGGGGTACCTGCAGGAGCAATGTGCTGGCTGGGCACTGTGCTGGCAGCGCAGACAGAGCACCCTACTAGGTGCCAGGTGAACACCCTGAACACAGGTGAGAGCTGCATCTCCTGGGGCTGCTTTGAGAGGATTTGGCCTTGTGTTTGTAATTGCCCCTCACCTCCAGGCTGGTTTGCAGCCAGCTCAGGACAGGGAGCTGTGATGGAGGGACCATCCTTACCTGGTTGTCTTCTTTCTTACCCACAGTCTGCTTTTTGCTGCTGACCCTGCTGTAAGTGGCACTGGAAGTTTTCTTCATCTTCCCTCTTTCTGTAGTGCCTGTTCTATCCCCAGCTTCGCCTGTAGCATATTATTCATGCAGAGCAGCATAAAGAGCTGCATCAGAAGGTCCTTCAGCACCAAAGAATGCTGCATAAGGGGAGCAGAGGGAGGCTGGTGACCCAGCTTCTGCTTATAGCAGCACAAGCTGGTGCTGCTCCATCTCTTCTATAGTTTTGCATAGACCTTTCAGGGGATCCTTCTCCTATTAGGGCCCAATGTCAGAAATACAACTGGGGAATGGGAGGAAAAGGGAGGAATGACAGGTGAGCCAGGATGTCCACAGGGGAGGCACTCAGGTATTGTAGTGATGAAAAGAAGTAAGGTTACACAGATAGATTACAGGTGTCAGTGTCCCAGTGTCCACAGCAGTAAAAATTGAGATAGCCTGAAATTTATCTCTCTCTGTTTTTTTTTTTGGTTTTGTTTTTGTTGTTTGGTTTTTGGGGGGTTGTTTGTTTGTTTGTTTGTTTGTTTGTTGTTGTTTTTTTCTATAAATATTCAGTACAGAATAGCCTCTGGGTCCTGGCCAGTTGGCCATGACCCTTCCTGGCTACTGCAAAAATTAACCCTGTCCTGACTGAAACTGGGTGAAAAGCCAGGATACTTTAAAACTTTCTGTGTCCTGCAGGTCCCAAAGGTGAGGCCACCTCCCAGTAGGAGCAGTAGAAGTTTGGAGTAGGTGCTGCTGACACGGGTCAGGAAGGGGGTGGCAGCAAAGAGCTCCATCAGCCCTGTGTGTGTAAGGCTGGTGAGGCAGAGTGCACCTAGCGTCCTCCCCCAGCCGTGCCAGATGCCCTTGTCCCATGAGCCACAACTGCCCCTGCAATATCATTTGCTGCTGTGTACTGATATATACCTGCTGCCAGCCCATGGCACTGCTCTGCTTGTTACAGCCCATGAGCTCAATCCCAAAATTATGTTCTGCATCATTGCCAGGGTACATGAGTTCTGCTGACCACCCACAGGCAGCCAGGACTGTGGAGATGGGAGACAACACCTGGTACTCCACAGCAAAGTAGCCTGTTCTGGTGGTCCCTTTTCACGTCTACTCCTACAGCAGCACAAGCTTTGAAATATTGTCCCTGTGCCCCATGGTTCCTGCAGGGTCTAGAAAAGCAGACATAAGGCCACGGAGTGGGGCACAGCACACTCGTGTCCAGTTCCTGATTTTCCTGTGTTTGTTATGCTCCATTTCCACAGCTTCACTGCCAGGGCCTGAGGGGCAGGTCCATTTGGTGTTTGAGTAACACGCAGGATGCTGTTAGTCAACCATAACTTTGTGAGGATGCTCTGGCTCTAAGTTCAGGAAAGATGTTCCCTCATCTCAGCACTGTCAGTTCCCATTTCAAGGTCGACAGCACCATCTAGTGATCCCTAATCAGCTTCCTACATGGCTGCCTGCCTTCTCTCAAGTTTTATCCATGCCCCAGGTGTGCCAGGTGGGCTTTGCCTGTCTATGCCTGCCTACTACACCCTTCCTGCTAGAGGGTTGTTTACTGGAAGGTCTTGCATGGGGAGGCTGATTGCCCTTGGCCACAGTCACGGACCTGAGAGATGGGATGGCAGGATCCAAACTAAATCCCAGGCCAGAAAACATGGCAGAGCTGTGTTCCAGACCCCATTTGGCTCAGTGAGAATCTTTCCTGCCCTCCTGGGCAGATTCCACATTTAAAATAAATCTGCCCAGGGAAAGAAAATAATCCCTCTCATTCTTCCCTTGGGTCTCTGCTACATTTGACCTCAGCCAACATGTTGTGTAAGGACCTCAAGCACACCAGTCAAAGGTGGCATTTTGTCTCCAGGGTCCCACTGGTATGGACAGTTCATAGCACAGATGTCAGGAAGTCAAAAGCTTGGCCAACGTTATTTCTGATCTCTCAACTTAGAGCACAGGCAGACAGGCAGCTCCACACCTCCAAAGTGCAGCAGGCCCTTCTGTTCTTTTCCCATTACACCCCCTGCAAAATACCCTACCAAAAAAATAAAATCTGCTGGAACCATAGACAAACCTGGAGAGGTTGATGTGTTGTTATCATCCTGCTCCTGCACTGCTGCATTTCGCCCTCTCCACAAGAGTCTCTGGGGCCCCTGTGGTGGATACAAAGGCAGAAGGGTATCATGTTGATGGCAGTATCAGATTGTGCCTCTACTCTTCCTAGCTGGGACAACGTGAAAATTTCACTATTGCCTTCTCTCAATCCCTTGGCGCTTCATCAGGGCATCTTGGAGGCTCCAGGTGCTACAGGGAAGGAAACAGAAGGACACCAAGTTTCTGACTGCTCTTGCTAGGGAGTTTTGATGCATCAAGCACTTCCTCCATCAACAAAGTAGTGCCAGGAAAACCATACTATGTGGGATTCATGTGGCAAGCTCTTGTGTTTCTACTTGATTGTTAGGCTACAACGGTTCCATGTTCCCAGTTTGGGCTAGAAAACACTCTTGGAAACCAGGAATCTGAAGCCATGTGGTTATACATGTGGATGTGGATCACAGCTCTCAAATTTGCAGAGACAAACCTGGCAAAGTTCTTTCAAAACCATTCCAAAGCCATGCAGAACATGATGTATATTTAAAGCCATACATGTGAATCAATTTATTTCCTGGACTTTCCTGAGCTTATCTAATGTGAGCAACAGTATGAAACCGCTCTGCAGGCTAGGTTGAGTGTGTCCAGCTGGGGCAGCAGGATGGGGTTTTATCATCACAGCAGCATTCCAGGGTGGGTTACTGGCTCCTGCACAAAAAACACCTGCAGATCATTTGATATGATTTTATGTATATCAATATGTATATATATGTGCTTATAAGCTTCAGCAGGCTTTTGGACAAAGATATTTACTGAACAAATGAACATTTACCACATTTTCAAACTACAGTTTTGAAAATCTTACAGATGAAATAATGAGCTCTGGTTGGATCTCTGATCACAAGTGAGTTTAGAGATGTAATATGTAGCTGTATGATCTGTGTGAAGCACTGCAAATATCAAAAATCAAATTGAATTGTAGGAATCTCTGGGAGATAAACAGCAAATATCATTAGGTCAGTGTATGAGTGTGGGGTACAACCACATCTTGACTACTGTAGGTAGCAATAGGCATGTTAGGAAAAAAAAAAGACAAAATAAAGGGCTATTCAATAACAAGAAGCATGGAGAACAAGAAACAAGTGCCTGATGTCTCCCCTAATACAAGAAATAGAGGACATAAAATGAAACTTGTAGGTGGCAGATTAAATATAAAAAAAATAAAGAGGCAGATCCTCAGCCAACACGTAGCAGAGCTGTGCAAGCCACTGCCACAGGATGCTGGGGACGTCAGAATTTCATGAGCATCAGACATGCTCATGGGAAAAGAAAAAGCAGCAAGGGAGAATAGGCAAAAGGCACTGTTCTGTGGCTCAATAAATCCTTGAACAGCTTGGAAGATATTCTGGGGGAAAGATCACTGTAATCTTAGTCTGCTCTCACACATTTCTTCCAGACACTGTTGGAGACACTGGGCTGGCTGAGCACTCAGCGTGACCCGGTGCCACAGAGACAGATGTTCCCAGCACCTGCAGCTCAAGAGCCCTTGGACCCAGGCTGGGCTCCAGCCCAGTGGGCCCCACAGTGCTGGGTGAAGACCCACATCCAGAACAGAGTCCAGTTTTGAGGCTGGTCACACAGAGCAGAGGTTTAGGAATTCTGGCCAGCTGTTTCCATCCAGGTGCAGCCAGCATTGGCAATCCCACAGTGGAAGGCTGTTCAGTGATAGCAGAAGCTCCTACATGCTTGTACTGTCACCTGCATTGGAAACCTACTTCAGATGAAGTCTCTGTTGTACTGCTGGTGGTAATCTGCAGCAGGTAAAGACAGAAAGGTGACAAAATATTCACACAATTATCTCAATGTTCATCTCACAACTCTATCCTATAGTGGGGAAAACTAATTCCTGGAGGAAGGTTACTTAGGGCCCTGGTTCCTGGATGACACAAATGAAAAACACACAGACCCCATGTTTAATTCTCTGCATTTCCCAAACCAGTTGGGAACCTGGTCATGAATGGCACGTGTTTGGGAGATGTAGGCTTTCAAAGAGTGGGTGGTGGGTTTACCAGTGGTTGGGGCCCTGTGGTACGTTAGCTCGCAGAATAACCTATAACTTCCTTTCAGAAAGGCTTTCCAGCTTCCTCAAGAAGAAATCCTTCAATTTCATCTAAAATTTGGAAGTCTGAGTGCTGACAGCAACACTAAAATAAGAGTTCCCATCTGTCTTGTACTGCATCTACATGCTGCCACTGTGTCACACTCACATGCTGTCACTGTGTCACACTCACCTGCATCATCTGGTCTTGGCATGTGGCTGGAACACCTCCCATGTACCCAGGCATTCCTCAGAGCAAGTGGTGCATGGCAATGCTGGAGCTGAGCAGGACACCAGATGGATCAGCTCCTGAGGGTCCACAAGGTCCACAATGCCATCCCTCCATGTGCTGTCATGGTCACCGTGGTGTCCACAACAGGTTGTATCAGACACAATCTAAACAGATGCGGTTGCAAACCCACAATTTATATGTTGGCCATAGAGGAGCAGAAGTCAACTGAGGGGGTCTCTGACACTCATTTGTTAGACCTGGCACACTTATTTATTGCCACCTGCTGCCAGCATCCAAGGTCCCTGCAGGACCATCGCGCTCCTAGAACCATCCCATAACACACCTGCTCCTCCCTGTAGTGCTGAGGCCTCTGGCCCACAGAGGTTCCTCTGGTTTTACTTTACAGCACATAGCATTGTTGAAGACTTATGTTTCCAAAACTAATAGACCTTTAAAAAAGTCATTCCATGTAATGAAGAACCGATCAGAGTCTCAGCTAATATAAATGTCATTAGTCTCTGTAAGAATATCATCCTCCAGATAAACCCACTGGATGTAGAGCAAGGATGATTTTGGTTTATTGGTTTCTTATTAATATATTGGAATACTTGTATCGGTTCTGCAGCCCCATTCTGCCCCGGGATCTCCACTGAGTGAGAACAGTGTCACCACTGAGACAGCCCCCTGCTCTCCAAGGTCCCGTGCTCCAGGTCTTCTCATCAGTAGCAACATGAAACCATTTTCATCACAGCTCTGGGCTCTGATATCATCATCATCATCATCATCATCATCATCATCATCATCATCATCATCATCATATCAGCAGAATTCTTCCCTAACTAATGCAAAGTCTGGGAGCTCCCGGGGACTCAAGCCGAGTTCAGGCTGAGGAGTCGCACCTGCGGCCCCTCGTGGATCCGTGGGCCGCCCGTGGGTCGGGCATGAATGGGTTAAAACCGAGCTCTGGGGCAGGGCCGGGCCGGCGGGGCCTTGGCGGGGTCCGGGCGCCAGAGGGCGCTCTGGAACCGCAGATCCGGCACGGAGCCGCTTCCAGAGCCGGGCGGGACGGGCGGGAGAGGGACAGAGAGCCCGGGGGGACAAAAATGGGGACAGAGAGCCCGGGGGGACAAAAACTGGGGACAGCACTGGGGACAGAAACTGGGGCCAGAGAGCCCAGGGGGACAGAACCTGGGGACAGCACTGGGGACAGAAACTGGGGATAGCACCTGGGACAGAAACTGGATACAGCACCTGGGGACAGAAACTAGGAGCAGAACCTGGGGACAGAACCTGGGGACAGCACCTGGGGCAGCCCCTGGGGACAGAAAATGGGGACAACACCTGGGGTCAGAAACTGGGGACAGCCACTGGGAACAGCACCTGGGACAGCACCGGGGACACAGCACCCGAATTGTATCCCCACGGGACCGTGGCCTGCAAACACTGAACCCTGTGCTAGAGAAACACAACATTGTGCTAACAAAACATTGCCAAAGTCTTGAACTCAACCTCAGTCCTTGCAGTGTTCAGGTTCTGGCTGGATTTACCTTGCTTTTATGAAGGTGTAACTTATCAGCAGCTGTGCTGCATTCAGGACGATTTAATCAACATTAAATTTGGCCCTTTGGGTTTCTTAAGCTGTTACAGATGACTCTTATTTTCTGCAAAACCAAACTTCCCAGTACCATCATCTATCCTGAGACTCTATGGAAATACAGTCACCTGAACCAGGCAGGGAGCACCAGGAAATTCCTTGGTAAAATCCCTGTGCTCTCCAAGCAGGCCTGAATAAATAAATGGCCACGATTGCAGGGACTGCAGCAGCCAGACCTTCTCTGGGTGGTCTTACTGCTAGAGAGCAACAACAAATACACACAGGAGCAGATGACTTTTCCAAAGCATCTGCTTCCAGCCCTGGAAACCCTTCCTGGAGCACACGGCATTGCCACCCTCAGCTCTGACAGAAGACTTCTCCTCTCATGATGAGCACAGTGTCACACACTGTCACCAGCGTTAGCTCTTCAGATGATTTTTTGCTTGTATGCAAGAACTGAACCGTGGAGCAGCAAACACAGAATGGAGGAGGTTTGAGTAACAAACCCAGAAAGGATTAAATCTGCAGCAAAGTGCAGGGCTGCCCAGTGGGTTCGGGTGAGCTCTGGAGCAGGTCAAATCCTGCAGGTTTCCTAGGGAAGGGAATCCTGGAGCTGGAGGGATCTCTCTATGTCATTTCAAGGATCCCAGCTCAATAACAGAGAGACAGATAATAGCATTTGAACACTATCTGCTTCAATTCAATTGTATTGATTTATTGCCTGTCCAATGAAGCCATCAAGTGTACAAAATGGTTAATCTTATTTTTTTTCCCTGCTGTCTGTTCAGAGGAGTGAAGTTGTAAACACTGATCTATGCAAGGAGGGTGGCAGGGGAGATACATTGAACTTTTTTCAAGGCAAATGCTGATTTGTGTCCGTGCAAAGCGAATCCAATTTTAGCACAGGGCAAAAGAAGGACACAAGCCCTTCCCACTCCAGACTCCCAATGAAAAGCTGGTCCACCTGAGTGGTTTGGACCCACCTTGCTGGCCCACCTCCCTGGCATCACCACACTCACTCAGCCTCTGGGAGGTGGCAAGAGTCCCAACATCACCAGCCTGGGTCAAGTGACCCCAAACCCACCTGGGGGCTGTGGGGCTGCCTCCCTCCTTTTCATACACAATGACCTCCATGATTTACCTAACTCCCAGCCTTCCCCAGCTCAGGGAGGGAAGCAATGGTCCAGCCCATCCCAAGCAGACCCAAGTCAGGCGGGACATGGCTGTTGTTTGAAACGCACCACTGCAAAACAGAGAGTGACGTGTACAGTGTGGCCAGCGGGTCCCTGCTCCAGTGCCTGACGCCCGGGAGAGAAGGAAAATGAGGGGTTTTTTAAAATATTTTCTTTCAAAATGTACATTTGCAATTAAAGGCTGAGTATACTCTATATTTTATTAATGATGTGGGATGGCAAGGCATTTTAAAGCTTTCTATTTTGATGATTTTTATAGGAGGAGGAAGGGAAGGAATTGAAATGGAAAACTTAACACTTATGATTTCAAAAATTTGGCTTATATTTTAGGTTCTGGTAACATGCAATTACAGGCACTTAGAAAGAATTCCCTTTTTTATACTATGCCCTAGAGCATAAAATTAAGAGGCCAATTCAGGCTTTGTACTGCTTTCAGAGGCAGTTTGCTGCAGCATAGATCAACACGGAGACTGACTGTCGCCTTTCTATTGAATTAGGTCTATATTTTTGACAAGTATGGCAGCAGTATCATCACTTTAATCACCAACAAT
Source organism: Molothrus ater (assembly GCF_012460135.2). Classification (NCBI taxonomy): domain Eukaryota; kingdom Metazoa; phylum Chordata; class Aves; order Passeriformes; family Icteridae; genus Molothrus; species Molothrus ater. The sequence continues at coordinate 538,486 of NC_050492.2, read as the reverse complement.
CTGTTGTGTCTCTTTATGCTAATAAATAAAACATTCTGTGTTAAATATTTCCCAGTAAGCACTTGAAGACCTGAAATCACCATTCCTCCTATATACTTTCCCAAGTAAAATAATATAATGGTAATAAAATCAAATGATGTCTAGGAGTTTTATAGACAACTAATAGCAGTTATTGCAAAGTGCACATCAGATACCAATTGAAGGTTACATTTCTCTTTAATATAATATAGCATGCATATTTCACTAACTGTCTCTGTATATCAAATGAATTAAGCAGTAGGATGATATCAGTCAAAAATGGAGTTCTTAAAGAGAGGTCTTTAGGCAGAAGAGTTTTACTGGAGATGTGTTAAGAGTGGGAACACTGGCTGCAAAATATGGGAAAATCATCCCAGGTTACTGAGGAGTTGCCCAAGAAACCTCCTGACAGTTCCAGCCAGCCCTGTCTATGCACTGGGGCTTTGCTCCAGGGATTGATGTGTGCTAGGGTCTCACAAATCATCATGGAAATAGCTGGGAGGAACCCCCAGTCCACCACCCATCCTCTACTCTGGAAGAGCACTCTGGGCTCAGCCCAAGTCCTGGAGCCATAATGGCAAAGCAGAGGTGGAGGTCTTAGAATAAACACACATGGGTGTGTGAGCCCACAAAGACACCCAAGCTCCTGCCATGTGTTCTCCAGGGCTCTGGCAGCCGCTCAGCCAAGCTCAGGGATGGGCTCCTGCAGCCCAGGGTGTACCATGGGGCCACTGTCTGCCCTCTCCCGTGGCAGCATTTCCCTTTCTCCCACCATCCATGGGGCCCTGGACTGTCCAGATCCTCCTCTCCCTTGCTGCTTGGCCATCCCAGGGCTCCTCAAGCCCTGTAGCCCCTTTGCTGCTGGAGCAACTCCACAGCAGCACTGGGAGCATGGCACAGTCCGGGAGACCCAGCACAGCTCCAAAAGCACACCTTGTCCTCAATCTCCTTGATTTCCCTGGCTTCATTCCCATACTTCACTCTGGAGTCTGAGAGCCTTGGAGTCACCCTAAAGAAACCCTTTCCTAAACTTCAGATCTGCTTGCTGAGAGATTTTTCCCATACCCGTTACTAAGATAGCTAATACATTCAGGCGGCCCCGCCTCAGTCAACATGAATTGTAAACCATTTCTCTAATCCCCTCAACAATACCCTTCCCAAACCTTTTTTCTATCTTAATTAGATATTCTTTCCCTTCGGTTTAAAATAGTATTTAATTTCACTTAATGATTTCAACAAAAAATATTAGGATTCCCCAAACAGACATGTTCCCTCTGAATTCTCTCATTCTTTTTTCCAAGGGCTTCAGTTTCATCTTTTTGTTGCTTTGTCAAAACACAGCTAATTGACTGTCCTGAAAGTACAATTTTAGTAATTTCTCTCAATGAAGCATTGCTGCCTCCTCTATTAACACTGTCTAATTGGACTTTGAATCCCCAGCCAGCGACTTCACCCATGCTACAGGCCCGGATCACTGCAACAGTAAATATCAGCATTCCAGTTAAATGTAGGTTGGCTCACATTCCCCCAAAATTGGCTTTCTTCTCCTTAGAGTCCAATCTGATGTAATATTACATTAACCATTTTTTTCTCTGGGAACTGGAGGGAGGGAGGAGAAGCTGCAGCGCAGATCTGCGTTTCCTCTGCTCGCAGAGCGCGTTTACTCCCGGCGCCGGCGGGGAGGGAGCGCTGCGGGCTGGCAGGAGCTCTGCAGCCTCCCAGCGCTCATTTCCACCTTCTCTGTTAGCAGCTTCAGCTGCAGACAGCACAGCAGGCAAGGACACAGCACCGCTGATCCCCACGGGCCCCACAGCTCCAGAGGGGTACCTGCCACCCAACCCCATCACCCAGCAATGGACCCCAGCACAACTCTGCTGTGGGCAGCAGAAGTCATTTCTCTTTTTTTGCCCTCCTTCTCCGTAATACAGGCTGTATGACACGTGGCTTTCAACCATCGAGGGCTTGTCACATACTGGGGGGCTGGGAAGGTTCAGTGGCCGTGCCACACTGCAGCAGCAGCAAACCACCCCCGGGGTTCATCTGCAGCCGCTCTAATTATCTCAGAGCATCTGCCATTAAATGCAAGATCAGGCCAGCTACAAGTAGGAAACAGAAACAGAACTCTTCACTGATGCCTGTAACAGGCACCAAAGGCGTATAACTCTGCATAATTGCTAATTTTTATTATTGATGCCAGAATTGCCCAAAGATGCCTCTTGCTCCTTGTGCCCCTGTGGGATTTGGGGGGAGGCCGAATCCCACCACAGTGGCAGTGGCAGTGTCCCCAGCAGGGACCCCCCATGGCGAGGCGTCGAAGCCACCCCTGGAGCCTGCAAAGCCCTGTCAGAAACCCTCAGCAGGCGCCGCACCAGCAGCCAAAATCGCAAGGGACAGAGTTAAGCGCGAGTTCAAGCGCGATGAGGGCGAGCGAGATCTGCCGGCCCGGCCCCGTGAGGGCCCGGCCCCGTGAGGGCCAGAGCCGCACAAAGCGCCTCCGCTGCGCCACCCTCCGCGTTCAGCTCCCGCCGACGGAGCTCCGGGGCCTAATGAAGCCACTTGACCTCTTGCTACCCCCATTCTCCGATCTCCAAAGAGGGTATTAATGCTCCTGACACACAGGCAGTCAGGGGGTGGGGGTGGGTTTGACACGGGCTGTTCCAGCCCTGCTCACAGCTCTGCAACAGCGCAGCCTAAAAACACCCTAAGATTCCCCATTCTGTTGTCTTGAAGAGATCCTTACAGTACACAGCACTATCAGATGTTTTTTTCCCCTTTGCTACTGCATTCCTGCGCCTCCAGCAGGGTTCAGCTAGGATCTAATTTTGTATTTCTGAACTGGATTTCCATTGCTCACACTCAGACCACTTCACCACCCACACTGCTCCAGGTGTGAAACCCTCATAAACCTGACCAAGCAGTGCCGTTTCTACTCTGTGCGTGCACAACCTACTTGCAAACACATAGCTGAATGATTCCTTTGCTCCCCTGCAGTGACTCACCAACTGCTTCTCCTTGCCCAGTGCCCAGCCTAGAGGCCCAAAGCTCCAGGGTATGGTTTGGAGTCTGGTCCAGGTTTGATCCCAGGACCAGGCTGTGGAGCAAAGCAGGACCCCACTTTCAAAGATGTTGGGATCAGCTCTTTCTGTGCTGCAAGAAAACACTCCAGCAATTAATGTTTCTTGTAAACATACCATAGGTGGAGGTAAAAGCCCACAAATTGAGAAGCCAGCAGCTTTTTTTGTAATTTAGTTTCTTTTTGGAATATGCTACCGAGGAAGAAAAGACATCTTTGATAAGACTGACATTAGAAGCAGCCAGTAAAATTAAAACTCCAGGGAATGGCCTGCCTTTTTCTTGTCAGGCAGGTATACAGATTCCCTGCTGAACACTTCAAGATACTCATAAAGATACACTTTAAGATACTCATAAATATTAGGGACAAAACTTTCAAATAAAGAAGGGAAGGGCTTCTGCTGTCTTCAGTTTTGGCAGACCAGTTTCAGATGCTTTAAAGGGCCTGGCTTCAATCTGAGTACTCCTTCTCCTGCCCCAGAAGGGGATCCAGCCCCAAGAAGGCACCAACACACCTGGTTTTGGGGCTGGAGCATCTCATGTTTCTGCTGCCTTCCACAAGCTCTGCTCTAAATGATGCTAAAGAAAACCAGTCTCAGAACCCCACAGTGAGCTTGGAGCTGCATCCAGAACTCAACAGCACATGTACACAGAGGATTGATAGATAAAAACAGTTCAAACCCATCCCCCCTTATATCTGCAGGCTTGTGGGGCTGGAGCAGGAGGACTCACGAGCTCTAAGCTCAGAGGTGCTGGGAGTTTTGTTCCTGGACAAATCTCCAGTAACTTCTTGGAGCTCAGATAAATGCTTTGTTTTATTCTCATTGGCCTCATTCTCTTCTTTCATTTTTACAGATTATACCTTACCCTGAAAGCCCATTTTTTCACAATGGTGAACAGCCCATTCTGTGTCTGGGTTCTTTATCTCAGGGCAGCGGGGATCAAGCTTTTCAATTCAGTTGTCTTATCTCCAGTCCTGCTCCCAGCAGCATCTTCCAGCTTCCACCAGCCCGGCACAGAGAGCCCTGCTCCCATGAGCACCTTGCCAGCATGCACTGCGCACTCATGGATCTAAATGAGCACCATTCCTTGTGCTTCCACATTTTAGGAATATGTTTATCTTGTTTATAAGAAGATAATGATCTTACAGCAATCTTGCAGTAAGCACTTAAATAATGTTACAAATAAGCAGTTGTGTATGTGTTCAACCATAGGCACAAGGGAGGTGAGGTGAAATAAACCTACCCCAGATTTTGCAGTAACAGCCTGTGGCCCACATACTGGGCCATGAAGCCATAGCAGCAGCTAGCCAGGCTCACAGGAGGGCTTTCCTAATAAATTCAGATTAATAGAGAACAAGTTGCTCTTCCCCACCCCTTTCACAGCCTCTAAAACCAGACACCCAGGCCCTCTCTGACACGTGTGTACCACCTGAGCCTCACACCAACATTACATGTCATTAACAAAACATAAACCAGTGGTCACATCTTAACGGGAAAAGTGAAATCTCTTTATGCGGTTAAATAAAGATACCTTGTCCAGTCATTAAGAAGTGATTAACTTATCTAAGAAATAACAGCACTAGGGCTGTCAGACTGGCACACAAACACTAAAAAGAGCAGGGATCAGATATCATATTAGGCTAATTATAAAGAGAAGAAAAGACAGGCAGAAGCATAAAATAGCCATGTGGACAGTATTTTGCTGGAGTTTTTCTTTACACAGAAAAGGCTGTGAACATGTTCTGCAAAAAAGATATATGGGTATTAAAACAATTTCGCTCCTGGTTTCCCTAATTTAGTGCTGTATGTGAGGAGGCAGTCAAGTTCAGACAACCTTCCAGGTTGTGTGAAGCAGTGGCCAAATCTTCATACAGACCAAGCTTCTTCAAACAAACAGAAATCCTTAAATCTCTGCACAATCAACCTGGAGCACAATTCCAGGTCCTGGAAGCTTTGCAGAGCAAAAGTGAGGCAGCACGGCCCATCCCACCCACCTCCTGCTCACCCCCCTGCCATGGCCATGTTCCTCCTCTGGAGCAGCCACAGAAGCCCCTGAGATTCCTGGAGCCTTGGTGCACTCAGTTCTTATCAGCCTGGTGTGTTCATCAGAGTCACACAGCCCTGATGTCCAAAGATGCTTGATTTCCCTCCAAGAGAAGCTGAGTGCCTTTCCTGCAATTTCTGCCCTATTAATACTTTCAGAACTGAGGTTTACCTCTCTGACCTGGTTTTGGTCAGGCTATTCCATACCACCTCATGTCATTGTTGGGGCCAGGGAAAAGGGACACTCTGGCTTCTGAGAAGAAGCACATAGCTACCAGTGGGAAAACGTGGCGGCATTGTCCATGCTTCTTCCTTGCTTGGGGTCCATGTGGATGCAGCCTGCTGCACACAACCAGAGTGAGGTTATCTGTGACAGCCTTTGGCACCTGCCAAAATCCTGGCACCTGAGAGACTTGGGAGGCAAAAAGCAGGGAGCACAGCACTGGGAGGAATCTCTAGAATTAAATGGAGGTTGTGAGCATCTCAATTATAAATTTAGGTTAACATCAGTTAAACATCAGTTTAGGGGGAGCAGATGAGTTGCAAACCCATCTTTGGGCAGGAGGCTGCCCACTGTGCTCTGACAGCCAGCCAAGCACAGACCTGCCCTCCCCTTCCAACCATGGACAGCTACAGCCCCCAGCTCTGCAGGGATGTGCTGATACTGAGGGATATCCAACCCCTTGTCCCATTGTGCAGGACATCATACACAGCAAAGTTTTCCAACACAACCAAAGTACTGACCTGACAGTTCAGGACCTGGGAACAAATGACTGGGACAGCCAGAAGTATCTGGTCACTGTTCAGGGAAAAGGGAGGTGGGTTTCCATTTTTAACACTTGCATCCTCTTTAAAGCTTTTTTCCCCCCACCTAAAACCTAATTTTAATAATGATGGCTGATCCTACTTTCCTTGAAGTAATGCCAATTTTAATGCATTTTTTTAACATAACTATAGTGCTATTGAGGAACAAGTAGTAAGTGATAGATACTTTAATGCGAGTCAATATGTACTTGTATGTGCTTTATGACTTAATCAATATTGCTACATTAGCAAGAATAAATATAGTGTTTCCTTTTCTGGCCTTGGAAAGAACAAATTAGGAAAGTCACATGCTGAAGTTTAGGAATGAATAAAATCTCCACATTGCCCAGACAATTCAGTAAATTTCTTGACATTCATTTGTTCTCCAGAGCAGAGGAAATACATCCTAGGCTGCACAGGCAACACTGAGGACTCAGCCTGGGACTCCAGTTCACGTTTTTCACAGGGAACTTCCTAAGAGGAATTTTAAAAAGGGAAACAGGCCCCAGTAGACAGTGCAGATCCACTCCAGCATGCTGAGTGTCAAGGGGAAGGGCTTGGCACCCTGAGCAATGAAGGCTTTTACTGCTGAGGAGCGAGAGGAGTTCACCAACCCTTCCCAAGCTGTGCCTGGCCCAGCACACTGGCAAAAGGAAATGACAGAGTGATCCTGGTTTACTACTGCTCAGCCATTTACTGCTCCAAAAGCAAAGGTTGTGACATGGATAAGACATCCAATTTTGTAATTGACACAAACTTTTCCATCAATTATTTGTTCTGGAGTACTGGCCTCATCCAATGCAGCAAGGAAGCCCAGCCCCAGCAGCAAGACATTCATCTTGGGCTCAATGATCCCAAAGGTCTTTTCCAGCCCAGTTAATTCTGTGATTCTGCGATCTTACACATTCTACACATTCATCCTCCAGTGGCAGGCCTTCAACTGGAGCAAATCTGCTGGGAATGCTCATTCCCAGCTCCCATCTGCCCTTGCTGCCCCTCAGATCAGAATCACACTGCTGGCATGTGCTGGTACTTGCCCCAGGTAAGGCATTCACTGTGCACCATGCAGCGGCTCCGCTCCTGCTGGACCCACACAGGGAGGGAGATCCAGCTCGTGTCGTCTGAGCTTGAGCACCCTGATGGGATGCAGCAGAAGACTGGCTTCTGATACTGGCTTTGAGTATCCCCAAACTGTGCCAGAGAAGTCCCACTCCTGTCAGTGCTGCTGGGACACAAATCCAGGTGACATTCAAGAAAACAACAAAGATCACAGCACTTGTTTCTACTCCAAAATCCCCCAAATCCAATCAAGCAATATCCATTTCTGCTCAGAATCTTCATGTTTCCAATATCACATTTTGGGGCTTCATCTTGAAGACACCGGTGAGATGTACCCCCCAGGCACATTCCAGGGGATTTAAGGCAGGATCTTAATTTATCTAATCTGACTAAATACCCTCAGAGCAAATCTCAGCAGTGACCAGTGTCCCTTGATGTCCCCCCTCACAGTTCCTTTCCCAGCCACGCCATCCATGCAGTTCCAGAGGGTCTCTCACTTGAGATCCTCATTCCAATGTTCAGTGTTGGATGGATGCTGTGGTGCCTTCCCTCCCCAGCCCAGCTCTGCGAGGGCTCCTCCGTCTGCGCGTCTGGCCGGCCGCAGGCTCAGCCTTTGCCAGGGGCTGTCCATGCTCCCCACGAGCAGAGCTGCAAGGTGCATCTGAGATACTTGGCACTTGAGAGGCTTTTCGGTGTGCTCCTCTTGAGGAAAAAATCTCTGAAAATTCAGCCACTGCTTATTCTATCTGCCTTTGGCTGGGTTCTGTCTGCATCCTCCGCCGCTAGCTTTCTGAGCTACTCAGAACACGGACTACTTTCCTAGAACTGGGCTAAAAGGTTGTGCCAGTGATGCTGGAGCTCTACTAAACCCACCTGGGGCTGGCTGCTTCCAGCCCAGTGGCACAAGCTGAGTTAAATGCAGGCTTTCCCCCCGCACTTGGTGTCTCCTGCCCTGCTGTCACACAGGATAACCCCCATGGCTATCGTCCTGCCATTCTGGATTTACTCTGCTTTCCAGGGGGTCAGAGCCTGACCTTACATATCATTGAGCCAGGACTCACATAAGGGCAGGAGAAGAGAAAAAAATCTCCTCTATCGTCAATTTGGAGAGTTTGGCAGCATTTGTTTATTTTTAACAGATCACCGCCACCCCATTTCAGCCCTTTTCCTGTTGTGATCATTAGAACTTTTAACTGGATCATAAATCTTTTATTAACATTTGGTATTATACTAATTAAAACTGTTCCATGTATGTATTATTAATTTCTCCAGCACTTCTTGTGAGGGTGATGGTTTTAGCTGGCTTAGCAAAATTCACCATAGTAAATAAGGAGAAACTAATTTCCAGGCAATTAGGCTTGCAGAAAAATAAGTTTCTTAATGAAGGGGATGATCATTACAAATTTTACCTAAATAAACAGGGTTTCTTAATGGTAACTCTTCAAGCTAAGTAAACAGATTGGTGTGGTAATGTCCTAAGCAATACTTAAATGTAACTGTTTAATAAATTGGTAAATTACTCATTTCATCTTAGAACAAAATGGTAATACTGCGGTAATAACCTAGTATATATTCTGTAAATATGAAGCATTATCACTTTAGCTCTGAAGAAATCACCACAGTGATATGTCAGCATTGATCTAAAACTGCAGCATTTTATCTCAAGTTTATTACCCATTTTTGAGAATTGCTGAGATTTTCAGAGCATAATGGCAATAAAAGAAGATTTTAAAAAGCGCTTAAATGTGCATAAGTTAATCAGAGGTATCCTCAGGGGGAAAAGGAAATTTGGTAAAACATGAATTATAAGCATCATTTAAACTTACTTTGGACACTAGAGATAATAAATGGCACCATAATTTAGAAATAGCTTTTAACATCAATGACTGTAAGAGGCACTTTACTGTTCATAAGAATTGCAAAGCAACGGTGCTGAGGCCAATTTTATTAGCCATTTTTTCCTTGATAAAAGCAATACAACCATTTCCAAAATGAGCAGACAGGAACAAGAGTTACGTGTTAATATGCAAAATGCATTTGAGTTGGTTTTTTCTTTTTGTTTGTTTTTTTTTTTTTTTTTTTTTTAAATAGCCAGCAATAAATTTACCAAAAGATACAGTCTGGAGACAATTGAATGATCATTGAAGAAGAATAAAGCCTGCTCAGAGTTTACATGTTTGGGAAGAGCGGATAAGAGGAGGGAAAGAGAATCGTTCATACATCCCTATTTACTGGGGAATGTCGCAGCACTTCCGAGCTCAGGGGAGCCGCCGTAAATCAGCGGAGGCAGCGCGGGTGGAACAAGGCTTCTCCTTGCTAACTTTTCCCAGCCGACGGCGCATGCCAGGCTCGGGGACCCGCACAATGCCCTATTAACGCGCCCCTCTCCCTCGGCAGAGCCCCACAATGCAGCTTTCAGAGCCATCCCTTATCAGCCCTAGCACCAATAAATTTTGGCGAGGCAGGACAAGAGCGCCTTTGAGGAGCTGCAGCCCGCGCGTTACCGGGGTCCGGCTGCCCCGCCGCCGCTCCCGGGGAGCGGGACCGGCCCGGGTGAGCTCAGACCCCCCTGCCCGGGTGGGCTCAGACCCCCCTGCCCGGGGAGCGGGACCGGCCCGGGTGAGCTCTGAGCCGCTCCCGGGGAGCACGGGCCGGTATCGCCCCGAGCTCTGACCCCGCTCCCTGCCCGGCCCAGCAGCACAAAACATCCGGACTCGGCTTTACCCTGAGGCGCCACGCGTATGCTCATGGAACTGGCAAACAAACCCAGCTCAAGAATTAAAATTTAATTTAATTGGTTTCAGACTACCCCCGAGTCTCGAGAATAAGAGAGATTAATATTCTTGAGACTTTCCATGTCTGAAACATCCAGGATCCTTGACACGTGAAGTAGCCCTGCTTGGCAGATTGGGCTGTTAACGCTGAAACTCAGGAGAAAGCAAATATCTATATTTTAATTATTTTACTCCTGGCCACTTAGCATAATCAAGATCTAACTACAGTTCTTATCCCACACTGCCAAAACGACTCCTTCATGGTCTCAGAGCTGCTGGGAGCAGTCTCAGATCTCCAGTTTGTCCCCCACTAATTTCTGGGTTGTGATGTGGTTTCACACCATCCCAAGATAAAAAAAGGTCACTTGTATAATTTCCTAGGGAACCAAATTTAAGCCATTCTGGTAACAGACTAGTTGGCTAATTTTCGATGTTGGCAAGATTAATTCAGCCACTGGAAGAGCCACAGGACAAAACCTGAAGCTGTTCAAGAGAATATGGGAGGAGCAGGGAAGCATCACACTTATTCCTGAAAACATCCTCTGCTCCAGGACTTTGCCTTGGCTTCCAGCAAAGCACATTTCCAGCGGGAGAGATCCCTCTGGAAGTAAAGACAGAGGATGGAAGCAGTTTGTTAAGTTGAACAAAGAGAAATGAGGAGGTGATGTAAACCTGAGTCTCCTGTATAGGACTCAGCAGCATTGAGTAAACAAGTGTGCCATTGGTTCCAAGGGCTAGAAGCTAGAATTATACAAATCTAGGGGAAAAAAACCAAACCAAACCAAACCAAAACAAAACCAACAAACAAACAAACAAACAAAACAAACAAAAAACCCAGGAGCAATATATTAATTTTTATTGTGGCTGTGATTAAGTACTTAAATTTTGAATCGATTCTTCATCATTAGGGATATTTCATTCAAAACTGGATTACTATTTAAATGAATTATCTTAGCTCAAATAAGGCTTTATTTGGGAGAAATTTAATACCTGTATAATTAGACACTGAATTAAGATGACCTTGCCATGGAACAACTACATTTTAATTTACTCTTCATAATTAAAAGCAAATCTCTAAATACCTAAGGCTGATTTTTTTTAAACACCCATTTAAATCTTCCTATTGTTCTAAGCGAACATCTTAAAACGCCGGAGGTTGGTACCAAAAAACTTGTAACCCTGAGATCCCTTGAAATCTGGAAATACATTTTTAATTAGAGAACTCAGGTGCTATACTCCGTGAGCTGGGCAAGCACGGCTGAAGAGGCGAGCCCTGCAATCCTTTTTAGAAGCAGTTTAACACCGGAGGCATGGGGAGACAGGAGGATGGACAGACAGGCTGTGCCCCCCTGAAAGGTGCTGCACCCCCTCGAGCTCCCAGCAGGAGGAAGAGCTCCTGTTTCACAGCTGGTTCCTGTGAAACCAGCTCTGCCATACCGTATCTGGCATCAAAAACAGCAACGTGGAGCTTGGCTTTTGCGCGAAGACAGCAACATTTCCAGCCTCTCTTTCCCCTCCCCATTAGCGGGGGGTTTGGCTGTCGCACTAGAAGCAAGCCTGCTATTTTAATGCCACCATAGAAGAAGGATCTGCGCGCTCGGGTCTGTGTTTGCTCCCTGCAGCTGTGTGCAGCTCAGCCCGAGGGCATCCTCGGCAGCACCGCCCTCGAGGGCGCCCGGAGCCCCGGGGAGAGCCGGAGCCGCTCCCGCCGGAGCCGCTCCCGCACGGCGCTCGCTCCAGAGCAGCCTTTGGACCCGCCACCAGTGAAACCGAACGCATGCATTTATGAAGATGAAAACTCAAACTGAAACGTGCACTGAAAATTTGGCAACCAACGGATTGTGAAATGGGGCCCGTGAGCCAGATTTTCAGTACATCAGAACAGGTCTATGAACGCTCTATCTCAGCATACGAGGCATCGTCGAAGAGCTCCGAAAAGACCTGGGCAGCAAACATCACGACACAGCGAGTTCCTCATCTGCCCCGAATTTGACAGACCCTGCTGTTCCTGGCAGTTAAACAGAGTGAAGGGGGGAAATTCCCTCCTGGCTCTGCCTGGGCTACGGCAGGGCTGATCGGGGGTACACAGCCCGAGTTCATTGGTGTTATTCAGAATTCACTTTGGCCTCTACACCAGAGCTGACTGTTGCTTGAGTACTTACTGAGCTCGGTGCAGAGGGCTGCATCCTCGGCTGCTTCAGTCGCTTTCAGCCCATTCACTCCCTGGCAAGAACGATGCCAATTTCGATCAAACCCTATTGTACACTAATGACATTCAGGCGGCACCAGCCAAGCGCTGGGAGCAGCTGAGCTCTCCCACTGCCTGGTGGGTTCAGGAAGAGTTACAGGTGTAGGATTTGGCTTGGCTGCTTTGTTTTTGCCTCATCTATTTTCATACATGTTTGAGCCTTCCGTGACACGTCACTGAATTCCAGTGACAAAAATTATCTTAAAGGAGATTTATTATTTTGGGATGAAGAAAAAAAAATGCTGTTCTCTACCCAAGTGAAATCTATAAAAGGTACGAGCTTGACCCTTCCGCAGCTACTTTAAGAGCCCTCCTCCAGCACAGCCCGCATCAGTGGGTGTCAGTCTCCCTCCCTACCTGGGGGCAGCACTGGCCACCCCCCAGGGCTGGGCCACCCCTCCGGGGCTCGGATGCGGCGGAGCTCCCGCGGCAGCCGCGGGGGACGGGCACGCAGGCGGCCGAGCAGGTGGCTGCACATGCTGCCTCTCCCACCTGCTGCCCCGTGCCGAGACACAATGAACTTGTCAGGCCGTGCTATTGTCACCGAGAGCAGATGTCGGCTGGGCAGCGCGGCCCCGCTTCGCCCGGCCGTGCTCCAGCCGCTCGCTGCGAGGCGCTGCTGGAGCCGCTTCTCGGAGCTTCCTGTGGTTCGGGGGGGCTCGCCTGCGTTTCCTCGGGCCTCATTTCTCTCTCTTGCTTCCAGCCACTTTCTTCAGCTGTTCTGTAACCCCTGCTTACTTCACTCTGCGGGATTTTTGGGTCCTTCTTGCCGAGTTTTACCCTGTTTGCTGTTTTCTGTCTTGCCCAGTGGCATGGTGATTTCTCCATGGAGCTGTCCCAGTGCTCGCTATCCAGTGGGACCCCCAAAACACTGCACAGTGCACTGTGCACTCTCTCCCTGCCCCTCAGCAGGAACTCATGCCGAGCGATTTCCATTTCTAAGGCAGTACCTGGTTGCTTGCTCACATACAGCCCCACTGCACTGAGGTTTTAAACAAAAAAAAAATTCCTTTTCCACCTGAAAGTCCAGCAGAGCCCCACGGCGCAGCTTCCCATTGCTCCAGGCATCCTCATGTCTCTTCCTCATCACTGCAGCTCTGCACAGCGCTTCCCCTGCTCTCTCCCAGGTGTTCCCATCACTCCCGCTTCCAGCTTTGCTCTTGTTCATTCCTGGCTTTCTCCCTGCTTCTCAGTTTTCTGTGCACGCTCAGAGGTCTGGGATGTCTCCTTTCTCTGATCTCCCCCTGCAGCTTTCCCAGTTGCTACATTTCCATCCCTTCCTGCCCTCCAGTCCCACCAGCTCGTGCTCCATTCCCCTTCAACCCATCAGTTTTCTCACCTCAGTGCCACAACCGATGTGGTCAAAGTGTGGATCACACCTCGTGCATTTCTGCCTCTGCCCCATTGTTAATTTGAATTGATAAGAAGGAAAAGTCTTGGCCAGAGAAGAAGACAAGAGCAAAGCAACAAACACCTCCGAGAAAATGAGCCAGCACTGTGGGAGGTGTTCCAGCTGCAGCTGGGAAACTGTGGCCTGGCATCCAAAGCAAGTGAGGAAGCAGAAGTAAACAGAGATGGATCAGACTGAGGGAGGGTCTCTTTTTTCCATCTGAACTAGTGAACAGTGATTTATATTGTGCACATCAACCCAGTTTCCTCTGGTTTCGCTCCCAGCCATGGAAGTCTCATCTGTAGGACCACAAGTCTGGATGGACAAAGGACTGACAGACTCTGCTGTGTGTGGTGTGACAAAGGCCTTTGCAGACCTATCTGGGACCCTGCAGAGCAAACAGGGAAAACCAGTTGTTCATGTGAACCTTGAGCAGCACAGGGAGGTAAAAGCTTTAACAGGAAAGAGAGATTTGTGCCAGAAGGATCTCCCTCAGAGCAGTTTGACAGAGTCAGTCACACAGGGGTTGGAAGCTCCATCTAAGAATGTTTTTGGAAAACTGCCTGCAGTTTGAAGGAAAATCCTGACATGAGGAAGGGTCACAGGCTGCTTTATTTTCCTGCCTTATTCCTTATGGCAGGGAGAAGGGGCAGTGGTTTCACCCAGCCCCTCCATGCAGCAAAAGTACATCTTTTCCCCTCTGAGCACTTGGCTGCAGACAGAGAAGGTCAGCTTCACAGAGATCAATGTAGGAAAGCCACGAGCATGACAAGGCAGAAAAAAACCCCTAAACCCCTAGAATTTCTACCCTTGATTTAGAGAAGGATCACATTTCAGATTTCCAAAAAAGGTCCTCCAAGCATTTATATCCTGAACACTTATTTCAGGTACTCCAAAATATTTCATCCCAGAAAGGGTGGAAAAGGCTTTTTCCCTGCTCAGGCTTTCAGAGACAGTCTCCTTTTTCACACCCACCATTGACCTCCTGCTGAATAAAGGGGACAAATTCGAGTTGAAAGCATTCCTGATGAACAGTCTGAGGATAGGGGAACCTCCACAGCCCATGACAGTCTGGAAGCAACGCTGGGTACAACAGCTGCTCCGCTGGAGCACCGAAAGGCAAAGCTCCCCAGTGCAACACGACAGCTTCAGCGAGTGAGTCCCCAACTGTGCAAACTGCTTTCAGAATCAATTACCCATCTCAGCTTCTCTGGGCAAGAAGCAACATCCCACTTTTTTTCCCCTTCCAACCCTACAAAAGAAAACAGAGCAACATTAGGGTGCCGTTTGAGCCCTGAAATGCTGAGGGGGTCTCTTGGCTCCAGGCAGAGAGCAACCATGCACCTGTGCAGAGAGGAAAGATGGGAACAGAGGAAAGCTGGGAGCAGGGGACTCAGAAGCTGCCAAAGCTGATGGAAAATAAAGGCTGGGGAGCTGCACAACACCAGAAATAGGCAGGCTGTGACCTGAGAGACAACAACATGTGCCTCAGCCAGGAGCAGAAAGGCAACATGGAGACAGGATGCCCACAGAAGGCATGTCACAAGGACGAAAAAGAGTATTTTTAGAAATTCCAGGAAAAGCATGACTAAGTACTGCTTTGAAGTTCTACTCAGGAGCACAGATTAGGGTAATCCATGATGCAGGGTGCAGGACTGCAGCTCCCCATGTGCCAGAACCAAAACAAGATTAATTACCACAATTTCTCTGTTGCCTATGAAGGAACCATCTCCTACACATCACCCTGCAGATGCATCCACCTGCCTGCCCATGTGTCAACCTCAACAGTATAAAAGACATAAGAAAATGGATTTGATGAAAGATCTAGAAGGATCACTGTTTCCTCTTCCCAGTCTACAGCTCTGTGACAGCTAAAGCATCCCCATCTTCTCTGTGCTGCTAGAGCCAGAATTGGGCACATCTGGGGGGGCAGGAGAAGAGCTGGCATGGAGGAACAGCACAACCTGGAGCCTCTGCCTGTGGGCTGCAGTCAGGAGGCTTCATCCCAGGTTGCCCTTGGAATACCTTTTGTCCAGATCTAGAAACATTTTAGCTGTGCTAAAATTCCCTATTTTCCAGATGTCCAAGGGAAACACAGCTCAGGCCATGGTTCATGACATACCTACCTGCAGTAATGGCATGAGAGAAGCTACTGTCCCAGCCACTCCAGCCTCATGCCCTCCTGGCAGGGTGCCCACCTGGTGAGGCCCACAGCACATGCCCAGCCCTCACAGGTGCCCTCGGAGCTCTTGCTCCATTCCACCAGTCCAAGGGAGCTGAAGGCTTCTTTAATTATTAACTGTTTTGCTTTGGTTTCCCACTTTACATGAGAGCATGGGCTCTCTGGAGGCCAGGAGCAGCCTAAGAGGGCAGCAGCCCTGGTGGGAGCAGCCCAGGACTGGCACCAGCCGTGCCCACCTGCGGCTGGCATTGCCCACAGGCTGCTCCCATCACCAGTAATGGGAACGGCGTGTGCGGGTGAACAAGAGGCTGGAATGTCTTTACATTATTCCACCAATTGAGCTCTCAGGGTCGTGTCCTCAGCTGATGTAAAGCAGGGGAGATGCACAGAAGTTAATGGATCTTTGCTGATTTACACCCTCTGAAGGGCTGGCCCTCTGCCTTGTATAAAAGCTGCTGAACCGTTCCAGCAGCCCTGGTGTTTAACAGCTCCATACTGAGCCAGCCTTCTCTATCACTCCAGTCCATAAACCACAAGCTTTATTAACTAATAATTAGTCCTTCAGTTAAGTTTCAGGGTCATGTTTTAAGAACTGCTGCCCTTAGAGCTAGTGTGGAGTTTTGAAGAGACCTGAAGCAGTGGAGAGAAGCAGAGCAGAGGTGCTGCCAGGCTGCCCTGAAGATGCAGAGGGTCTTTCACAACCACGTTGGCACCCACTGCCCTGTGGAAGTACCTGGCAGTTCAGCACCTCGAATTCAAGCTGAGGGATCACTCTCACAGACACAGAGGTGATTTTAGCCCCTTAATTTCAACAAGGCTCCTGAGCTGTGCAAAGATTAGTTTGGGTGCAAGTCTCTGCCTGACCAGGGCACAGTGTAAATGCTGGGGGACATCAAGCTATAAAGCAGGGCCCAAGTGCATGGAGCAGCTCTGGCACAGGGCAAGCAGGATGATTTGGGAGGACAGACTAACAGCTACCCTCATTTTTTTTCAGTTGTACATAATGACTAGTCAGAAAAATGCTGTGAAGCGGAGTCACATCCTTCCCTTGTGTGCTGCTCTCTGGACACCCTGGTGTCACAAGTGTCCTGAGATGGGTAACACACTAGTCCATTTAGGAGGCTAAGCTTGGGAAGAATGGTGGATAAAGCTATGAATAAAATAGGACTTTTCTAATCATAGATTAAAACACAATTTCCCAAACATTAGCTTTAGCTAATGCTCCTCTTCTTCCTTCTCTGTCTGGACTGAGTGAAGAACATTGAGTGCCTTTCTGCCACCAGAAGGAATAAAAGTTCTGTACAGAGCTGGGGAATCACAACAGCCTAGCACACAAATGTTCTCAACAAGGAATGTAATACGGGCAGCTCTCACTGAGACAGTTCTTGTGCAATAACTTAAACAGTACAGATTACTACTTGGGGAAATAAAAGAAAACATAACTTTGAAACTTGAAAAGCTCTTTCTTTGTTGTAATCAATTGCAATAATCCATGTCAGTGATTTAGGTGAAGATCAACTTTACCTTTCTTTGCTGATGACACAAAACTAAGAGCAATAAAAAACTTAAGTGCATTTGTGCACAACTAATGGATTGGATGTGGCATGTGCCAATGGAAGTCGGTATGTATAATGCAGCATATACTGGATGCCAAATTAATGGTATCATTTGGGCATTCTGGAACACTTGTGGCATTGAGTTTAAGTCATTTAAGGAGTCTGGCAGGAGTTGATGGCCTTCTGTTTTCAAAAGATTGAGGAAGCCTAGTACTTCTATAGGCAAGCCATGGTATGAATTTAATCCCCGCTGTCCAGCTGCTACTCAGTCCAAAGAGGAGAGACAATAAAACCAAGGCAGTGAGATCATGCCTGCGATCTCTATTAAGAAATACAAGAATGCAGATTCACCTGAACAGAGAGCTGGAGGTTCAGGCACACAGATGATGGGCCAGATGGTCCAACCTCCTGCTAAATGTGAGGACCTTCACCAGGCCACAGGGCTCACACCAATTCACCATGGCACTGCTTCCTACTTGGATTAGTTCATTTAGGAGAAAACTGGTCATAGCATGGAGTGAAATGCATCTCACTGCCAATGTGCACCATCCAGAATTACCTGATGAGCTGCAGAGATTCATTCAGGGAGCTCAGATGTTCAGCAGAGTTGGAGACTGGGCAGTTTTCTCCCACCTGCCCATTCCAGCAAACTGGCCCAAGCTAGGGTGAGGCACAGGGACAGAGGAAGCTGGGTCTGATCCCTGTGGTCCTGCCACTGGGCAGAGCAGCAGAAAAGGACCTAGCAAATTGCACATGCTGGTAATAACAAAGGTCCTGCTCTCTCTGCTTCTTCACATGGAAGTGGGGGATGCTCCACAGAGGTGCAAAATCACTCCCTTGAACTCCCAGGAGGAAAATATTTGCAGGCTCAGCTCAGAACATCCATCAAGGACCAGCTCAGCACCCTTGATATCTGTGTAGATACTGCAGATGTTACAGGGAGATTTCTGGAATCCACTATCCACAGGCAGATTTCACTGTTTGCTTTATTTTTATCTTTTGAAGAATGACCTAAGGTCTGAGCTTGTGAGGCTGTTTAGAGTCTGCCCAACTCAGCACAGCAGCAAGCTCAGGCTCCATTCAGTGAAGCACAGTCTGTGGACACCCAACACCACCTACACCAAAATGTCCAAGGCCAGGCTGGATGGGGCTTGGAGCAGTCTGGGCTACAGAAGGTGTCCCTGCCCATGGCAGGGGGTGGAACGGGACGAGCTTTAAGGTCCCTTCCAACCCAAACCATTCCCTGATTCTGTGATCACACAGTTTGTGGGGCTGAGGTGGAGCACAGCTCACACCCCTCCTGCAGAAGTGTGGAAACTTCCATCTGTGCTGCCTGAAGAGCACAGATTCCTCTCAAATGTCTCTGCTTGGCACTCCCAGCATTTCCAGCTCTGGGCACAGCCTGCAAAGGACATGTGGACAGTTCTGAATGCAGAGATGCCTTTAGGCAGCTGGCTTATTTTGTAACAATGATCTGGGAAGACTATTTTATTTCTCATACTAAAATTAAATTAATGGGAGTATTTATCTAAATACCATTACTGCTCTGATCTTAACAACAGATTTTTAAGATATCTGAAATGTTTAGAAATGCTGAGACCCTCTCAAAAAGGGGAGAAAAGCACATAGGTGCCAAACTGCCACAAAGTGCACTATAGCTCTGCCCATCAAAGCCACCTGGGTGCCAATCAGGAGGCAAATCCAGATACCCAAAAACAACTGGGCACCAAGTAGAAATATTTATTTTGCTGCTGAGTCACAAAAAAGATAGGAGCTTAAAAGACTCAAAAGACTGGGCAACGCACAGCATTGAAGGGAAATGCTCCAAATAGCCTAAACCAAGGGTGTAAATACCTCTTCCTCAAAAAATGCCCACCTGCACAGAAGCAAATACTTCACCCACCTGGTCCAACTCAGGCAGCACATAATCTACTGACTGAGGAGGAACAGCTACATGAGCAAGTGCTCACCTGAGTGAGTCACAGCCCTTAAATTATTACTCCTCAGCAGAGGGGATGATTTTGGTGCAGAAATAAATGCTTCGGGGAAAGTTCAGAGGTGTGATGTAAATCTCAGTATTATTTATGTCATCTATAAATGAGCTAAATTATGACCTAGCTGAGAAAAACACTTTTGTAAACCAAGACATTGAATATTGTGTAGTTTGCATGTTTAACAGGACCAGGCTTTCATCACGGAGTGGAGGAGAGCTAATAACCCATTGATTTTAGGGCCCATTTAGGAAAAGAATTGCCTATACAGATTTGATCACCACGCATTACTTTGTAACATCTAATACCCTGGGCACAAAATAATGCTGAGAGAGGCAAATTGTGGAGCCATTTTTATCCAGAGTGTTTTTGCATGAGGGCATGGCACAGGGGCTGCTTTGAGCTGGGGCTCACAGCAAAGGCAGGAGGAGCTCTGAGGAGATGGTTGATGTTCCTCCAGTTTGCCAAGCTCTGCCTTCTGCATCCACCCACGGAGCTGCTCAGCCCTACGCGGGAGATCATTCACACAAACAATTAAGCAAAGCTTGGAAAACCACCTGTCCAAAATTAAGTCCCACTGACAGTTCTATAATCCTTAATTCTCATTGTATTTTTCCATCCTTGTACAAGAAAGTGTTTCTGGGCTTAAAACTTCCAAACAGAGGAATTTGGGTACATAGAATGGGCTTTTCAAAACATAAATTCACAGAGGTATTTCACTTGCAGATTTAAGACTGCTTGGGAAAGATCCAAATGCTACGAATTATCAATTTCATAGCAGCATCAAGCATCAACAGATTAAAACTCAGCTTGATGGGAAGTGCAGCATCTTCAGCACTCTCAGACCACATCTCCATCATGACTTTCACTGCCTACCCTGAAACAGCCATGCTGCAGTACAGCTGCAGGAGCTTCTGCTGCCCTCACCCTGCCTGCACACCACTGATCTCTTCCAAGGCTGACTGGAGCACTTTAAGGAGTCTCCCACAGACGTAAAGGAGCATTTAGTGATGGGGGGGGGGGGGGGGTGAGAGATAAGCCATGCTCCCCACATGCTCCCCCACAGCTAGCCAGTGCCTGTGCTGCCAGAAGGGTGTTTCAGAAATTGGGAAGTCAAATGGCTGCCCATACACAACAGCTCGATTTAAGTTGTCGAGCACAGCCCAAGTGCAAAATGTGGACAGGACAATCAACAGGATCAGGACAACAGCCAGCCCACTCCCAAAATGTGTCCTCTCCTCCACCTGGCACTCAAATGCTTCACAATTACAATTCCTGGGATGAAAAGGCTCAAGCTGGTAGGGTCTAAAGTCTGTGCAGGTCCGTTCAGGCATCTCTCTCTCTATTGACAGACCTTCAGAGAGACACAGCAGGGATCGTCAGACAATCCTGTCACACCTGAACCAGGCCGGCAGGGAACACTGCTCTCATCCACATGGACAAATACCCTGTGTTTGTTCCAACTGGTGTTTCCCTGAGGCTCCTGTAAACACTGGATTAACTGGGCAGAGTAATTGGAGGTAACCCCCACTTGTGTCCCCCTCAGCACGGCCGCACACGTCGAACCCCTGTACCGCCCACGCACTCTTGTCGTAGGAGACACGGATGCACGCGGCAGCCTGCGTCCCTCGTCCTCAGCACAGCTCAAAATTCACCTCGAGACAGCTCCTCGGGAACAAAGACACTAGGCACAAACACCAGCAAGCCCAAGGCAGCTCCCGGGACATAAATCCCGCTATTTGATGACTACTCAGATGGTTGAAATGGAAGTTTGGTTGTGATTTATGAAATCCTTTGACAAATTGGGGTGCCCTGAGGCTCAATCTCGCTGCCTGTGGCACAGCCCATGGGCAGCAATGGCGAGGGGACCTCCTGGGCTGTCCCTGCCGAGCTCAGACCCACTTGGCACTGCCGTTCATTACAGGGCTGTAAGCATCCCGTGGCTTTGCGCAGGATCCTCGCCCGTCACAAAGCCGGTTCCTGAAGAGCGCAGCAGCGTTTTGTTCTCCGCAAATACACTGCTCCTGGGCTTACAGCAGTTTGGGAAAAACTGCAGGGAAATCGGGAACGTAGAGGCTTGTAGTTGTGGGATGTTCGAGCAGTAAAAGAAAAACGATGTATTGAACTAAACGCACTTTACAGATGTTCGACGGTGCAGATAGAACGCAACACCAATACACACGTGAACATGTGTGCCCGTGTATTCCATCCCCATTCAGAGCCGGATTCTTCCCCGCTTTCACTGACACTGGGGGTTCTCGGGCTGTTCTGTGTACGGTACCCGTGGGCTCTCTCCCTCTGTGCCCGCATTGGGTGCTGATGCGGAGGGGAAGGCCGAGGGCCGGCAGCCCCGGCATGGCCGCGCAGCGAAGGGCGGTGGGATAACGAATGCACCGAACGGGGCCGGGCTGGGGCTGGGGCGCAGCAGTGGCGGGGAGCTGCTGGGGACAGAGGATCGGAGTGCGGCGGTCCCTCGCACTCCGTCGCCCGGTATAGATTTCCCCGTTGTTTTTAATTTTTTCCCCACCAGAGACCTCCCCTCGATCGGTGTTTCAGCTTAGGCGGCACATTCTGGCTGGCGGATGGCACCGGTCGGGCCCAGCACCATCGTCCTGGTGTAACTGGATTTGGCCCTGCCGTGGGCCCTCCACAGCCTGCCCCCGACAAACCAAATCGACCGGAGCCCGTGCCCTGGTACCGCTGAGGAAAGAACCAGTTAGGGAAATTATTTTATCCATCCCTCGTCCTGCATGGCTGCCTGGTCCTTGACTGCCCTGCGCCGCAGCCGGGGCCGGGCGAGCCCGGGAATGGCGTTACACTCCTACAGCCTCCCGGTGACCGGGGCCGGGCTGCGGCCGAGGCAGCGGCAGAGCCCCTCTCCCGGGAACGCGGCCACGGGAGCGCCGGCTCCTGTCCGTGGCCGGGGGAAACCCGCCTGGTCGTGGCTGCTTTCTAAAAATGTCAGTTTTGCAGCTTCCTCCGTTGTTGGAGGCCGAGGTACCCGGGCCCGAGAACGACGGGACGTTGTTCTTAAAAATCCCCCTGCACAACGGGGCTGGGGGCAAGGACAGGAGCCTCGGCCGCAGCCACCGCCGTCCCGCTGCCGGCGCAGAAAAGGCAGCAAAACGAAAACCACCGGGCTCCGCCGGCGGGCGAGTCGGGACCGCGTAGCTGATGGGGAGAAATTACCGGGGACCGGCGGGGCCTGCACCGGCGCCCGCTCCGGGGGGCGACGGCCCCGCACTCCCCCCTCCCGGCCACCTCTCGCTCCCACGCGGCGCTGCCCACGGTGTCCCAAAGCCGGGATCGCTCCCGGCCGCTTCCCCCCGCACCGACGGAGAGCGGCAGCACCGCGCACAACCGCGCCGGCCCCGCCGCCACAGCCCCGCTCCGAGTCCGCCCGCCGTCCCGGCTCCACTCCCTGGTCCTCTGCCGCCCCCATTTCGGCTTCCCTCCTCCCTCCTCGCCGCAGCCGAGGCTCTGCGGCGGCCGCCGGCCACTGCCCGGCCCGCAGCGCCCGGCCCGGCGGGCTCGGCTCGGCTCGGCTCTCCCCGGCGCAGCGGCAGGCAGAGAGCGGAGAGACATTTGTAAAGAAAACGTTTATTTACACGTCTCGGCAAGTACAAAGTATTATACATGGTCTGTGTCAACCCCAAATCTTCTTTATTATGAAACATAAGGCGCTTTCTCGAGAGCCGGTGGCGCAGGGAAGCGAGCGCTGTTTCGGGGCGCTAAAGCTCATCGGCTGGGAAGGTGAGGACAGAACGGCGTGTGGTGCCTGGAAGGAGCCCTTTTTACTACGGTGAATAAATTACAGCTGACATTAACTTCACCTGGGACAGATGGGAGCTACCGCTTTTCAGTTTAATAGGGTTTCCGAAGCTAATGAGTCATCACCGGCTCCACCGAGTCCCCTCCGCTAAGTGATAGGGAGGTATTTTTTCTTTACACTATCCTCAGAACAGGAAAAAAATAGCCTTTTGTTCCAAAGCCAACACAAAATACCTATGTTCAGATTTCGATATAAATAATCGAGGTTTTATATAATTCCATATTAATAGTGCCCAAAATCTCGATGCATAAATAAATTAAAGTATTAACACTTCTTACAAAAAGTGACATATTTCCCTTCCTAGTGGAACATCGACACAAATATACAAGCGGCTCCTCTCCGCGCCGGCCTCGGGGAAGCGGCTCCGGTCGGACCCGATCCCGGTGTCAGCCCCGCTGGCGCCACTCGCCGCCCCGCCACCCGCCCCGTCGGGGGAGCCGCGGCCCCGGGGCAGGGGGAGCCGCCGACCGCGCTCCGCGGGCCAGTCCGCTGCGTGCCCCGTCTGCTGGGCTCAGACGAGGGAGGTGACCGGGGGGATCTTGGCGCTCTCCTCCTCCCAGGGCTGCAGGTTCTGCAGCGCGAACAGCGACGAGTTGTGCAGGCACAGCGGGTCGGGCTGGATCGACTCGTTCAGCGACTTCTGGAAGGCGTCGTGCTGCAGCTGCAGCATCAGCCGGCTCGCCTGCTGCCGCTCGGCCTCCCGCTCCTCCGCCGTCTGCCGCCTGCCGGGGGACACGCTCAGCCCGCGCCCGGACACGAGGCACGCTCCGCCCGGGACTCCGCGGGGAGCGGCCGGCCCGAGATCGGGACCGGGGCCGGGGCCGGCCCGGTGGTCGCGGGAACCAGGCAGGGCGGCTGGCGCGTCCTTCCGGGGCCAGGCACCGCCGGGCGGCCACCGCTTGACCGACAACGGAGGGACTGTGGGCGGCGGGAAGAGCCTGGAAACCCGCCGTTACCCAGTAATCCCGTTTCCAAATATTCCCCCTTTTTCTCCCAACATTCCCTCGATTTTTTTTTTTCAAATTGTTTCCCCGTTTCTTCAAAAAATTCCCCGTTATTTCGAAGAATCCCTCGTTTTTACTAACAATCCCCCGTTTTCCGAATGGGGGACTATCGAAAAAGAAATATATAACGATAATAACAATCATAATTATGATAGTATTATAATAAAAATTCACCCCAAACGGTTTGCCTGCTAGCAGCTGGCAAGGGGGGCGACCCCGGCCGGAGCGGGACTCGCAGGGCGGCGGGCGGGGGACGCCGCCGGGGGCAGCGGCAGGACGGGGCGGCTCCGGGGGCACGGGACTCACCGCCACTTGGTGCGCCGGTTCTGGAACCAGGTCTTCACCTGGGCGTCCGTCATCTTGAGGGACTTGGCGAGGGCAGCGCGCTCGGCCGAGGCCAGGTACTTCTGCCGATGGAAGCGCTTCTCCAGCTCGCAGATCTGCACCCGGGAGAAGGATGTCCGCGGTTTCTTGCGCTTCGGCGGAGTCCGGTTCTGGTAAGGATGCCCGATCCGCCGTGTCACGGTGAAGGGCGTCAGTGCCGCCGCCGCTGCCCGGGGGGGAAGCACAGGGGTCAGCCCCGCGCCCGCACGGTGCCGGCCGCCCCCCCCGGGGCCGCCGCTCTGCCCGCCGGCCGCCCGCGCCCCGCCGGCCCCCGGAGGGACCGTGGCTCCCCGGGGTCCCGCTTCCACCTCTCATCGAAGAGCTACGGAGACGACCGGGGCCCGGCCGCCCCCCGGGTCGCCCCGCGCTAGCCACGCCGTGAGGAGAGCGATTTTTCGCCTCGCTGTGAGCGCGGGGAAGGGAAGCATCCAGCGGCCGCCTTTGCTTTTATTCTTACTCGCATTACTGTTATTATTTCGTTTTATATTTTTTATTGGCCCTTCCGTTCGTTGTCGGGAGCCGGCTCGCGCGCTCCGCCCCGGCGCCTTACCTGTGAACCTGTCCTTGACGAAGCGCCTGCTGCTCTCCATCCAGGGGAAGTTGAGGCTGCCCAGACTGGGCACGGCAGGCATGGCCGGGATGGCGCTGGAGATGGGCGGCGGCACGGCCCCGGGGATGGGCCTGTGCGCCGGCACCCGGATCACGCCGGCCGGGGCCAGACTGAGGTTCACACTGTACGATCCCGAGTCCTCGAAGGGCGCGGCGATGGCCGGGAAGGGGGCCGGCAGGGCCGGGTAGGGCGCACCGCCGCGGCCGCCAGGGCCGCCCAGGAAGGTCGCACCGTCGGGGCCCCGGGGGGGCGGCGGGGGAGCACTGTCCTGCTCGGGGCTGTTGAGGATCTGGTCGATGCCGAAGCTGATGGGCTCGTGCTGGTGCTGGCCCTGCGCCGGCCCCGGCGGGTCCATCCTCGGCGGGTCCATCCTCCGCCACCGCCGCCCTCGCGCCGCTGTGGAGGCGCCGCCACTCGCGCTGCGCTCGCGGCCCGGCCGGACCCGCCGCCGACACCAAACTTTGCGGAGCGCGCGCGCGCCGCCCCGTCACCGCCCGGGGGCCGCCGCGCGCCCCGCGCCGCGTGCGCCCCCGCCGCCGCCATTGGCCGCCGCCGCCCGCCCTCCGCGCGCCCATTGGCTGCCGCCGCCCCGCACCGGCCTCGCGCCCGGGCGCGGGGGCCGCCGCCGCCGCGGTGACATCACAGGGGCGCGCGAACAATGGCCCCGCGCGGGGCGGGGGCGGGGCCGAGGGCCGCACGTCGGGGGCCCCGGCCCCGGCCCCGGCCCGGGCCCCGGCCCCGCTCCACCACGGGCCCCGACGGCCCGAGGAAACCCTGCGAGGCGGGACTCCGTCCCCGCAGCCCGCGGCTGCCCAGGCCCCTGCCCCGACGGCAGCGCGGAGCGGCGGGCCGAGGCCGTTCCCGGGGCCAGCCTGGGGGGCGGCCGGAGCCCTGCAGGGCGAGATTCCGTTTGGGTTTAATTTATAGAGCCCGGCGCGGCTGCCGAGCGCGCTGGCAGCCGGTCCCTGACGGCCGAACGGGACTCAAGGCGTTAACAATTAAATAACGCTCGGTGCATTTACTTAGTTCTCTCTTATAAAGGGAAATGAAAACAGGGAATAGAATTTCCCTCTTAATAGAATGTAATGGCATTTGATCAGCACCTGGCAGGGCGAGCCCGGGATGCCGGAGCGGTGACAGGAAGGACTTGATTAGTTTTTAAACCTTTGTATTCAATTACCGCAACGTTCCCAATCGTTTCGCCGGCAGCGGCAGCGAGCGGGACGGACCTGCCAGGCACAGGCGCCGCGCTCGGAGCCCCCCGGCGGCACCTGCGGGCCCCGCTCCGCGCGGCTCTGCTCCGCGGCGGCCCCACGGCAAAAGAGGGGCCCGGTGTGCCTTTTTTGAGATCCCCGTGCTCTGCACGGCTCGCGGGGTTGGAGTAGGCTCCGGCCCCGACGAGGTCCGACGGCCGCGGCGAAGCTGCCGCCCGGAGCTCCCTAGCGCGGGCGCTGACGGAGGCGCGTACCGGCCCCGGCCGTCGAGAGAGCCGAGGGACACCGGCCCCGCCTTGCCCGGCGGTCATTAACGCCACCAGTAAACGCCCAATCCCCCGGCGGGACCGCCGGATGCCACCCGCGGCCCCGGCCGGCCCTAATCGGATTGTCCCCGCTCGGTGCGACGGGCAGCGGAGCCGCCATCAGCCGCCGCTCCCCGGAGCGGAGCTAATCCGATTGAGGCGATCCCGCAAGCTGCAGAGGCCGCGGGCGCAGCGCCCTCGGGGCCCCGCTCCGGGCGGCCCGGCGGGGCGGGCGGGAGGCGACGGGGCGGGGGCAGAAGGGAAACGGAGAGGGGGGAAAAAAGGAAATTAAAAAAAAAAAAAAGAGAGAAAAGGCAACCGGTGGAGGATAAATAAATAAATAAATAAATAAAGTGCCACCCAGTCCTGGATCAGGGCAGGCTTTGTTAGAGAAAATTGCAGCTCGATCTGCATAATGGGAGCTCAGGCTGCCCAAGGCGATCTTTTTATTGCGTGTGTGTCTGCTGTTATCAATTTTGTGAACGATTTCACAGGGAGCCTGGCAGACTTGAGCTGGAATAATATGCAAAGATGAGCTTTGAATAATGAATGATGTGCTTTTAAACCAATTCCAAAGTGTCTGTGATAGTACAATATGAAAAGGGGTGGTAAGTAATAGTATATTTAAAAGGCACTAGTATGTTTTTATTACTATATTTAAAAAGATATCTATATTATTTTTGTGAAATGGATAATATATCACAGAGTCTTTGATAATCAGCTAAACAATACATTTTTCTTTGAGAAAACTCTCCTGGTTTTACACAGTTAAATATAGAGTATCAGCGTACAGCTCTGTAACGCTCAGCTACCTTATTAAATATTAACGCTATTTTAATATTAGCTTTTAAATTTAATATGTTGACGTTGTGTAGTTTTACTTTAATTATGTTTTATAATTAATAACCCCGGACGTATGGTATCCTTAAATGCAGCTCTCCCGCAGCCGCGCCGTCTCCCTCGCCCCTCTGCGGGCGGGGGGCGCGCAGAGCCCGCGCAGAGCCCGCGCAGAGCCTCCATAAACCCTCACAACCGCGCAGAGCCCGCGCAGAGCCCGCATAAACCCCCTCACAACCGCGCAGAGCCCGCAAAGCCACGCACAGCCCCGCGGCTCCTCCCGACCCAAAGTCCGCTTGCGCTATGGCAGGTGAGCGCTCCTTGGCTCCGTGCCGGGCTTCCCTCCCGGCCCCGCTCCGGATCCGCGGCCCCGCCGGCGCGGCCCTGCTGCGAGCCCCGGCAGTGCCAGGGCCGGCCTGCGGGGCGGTGCTGCTGCGCCGCTGGGAGTGCCCACCGGAACCCGGGCTACGATGCAGCCCATCGGGGGGCCTGAGCCCGCTCAGGGCTGGCTCCAGCGGCACAGAGAGGCAGCGGGACCCCCGGGCAGGCGCAGGGCACCAGCAACCAGGCAGCTTCCCATCACAAGGAGGTGAGAGACGCCACATCCAGCTGGGCTCTGGCCAGGCCCCAGCCATGGCACAGTAAAGCATGGCATGGCCTGGCCTTGGCCCTTGCATGGAGTGGCACAGAATAGCAGAGCCCATGGCTGTCATGGCACAGTGATGCCCAGCCTGGGAGTGCCAGCCACGAGCGGGCAGCTGCAGGTGCCTCTAACCCAGCGCACGGGCAGCAAGGGCTGGACAGCACCAGGGGACAGAGCCGGGCAGCACCCGGGGACAGAGCTGGACAGCACCAGGGGATAGTGACAGACAGCACCAGAGGACAGAGCTGGACAGCACTAGGGGATAGTTACAGACAGTACTAGGGGATAGT
Source organism: Molothrus ater (assembly GCF_012460135.2). NCBI lineage: Eukaryota > Metazoa > Chordata > Aves > Passeriformes > Icteridae > Molothrus > Molothrus ater. Next base: position 510,228 of record NC_050492.2, on the reverse strand, counting down.
GACAGACAGCACCAGGTGACAGAGCTGGACAGCACCAGGGGGACAGAGCTGGACAGCACCAGGGGACAGAGCTGGACAGCACCAGGGGGACAGAGCTGGACAGCACCAGGTGACAGAGCTGGACAGCACCAGGGGACAGTGCTGGACAGCACCAGGGGACAGAGCTGGACAGCACCAGCGGGTGACCACTGGAGCCATGCAGGCAGGAGAGGGTTGGGAAGGGAGAGTTCTGGAGGTGTGTGGGAAGGCTGCTGTGGCATTGTCATTCCCTGTGAAATTCTGCTTTCAGAATTTCAGGTAATATCGTACAGGTATTAACAGATGTGGAGCCAAGTGTGTGATGCTGGCAGAGAGGAACACGGTGCAGCCCTGTCATGCTGGGGCACAGCTCCCTGGGCCTGTCAGGGACCGTGGCTGAGCCAGCTCTGCCAGGACGCCTGGGCACAGGGACTGACCATGTCTGGAGAGCGCTGCTCCCAGGCACCTGCAGAGGTATGGGAGGTATGATGGGCCCCCCTGGGTGGGGACAGAGTTAAGCAGGGAGAAAAGCAGCTAAAGCTGTGGAAGGGGAGTGACCACTCCCTGTCCCACTGGGCAGAAGAATCCCCTATCCAGTCTGTCACTGGGAGTCACTGGGGACAGAGATGTGGCAGCTCTCTCACTCATGCCTGAAACCCAGAGCTGCTCCCAGGCCTGGCTGCCAGGAGGTGACAAGAAGGGAATGTGCTGCAGCCTGTCACGGTCACCAGGTTTGGTAATGGTGTGCACAGGCATTCCTCAGCCCTAGGAATGTCCTCAGGATCAAAACAATGAGGGGTCTGGAGGGAGGGTGTCCTTGCAGCACCATGTCCTCGCAGGACCCTTATCCTTGCAGGACCCTCACCATGTGCCTGACAGTGGCCAATGCCACCGTTCAGCTTTTAAAAAGTGCTTCCTGTAGCAGGAGATAATCAAACCACGTGATGAGCACTGCAAATAACCCCCTGCACCAGGAAGCAGTAGCAGATGCTGAGATGTTCCTGCTGTATCTCCAGAGTTCCTGCTGTGTCTCCTGTCTTTGGCAGCAGCTCTCAGGCTGGGCAAGGCCAGTCCTGTTCTCCACAGCCTTTTCTGGATGGATATTGCTGCATAAACCCCATATGGTTTGGAGTGATTACACAACTCATGTGGAATTCAGCACAACAGAGGACACATGTTGCTTTTCAGCCATAGCCCTAGAAGCTTCCTGTGCAGCTGGTGGGTGATGCTGGTGTTCATGCAGAAGAGGGACATGTGTGATCTCTGTCCTGGCATGAGCAGGGGAAGAGGAACAGGACAGCCAGGAGCAGCTTACCTGCTGCCTGAACTCTGCCTGTAGCCAGATGTGCCCAGCTGTGGAGGGCAGTGGCAGGCAAGGGCTGAGGTTTGTGCACCAAAGGGAGATGTGGTCCTGACCCTTGTACCTTCTGCAGGGCTCAGTGAGACCCTGGGGGTCCTCCTGGTCAGTGATGAGCTGCCCTGGGTGGGGCCCACCATGGCCAACAGGCCAACAGGCCCCAGGACAGAGCAGAGGCCTGGCTGCCCCATGCCAGTGATGGAGCAGGACCCTGGGTGCCAGCTGTGGCTGTGCTCTCATGGGGCAGCACCTGGCTCAGGCACTCAGCTCCTGGCTCTCAGCAGAGCTGACAAAAAGCCCCTTTTATTTTTTAACAAGGGTTAAATCAGCTGCTCTTTTTCTGAGGGAAGGGCTCCGATGCTGCAGAGCCAAAGGTCATTCCCCTCTGCCCCTTCCTTTGGGTTTGGAGGGCTGTGCCCCCTCCTGCCTCCCCTCATCCCATGAAGGCAGAGGGGAGGGCAGGGTCATGGAGCTCTGCCCTCAGCAGCCTTTTCCCCATCAGAACAAGGGATATTCCCTATACCCCAAGATGGAGGAGACACCTGCCCCATAAGCCAAGGTCCAGACACACAGGCTCCAGCAAAACTCCCTGTCCTCCATGTGCCAGTGGGTGGAAGCAGTTAAACCCTACTCAGAGAGCCAATGCTAACGGGTTCTAAAGCCTCTGACAAATGAACATTCCTTAGTGGTTTCAATCCCAGTTCCAAAACACATCTCTGTGGGGTTGGTAACCTTAACTGTGATATTTAAAAAGCCAAAACCTTATTTCAGTTCAGAATCCATGCATTGTTCCACAAATGGCTGAGACTAGGTGAGAAGGGGAGGCTTCAAGGGAGGTGCTAGGGAAGGAGCTACCCCTGAAAGGGCAGAGGGTGATGGGCAGATGGGGCTCCATTTCTTTCTGCCTCCTTTAATAAAATCAGACTGTAGTGAAGCTGACAGAGAACATCCTATTATCGTGGACAAGCCCTGAAAGACACAGAGACATCTGGTTTCTGGGAGCAGCAGTGCCAGCCCCAGGTGAGGGGGAAGGCAGGGAGGTACCACAGGTCAGGGATAAGCCTGGGGAAGCAGCTGCTTCCTTCCTTCCTTCATTCCTATTTTAAATACCAACATGCAGCTGCTGCCAGGTTTTTATACTAAATATGACTTTTGCTGGGCAAATTACATTAGGATGGATGCCACAGGTATCCATTAAGGTTTATTTATTGTGATACCATTTGTATCTCATGCTTATAAATAACTTATGTTATAGCTTTTGTTTGTAGAAATGTAACTTACATATTTTATTATGCTTTCTGTAAACCTCAAAAAGAATTTTGTCAAAGCAGTGCCTCTTAACAGCAGTCTACACCCCGGTACATAAACCTACAGCAGCATTATTTTTTAATCTGGTGAGGAAGCGTGTTATCCCGCTGCAGTTTGAGAGGTTCGCTGTCATCGTAAACTCCTTGTGCAATAAAACATTAATGAAGCCAAGGAATTACCCTGGAAGGTGTGCATATGCTGGGGCTGAGCTCTTCACAGCCTCCTTTGCAAGCAGGGCCCATATTCAGTGTGCTCAGCCCAGTGCCTGCCCCAGGCAGCAGAGCCCAGCCAGGGCAGGCTCTGGCTTTGTTCTGACTCACACAGGAATGGGCACTCACCTGAACCTCAGCAGGCCCTGCCTTGCTCTCCGAGGATATAAAACACAGCTGGGGGAGAACCAGCCCTGTTTTACAGTCCCCAACTCTCTGCATTGCTAGACTTAGGCTGACTCTGCTTCTTTGTGAGGAAATTGCTTGGGCTCTGAGCGGCATCTCCCTTTGACATTCCCCATGCCATGGTTTCCACTGTTTTTAAAGGAGAAAAAAATTCCAGGGCCTTAAGGCAATTATGTCTTTTCAAAAAATGCATAAGGCATTACACATGCTCCGTGGATTTCTGTAGCCTCCATGGATTACTGCAATCTCTGTGGATTACTGTAACTTCCATGGATTTCAACCTCCATGGATTTCTGTAGCCTCCATGCATCACTTTACCTCCACGGATTACTCCTCAGATGCTCAGCATTCCTGGAGCTCAGAGCCTTTGGCTGAAATCCTTTCTTGAACTGAGCTCAAATGTGAACAGCAACCTGACGAAACACCTTCCTTCCAGCTGTACTTCCTGCCGTTTGAAAATGTGCAGAAAAGTAACAATTGCAAAGAAGAAAACTGGAAAAGCCCTGTAAGAAATACAGGTGTGAACTTTTTCTCCCTGTTGGCCACAATTAATAATTCCCATTCTTATCTAAGAAGTGGTGAAATGTTATTGAATTCACAAATGTCAGCAAACATGACAAATATGTGAATTTTTTTTTCCTTAGGTAAATAATGGAAAACTCAACTCAATCCCAAAGCAAGTTTGTAATTGCACATAGTAGCTTTTCCACATAATACACTGAGTTATGGTTTAAGAGGTTCTGATTTTTATTAGGTCTTCCTTCAATTCATTTTGCATCTCCCCAGCCAGCAGAGCCCCTCCTGCCCAGCACAGGACACCCACTGCTCCCCAGTGTAAGTCTCTTTTTTTTTCTGCAGTTTTGGATAAACTTTATGCTTTGTAAAGGGTTTTAACACCATTTTTTCTGTGGTTCTTTTTTTCCTGATTCTAAAGACCTGGAAAATGTGTTCTTGTGAAATAACACATCAGTACTTCACTAAGTCATGCTCCATCCTCTCTTATTCCACTCTGTGCAACATTCAATTTTCTTGCTATACTTATAGCCTAAAAATGCTTGTTTTCAGTCTTCTTTGTGGTCCTCATTATCATTAACCACCTGTGCTACAAAGAAATATAGAACATATTGCAGAAAAATAGTTTGAAAAGGTGTCATATAAAGTTTGTACTGGCTTTCATCTCATTTTCAAACAAATGTGTCTTCTAGAGTGAGCTTAGAGGTTTGAACTGATGAGATATTATTTACTATTATGTACAGAACTGAGAATCATGAACTGACACAAATTCAGAAGGAACACATATCCTTTTTTCTCTAGTTATACACTATTTTTACACTGTTTCATAAAGCGAAAACAACAGGATTATAAATTTTGATAAGAAATGCTGAAAACATTCTTCAAAGTAAGGCTGGTTTTCCATTGTTTTCACTATTATAAATCCTTACATTTAGGCTAGAGATAGAAAAATGAAGAAAATATCTTGAAAATAGTTTTCACAAGAGTAAAAAATCTCTCTAACAATATAACAGGGTCCTGGCACTTTCCAAGAGGGTTTATCAGTCAGTTCTTCGTTTCCAAAGTCCTTGTCAAATCATATCCACACCTTGGGATTGGAGGCCCCTTTGCAGTGCAGAGCTTTGGCCACATGTCTCCAGCATGCTCTGAGTGACCTGGAAAAGCAGACACCAAACATTTGGTTAAAGTAGACCTTACTGTGGGAGATACATTGTGAGAGATGGTAAAAATAGAAACTATAATGTGTCTTAAATTGAGGGAAAACCAGAGGAAGACTCACCAACAGAATCACCAGGTATCCTCAAAAGCCAGTTCTATGACATGTAAGTCTGGGCATAGCAACGTGTGAAACATTTGAGAGCCAGCAGAGAAATGACTGCAGCCAGAAGCTTTCCCACCTCACATGGCTGAGAAATGTCCTTCCTCCCCAGCCTGCAGCAAAGTGCTCCTTGGGATGTGCCATGGAGGCCAGCCCCACCTTCCCCCCTCCGAAGGATGCCAGAGTCCAGCCTGGCTGCTGAAAGGTGGGACCAGGCCCCTCTGGCACAGCACAAACACACAAACCCCCCAGCAGCTCACCACCTGGGGGGTGGGGTGTGAAATCTGTCTGCTAACATCACCTGAGACTGAAGGACACCTCAGAGCCCAGACATGAACTCCTCCCCTGGAATGAGCACCTTGACTGCTGTTTGTCCCAACCCAAATCTGTGGGTTTGGTCAGGTGTTCCTGCCCACGGCAACGGGGCTCGAACTGGCTGATCTTTAAGGTCCCTTCCAACCCAAACCATTCTATGATTCTATTTTTTCAAAACCCAAACACCAAACCAATCCAAAACCCACACAGAAACGATTTAAAGTACCAGATGTGTCTGCACTCCACATTTAGAGTTTTTCAAATGTTCTTTGTCTGTTGCCTCCATGCTCTTTGCTGTGATTGTGTCAGGCTTTGCTGGCTCACAACAGCCAAGCTAATAAAGTCTCCCCAAAACAGCTCCTGAGGGCTCCTTCCTGCACAGGACTGTGGGGACAGGTGCCTGCAAACTGATGGGATCTCAGCAAAGGTCTCTTTGCCAGATCAGAGGCAATAATCCTGCCTGCCTCCACTGCATGGGGATGTCTGGAGCAGTGGGGTGAGCTGGGGCTTGTGTGGAGGTACAGGATGCAATTAGAAAGTTATTCTTTATCCTAGTCCTATTTTTTAATGATTGTGCTTATTTTCTTACTAATGGAAATTGATTTCTGCTCAATTTTAAGCATTTGCAGTTAAAATGAGCCTCCTGCTTCACAGAAAAACTAACAGCCACCAGGGCTGAGGTGAAGTGGGACCAGCAGTGGGTGTTGGCCCCTAACCAGCTCCAACTCACCCTGGAGAGGTGGCAGCAGCATCCTTGAGTACTTCTCAAGCCTTTTTAGGGTGGTGCCAGTTTGGGCCATCTGCTCTGGGCTCTTGGGAAGCTCAGGCATCTGCATCACTTCCTGTATTTCTCTTCCCATCATATTCTGGCACAGTCATAGGCTACTTAAAGCAGAACTTTTTAGCACCTCACAAGAATGTTGATTTAGCTTAGAAATATGAAACAGGAGGGGACTGTAGAGCTGCCCACCATCCTGCTACCACAGCCAAGCAAGTCAAATAACCCTGTTCAGCCTTTATTACATTGGCTGTGTCAGTCACAGCCTCAGTCATGGCCCTGGGCATCAGCACATCCCTGGGATATGCACTTATACAGACAATTATTCAGAGGTTCATTCTGATGAACCTGTGTGCATGTACCTGGCAAGGTTCCTGAGCAGTCTGATATTGCACTCCAGAGGAATATTACCTGTATTCCACAAATTTCAGGTGTGTAACAAGAGAACTTGTTAAAGGCAGGCTGAGAATCAGCTTTTAGGATGCAAAATGTAGTAGACTTTTGAAGTTAATGTAACTTGTAGGGTGTCACACAGAGCGTCAGAAAGCACAAAAGTTTGGGATTTGTTTGCCAGATTTTTAAAAAAACCTTTAAAAGATTTAAACTGGTTTAAATCTTAAACAAATCCCAAATTAAACACACATCATTATCATCAAAATTACAGTTGTCTGTACATAGGCAAAAATATGGGATGGTGAAAGAAAATGTAATAAAACTGTAACACTAAGGCTAAGCCCTGACAACTCCACAGTTGTGGAGGGAGTTTTTGGCTTAATGTCTCCTTGGCAAATTTCATGGCCCCAGGACAGTTCCTCTCACACCAGTAATACCCTGTGTCACCATCTTTGCTGCCCCTGCACTGGGAGCAGAGGCAGCAGCTGATCACAGCTGGGTCCTGGAACACTCAAACCACTCTGAACATCCCCTGGGAGCAGGCATGAAGGATGCAAGACCTGCCTGCACCAAACCCCAAACCCCAAACCCACACCAAACTCCAAACCCCAAACATCAACAACAGTGACCAGCGCAGAGTCCAGACTAGAGGAGGTCACAATCCTGAGACCTTGGCCAGTGTCCACAAGTGATTTTTAGAAAAGAGGCATTCCAAGAACTTCATTCAACCCCACAATGGAAAGCATTAACAGCATCCCCAGGCAACAGCAAAGAATTACATCTCTGTGTGCCCTTCCTGATCACAGCATCCCATGGCATCCATGTGCCAACACCATGGAGCTGTGCTGAGCCCTGGGCTTTCTAAACATGCCAGTCCATACTGAGCTCCTGCTGCCTCAAGAGAGTAGTGCTGTTGTAGGGTGGACTGTGAGTATGATTCCATTTTGGATAATTAACCCTATTGGTGCAGGCATGTGTCAATCCCAATTTTTCTGAGCCCCCAGTAAACATGATGCCTTCCCTTTGAAATCAATTATGGGCAAAGAAGATCTCATTAAAACAAAAGAGCAGTACTGGAACGAGCAGTAAGACCTGGTAACTTGCATGCTTGCTATTTCCCAAGAACTGTAGAGACAGTAAAGGAAGTAAAGGAACCCATTCCCAATAAATAAATCAGCAGTGCACTGGAATGAGCCAAGAAAAGATGACTTTTACAGTTATATGTAAGAACATCTCCTACATTTTCTCAACATGAAATAAATAACCTTGATGCAAAAAGGGCAATACAAATATTGCAAATCCTATTTCCTGTTCGTCACTCTTCCAAAAGAAATACAAGACTTGTTCCTAAGTAAAGGTGCTTATACATATCCATGTCTGCTAAGCAAAACACATAATCATTAGAACTAGTCTAATTTCAGTAAAAAGAATATTCTGACAGTCACAAATTTATTCTTTATGATTTACAGCTCCATGGTTTTATCTTCAAGTGAAATATTTAATTTCTTCCTATATTGAAGCATCAAAACCATATAATTAATATGTAGTCAGACTAATCCTTAAGCACTATAAATCAGAAGCATTATATAAACAAAAGTGTCGTCTTGAACAAGATTGGGAGTGCAGAAAACTACTTATATCCCACTTTTATAATGAGGCAGTGACTCAGAGCAGATAGAAAATGATTAGTTTTCCTTCCAAAGTAGAAAATATTGCTTCCATCTGTAAAGTATAATATTGTGATGTCATAAAGTTTTCCTAAACACTGAATTTACCCTTATTCCCTCTCAATCATTTTAAAAGAACTGCTCTCTCTTATAGAGCTTGGATTTAAATCACAGTAACACACCAAGAAGATGAATGACATTGCTGTTAGATATGGCTAAAATTGGATCCTTCAGCACAGGTGAATGATGAGACAGCGCTTCTCTTCTTGATATATTTTCTTCTTCTATTAGTTTCCTTCCATGGCTGGGATTTCAGTCTGAATTTTAATGTATGCAGTTGCTGCTAATCTTAGTGTCTGATTTTTTTTCCAGCGCCCTCTTATTGTATAGACAATTCATTCTCCAAAGCAGTAATACACTGAGGCTTGTGACTGCCCAGGAGATAAAGCAATTCAGAATAAAGTTAGAGCCAGCTCTGCAGAAAGGCACAGACAACAGGTCAATATTCTCAGAAACAACCCCTTGCCACACAAAAAATGCACACCTTTGGAACAAGGCACAGGCTTTCCCTCAGAGGGCTCCCATCCCACATATTGCATTGCTAGGAAGTCACCAGGGAAACATGATGGGCATATCCAAATTCACAGCTTCGGATTTTATTGAAAGGGCGAATTGCAGCCTATTTCCTGGTTTACAGAGTCTGCCACAGATGCACACAACCCAAACTGCAATCAATGCCAGTAGTTAAGTGTGAGCACTCAGATAATCCCCCCCAAAGCCAGTTGCTCCTGGAAAACCATTCAGAGAAAGCAACTGGTTAACTATTTTTCTAGGAAGCAATTTTTCTGATGTGATTTGCATGGTGTTGTTGTTTTATCTTTCTATCTAAAAGACTGATGAGCTTGCATATCTTCTGCCTAATTCTGGAAATATGAAAACAAAGTTTATTAGGAAAAGGTTAATTATATCCTTGCATGATCGGAGGTTGGGTGTAAAGGTTGGGGTAAAAGTTTGAGAGGATTTTTCATCAAAATGAACCACTCAACCTCTGGGAACGATCTGTAAGAGGCTTACAGAGTGCATGGGCTGAAATCCACTCTTCATTCCTAACATGAGCATAATGGAGCAAGGACCAGGGACAGAGATGGCAACTGAAAGTGCAACAGGCAGCTCTGTTCTATGTGTAGGAATTATTTTTACTATTTTGGCATGTGATCGGGTGGAATTTCCTAAACATTCACTTTCTCATTAAGAAGTGTGAGTCTAAGCAACAGTCTTGACACAGGCCATTGGTTTCTTCAGTGTCCAAAGATGATGGTGTTCATTAGGACTGACATCACCTGAAAGAAAATTCAGACAGTTTACATGAACATGGATGCTGTGTTAAGCTGTGTGATGTGCTGAGAAGGAAAAATGCATGAAACCTTTACTAATCCTGATGAAATCACTGATGTTTCCTGTATGAACTTGGAATTACAAAAGTCCTTCTTCCAAACAAATATTTCTATAACCAAAACTACCAGCTGAAGAAAGTTAGAAAAAAATATTGCCAAAGCTCATCTCTAAAGCCAAAGTTGAATAAAACCTGAAGTGTGAACTGACATTTAGAGCAGAGTTAATTGAGGTACAGGCTTTGAAGCTCCCTCCAGGATTTTCCCCATTGTCACACTATTTTCAGAGAGCAACACGTGTGCTCAGCAATCTGTCCAAGTTTGAGACAAAACCCAGGCTGCTCTTCAAGATTCTGGTTCTCTCACATCCAGCTTTCTCTGTGTAGGACACTGCCAGGACTGGAGAGGAACACTCCCTATTTCAACCAAGGCAATTGTGATTATAGCAAAAGGTCTTTAAACCTGTACCCTTTCCACCATAGTTACACACCCAGCCTCAGAGTTTAGACATTTGATTTTATTCTCTGACTTGCTTTACAGAGCTCTATAGCAGGGATACAGCCACTTCTCAGCTCTATAAAGCACTGAGATCTAGCAGCTCACACACTTAGGTTCTGTTGGCACCTAAGCAGAAGCTGCACAATTCACTTTGCCCTAGAGCCCCACAAAGCTCTGACTCTGAGCCCTCTGCTTGTTCAGCTCTACTCCTGTACCTCTGGTGTGTCTAGCTGGGAAGGATAAGACTTATCTTAGTGATTGGCACCATTCTTGTACAAAGAAATTACAAAATAACGATGGAATCCATTTAAAGATAAAATGCTCTGAGATAGTCCCAAACGCCAAAGGCCACAACATATACAAACCTAAAAACATTACTTAGAGATTAAACAGAGAGAAAATTTGTAAAATGTCACCAGTAAATAGTTTGACTCACATTTATAAAATATCCACACCCTAAAACCAAACACAGAGGAAGTAGAAAATCATTAAATCCTTTCTTGTAGGCCAATGAGCAGCTGGGAGCGGGGTCTCCAGAGAGCTGCCACACAGCAAACTAGCCTGTAATAACTGGCCAAGGCAAAGTCAAACAGCATGTTTCACTAAATGAAAAGGATGAATCCTAGCACTACAAATCACCTGGAACACAGAGATCCACAAATCATTTCAGCATCCAGGTTAGGAACACATGGTCTGGCATGGGAAGGGCCAGTTCTTCACTTGATTTCACAGTTATGCATCACACCAACTGTGCTCCATTACTCAGAGGACAAAAACTGTTCCATTCTGCTTTGGAACCAGAGAAAACTATTCCAAACCTCTGCACAAGCACCAATAGGGGCTTGTTTTCCAAACATGAAGAATAATTATGACTCCTTATAATTCATTCCTTGCAAGGTTTTCATCTTCACAGCTTGTAACAAAGCCAGTTGTTGGGACAGAAGCATTTTTAAAGTTATAAAGCAAGGAAGATGGAAGAGAAGCTGCCCTTCCATTGCAAAGGCTGCTTTGCTGTGCCAGGTTATCAACAGAACATTTGCATCACTGCAAGTCCTGTAACTCACTTCTCTTTGCTATATGTTTGGATGGATCCTTTGCTGCAAAAAATCACATTTTGGCAAAAAAACCATTACAGTAACACCAGAGAAGGCACTACGAGTACTTCTTTACAAAGGATTTAGAAGGGAACATGCACAGATTTTAACAAAATACTTGTCTGCTAATAGCATTCATTGTTTCCATTCAGATCTGAAAAATCACCTTTTTTTTTCATTGTTTAGCATATAAAATTTGGTTGGTTTTTAAAGCTCCAGCTTTGGAGAGTTTGCTCTTAATTTAAGATCTGACTAATTTAAATGTCCTTTGGAATTCTTAGTTCTTTCATCATCAATTTTTCCTCTATCAGTAAACAGATCATAATTTACTAATAACACTAGGAAGATTTCAATACTCCAGGATTATTAAATACCTTAAATTTTAATCTGTTTTTAAAAATATTTATTTACTAGAAAGTTTGGCTTTCATATTGATATTTTTCATGTTCAAAGCTAAAATTTCCAGATGAAATGCAGAAAATAAAGCCTTTATTTACCTTGAAAGCAAGAATAAACCCATTATTCCTGAACTAAAAATATTTAACTGTCAGAAACAGCACATCAGCTGAGCTTTGTAATATATAAGAGTTTAAGAACCACGTGCCTTTCCCCTCGCATGATGAAACCACATTAGTCCAAGACAGAATATTATCAAGCTGTCCAGAGCAGCACGGAAGGTTGGTGACACTGCAGCTCCCCTCCCTTGTGACTTTCATATTTCCTTCCTTTTCCCTCCCCAATCCCTCCCATCCTGTTGCCAATTTCCAGGACATGTACAGGAAGAAGGGAAGAGTTGTGGCAGGAGGGAGGGAGGGGGAGGCAGAAGAGGCATCAGGCAGGAAACACGGGCAGTCCGTGAGCCCAGGCAAGGGATCCAGAGCCCTTTCCAAAGCCTTCCACCTGCCCTCGGGCCAAGCCTGGCGTTCCTCCCCCCACAGACCAGATTCCTCCAGATTCTCTTCAGAGTATGTAGCATTTCACCCTCTTTATGCACACTTCCAGTATATATATTTAAATAAACAGTAGTAACTAAAATTTTAGGATTCAACAGTTGAACCTAAAAAGTGTGAGGGACCCAGTTCTGTACCTCTGTTGCAACAGTTCAGCAGGCACTGCCCTTTTCGCCTACTTTTATGAGAATAACGTGCAAATGGCTGAGAAAAAACCCAATCCTGGTGCCAGGACAGGGCATCTGGGAGACACACTGCACACCATAAACTAGAATGTGCCAGCAGCTGATGGACTGAAATATTCTCCAAGTGTGTCTCTCACAGGGTATTCCCATCAGTTTTACATCCTGCTGGGAGACTCCCATTCTCCCAGTGTCCAAAAGGGTGATGTGAAAAAGGAGCAGCTACAGGAATGTGGAGCTCTGCATTTCCCAAGAGATCTTCAGAACTGGCCAAAGAGCTGAGTGTGGGAATTCACTTAAAGCAGATCCAAGTCTGCAGCAGAAATAGTCCTAAAATGAGCCAGCAGAAATAGTCCTAAAATAAGAGTGTGTGAACTTAGGTCAGAGCTGACTTTGTATATAAACATGAGCATAAGCACACTCTCAGGACACCCTCAGGACAGGTTTAGCCCCTGCCATGTGCACCAGAGCCATTGTGGTCTGGTTCTTATGTTAATAGCACAATAACCCAGAGCAGGAGTGCAAAGAGCTCCTTCCAAAGCTTCCCCTCCTAATTCCCTACCTTTAGCCAGCAGCCCTTAGCCTTCCAGGGCACTGATGGGATTACAAAGCAGAGGTTTGTGCTATGCCACGGAGTCACCACAGCACTGCTGGGCAGGGGCAGCAGCTACAGCCTGCACCTGAGCTGTTCACAACACAGCTCTGCCCTGCCCCAGCAGGTTTTCCAACAGTCATTGTCTGAGACCCCATTCCTACATGACAGAGTATGTTATTTTCAAATTGCAGTTGCATCTGAATTTTTTCCAAGAAGGACTATCACACATCCAGTCTCACTCATCAGAACTGGGTCCACCTCTGTCAGGGGACACCGTGCTCCTGGGGAGGCTGACACCCACCAGAGCTGCAGAAGTGATGCCAGCTGGCCAGTGTAGACTGCCCCAATAGGAAAGCACTGAGTCTCACAGGGTGGAGCAATTTTGCTTGGTCTAAGGGCTGGCTACATCATATTCTGGGAGCAGAACAGTTAACAGCAGCAGTACTGACAATGCCTGATGAATGAAATCCCTCCTCCTTCTGAAGGATATATTTCATTAATTATTACCTTCCAGAGTGTGTTGACTTGCTCCTGTCTGTGCTGAATTTCATGTAAACCCTCTGTTGAATGTCACATGCTCATGCGCTGCCTGAAGTGCAAGATTTTGTATTTGGGTACCTGCTGTAGCTGACAGATGTTTACAAACTCATGTATCTGCACAGCTTCTTCCTGCCTATCCATCTGTGCTCCCTGTTAGACAGCAAGTTATTCCACCTTAGGCTGGAATAATTGAAGATTGCGACATCAATCCTTAATCTGCATTTTTTAGCTGGTAGCATGCAGAGATTTTAAGTTACAGCTACTAGACTGTCATTTTATATTAATCTAAGCTGCTTATTTAAGATTCAGCTATTTCTAAACAAGTGGCTGTAACTATATGATGCTACAGCTGTTTTTAATGATGACAGGACTGTGATAACTGAGACCTGTGGAATGCACAACCTGCCATAATTTGTAACAGAAATTTCAGGATGGTCTGATGTACCAGAGGGCTGAGCCCTTTCAAAACCTCACAAAAAAAAAAAAAATTAATACCCATTCCTCTCTGCTTTTAGCAGCACATGAAAAAGCAGACAGGTTCAGGGCTTTCTAGCACAGGCTAATCTTTGAGGATCCTTAAGCATCTTTCACAGTCCCCATAGTGAGAGCCTCTCTCTGTCCTGTACAGCCAGCCCTCTTGTCTGAGAGATGACACAGGATGGAGCTGGGGTCTCCTGCAAGCATCTCTACCCCAGTGATGAGTTACACATTATTTAATCCTCTTGGGAGGACAGAACATCAATTTCACCCACACCAACACCTTCCAGTAAGGGCTCAGGGTGGGGCTCAGGGTGAGCTTAGGGTGGGCTCAGGCTGGGCTCAGAGCAGGCTCAGGGTGAGCTCAGAGCAGGCTCAGAGTGGGCTCAGCTCCATGGACACATGCCAGGAGGAGAGCCAGAGGCTGCCCCCACACAGCAACAATAACCAGACACAATTAGAACAGGGGTAATTATTTTACCCATATCAATTGATATGGAGATGATTAGCAGGGACAAGAGGCAGGGTGGGCTTTAAACCACCCCTTGAAGGAAATGAGAGTGGTGGAAAGGCAGCAGCTGGGCTGTGACCACTGTGCCAGGATGGTCTGAAGGGCACAGTGACCCCTCTGCTGGCTCCAGCAGAGCACTGGACCAGTACACAACTTAAAAAGCCTAAAATGAGTATTAATTACCCATTGCCTAACAGATTGCAAGCCTCTTCTGTTTTCAAACTGTTCATAAGTAGATTCTAATTTCTTCTGTGAAACAATTAAAAGTGTTTTTGTTATCCTGATGAACTGAACTGTAACCAAAGCTTTTGCAAATAAACACAAAGACAGATGATAAAGCTGGTAATAAGCAGATTGCTCCTGTGTCCTGAGCAGCCACCAACACTTGGCAGTGAATATCATCTTTCACAACAACAACAACAAAGGCTAAGAGCACACGGCTGTTTCATGCAGTCATCAAAACAAAATGCACTGAATATTATATTTCATACTAAATACATTACCCTGGCAGTTTGACACTCAGCATTTCAATAGATATTGCATCTCTCTAACATTCTGCCTGAATTTCTGCAGATGGACTTTTAAGTATCAATGGAAGATTACTTTACTTGTCATGCTAAAAAGATTTTAAAGAATGGTTGCACACACTTCATTTTTAATTTTTTATATTTCTTTTTTTTTAAAGGAAAACGACTTATGAATTCAGAAACATGGTTCTACTGAGAGGTCAAAGCCCATGTTGCTGCAGCCCTTTGTGTGTGGTGCTCTTCCAGACACTCAAATCTCTCATTTGATGTGCCCAGCAAAGCACAGGGAGGATTTCTTCAAGTTAAACTCAGCTTACCTAGACAATGCTGGGCTAAGCTGAGAGAAGATAACAGCATTCTCAGGTCTCATCAAACCATTGTGACATTGGTTTTTTTTTTAAACTGTATTTTATTTTAAAGCTGTGAAGCTTCCTGGAGACATGCAAATACTCAAGAATCTCAATTCTCAGTAAAAACTCCAAATGAGTATGCACCAAAGGAATAAAACCCAGCTGGAGGTCATGACTTCAGAAGACATCTTGAGCACACAAATATCTCTCAGGATCACAAACAGACAAAACCAACAGCATTAGCCCATGAAAAATGTGTATTTTGAGGTTCAGTTCCAGAGTCCTGAAAATCAGACATCTGCCAAGGTTAAGTGGGACACATATTTAGTGTCTGCCAGTCACTTACAGAGTTTTGGGCACAAACCAGCCCCCTCACCTGCACATCTCTGCTCTAACTCCCAGTCAGAATGCCCAGGAACTGCCTCATCCAACCCTGGACCTCCACACTAGCACCATCTCAGCTGCTGCCTTCAGATCCAACAGCAATTAACATCCTTGTAAGCTGCAGCTATTCTAGAATTTCAAATTTACTTTTTTTTTTTTCCAGATGGAGGAGGGAGTTCATTCGCAGAGAGCGAGTTTCATCACTCACGTGGCAAATCTGCCAGTAGCAGATCACAGAATGGATTGTTACCTTTCCCTATCCATTTTGCAAAGATATTGCTTTCTTTCCAGACTGCAAGCATCACTTCTAACTGGATTTTGAATTATAATGTGAACTTTACAAAATTATTGGTGCTATTCATATCACTAGTTAGATTCTATGGAGCAGTGATATTTTTTGACCTTCCCCAAACCAGCACCTCTTAGTGTTTATTACCATAACAGAACCACAGCCAGCAAAAATTGAACATTTCCAAGTAAAGTATTACATTGCAGGGAGTAAACAAGGAATAAAACATTTTTATACTTCTCCCTAAACTTATTTGCTTTTTGAAAATACTTATGCAGCACAAAGACACGAGTTTAGTGAGAAACACAGCCAATTTCTCTCGTTTAATTGAAACATTTATGCTTTTTGTTCTGCTAGCAAAAAGCAATGAATAGTAATATTGCAAGATAAATACACAAGAAACTTATAGATATGATTGTAAAACAACATCATCCTAATGTTTCCACTTAATTACCCTGAAATGTATTCTATTTAATATTCATTACTCAAAAGCCAATTTAAAAGAGAATGAGGTGAAGGGACTTATTCAGAAAGACGGACTGTCATTCACTGCAATAGTTATCTAATATACAGAAGTTAATAAAGCAGATTAATCTACAAGTCCCTTTAAGCCATCACTGAGTTTAGAACAACTGCCTCTTTGACCCCTAACCCTCCCGCTGCGCACCAGTAGCAGGTGCCAGCTGCGCTGAAATGATGGCTGAGGCGTTTTAAGGCAAAGCCTTTTCTTGCTTTGCTTCTGACCAGCAGCTGACCCTGTAGAAGCGATTGTTTCATGTGCTGGCCTAAAGGCTACACAAACCAGCAAGGGATAAACAAAAGCAGACACGGAGCAGCTGCCTCGCCCGGGGCCCTGCGGCGCCGACACCTCGCGCGGCCGTGCGGAGCTTTGTGCTCCTCCCCGGGCTGGTACAAAGCGCGCTCGGAACTTCTCCGCAGCCCAAAACTGCTGCTGCCAACTGCAGCACAGCTTGGATGATTAAGAGGGGATTCCCAATTTGATTTAGCGCCACTATTAAGACCGTGAAATCTTCCGATAGATCACTAATGATGATGTATTTTAACATTAAAAGTCTTAAAATTAAATTACTCAGTTCACATGATAACGAATCACAATGAGGCTTTAAACAAAGTGGAATTAGAAAAGACACTAAGCTCATTAATTTTTTCGTTTGTTAATTGACAGCACACATAGTGATAACTATACATTTAGCAATATACTTGGGACTGGGATTGCTGCCATTTTTATACATGAACAGTAAGAAGCATGTATAAAAGAGAAGCAACTGTAGCTTTTGTTAATATAACACAGCTTTGACATAGTTATTTTGCTGATGCAAATTACACAACCACAAAAACAATCAGAGTAATGATTAAATGCAGTTATGTACATGGGAGACTACTAGTGCAAATGTTAACATATTTAAATGGGTTCCTTCATTAAAAAGATTATATATGATATTAAACCATCAATCAAATTGAAACACTAGAGTCTAAATGTATTGTCACTGGTTAAAGTAAATGACTTTGAGACTGAATTTTGGCTCACTCAATATGATGTCTTTTCTGTTGCTTAGCCACCCAAATCTCTGCTGGCTTGGCTACAGCTGGTATATCCCCATCCCTTTCAATTAATAAAGGAAGTTATGGTAGTATTGGATAACATTTTTAAATTGGGCTAAGAGGCTGAAACAGATGTCCCAGGGAAAATCCTTCTCACTATTTTATCAAAACTTTCAAGCCTTGAGCCAGCAAACGCTGAGCACCCTCATCCTGATTCAGCTGAGCCTTTAAACACATTTGATTTTAAGCATAGGAACAATCACACCTGTGGGTTTGATCTGCTCTTAAGATGAAGTATATGCTCACAAATATGAGTGAGGGTCTTAGGCACTCAACATCTTGCACACCAGTACCCTCTGCCAATGCCAATTAGATTTCTTTGTGATGTGCTTATGTGTAAGTGCTGCTGCCTGGGCCATGAAGCACGTGTTATAAACACAGCTCCACTGCAGGTTTTTATCTCTATTACTGTGCATAACTCCACACTAGCTGTATACAGCACTGAGCTTTATCTGAAAAACAAAAACATCACTTATTTCACTATATAAAAGGGAAAGAAGGAAAGTTCCAATTTATAATACTTTCTCGTTGTAGTAATGCCACTTGATTTTTCATTGCTACTGGCACCTCTGCTTTCTGGTTTCCAGGCAGTGCCTGTTGTGCCGCTTCACTTGGTGCCTCCCATCACTGGGTCCTTGGTCACTGGGCAGCCCAGGCAAGTTTCTCTGGACCTCACCCCCTCTTCCTCCCCAGGACCTCCCATCCCATTCTGGCTCCTGGCTCCAGGCTCTGGTCTTTGTTCAACTGCATACCTTCCCTCTTACCTACTGCGACACTCCTGTCCAGAGGTCCCTCTCCAGCCCTTGTATTCCACCAGATTCTCCTCTGGCAGGGAATGCTGGCTCTTCCCATGTCCCTGCTGACCATCCCCTCCTCCAGCACTGCTCACCTGCTGTCCCCTGAAATGCTGAACCCTGGAGCACAGCCTCAACCCACAGACCCAGCCCCAAAGCACCTCTCTGCCAGCGCTGGGGCTGAGACATGGAGCAATCCTGCCCATGGCCAGGGGGAACCCAAACACTGCTGCAGTGCTCAGTCTCATCAAAAACCCAGTTCACTGTCCACATGATCCTCCTGAAAATGATGCACAGCAAGTAACCACTGGCACTGCCGACCCTCACTTGGCCTAGCTGTACTTTACATCCCTGCCCAGGAAACACCCAGGAAAGAAAGTGAATACTGGAATGCCACTGAAATCCTGTTTCTATTCAACCAACCATCCATTTATCCCCTATACAGCCAGCACAGAATCATTTCAGAGATGCAAGCAAGAATTCTTTACCTATTGTGCCTTGTTCATAAACATTTGTTAGAACTGCAGGTGAAAGATGCTACAAAACTCATCAATTTTTGGAAAGAACTAAAAGGAATAGTATTTTAAGACACAAAAATTGAGCTAACAGCCTAATGTGTAGAGTTCAGCAAGATCAGCATTAAGAGAAGGTAAGACCAAAAATTACACTTTCATTTATAAAGTGAAGCACCAAAAGTCTCAATTTGAGAAAAATGACAAAGTAGGAGCTTTTTTTAAAAAACTATTTATCAAAGTGCTTAGAACAGAACATAACATCAATAGGTGAGTGCAGTAAACTTAATACCGTGTTCTACCCATACATCTGAAATTACTTCCCACATTAATTCGGTGTGGCTGTAAGATCCCCTCACCAAGTGGATATATGCAGATGGAGCTCAGGCTGCTCGCCCGGGGCTACGAGCCCAGGCACGGCAAAAGCCGGCCAGAGCCAACAGCCACTGCTGAGTTTCCCAGGGATGCCGAAATTTGCTCCTGAGCATTTCGGACCTGTTTCACTTCCATGTTCTCTATTGCTCCCTCTTCATACAGTCACGTCAACCCATTAAAGCCCCGAGCTGCTGCGGGTCACACATGAGGGAGCAAGGTAGGATCGAGGGGGGCGATCCCACAGCTCCGCTGCTCGGGGCCGCGTCACACCGCGCTGTCCGCAGCGGCCGCACCGCGACCGCCCCGCTGGGCAGCGTGGGCGTGATGGGGATGATGATGATGATGATGATGATGATGATGATGATGATGATGATGATGATGCCACAGGACAGCGGGACACCCGCACTCGCGGCCGGGCGGGCGGCGGTTCCTTCTGCGGGAGGGCCCCGGGCCCGCAGAACCGCCCCTGCCCAGCCCCAGCCCCTCCCGCCGCCCGCGGGCCCGGCCCGCACCTACCGCCCGCCGCCTTCTCCTCCGGCGAGGCGGCCGCTCGGCCCCGGCCCCCACCCCGGGCAGTGCCGGGCAGTGCCGGGCAGTGCCGGGCCGTGCCGGGCTGTGGCGTGCCGGGCTGTGCCGGGCTGTGCCGGGCCGTGCCGGGCTGTGACGGGCAGTGCCGGGCTGTGGCGTGCCGGGCTGTGCCGGGCAGTGCCGGGCAGTGCCGGGCCGTGCCGGGCTGTGGCGTGCCGGGCTGTGCCGGGCTGTGCCGGGCTGTGCCGGGCCGTGCCGGGCCGTGCCGGGCCGTGCCGGGCAGTGCCGGGCAGTGCCGGGCTGTGCCGGGCCGTGCCGGGCCGTGCCGGGCTGTGGCGTGCCGGGCTGTGCCGGGCAGTGCCGGGCCGTGCCGGGCCGTGCCGGGCTGTGGCGTGCCGGGCTGTGCCGGGCAGTGCCGGGCCGTGCCGGGCTGTGGCGTGCCGGGCTGTGCCGGGCAGTTCCGGGCCGTGCCGGGCCGGCGGAGGCGCTGCCCTGCCCCGGGCACGATGGGCGGGGGCGCGGGGCCGGCGCTGCCCGAGTTCCCGGCACAGCCCGGCACGGCCCGGGGCACACCGGCGGCGCTGCGGGGCCCGAGCGGGGCCGGGTCGTTGTCCGGCTGCCGCCGGAGCCTCACGGCAGCCCCGAGCCCCGGCTGGGAACTGTGCAGGGAGCGCGCCAGAGGCGCAGGTACCGAGCCGCCGAACCCCCAAAGTGCAGCGCAGTTTGGCAGCAGGCCGCAGGTTTTCAGCGCCGTTAAGCGTCTGTGACCCGCTCCTTAACAGGGTTATGCATTACTGAGACCAAACAGATGTCCTGAAAACTGAAACCGCTGGTTAGGAAGCAGCAATCTTGTTCATTAGCTTCTATGATAGTCAAATCGTCCATAAACCCAGTGTTTAATGGCCAGCCAATGAATAATCAATGTCTCACTTTTCATCCGAGTGTGAAAGTGAGAATAATCTAATACGCCGTGCCCCCGGTAGCGCACCAGGCCCTGGGTTCCGCTTCTATTCAGGGCTGATTTATAACCCAATGGAAACCTGATGTAAACATATGATCAATGAGTCCCATCATTGCTAATAATAACCCCCAACCGACACACTCCCTCATCTCCAAAGCCATCCCTTTAGGCTATTAGTTTTGTCCAGCTAATCCTCTCCACTATTCCTGCCTGCTGCTTTTACCTTGGCCATCCGTTCAGTCCGGCAGACTCAGAAGTAATTTTATACGCAGCAGAGAGCGGGTGGAATTGATTTTTCGCTCAGTACTCAGTTCCCATCTGAATAATTATCAATTTTACTGCCTCATAAAGGGAAGAGTCAAAATTTCAAATCAATTCAAAAGAGCTTCTGAGACCATAGAAACTGTGCATGAGAATAAAGGTCAAAGTTGTCAGTGACCTCGGGAGATGATGTCAGATATTAGTACCCTGAATAGTTGACATCAAAGGCACACAATATGATATGACTAGTGCTAATGCAAATCATATTTATGCTGACTGCTGGAGACCAGCCATTAATATTTAAAAGAGTATGTGAAAGCCTGCATTCAAAATAAATATAAGGTATTCCGCAGAATCTGAAGTTAATAAAGACAGATCGCTGCCTAGTCATATGCTGTAAAGTGAAAGATTACTGCATATTAACAGACAAAGTATTACATCAGGACTGCCACAAATGGACCAGCCTGCTGCTCTGCCCCTTCAATCACTGCACGTGAGGTGCAGTGTGGAGTAATCCAACAGCCCCAAACGCTGACTGCTGCTTCCAGGAAACCCCTGTCAGGCGTGTAAAACATAAGAACCTGTAATATGACAAGGGAATCATCCTATTCTGGTAATGATGTCAATAATAAACACCATTAATATTCTCGGAATATAGTGCCAGGATTATATTAGCTACCATTAGTTCCTTTTCACCTTCAATTAGAACAGCAAGCAAATGCCAACAACAACTGGTGACTGCATGCCAGGCTTTTTACAAATGATGCCCAGCTAGCAGGGAAACACAAATGATCACACTCATCATTTGCATTTAGTTAGATTAAAAGCCTCCTGACCTGTGAAACACACCTCCTTACATGCCACCACATTAGATTCCTGTAAATAAGCATTTCCAAATAGTTTAGTGAGAATTTAAGGGCATGTGGCATGGGGAGATCTGTAGCTATGAACATCTTGGTCTCTCTGTAATGCACTTGGGCTGTGAAAACCTGAGGGAGTTGAGAAGGGGCAATCTCTCCTAAGCACTACAGAGGCCACTTCCTTTTCAGAAGCATGAGATTTAATTTCTATTGTATTTACCTTTAATAGAAAAAAATTCCAGTGAGTCATCTACTGTAAAATAAAATATTCAAACTTGGCAGCATATAGACATTCAGTTTGCACATTTCATTACCAAAATGTGTAGTTCAATGCCAGAATTTTTTCTTCTTCCTCCTAAATTACTTTAGAGACTTTTCTTTCCATTTGTCTATAGAAATGTATTGATGATCTCACACACATTTTTTTTTTATCAGCAAAAATGAAACACTCAGTTGTAAGATGCTGTACAGACAAGTACAGGGCCTACACTGTTCAGTGTGACAAAAAATACCTTCAGTCCTTGGTTGTCATGAGAACACAGCTGAAGCTACTCAGGGGTTGCATCCTAGAGTGGGGACATTTGTTCTGTCACTAAATAGCCACTGCTACGTGATGTTAAGTACCCCAAAACCCAGGAGAATTCAGAAATATAGTAATACCCCATAGAAAAGGCTGTGAATTCACCTGGTGTAGAACTTCTGGGTTCTGCTGCATGAAGTGGAGCAATCTCTCTCCATCCTGTGAAATATCTCTACCTCTGTGAGAGTCTTCTTGTCTTTAGTGCCTGAAGAAGCAGGTGACAATGTAGTCTAAAGTAGCTCAGCAGCTGGAGGAGACAATTGTATCTGTGTAAAAAATGAAACAGTTTTGTAATTGTTTCCATAAAAACAAAAACTAATAATGACATTTCACAGTACTTGGAGAGCTCAAGTTTAATCTATTTGACATTAGGCTAGATGATAAATCACCCAGTCTCATTTTGGCAGAGGGGCTGGGCAGCTTTGAAGACTGCTTTTACTAAGGCCCCTTTGCTGTTGGGGAACTGGTTATTCATGTTATACCATGTCGTGGGATATCTACATGAAGGATCCTGTAACTGCAGCAAGCCTCATTCAGCACTGTATGAACACTGGCTGCTCATCCTCTGGCAGGATGAGGGCTGACATTTTACTGGTATTCAGTTTCACATTCAAAAGACTGCGGATTCCTGGAAACTAAAATTCTAGTTTCATCTGCCTACTGAGAAGAAAAGGTTAAACCCAATAGAGCTGTTATCCAGGCTTTCCTCAAGAAGGGTTTCCCAGTGTTTCTGTGCCCCAAGGAGCTTATAGTCCATGTCAGGTGCCAAACACTGAACAAGGGTCATTAAAGGCAGTAAAAAGGTCATCACGAACAGCCAGTTAGTCAGTTCACTCACTAATGAGTAATTGACGTGGCTAAAGTGTATTAAATACATTAAAAGCAGTGTCCTGGCCTGTGGTTCTCATGCACTCTTCCCTTGTCTTGCTCTGGCAGTGTCAGTATCATCCCCTCCCCACTGCCACCTCCTTGAGCTGGCACCCAAGGGACTCCCTGGGCACCCGGACACAGCCCCCTGTGCTGCCTCCAGCTCCCACCCTGTAACCCTTGTTCCACAGCTGCCAACTCCATCCCAACACAGCCCCTGAAGCTCCTTGTGCAGGCAGCAGCTGAACCTGCTGGGTGCCAAGCTTAGCCCTGATACCCTCTGCAATTCCAAACATCCCATCCGAATGAGTGGAGTGTTGAGGGCTATATCCTGTTGCCACTAGCTTCAGCAAGAACTTCTCTAGGCCTTTTATAGTTCACAGTATTTATTTTAGATGGGCCACTGGAGTAAGGGATGTGGGGGTTGCAAAAGGAATTAAACTGTTAAAATGCTCATTCTAAGGGAAAAGGGATTAGAAGGATCCAATTAAATGTACCTTGAATTCTTTAAGCTATGCTAATTTGGAGGCCTGCCAACCTTGCAGTGTTCATTTAAACACATCCCTCTAGACACTGGAGTATTTTGATCTGTGTCTATTTAACTCCTTGAGCTCTGTGCTGACACTATTAACCCTTCACAATCTAAATCCAAACAGCATCTTGCTAAGGGTGTTTTGGAGGAAACACTAAATGGACATTTAGCCAGAGAAGTGGTCTCCTAAGGCTTGATCTTCCAAAGCAACCAGCTGGCTCAGCAGCAGGAGCTGGGAGTCACCTAACAGCTCACAAAAATGAGCTGGAGCCTCTCAGCTCTGTCTCCACAGGACCCATGAGCTTCTGAGGGCTGAACTCAATGGTACAAGAGGGCAGGACATTGCTGGAACAGAGCTGAGTCCAAAGCTGTGAGTGTTAACAAAGCCAAGGCCGCAGAACCTGGTACTGTTGTATTCCCAACCAAAACAGTCCTGCATATAAACTAGAAATGCAATGCAATTGCATGGTGGAATTGAATCACCATCAATAACAACAAGTGAGAGATTTGAAAATACATATTTCATAGGAGGGCTCTGCTGTATTTCCTAACCAGTGCTTAACTCTATTTCTTTTTAAATTGAATAATACAAAGTAAATCACTATCATCACTTTACAAAACAGCAGTACTTCTAAACATGCTGATACTGTGCAAGTAGGTATTTTACACTCGACAGTAAGTGATTTTAGCAGGACAGCAGACAGTCTACGCTATCATTTGCTCATGAGAATCTGATAGGAGTGTTAAGAGCTACTTAAATTTGCCCATAACTATATATCAAATATGCTTCCCTATGCTCATTTTTCCTTTTGATTGCAGACAGGGAGTGTCAAGCAAACTCCCTTGAATGACTCTTTTGGGCATGTGGAACCCTGTGCTTTGCAGAACAATGTTCTCACTAAATCTTAGTGAGACAAGCCAACCAAATAAATAGAACAAACAGGAGCAATGAGGAGCTACCAGCTCTAGGCTATGGACAGATAAATGGCTGAGAAGACAGAATAAAGATATAATTACAAAGGAAACAGAGAAAAATCTTGGTATAATCAGGAAAAAAGCAGTCAAACCATGCTTCTCACTTCTGGTCCACTCAGCTCCATGCCCTGTGTACAAATCATTTGGATCACCAAGCGAGCAGGTCATGGTTACACAGGCAGCACCTCCAGCTCTGGGTGTGTCATCAGGGAGCAGCAGCACTTCAGCAGCTTTGTCAGGCAAACGGAGCCCTCTGCACCTCCCTGATGACCAGCTGGGGACAGGGACCGGCCGAGGACACGGATGGCAACTGTGGCACCAGTCACCAGTCCCTTGGGTTTCTGCTTTGCTAGCAGGTGTTCATTTCAGATTTGGGGCCTTACCTGCACTTCTCTGTTATCTGTATGGTTTTGCCTCCTGTATGCAATTCCAATCAGCCATCAGCTCATTCAATTGCAGGTTGAGCATGTATCTTAGAATGGGTTATATTGTTTTTTAGAAGAGACATCAAGACCTCAGAGGACTTGATGATGCCTTTTGGTCTCAGCAATATGACAACAACCTGCTGGAAGGAAATTGTTTTTCAGTAGTTTAATGACATTGCTGAATCTCTGCAAATTAAAAGATTTTGGTTTGGCAAGGAGAGGGAGTTAAGTGGTATTTTCTTTGTCCGTCAACTGCTTGTAGTTCAATACTGGCATTATTTGCCTTTGAGACTAAAGCTGGAAAGTAAATGGATTTAGCAATTTAACATCTAAATTAGGCAGCAAGACAGAAAAAAATGTTTTACTTTTTCCTCAATGAATAGCATCCTATACTATTAATCATATGAGAATTAGAAAAGCTTTTCAGAGATTAGTGACAAAATGCCAGGCAGACTGCCTTAAAAGGCTCTGATCCACTGAGTCAGCTGTGAGAAAGCCAGGTAAACACTTTGGAAGGGAACTGCTGCAGTGTTTATCCTCCCAATAAAAGCGGGGATGAGGGCTTCCATTACAGCTGATTTGCAGTGAGGTGCCTCAGAAGGGATACATATTCCTTATAAAGTGGGGAATCAAGAAAGGTATTTACTCAGGATCAGAATGAGCACTCCTCAGGAAAAAGAATGTGGGGAATGTTTGTCCTACACCTGACTGCAATGATAGTCTCAAAGGTTTCACAAAGAGAATGGAGAAAAATGTCACATACTTTTTTTCTGTGAAAGAGAAGTGATCTCCTTGTATATAATTTTTAAAATAAAAAAGACAGCTATTTAATTTATATAAACATTTCTGAAAATGACTTGTGTGTTCTAATCAGTTTAAAACACAATTCCCCCTCACATGGCTTATAGCCTTGAGCCCTACTATTCTGAGATGTTCTTGTGGCACTGATACAATTCAGTGAAAAAGGCAATGCTTGAATCTACTCACAAGGTTGTATGTGGCCAAATAACACAGAGGAAGTAAATTTATATTTCACTGTCTAATAATGTCCCAAATAACAACATTTTAAAAGGGATAAAACATTTAGAAAATTAGGAAATACAGTGACAGGTGAGACTATTGAGATGATTAAAATCAAATCAACATTAAGAGCCATAAACTGTCCAATAGTTCTTCTGGACATGTCATTACAGCAGTATGGAAAATAACATTTCTTTAACACAAATGAAGAATTTAATGGCTGACTTGAATATTAATTCTTGATACATGATATTAAGGAAAAATAATCAGTTTGTCACTGCAACATGGAAATTTAAAACAAATGAAGCCTTTTTCAGCTGACTAATCATGGGAAGTAAGCACAGGCATTTGGACACAACCAAAACATGTCTTGGGGAGCTAACATGAAAACAAGTGAAAAAGACCAGCGGGATCCTAAAGACGGAGGCAGAAACCAAATGAGACCATTGTCCATCCAACCTCCTCTTAAAACCAGGGTCAGCACCAGACAGGTCCCTCAGGACTTTTTCCAGTATTTGGGAATATCTCCAAGGATGGAGACTGCACAGTGTTTTGGCCTTGTATGTTTGTACTTTTATTTTTGTGCTGTAAGGACATTGATAGGAACTGAAGGAGAGCATTGGATAAGCAAATCAAGGGCTTATGATAAAAAAGTGAGCTGTTAACATTAGGCATTATAGAGTATATAAGTGAGCAGAATATTAGGCATTATAGAGTATATAAGTTTTCTAAAATGTTCCTAAAAAAAAAACATCAATGATTTTTGATAATTAAACTCTCATATGCCTAAACCACAAAAGTTTGAAGCTAAACCTGGAAAGACACAATTTTCTTACTCCTCCACCTGCCTTGAGTGAGAGATCAACACTTTTTGAGAGGGAAAAATAAACAGAACACCTGAAAGCGAAGCTTATTTAGCTTTTACATTTTCTTCTCCCCCTTTTAGTTAGTTCCATTTGCTTTTCAAAGAGATGTTAAAAGTAAACATGGTATGCCAGTGAATTATGGAAATGAACATAACCAGTGTGTCCCATGGAAGAGGTGTGGAGGATAGCAGAGCCCAGGTCATGGCTTGCTGAGCTGGCCAAGGTCAGGTTCAGGCAGAATACCCACCTGCAGGGCCAGCCACGGGCAGGAGCCGTCGTGCCATCACCACTGTGACAAAGCACTCGGGATAACGGGGACATGGGTTTTGTTCTAGAGCAGAATGACCTGAACACTCCTCGTGCTGCGGCTCAGCCCTTCCCTGCCCGCTCCCCCTCGCAGTGCTCCCTCCCAAGTGCTGCCTGGGTGTATTTAGCAGAGGATCCCCTCCCGAAGTGCTGCCTGGGTGTATTTAGCAGAGGGTCCCAGGATCCCCTCCCGAAGTGCTGCCCGGGTTTATTTAGCAGAGGATCCCCTCCCGAAGTGCTGCCTGGGTGTATTTAGCAGAGGGTCCCAGGATCCCCTCCCGAAGTGCTGCCTGGGTGTATTTAGCAGAGGATCCCAGGATCCCCTCCCGAAGTGCTGCCTGGGTGTATTTAGCAGAGGATCCCCTCCCGAAGTGCTGCCTGGGTGTATTTAGCAGAGGATCCCCTCCCGAAGTGCTGCCTGGGTGTATTTAGCAGAGCGAGAACCCCTCGGTGCCTCTGCCCTCCTGCGGGCCCGGGGCAGCAGCAGCAGCTCCTGCAGTCACACCTCCACACGCTCATGGTGTGGGCTCCTGGTCCTTCCCGCAAGAACTCCCCTAATCAAGAAACCTGACTGAAGGGTTTGAACAGCTTCCCTGGTAGAAACTGCAGGGTATTCCAAGGTGACCAGAACGTAACTGCATGATTTATTTTTTCTTCCTTCAAATGCTGTCTCCTTCTCCATATTCCAAATTACTTTAGACTAGGACTCCCCAGCCCAAACCCCAAATATTGGACAGGCATCTGGTTCAAAATCATTAATTAAACAGTGCAAACGAATTCAGTGAACTGCAATTGGATGCTGTGCTTTATCATACCAGGTGTGCTTCTGTGGCTCTGATTCTCCCCTGAAGTGTTTTCAGGAAGTACTGAGTAACTGGTTTCTTTTTTCCATGGGCAGATACTTTTACATTCCTCAAATCACATCACAGCTGTGCAGAACAAGCATTATTTACACAATAGCAATGCTGATCAAATAAAACATAACCCCACAGATACTTGTACACACATTAATATTTTTCTTCTGTATAACAAATGCATGAGTTTTCAGTACAATTCCAGGAGAGGCACATTAATAAGTTTAAAAATTCAGGCTTGTATAAAAACACTCTCTGTAAAAATCTACAGGTTTAAAAGAATTTATCCAGTAACCAAAGAGTCACATTCTTTGGCTATTCAAAATCCAAGTGTCTTCCAAATTCCAAACATCAAAATTCAACATCTTCCATTGTTTGAAATATTAGTATTTTTTTGAAGATACACATGAATGTGCTGCCTTGAAAACCTGAGCTATCTAAATACTTAAATTCTTTCTGTAGCCAAGTAAAAGCAATTCCTATCTACTGCAGCGAGTCCTTCAGATACTGAGGTCAGAATACAGACTAAGATGTTACTTCTAAACAGGCAATGAAACTCCTATGATCCTGGGTGAGACACTTCAAAAAATGAGTTATAGGAGTGGCTTTGTTTTGGATATTACTGAAAAAAGGAGCACACATTCATAGAAAATACTGATACTACCATTGACTAATATTAACAGTATTAATAGATGACAGAAGAATGATCTTACAGATTTGATGAGATGATAAATTCTAAACTAGCCAATAAATCAGAATATTTTGAAAGACAAAATATTCTCTTGTCTTCAGTAGATTTCAATTTTTCAAATTTACCATTGGATATAACTTGCTATTAGTTTAAAATAGTAAGCTCAGGATATTCCAAACCCACTCGAGTGCTTTGCTATCTGCCACAGCTCCCAGTCCAGGAAGAGTGGGATGGCTCTGTTCAGGACTCCAGCTGTGTCTTGCCTTCTGCAGGAAACCTCACCTCACCAAGATTTATCACAACCCAAGCCACCTCAGAGAGACACTTGTTTTTGTGCCTAAATGAGCTCCTTTAACAGGCTGTGTGCTGGCACAGGTCCCGGCTTGAGCTCGCCAGCCCAATCCAACCATCATCTTCCTCTTAAGGATTCTTGTTTAGGGAATTAAGCATTGGATATATGGGAATGTTCCCATTAGGCATGTTTGACTATACAGACCATACACTGACTTAACTGAGAGCAACTTACCACTTCCATGGACTTTCTTTATGTCTTTATGAGCAAAAATAAACGTGAGTGTTACCATCTTTAACTACCCTGGATTTGTCCCCTCCTACAAGACAAGGACAGCTCTGAATGAAAGTGTCACAAAGAAAAAGTCACAGTTTGAATTCAGGCAGATATTATGCAAGATCTGCTGTTTTCCTGTGGAGAAGTGGGAACATGGTGTACTTTAATTTTAAAGTTTCCCAGTTTATGGGGAATACACAGTGCAGTGACAATTCACAGATTGAAACTAATTGCAGAGTAGCTGGATATATGAGGATGCTTTACAGTGCATGCAGGAAACAAAATGGGTTTGCAAGTATAGAAATGGAAAAAAAAAATTGCATTTCTCTCTTTTACAAGCCTAGCGAGAGTTCTCAAAAAGCTCTTGTTTCACATGGCACTTCAGTCATACCTGTATTTCAGATGTCACTATAAAAATAAATTCATGTAAGTGAACTGAAAACTGCATTTGAGCTGTTCTAGATCCCTCTCATTATACCAATACAAAGCCTGTGGTGGTATTATTTCATATTTCACATAAAAACTCCCAAGATGAGTAATTGCTTACTAGCAGGTCACTGTGGGATACTGAAAACAGCATTTTGACACAGGCCTGAAGTACATTGTCAAAGTGGTCGTCCCTGTTCAACTTGAAGACACCAAAGCTGACATAATTTCCACATAAGGCAGATTTGAGTGGAGAGAAACAGATGGAAATGCCCTTGACTTTCAGCAGATGAACCTGATCCCATGAGAGAGGATCTGATTACATGTTAAGAAGGAAAGGAAGAAAGAGGAAGGAAGGAAGGAAGGAAGGAAGGAAGGAAGGAAGGAAGGAAGGAAGGAAGGAAGGAAGGAAGGAAGGAAGGAAGGAAGGAAGGAAGGAAGGAAGGAAGGAAGGAAGGAAGGAAGGAAGGAAGGAAGGAAGGAAGGAAGGAAGGAAGGAAGGAAGGAAGGAAGGAAGGAAGGAAGGAAGGAAGGAAGGAAGGAAGGAAGGAAGGAAGGAAGGAAGGAAGGAAGGAAGGAAGGAAGGAAGGAAGGAAGGAAGGAAGGAAGGAAGGAAGGAAGGAAGGAAGGAAGGAAGGAAGGAAGGAAGGAAGGAAGGAAGGAAGGAAGGAAGGAAGGAAGGAAGGAAGGAAGGAAGGAAGGAAGGAAGGAAGGAAGGAAGGAAGGAAGGGACTTATTTAAGCAGCTGCAAATCTAAAATATTTTGATGGCACTATCTAAACTTATTTTTTGCCTCTATTTTCATTACTATTTGGAAGAAATATGTAAAAGATGTAAAGATGCAAAAGATGTAAAAGATCTGTTAAGTAAGCATGACTAGAGTTTAAAAGCCACCAAGCAATTAGTATGCAAAATTAAAATTAAAAGCTCCTAATCCCTGCCACTGATGTACAGCCAGACCATGACTGGGTCTATCAGCATGAATTCCTCAATCTGAACAGAGTTGCAACACATGGTTTTACAGTTTCTCATGCCTCAGCCACAGCAAAACCTGGTTTTGATCCACTACCAGAATGGTCTCTTGGGTCCCTTGCTGACAGATACACACCCTAAATGTATTCCTCAGAAAGCTAACATGTCCTTTTCAAAAGCCTCTGTTTTACCAGTCACCGATGGGAATGACTTTTTAATTCAACTCCATGTTTATAATATAAAAATAACAGCAACTGGTAAATATTTTTGTTGCTATTAACAAGCAGTAATGACTTTTGGATCCATCGTGCAGCAGATCCCAGTGCAATCCTCTGTACAGATTCCTGTGCTCACAAGGTCTCATTACCATGTTTTCTTAGTACCTTGTAACAATTTAATGCTCATCTTCACAGCACCCCAGAGGGAGTTTGTCTTCATGACAATCTTTCTCAAACCTAAGGCGATTAATGAAAGTGAGCTAAAATAGTGCAAGAGCACAGCAAAGCCAAAGCTCTTGCCCACCATGGAGCAGCCTGACTCAACTGAGCCCTCGGATGTGACCTGGACAAACCTGGTCTGCACAGAACCCAAGTGCCAGACTTGCCTTTGTTACTACTCATCATTCTTGGCAATTTTAACCAGAGGAAAATACCACAAAGCTGTAGGTTTTTGAAAGGATTCTCATTAAGAACAGCCCACAATGAGACGCTCGGCTCCTCTGCTCTCCGTGCTGTCCTGGCTGTGATGACAGCTTGGATCAAGGAGCACTGAGCTAAGTGGGCAGTACTGGTTCACAACCCAAACATTGCCTGCTGGGAGCGGGAGTTATGACAATGCAGTTGTGATTTTATAGTAGGCAATTAAAAAATGCCCTAAAACCTTGCCTGAGATTGCACAGATGGAGCATCATTTAACACATATTGAGGCCTAACCTTAAAGTGGGTCAGCCTCTGCACAGCTCTCCTTCCCATCCAAGCAAATTCCCACCTGCAAATCATCTCCCTGCCTCATTTCAGTTCTTTCTCTTAATGCTACTGGTTACCAGCAATGACAAATTTACATCATGCAATTAAAAAAATGAAAGGAAAACATTGTTTCCAAACACCTAATGCACTGAAGTACCACCCATTTGGTGTCACCTGATGTAGGGTAGAAAGGCATAAGCTACTGTTTAAAACACTAGTGTTGGTCACCACTTCTAGCAAGTGGTGAATTTATGCAAGGGACTTTATGCATTAGGGTGTAAAAGAAAAGTAGATGCAAAAAAAAAAAAAAAAACCCGACTGGGAATACAGTCAGGTAATATGCTTTAAAAAAGTAACTGGGGTCTGTAAGAAGCTGGAATGGTAAATTAGAATTACAGAAGAGAAGAGGAAAACAAATATTTAGCTAGGAAAGATGATCACGAAATAAAATCAAGCCTTCCTAATTAAACAAAAACTAATTTATGAATGAGAATCCAGAATGGTTTTCACATTTGGAAATGGCGCTGCAGCACCTCTCTTATCTCAAATGCTACAGTTAGGAACACAGGGTAACTGGGGAAGACATACCATTCCAGACATTGTTGCTGCACAGAAACTAGTTCCAAAGGGTGTTAAATCTCTGTTACTAAACAGGAGCAGAATCTAAAAGGTCTTTGAAAAGTAAAACATAGCAAAAAAAGAAAAAAGTCTTATAGTGTACCTGGATATTAATTTATTTTTATACTTTACATAAATAAGAGATTTCACTTACAAAAACTTAAACTCCATTTAGCTTCCTACAGTGTACTATTTAATACATCCCAGACAAATAATCTTAATTAGAATTAATGTCTTTGACAAGTCCTGGCATAGTTATTGAGAAGATCAATGAACTTCAAATTCTGTGGGGAAAAAAATAAAACTAAATACAAAACTGTCTGTGAGACCAAGTGGGAAGACAGACACTGGTTTTGGAAACCATTGTTAAAGAGTAAAATTCTCAGGGCACAAACAAGACAGAAAAGCAAGAGTGCTGTAAATTAACCTGAGCTGCTCTTCTCCACTATTAAATTCTCTGTTGAAAATGTCAACTTCACTAACACAAATATATACCTGGCTTCAGAAACAAGCAAAGTTCTGGATCTCAGAAAGGAAGAGCCTTGAGTTTGTAGCTGTCGAAGCATTACATCCTGCAGCCACAGGTCCTTCAGCTACTTGGTGTAAAAAGCAATGAAAGAGCTCAGGAGTTGTCAAGAAGGCAATTATGTACTTAATATGGAAATTAACTGCAAGCTGAGATAAAATATGGATGATGAGGAAAGAAGCTGGAAAAACCCTAGGAACCCCTTAGACTGGGAACATGAATTCTAGGAAGTATCCTCAACTGCTGATGTTCCATCACTTTCATTACTTCAACCCCCCCCCCCCCCCCCCCGTAATTAAAACCCCTTGATGAGCAGAAGGGATTGGGTGCAGGAAGGGAGCAGGGGAACACGGGGCTGTCCCTCCCCAGAGGCACTGAGGAGCCTGAGTCTTGTGTGAGAGTGAAAGCTGCAGGAGAAGTGTCCTGTGCTCATGGATCCATCTCCAAAGGGCCCAAGGGTGGGAGCAGCCAATTCCGAGAGCAGCTGTGCTGAGGGACTGGTGGTGCCACTCCCCACACCCGCTGCCAACAGGGCACCAGTGCAGAGCAGTGTTTCAGCATTTATTGAACAAAATATGAACTACAGTGCCAGGCCTGAGTAGGTAAAAAAAGAGAATGATCTCCTTGTAACATTTAGCAGGAGCTTCAGGGGAATATTTTTATACACGATGGATACTACTGAACATAAACTAATTTACGGAGGTACTTGGAATCAGGTCAAGAACAACTCCTCAGCTACTGAGGATATGCTTACATTTATAATCCCTGTAGTGGATTACAGGAGAGAAGACCAAAATACAATTTTATAAACTCCTATTGTTAAAAGAAACCATTTAAAGAAATTAATTCAACATAAAAGTGACTTTTGACATGTTTAATTCAAAAATTGTTTTTGGAATTCATAGCTCCTATCAAAACAACAACTCTGTAGAGATAATCACTGAAGTCCCTGTGCTACTACTGAGTTAAAAATCAAATGAAAAAATCCAACTTGCACCAATTTCTTCTTGCTGTGGGAGAAATTGCATCTCACTACCTTAAAATACATTGGCTTTCAAAATTCTCAGTAATTTCATTTAACCCAAAGTTTTGCCCTGCACTTCATGGCAATGTCACTCACACAAACTATGAACTCTCTGTGACTCAGGGGTGATACAAAATTCTGATATAGGAATATGAAAGGGGTTTTAAAAGATATTGGTGAAACTGCTGGAAAGGAAATACAGGCTTGAATTTGGCTGCCAATTTAATGAGCTACTTACTGAAAGACTCCTCAGTACAACCAAAGGTGCTGGAAGAAAAAGGTGTCTGTGCAGAGGGAAGTTCCAAGGCAGCCAACAGCAGTCTGGGCTGCTGGGGCTCCAGGGAACGTCCCCAGGCTCAGGACCCACAGCCACCCCTTCCCTCCCTCCCTGGATGCAGGAGATGTCAGCACACACAGATTTCCCCTCAGCTCTTCTCTTTCATTGCTTTTACAGGATGCTATACATACATATTATAATATTGGCTTTTTGCAAATATTAAAATGGATTTTATATGTGTGATGTTAAAGTAATTTTTCTATAAAGATATCATTTTTATTTCTGTTGTTAATTAAGCTTAGACATAGTAGTGAAATAGCTATGCTTGTGTTAAAATGCCTGCTTGGATGGGATAACATCCAATGAACACAGAATGAGGACACCTGCTACAGATATGCCAACTATCGGCACTCACCATCGAAGAAAGTGTGGACCAAGGCCCAAACTGGAAGTGATAAAGGAGCCAAAACCACAGCCAAGAAACATGCAAGCTCTAAAAAGGCGGGCCCAAAGAGGGACCATGTAAAATAGTTCCTGGAATATGTAAACTATTTATGGATAGGCATAAGGGTCTATGAATATGCAACAGGCTGATGTAGGGGAAAAGGTATTTAAGGGGTATCCCCAAAGGTAGCAGTGTGGTCTTGGCTGAGTGCCAAGATGCACCTGCCATAATAACCTTTGCTCCATGGTCCTTGTCTCCTATTGTCCTTTATTAAACTTTTAAATTTTCACAGGAGACTGAACGTGTTTTTCACGTAGGAGAAGCTGTAACAAAGAATGATTTCCTTATGGCTGAGTTCATTGCAGCAGGACTTCTTCTACCAATTTCAAACCAATAAAGACTTTGGATGGTAATAATGCACCTGAATCATATTTTAACATGTGTGAATTAGATGAAGACTTCGGTGAGATTAAACAAAGGTTGTGAGAACTTATCATATTTATAGAGAAAAGCGGGTTTTGCCTCTCCTCCTTTCCTATTTTTATTATTCAGCACTGCCCATAAAGATGGCTTGAGCTACACTTCAGGCATTCAGAATGCTGGGCAGTGCAAAGAAGTGCCCAGACAAAAAAGGAAAATGTGAATCATAAAGATGAGAGAGAGCTTCAAAAAGTGTTTTAAGGCTTCCATAACTACAAAATGTGCAGAAAAGCTCTCAAATCAGCACAATGAGTGTGTCCAGCACCAAGATAAATTTGCTGAAAGAAAGCGATTCTGAAACACGAGTTAGAAATGCAGCACAATATATTGTGGAACCACCACTCCAGGAATGAGGAGGGCAGAGCAGTGCTGCTCAGAGCACTGAGCACGCCACTGCCAAGCTCAGCTGTTGCTGAGAAATACCTGTTAGACTGCAAGAATCCGTTTAACCAAAATTTTGAAGAAGACCCGTTATCTTATGAAGTTGACACTGAATGGATTACCACACTAAGTTTTGAAATACATGTTCTGGAAGCAATTTAAAGCTCATTAGAAATAATTGTGTCTGGCCACTGGAAAATGTGGTAAAATTTAATCCACATCCAAATGCTACCTGAGCTGTGAGCACAGGAAATTGTTTTGTGCTACTGTGGCTAACCTCCTTGCTGACCCTTAGCAGTAACTGCTACAGCAGCTGAAAGCTGAAGCAAAATTAAAAACTTACATCAAAGTATATCATGACAGAATGTAGATAAATAAAAACAGCATATTGAAAATATTATTTTTATGTCAGCCTCTTCTAATGAAAGGGAAGAGGTTTACTAAAATGTAAAGAAACCACAAAACAAAAAATGGATGGTCGCAAGATGCATCGAAACATTCCTGTGCCACTGGGAGTTCAAAAACACACGGTAAGGAGACCTGTACATACAGAATTAAAAGTGAAATATATTGGGCATGAAGAATGGTGAACTACACTATTCCAACTCCTCTCAATTCTCTCTGCTGTCTATTTTAAATCACTATCGCTCCCTCAGACCGGCTCCAGCCGTAATGGACAAGACACAACAGCCCTTGCCAAGAAGCTGTGGAGCCCCAACAAGGATAATTGCCTGACTAAGTGCATCCTACGCCAGGCTTCCCATCTTCTGAGCAGATCACATTAGCAACGGCATCTCAGAGCTGTCTGCAGCACAGGATCAGTGATAAATGAGCAGCAGGAGAGGACACACCAGCATCCCCCCAAGCGCACAGCTGGATCTGTGCGGCACAACTCAGCACTCACCGAGGTGCTCCTCTTCAAAGCTACAGAAAAATTCATCTTTTGAATTTTACTCCCTGACAACTGAACATACGTGCATATCTTAAAAACAGGCATTTGGGGATGATTTCTGCTTTGCACTCAAACACATGGAATCACTACATGCCAGTCTAGGGAAAAAAGAGTCTCTACTCCAGTCTAATACTAAAGATTTCAGCATCCAAACTCACAAGCTTTTGTGTACATTCACCCTCCCAAACAGTTCAACCCTTTTTTCCCCCTTCTCTCTTCAGTCCAAGCACAGACCTTACAGCACTTAGAGAAATGATATGGAGGGATCATTCAGAATAGACATCACAAACTTGGGTTAAACTGAAGACAGATAGAAAGAAAGCAACACACTGGATGACCAATGTTTGTTTCAGAGTCATTTCCACTGTTATTTCCTGCACACAACAGTACAGGACCCACACAGAACAAAGCCACATATAAATTTTAGCTGATTTGCATCACCTGAAGAAGGCCATATGTGTGAAGTATCTCTGTGTTAGTCAAAATTGCCTTGATTGGTGTAGTCCAGGCTCAGGAAGAATGCACATGATGTCAGCAATCACCACCATGGGTGAGAAGAATCACCTGATGCACCTCACTTCTGTCACTAATTCCTTGTCAAAGTGTTGACTGGACAGAGGTGTATCTCAGATCTCATTTTTATATATCTGTAGGTTTACATAGCAAGAAAACTCCCAGTTGACCTAGGACATAACTAGAAATTTCTGTGTTTCATTTGGTGCAAATGAAATTCCTGAAAACAATACCTTTACATGCATTTTCTGTATATCATTGCATATGAAAGAGGAGGAAAAATCCTGTTCTAAAACAAATTTAAATTTCACCAATAAAGCACAATACCATGAAGCCATATTTTTTTTATTGCTTTATGTTCTGTTCTTCTCAGAAAAAGGAACAGCCAGGCTGAGCTATACTGTCTGTGGAGAGGGACCAAGTCTTTCCCTACAGAGCCAGAGACAGAAACTCAGTGTCAAGGGCATGGCAGGGAGGAGAGGGGAGAGCCTCACAGCTGGAAGCCAGGTGCTCAGACAAGGGTTTGCCAGGGCTCCAGGTGGTGGAAAATAGAACTTCCTAGGGATGAGAGGAGCCTGGGCAGAGTTTATGGCAATCCTCTCAGTCAGTGGATTAATTGACAAAGAGATTGAACGGAAGCGCCTTCCTGCAAAGGACGGTGTGAGGAAAGAAGGAGATGCTCACTTCTATTTCCCCCCTCTGCTTCATGCCATCATCTTGCGTTTCTCCCAGTTTAAAAAGGAAATTATTATAATATAAATTTCAGTCAAATCTATCTTGAGTTAAAATGTGTCTTTGATCAGCTCTGAGGAGCTCACCATAAGCTGCAGGCACATACAAGAGGTCTGGCTGACTTGGTAAGATAAATGAGCACATTCTGTCTGGTGTCATCTCCTGACATTTGCTGTGCATCTCCTATTTTTTTCTAATACTTCAATCATAAAATCATGCTGAGTGAGAGAATCTCAACTATTTTTGTGATTTTAAGTTACTTGGAAGAATGGTACAGAAGAAAACTTGAAAACTGAGTCCCAGGATTAGAAGGCATGTATGAGTTTATTCTTTTATCCAAATCACACAATTTTTCAGAATTGGAGAATTCAGGGTCTGGAAACACTGTTCAAGAACCCAAGTGAATTTTATGATCATCACTTGGTTTACTTGTTTGTTTTACCCCAGATCTCTGCCAAGATTACACAGGCTTAAAAGACAAATACACTTTAAAAGATCATAGACTATTATGGATTACAGTTTTCCTTAAAAATAAAATTATTAAGATTTTCAGGAGGGCATTGGAAAATAATGCAGAATTCCTTTACATCAGTACTTTTATAGGAATTTGTAAGTTCAAAAGATCATACTTCATTAATGAAGCACATTTCCAGAAGTTACATCTTTCTGTACACTGGAACAGAAATCTCAGAAACTACCACTTCGTGACAAAAGCTAAAAATCCTAACAGCCATGATTCAGTGCGGATCAGTTGTAGTATCTTGAAATATTTACAGTGGGCAGGGAAACCTTCCCAGAGCAGTGTGAAATGGGGCTGAGTGGGGATCACTCCATGCCCAGAGCCCAGCAGGGTGATGGCCAGGCTGTGCTGTCCAGCTGTGCCAGCTGTGCCAGCTGGATCCTGTGAAATCCCTGTTCCCACATGGGCAGGGCTTGTGTGGGAATAAATCCTGGGGTGGATTCCCAAGAGTGGGCTCTGCCCAGAATAAATCCTGGCAGTCACTCACTCAACAGAAAAGCTGCACAGTTCCTCTTAAGTCACACCTGAGTACTGGAGGGATCACTGATGGGACCCTGATGTTCACATGCATGTGCTTTAAAGCAAAATAAACCCCACAGACGCTGGGGGAGGCTCTCTCCCACACCTCCATTTTTTCTCTGCTTTTAGCTGATGGGTGATTTTAAATGTTTCTTCTGGAGGAGATTAAGCACAGTACTCCTCTTAAACCTGTGCTGGGTGAAATGTCATCCTTCCCTAGGAAAGCAGTTATAATATACATGGAAGAGAACATAGGAGAAAGCTCTTGGGGGCAGAAGATACCCCTGCCCATTGCAGGGGATGTACTCAGTAACCTTTAGCAGGTCCCTCCAACCCAGCCCAGTCTTTGATTCTCTGCTCACCTCCCCTTTTCTGTGGTGCACACCTCTGAGGAGATGCCACACAGTCCTAAGGATCTCTCCCATAATTTAGCAAAGAGAGTGATCAGACTTTGGACACAGCTCCCACAGGCTCCACGCCTCTACTGCTCAGTTTTTACTCCCAGATCTGCACTGGGCTCAGATTCCCCTTCCCACCACACAATTAAATCCCAGCATGAGTCAGAAAATGCTGTCTGGTCCTTATGTGTAAGAGCTACCAATACCTTAGGGCTGGGAATTTTATCAACTGCATACACACCATAAAAGCTGCAATTGAAAACAGAAGGTTTCTTTACAAAGGTTTTTGGGGATTTTTTGGGCATGAATTAGGAATGAAACAGGTTGAAAACAACTCGTGTGGTTTACTCAGCAAGGTTTAGAAACTTGATGCCAACAACTGAGCTGAATGGATGCCCAATAATATGGTTATGTTTTTCCTAAGTGCAGAAAGGATGGTAAAGGCTGATGGAAATAAATTAAAATAAAAAATTAAAAAGGAAAATATGATTGCAGTGGGATCAGATACCATAAGACAAATAGGGCTGAATCATCATCATGACTACACTTTATATTTTTTTAGGTCAGCTAAAGGTTTGCCTTTTATCTTTCACACATTTTCAAAGCTTGTTTTTATTTTGCTTAATCATTTTAACAAATTTACTTAAGAACACAGCTGAAAAATTTTGGTCACTTACAACACAGTACATTTGCAAAAGAAACAAAAATTATTTTGCAAAAACTGAAAGTTACTTGTGTGTAATTTTTTTTTCTGTTACAAATAAATGCTTTAGGCATTGCACAGATACTGTTTCCATGTCTGACAGATCAAATGCAACATCACATTTGAAGTTTTTTATAAAGGCAGCCATGTAACAAACAATTTCCAGACCCAAAAATCAGTCTGAATGAATGCAGTAAAAGCAACTTTGATGGGCCAATTTTCTTTCTTTAAATGAAACAAGCCATTAATGGCTTTTCCAGTTTACACAAACTACAAATGAGCTTTCTCTACAAAAACTTGGTAATGTTCCTTTCTAAATATTGAGAAAGCAAAATCATCTGCAATGTCAGTTGGGGTGTAATACCAACTGCTAGTGTCAGAGACCTGTTGCAGTTGCAGGCATGAGTGGGAGTAGTAAAATGGAGCAACTTATTATAAACACTTTTAACAGTGCTCTAGGGTAGAGCTGTTATGGTCCTATTATGTTTTGGAAGAGCTGGAATATAATTTGAATCCATAAAATCATCCCACACCTATCAATCAGCCTGGACCAAACACCTCATGAGTAGGTGCATCTTTGCTGGAACACATCTGGAACACATCTGCAGCTGCCACAGTGCCTGGGGTTAAAGGGGACACGAGCAGCACTGGGGCAAAAGGGACATGAGCAGACCTGGAGTAAAGGGACATGAGCAGCCCTGCAGTAAAGGGACATGAGCAGCCCTGGGGCAAAAGGGACATGAGCAGCCCTGGGGCAAAAGGGACATGAGCAGCCCTGGGGTAAAGGGGACATGAGCAGCCCTGGGGTAAAGGAGACATGAGCAGCCCTGGAGTAAAGGGACATGAACAGCCCTGGGGCAAAAGGGACATGAGCAGCCCTGGGGTTAAAGGGGACATGAGCAGCCCTGGGGCAAAAGGGACATGAGCAGCCCTGGAGTAAAGGGACATGAGCAGCCCTGGGGTTAAAGGGGACATGAGCAGCCCTGGGGCAAAAGGGACATGAGCAGCCCTGGGGTAAAGGGACATGAGCAGCCCTGGGGTAAAGGGGACATGAGCAGCCCTGGGGTAAAGGGACATGAGCAGCCCTGGGGTAAAGGGACATGAGCAGCCCTGGGGTTAAAGGGGACATGAGCAGCCCTGGGGTAAAAGGGACATGAGCAGCCCTGGGGTAAAAGGGACATGAGCAGCCCTGGGGTAAAGGGGACATGAGCAACCCTGGGGTAAAGGGGACACGAGCAGCCCTGGGGTAAAGGGGACATGAGCAGCCCTGGCACAGGAGCAAACCCCAGGCCAGGGACCAAGAGCTCCCGAGGCCTGAGCCCTGCACTGCCAAGATGGCTCTGGCTGCAGCATCTCCCTGGGGATTCCCCAGTCCTGGTGGGGATTCCCCAAATCCAGCCCTGCTCAAGAGTAACAACTCATAGAACTTTTACATCACAAGCCAGGCAAAGGATTACCCTGCAGAGGAACCATTAATGAATACCTACCAATGGACACATCACTTTACTGGCTTCTCTGAAGGGAAGAATTCTGTTTGGAGATATCCATCAACACTTAAATGCTGTGATTTAAAAAATAACAGAAAAATATTCAGATCTTCATCAGAGCTGAACACAGCAATGGATTCACTTCTAAAAGAAAGAAAGAAACAAACAAACAAACACATTTGCTGATTACAGAGTACAATTAAACGGATTTACATATACATATATATATAGGAAGGGTTTCACACCTCCAGGCCATGCAGCCCCAGCTCTGCTCTGGGGTGGAGATGAAGCCCAGCCACAGCCCTGCCAATCAACGACAGCACTGCATGGACAGATGGACAGACAGACAGATGAACAGACAGATGGATGGATGGATGGACTGCTGCTGCCTGAGGCAGCTCCACACTGCTGCATCCTGCAGCCACCTGCCCCAGGCTCTGCAGCTGAGCTATAGAGGGGAAGAGGCTGATATGACGAATGTACTTTAGACCTTGCTTCTCTCTCCTTTATGGAGTTCTCACATTTGGAATCCAACAAACGAGTTAAGCACACCATGGAGAGCTGTCCAGTAATAAACTGGGATTTAAATTCAAATCTCACTTACCCAAGATATTCTCAAAGGGCACAGATGACCCATGTCATCTCATACCTCTGAAAGCTCACTAATGGCAGCTGCATTTTTACCGAGGTAGACTTCCAATACAGCTCACTCTCAAGAGAGGGTGGTCAATTATCCAAATGCAGCAGATGCCAGGTAAGCTATAGAACTGAGCTGTGTTACTAATTCTCCTAAGTCATCCCCATTCCTCGGCCTTCTGAGCACGCCCCTGGCACGGCAGGGAGAGGTGCACAGCCTCACTGTGGAACTTCATGGCATAGAAAGCAATCACCTTTTCAGATTTCATGGCAAGGAGAGCAAATTGACAGCCAAACCCTCCAAGCAAAATGTAAGCCAGCAGCAAAGGCTGCTGATACATCCAGGATACATCTTAATTCAGAAACTTGAAGCATTGAGTCTATATTCATTGACCAGGAAAGACTGGAAACTACAGTCAAATTTTATAAAAGCCAGGGTCAACAGAAAGGCTTTGGCAATTTATTGCTTCTTTTATAAATCAAATAAGATGGAATAAATTGGTTTTAAGCAGAGTATTATTTTTAAGTGTTTCTAACCATAAGCTTCAAGGAATGTGGCTAAGGCATGAACTTAACCTGAGCAGTCAGCTCAAGCTCAAAGGAATTCAAGCTGCAAAAAACAATACTGAGGTTTAAGTCCCTGTAAGTGGGCAATAACTGATCTTATAAAATTACTGCCTCATGAGAAATGCATTCTCTTCTTGTGATTAGGAAACTTCAGTCTCTGCAGCAGATTGGCTCTTTCAAGTTTGTACTTAAACCTTAATAGTTAAAACACACAATCAAAAATTTAGTTCTTCAAAATCAGAATAATATTGAAGAAGCCATCTTACTGCTGTTCATGGTTTTATTTGGTTAAGAAATATGATTTGAATTTGGACAAATATGTACCACTGTCAGTTTGGTGAAAAGATTGTCCTGCTTGTCCCAGTAATCCACAATTGGAGCAGCACAGGATCAGCCAGCCCAGTAGCCAGCTCAACTGCAAGTTTTAAATGAGCATGAGATGAACCCATCCAGGGCAGGTAATTTTTCTGTGAGCTCAGTGTCTGTGTCTGTACACTCAGGTATTTTCTATAGACAGCTTCATGCA
The DNA here is from genome assembly GCF_012460135.2 of Molothrus ater. NCBI lineage: Eukaryota > Metazoa > Chordata > Aves > Passeriformes > Icteridae > Molothrus > Molothrus ater. Next base: position 467,113 of record NC_050492.2, on the reverse strand, counting down.
CTCACCCACAGACATCAGGTGTGATTGAGCTGACTGCAGCTCTGACTAAACGTAATGATTTCATTCTTCTGACCCATTTTCTTATTGCAACCTCTTTCTTTTAGAGAGAACAGAAATCCTTAAACCCAAGCATCAGCTGGGAGGAGCACAGGAAAAGACTGCTCTGGGTTCCCACCTAGCGAAGAAACACTAAGTGAAAAAACAAAAAGGTGGATATTTCCCTGAACTCATAACTGAATTTTCATGGATGTATCTGACTCCAGGCTAAGAACCTTAGACTGCATTCTGGTATTAGTATGGAAAAAACAGATTAAACACTCAACATCTTACCCAGGCAGCCTGGAAGTAGACTAAAATACCTAAGGAGAATCACCACTGTTGGGGAAAACCAGGTTTTGCCTGTCTACCTGTGGGTACTCAGGGTTTGCCAAGGCCACACCTGCTCATTCAGACCTGACCCACAAACTACAGAGCCCACATGTTCTGAATACAAAAGACAAATAAACTTTCCCAAGCTGTGGTACTGCAATTGTCATTGACAGCTTGACATATCAATATTTCAGGAAGAATAAATGACTTTCATATCCAGGGGGTTGGTTTTCTTGGTTTGGTTATTTGTGTGTTGTTTTTTGTTTTGTTTTTATTGTTCATTACTGGATACTTGGGAAGATGCTACACTTAACACCTGAAGCTGCTTAAAATATTTGGAAATATTTTAATGAAGTCTTTTGAGAGATCACCTAACACAACTTAAAAACAAATTTACTATTATTATAAATATTTTCTCTTCATCCCTTGCCAGAGGAAAACTATAAATCTTGTCTCAGCTGAATGAACACCATTTATCATATTCATTTTCTTGTCAATACAATTATGAAAAGCCTTTGGCCTTTTTCCAAGGAGCCTGATTTGCTGGAGAAACTCAATTAGTATAAGCAAAGCTGCTACAGAGCAGCCCTGTTTGGCAGCCCAGCACAGCCCTGGTGTACCTGCAATGCTCCTCTGAGCCAGGAGCCCGACAACTCCATCCTGGTGCTAAAATACAACTGTGCCCTGCCTTCCCTCTCTCTTCCCTGGACCAAAAGGACTTCCAAGAAATTATTTCTGCTCATTTTTGCCATCTACTGGACAAAGCTTAAATCCTAAACACTGTGATCAGGTGAGAGATTACTCAGCGTCATTTGTTTTCTTACAGACAGGCCTTAGACCCAAAGTATTTCCTACAATCACTTGAAAAGTTTATCAAGACATTCTTCTAACAATGATTTATAAGCGACTTTTTCTGGTAGTACTCAATACAGAATAAACATCACCTTAAGATATATTAAAAGCTTAGTCTTTTATCTCTTGCCTCTTTGTATGGTTTATTAATTGAACAAATGTAAGTAAACAGACATTATTTTTTATAATATTCTGTGTTTTCCATTTTCAATATTGAAATACTGGGGCTTCAAACATAATAGAATTTAAAACAATTTTTCTTTGCTATTAAGCCCATTTTCTGATGATGTATTTGAAACTAAAAAAGAAACATGCTAATATCAAAGGATATTTAAACTTGATACAATAAAATTGGTACCTGACCCTCCCTTCTTTTTCCATTTACCTTTTTGTTTTAACTACAGCAAATAAGAGTTGTGATCATAGCAGCTCATTGTGCTGTAATGCTTGGGATCAATACCTGGGTGCAGCTGGACTTGTCTGAATGAGGAGAAATCCACTGAACAGAAGCATGCACTTCTCCTTGGCAGCTAAAGGGGATGAAGAAAAACATTTTGAACCTGTGCAAGGGAAAAGAAACTGGGAAGGCCTGAGCCTTGAATTCCACACAAAGGTACATGTCCACATATTTTTACTGAGAATATGGAATACTGAAATCCAAAAGTTGGATTCTGTTTTTATTTATTTGAAATGAAATTAATCCATGAAGTGGAAGGACCAAATTATTTTTTAAATATCAAGAAAGGGTCCTGAGGACTGTATGTCCTGAAGCCTTCCATAGAAAGCCATCTCCATGGATGCATCTCTTTCTTTCCAGAGGAGCAGAGGTAAGATGCTGTTACTCCTACCACAGCTGGAGGTTTGCAGTTCTGCACAGGAGCATGACACTTGTGGTACACAAGGCAAAACAAAGTCAAACCAATCTGGAATGGAAGCAGCACTGATCAACTTTTACACATGTTCCTGATTTTATGAAGTTTTAGGGTAACACAAGCACAAATAGCACTAACAAAGTTAAATGTACCCAGTGGTGCCCACTAGAAAATGAGATGCTAATTCACAGTTGGCCTCAGGAGTTGGGTGGCTTGTTGTTTTTGTTGTTGTGGGTATTTTTCCCCCTCCAGTCTTCTAAAACTGAAAATAAGGGATGCCTTCCACTGGTTTTAGGAGAAATAAAGCTTACACTGCTTTCTGTTTTGAATTTACTTTCTTACTACTGAGCCTCCACAGACAAAATCCCTGCAGGCTTATAAGGGTCTTAAACAGGGATTTTCTGAGTGGTCATCAGGATCCTACTCCCCAGCATCTGGGCATGGCAGGGGCTCAGATCATCAGGGGCTCCTGTACAGCCTGGCAGTCCTGAAAGGATAATTCCCTACTTGTGATTTAATATTGATGCATTTTTCTTTCTTAACCAAGAAGATTATGAGTGAAAAGTAGAGCTTCACAATTGACTTAAAATAAAAATATTTTTTAAAGCTTCGTTTCTTGTAGATAATGTACTTGTTCTTAAATGTTATTTTTTTCCATAAAACAAATACATAATTAATTTTCATAGTTTTGTAAGATCTAAATTATAAATCAAGTATTTTCATAATACCTCACTACCTTTTTCAGCAGTTTATTTCCAACATGACTGTGTGCCTGAGAAAGAGCTACAGCTACTGTATTTATAACAATACAAAGCATTTCTCTGTAGGGTTAAGAAAATACCCTGGGGCAATATTGTATGTGCTAGTTTTAAAAATGCACACAATATTTAAAGTAATCAGAGTTCATTATCATTACTTATTGAAGAAAACTACAATGTAAAGGTTTTGATTTTGTTTGCAAAAGTCCATTTTTTTTTGGATCAAGACAACTGCAGGTGTTGGGATATTAATAGACTTGACATAAATAGAAAGTAACTGACTAAATTAAAGACATGATTCATACCAGAGAAAGAAATCTCCCCAGATAGCACTTGTATGGTATTTTTAAGCACTTTTGATGTTAAACCAAACGTAGGTACATTGTGTTTGGAATGAAAGACACAGGTTTGGAGGTTTTTTTTTTCCTATGACAACATTAGGAACGTACAAAGGGAAGTGTTGGTGAAGATGAAACAGGAAAGCCTTATAAATATGATTGCTTGGCAAAAGATTTTGAGAATATAGAAATTATAAGCGAGATTGACATGAAAGCAAGCTTTGAGATACCTTAGCTACTGAACAACCGGAAAACAACGGTGTGGCCAGACTGAAGGTGATCCCCTTTTGATGGAACAACACCCTCTGCTTGCAGACAGCTCAAGGGACAGAGCAGACCCTGCTAGCTCAGCAGAAGGGGTTCAAAGAGGAGTTTTTAGGGTTTAAAATGTAACATAGTATGGTAATATAATGATTCTTATAGATTGTATGTAAATGCTATAGGACTTGTACTAGATTGGTTAGTGAGAAATAGAATATTCAACACAGAAGAAGATTGATTGTATTGCAACGGGAACATTGCCCTCTTATCCTCCTTTACTCTCTCTCATCCTCGTTACCACTCTCTTCACTTCTCTGGGGCCTGCTCCGAGCTGTGGCTGGCAGCTCCCAGCAGGGCCCTGCCCCCAGGCCCTTTGCAATAAACCCCCAGTTCCAGGACCTGGTTCAGAGATCTCCTGTCTTCATCCGTCCTGACCGTTCTACCCCCATCGTTCCTACAGGGAAGGAAGCGCCTTGGATGTGTTCTAGGCTGGCGGTGTGAGGGCGAGGAAACCGCCCTGCTGCGCTGTGCTGCGCTGTGCTCTGTTCCGCCCTGCCCTGCCCGGTCCGGCCCGGCCTTGCCAGCCCTGCCCAGCCCGGCCCTGCCCAGCCCAGCCCAGCCCGGCTCGGCCTTACCTTGCCCAGCCCTGCCCTGCCCTGCCCTGCCCTGCCCTGCCCAGCCCAGCCCGGCCCGGCCTTGCCGGCCCTGCCCAGCCCGGCCCGGCCTTACCTTGCCCAGCCCTGCCCTGCCCAGCCTTGCCTTGCCCTGCCCGCTCTGTGTGGGGCTCCAGCGCCGATCCCGCCCCGCGGGGCCGCTCCGGGCGGGGCCGCTCCGTGCCCAGCGCCGCTGCCAGCGGGAGCAGACTCCCTAATTGATTTTCACGTTAGCGCTGAGCAGATGGAGCAATAATCAGCCAATAATGGGCACATATCTGATTTTGATTCATTAGCTTAAATGTCTTGCTCCAATCTGCTTTTTTTTTTTTCTTCAGAAAACACACAAAGGTCCTCGGATAAAAAAAGATTTCCACAAGTTTTCTAGTGCTGACATTAGGAAAATGCTCAGGAAATGCCTTGGATTATTCAATATGCTCTCACAATGAATAATGCAAATTAAAACATTATATATGAATACTATGTATTAACGTTTAAAAGTGCTTCCTGTATTAATATATTTAAAGGGATAATAACAATAAAATGTTAATTTAAGTTTGTAATATTTTGAATGGTGTAAGACTAACTGATACTCATAACAAGCTCCAATTAAGGCTGCATTGAGACTCCCATTGTACTGTTATTTTAACAGATCTTTTGTTGTTTTCTTGGGGTTTTTTAAGTAATTTTCCAAGAAAGTTTTCTTCAAAAATGATTTCTCACTTTAGAGGAAACGATGCAAATCTGCCTGTGTTAACATTAGTTCTGAGATGCACTTTTTGCCCTTTGATGACTGAAGTGTGGCTGCAGAATCCTACCTGCTCCCCTGCAGACCATGCTGTATGAAGACAATTAGCCCCTACCAAGGGGATGTTTTCAGGATAATTAATAGACATCAATAAGAAACACCAATGAATGAAAAATATTTTAACAACATAAATAAACTTTTTGATTTACTCACACATAAGTATTCTTCTCTAAATTGCAGGTGGGATTGTACTTTTCTTTTTACAAAAAAAAAGTCACCATTCTACAGAGTCTGGGGAAAAAAACAATCACAGAACCATGGCAAAAAGTAAGGAGTTCCCTTTTTAAACCCAGAGTTTTCAGTAATGTACTGCTTGGTACTACCACTGCAATATTTATAGTGTTGACAAATACCAGAGTTACATATTCATTTTACTTGATCACATAAAGAACAAATTATGTCTGATGCCTTGTAAACTGCTCCCTGTGAGCTCAGACCAGGCCTAATTTCTACTTTTTATATACAGACTCATCAGCCTGGCTGACCTGGGTGGCATAGACATAGATTTATCCCAGGACAAATGGAGTTCTTTACCAAAGACTACTGAGGTTGCTGGGAGTATTTTAATATTTGCATTTCCTTTCTGTTGTGCATTGAAATGGCCTGAACTCACAAAGATGCTCAGAGGTCTCCACTCTCATTAACTTTAATGGGACTCTGAAATCACTAGAGAGGAAGTGTTCAATACTGAGAAGATGCAATATAAAATTGTAACTTTATAGTCATCTGTATTTTCATACTTGGTGTGCTGCTTTGTCTGCACAGAAAATCACTGTTCAGCAGACAAGGTGGCCAAAACATCAAGAATTAAAAGAACTTGGCAGCAATTATTTATACATCTCTCTAAAGGCAGCCAGGGATGCAGCAACAGATACAAGGAGTGGAAATAGTCCACTCTGATTTTGGTTCCCTTGCCCATGCCAGCCACAAAAGAAGGAGATAACAAGCTGCACCAAGCAAGTCTGGGGCAAGGGAGAAGGGGAGCCATCACAGCCCCTGGAAAGACAAGAACTCATCTTTGTTCAGGCACTGCTGGGGACAAAGAGCTCCCTTCGTGTGGCTTTGTGGGATGGGGCTAGAAAAGGACAGCCCAACCCACAGGCCACCACCAGGTTTATTCTGTCTCCACAAAAAATAGTTTAAGAAAATGCTCTTTTGCAAATCTATTTAAGAAACAGTTTGGCTGTGAGACTTTAAAAACTATTAATTAAAGTAGATGCCCAACTTTCTTTGAACTGCAGCCCCAGGTTTCTGGGAACCTACACAAACACTTGGCAGCTTCAGACACCTCAAATTCCAGTGAAAGAACAATGACTACTACATAAACAACATTTTTGTTTTCTGTTATTAAAATTGAGATATTGTTATCAAAAAGCCCATAACCACACTTCTTAATAAATGACCTCAATCTGCAAGATCTAAGATTTAGATTTAATATCCTTGTTCTGTAAAATCCCAGCAAAGCAGTGATTCAGATAGGATCCATCAGAACACAGCTGTGTAAGATCACACTGCCACAGCCAGCACCAGATGAACAGCCCACAGAACAGCCTCCAGAATCCCAAGATGAATCCTGATCCATTTAAGTCATTGGTACAAAATACCCTTAAACTCTAATAGGAGCAAAAATCACCCTAGATTCCATGTGTGCTTACCTCACATTCAGTAAGAACCTATCCCGCAATCTCCTAAAATCCCAAGAGGATCTAGTTTTAGTCCACTGTAAGTAATCAAATAGCACTTATGTGCATAAAATGTATTAATGACAAACAAGATTACATATTTTTACATCTGCTTTTTGTGTGCCATCCCGTGGGATCCCGAGTGCCCTGCAAACTTCACAGTGATGGCAGGAATTGCTGAGGCTGCTGCTCCTTTCCCAGCTGTATCCCAGCCCTTCCTGGGGCAATGGGACAGCAAATGGCATCACCAGCAGTGGCCAAAGAGCGAGAGGAGGAGTAAAGAACAGCAAATACAGGAAACCCGGCAAAAAGAGCTTGTCAGCATTCTGGGGGTTTACACAGTCGTCTTCTCGATAATGTGGCAATTTTGTGCAGATTTCAGTTTCAGAATATCCTTCCCTGAATGTCACTGACAGGTTTCCTTAAGATTTAATTATAACAAAGCTATTTTAAAAATAAATTCAGGTACTTGGTTTCAGAGTCCTGAAGCCCATTTTTCAATGAATTTTTTTCAAGGGAA